>NW_024542781.1:2681656-3319985 GCF_018151105.1 Drosophila obscura | reverse complement strand
GGCCCTGTGTGCCTGTGCCACATGCCTCTCTGTGTGAGTGACAACCGCGAGAGCTGTGGCAAAAGTTTACAAAAATCCGAAGCACAGCAACCGCATGCTACACATAAATACAAACACACACACATTGACAGTCCCGATCGTGATGTTGTTGTACATAGGGGAGCAATGGGTTTTTTTTTTGCGATATTGAAAAGTACATGGCAACGAGAATGAGAACCTGAAAGATAAGAGAGCTTGTTTCTTATTTGATTCTGACGATCGATCAGCTGTTCTGTTCACTGTGGAAAAAATCGTCAAGATTCGCCCTTATTAATCCCATATAATCCTTCTTCGAATCGACTAATTGCTTATAGATAGATCCATAAAATTTCCATTTCCATAAAATTAATCTAGAATTTACAATCCCCCCACATTAAATCAAATGAATCGATTTTTAGCGTTGACCAACACTGCAGCAGATGTTTGTTCTGCCTTCACTTCGTTTCTAGCCGCAGGCACGCACACAATCACCTACTATGTACATACATTGCCCCCACACACACCTACGGTACATGGTGCACTTACATTGCAACTGGCTTTTGGTCTATAATTCTTGTTTCTGGTTTTCGTGCTGCCAAGATAAGGAGTGGGGACATGGCCAGCGCAAAGCGCACAGCATCATCGTCATCATCATCATCATTATCATCGTGGTGGAGCCGAGTCGCGATGGGGCAACAGGAAACTGCAGCAGCATGGCGCTTTGTCTCTTCTCCCAAAGGAAGCGGACGGGACCAGTAATATTTACATTTATTGCAAAATTATGCATACTTTTTTGCTGTTTGTATGCAGGCATTTTTATTTGCAGACCAGATCGACTTTTTTGCGAATAATCAATTTCAGAATGTATGGTTATGTTTTGCTATTCCACTATATGTCTTTGTAGCTTTGTCCATGCTCTGCCCAACACTGGTAAATAGAGTCAACAACGTCATATATTAATGAGTTTGTAATTTGAATAAAATTTATGACGTGAACCCATTTCTATGAGGTCGACCAATCTTGCTGTGGTTTCCAAGTCTCGTTCCTCATTTCCCTCTTTCTTTGCCTCTTTCTCTATTTTTCTCCGTTTTGGATTCGGAGGGGCGGAGGCAAGCGTTGCGATTGCTACTAATGGTCGGAGATTTTCATGGAAAGTTTGTGCGGTTGTTGCTTTATCTTGTTTTATGAAAATTTCACGCTAGTCGAAAAGAATTATTAATTGCGCAGCAGCAAAGGCAACCACCACCGCAGAAGGCAGCAACAGCCGCCCCGCCGCCACAACCACACCACACCATGGCACACAAAAATCCAAAAAGTGGGAATTATGCATCGCTGCGCAGAAGCAGAACGCAGTACAAACAGTCACTTCACTCACACAGAAACATGGAAAAAAGGAGAAACAGTCTGTAAGCGCGTGTAAAAATATGGTAAACATGGAAATACGTAATAACAGTGTAACAAAAAAGGGAAATATAAAATCAGGTACAAATTTCCACCAAAAACAGTTTACATCGCTCGCTCCGTCGACGTCGGGGGGCCGTTGAGCTGCAGTCTGAATACTGGGGCTGGTCTGTGCTCTGCTCTGCTCTCTGGGGCTTTGGCCTGACTTTGACGATTTCGTGGTCACACAGTGTGAAGAATGGCTAGGAAATATTGTATGCACCGTTGTTTGGTGGGCTGTTACAGATTTACAGATTATTGCGCCAGATAACAAATGAAAGTGCCCCGGCATTTGTTGCTCCGCTGGCTGGGGCCGGGCCGGGCCGGGCCTCTGGGGTTGTAAGTGGTTGAAGAAAACGCAAGAGGAGGTGATTGTTGCAACAAAAGAAACACAAAGTTGATTCAACAGTTTCTAATTTTTTGTATTGTTTATCTTTAAGAGAGTTTCTGATTCCTACAGAATAACAGTAATTTTTGGGTGGTCTTTTTTTCTTACATATACATATGTATGGTTTATGAAGAAAGACCGTAGATAAGCCAAAGCTGCGCTTCAGCAATTTTTTGGTTGAAAAAGTGTAAGCTTATAAATCATTTGATCTGTTAGATTATATAAATGCCTGGCAACACTATCCACAAGAACAATATTGTGCAACACTGGCCAAATGCTAAAAAAGAATTTTGTGTCGCCGTGAAAAGTTGTTTGCGAAAAGAAAAGTGTCGTCATGGCCAACAAATTTGGATATGTTAGCTCAAAGCTCCTGCAGTTTTCCAAGGGCTATCTAAGCCGCACATCGGTGCGTCCAAAGACAAGCTTTTCGGCCCGCAGCTGGATCCCAGGACGTCCAAAATTGCTGGCGTTGGGCGCTCTGACTGGCGGAATGGGAGCGCTGCTGTACGCCCTGGATGCGAGTGTTGATGCCTCGCACGACTGTGTGCACCCATCGAAGCAGAGTTGGTCCCACAAGGGTCTACTGTCGGCCCTCGACAGGGAGGCTGTGCGCCGCGGCTACCAGGTGTACAAGGAGGTGTGCTCCTCGTGCCACTCGCTGCAGTACATTGCGTACCGCAACCTGGTCAATAATTGTATGACCGAAGCGGAGGCGAAGGCAGAGGCCGAGCAGGTGATGGTGAAGGATGGACCCGATGAGAACGGCGAGTACTTCGAGCGCCCGGGCAAGCTGTCGGACTATTTGCCGGCACCCTATCCTAACGAGGACGCCGCCCGCTCGGCCAACAACGGAGCCTATCCGCCGGACCTGAGCTACATCGTGTCTGCGCGCAAGGGAGGCGAGGATTACATTTTTGCGCTGCTGACTGGCTACTGTGATCCGCCAGCTGGATTCGTGCTGCGCGACGGCCAGTACTTCAACCCGTACTTCTCCGGCGGCGCCATTTCGATGGGCCAGGTCATCAACAACGAGGTTGTGAGCTACGCAGACGAGGAGGTTGCCCCATCGGGCTCCCAGATTGCCAAGGATGTGGTCACGTTCCTCAAGTGGACCTCGGAGCCGGAGTCGGATGAGCGTAAGCTGCTGCTGATCAAGGTGGTCCTTATTTGTTCGTTCCTGATTGGAATAAGCTACTACATCAAGCGCCATAAGTGGTCGGCGTTGAAGTCACGCAAGATTTTTTTCGTGCCGGAGGTCACTGGAAATGGAAATGGCCAGAGCAAAGGAAACGGCCAGGGCAATGGAAGCGCCAAAACCGATGAAGGTTGCCCGAAGTATGACCACAAGAATAGCGAGGGAAATGGCAAGAAGACCGACGGAGATGGCAAGCCAAAGTAATAATTATCTATTCATTAAATGCTGTATGGAAAACTAACAACACCACCAATCTTTCATTTTTCCATTTTCTATGTGCATAAAACAATAAATACTTTCAAAACATGAATTTAGCGCGCACAACAATTAAAAAACAATCCAGGGTTGCACTTGTCAGACAATACAGTAGAGACGAGACGTCTAGTATCCAGTATTTAAAAAAAAAATACTACGTTAAATACTAAGAAACTTTGTGCGGTCCTACTATTATCTATAAACTGCGCGTATATTATAAGCTGTTCGGAATATTTGATGTCGAAATCGAGTGCAAAGTATATTTCCGGTATATAAAAGTATAATTAATTTATTTCACCAATATACTTTAAAATATAGACACTTTTCAAAATGACCGCCAAACTCCATTTAGCGCACAAAAAATACCGAAATTGTTCTCAATTAAGACCAACAAAACAGCTGTTACGTGAAACAAAGCAATCCAATCCAATCCAAGGGCCTTGCCCTTGGATAGAGTTCTGAAAAATTAGCCAAATCTTGCACACAATTTATTGATAAATTGGATAAAATTAGATGTCTAGTAATGAGACAGCTAACTGGCTAGTAATATTAAACCGAATTTCATAAGCGGGGAATATGATTTCAGATCAGGGACAGAGAACGATTAACCCATTGTCGACCCGTGGGTATTTAAATACAAACATTATAATGAGGAAACTTTTAACGCAGTTCAGGTAAAAGATACGTGGGCATTTTATTTTTGTAGTAAAGGGAAGGATGGATCTACAAGGAACATTTATAGGAAGAGCGAACAGTAATATTTCCCGCGGTTTAACTTGCGGTGTTCACCTGTTTAAATAGTCGGGGGTTAAGTGGGCTAAGTTGGTTTTTTTCCTCTGTGTACCAAATTTATAAACAAAATGACAACGCATCCTTCCAGCAGGTTTATGGAATGTCTGCAGTATGCGGCTCACAAACATCGGGACCAGCGGCGCAAGGATCCGCAGCAAACGCCATACGTAAATCATGTGATAAATGTGAGTACAATTCTGGCCGTGGAGGCTTGCATAGAGGATGAGGCCGTTCTAATGGCTGCCATGCTGCACGATGTGGTGGAGGACACCGACGCAACGTTCGAAGACGTGGAGCAGCTGTTCGGCGCCGATGTCTGTGGTCTGGTACGCGAGGTGACGGACGACAAATCGCTGGAAAAGCAGGAACGCAAACGTTTGCAAATTGCCAATGCGGCCAAGACGAGCCCGAGGGCTAAGCTCATCAAGTTGGCTGATAAGCTGGACAATCTAAGGGACTTGCTGGTCAACACGCCGCAGGGATGGACGGAGGTAAACAGAGCTGCCGCCACGAAAACCCATTCTAAGCAATCCGCCTTTTTCCATTGTAGGAACGTCGGGAGCTGTACTTCGTTTGGGCCAAGCAGGTGGTGGACAATCTGCGCGGCACCAATGCCAACCTGGAACTCAAGCTGGACGAGATATTTAGGCAGCGCGGGCTGTTGTAAATATAAATCAACAGAATAGCTTATTTTTTATTGTTTTTGTAAAACTCCACCATGAGATTTGCCAGCTGCTGCGTCTCCTCCAGTGTGACGGCATTGTAGAGTGAGGCACGTATACCGCCCACTGAGCGATGGCCCTTCAGCTGGATCATGCCTTCAGCCTCGGCCTTGGCCAGAAACTCCTTCTCCAGTGCATCATTGCCGGCGGCGCTGCCAATGCGGAATGGAACGTTCATGTGGGAGCGCACATTCGTGTCCACGGGACAGTAATAGAAGCCGTTGGACTTATCGATGGTGTCATAGATGAGCTTCGACTTGGCGTTTGCCAGCTTGGACATGCCAGCGATGCCGCCATTTCGCTTGATCCACTTGAAAACCAATCCCATCACGTAGATGCTGCAAAGAATGAAGATTAGCATATCGGGGAAGCAAGACAGGACGCCTGGAAACCTACACAAATGTGGGTGGGGTGTTCATCAGGGAGCTGTTCTTGTCCATCAGCTCGAAGTTCAGGATGGATGGTGTGCTCTTCAGATGCTTGCCGATCAGATCGTCACGCACAATTATCACCGTTGTGCCCGCTGGTCCAATATTCTTCTGTGCGCCGGCAAATATTACCCCAAACTTGCCAACATCGATGGGACGCGAGAGGAAGTTGGACGACATATCAGCCACCAGCGGCACACTGGCCGGCACTTCTGGCACAAAGTCAAATTCCACGCCCTCGACTGTCTCATTATCGCAGTAGTAGACATACGAGGCCTTGGGGTCCAGCTGCCAGCTGCTCTGTCGTGGCACGGATATGTATTTTGCTGCCTTGGGAAGAACGGCATTCACCTTGCCATACTGGGCCGCCTCCTTGGCTGCCTTGGCTGACCACGAGCCGGTGATGACGTAATCGGCAGTGCCAGTGACTCCAATCAGATTGAGGGCGACGGCAGCAAACTGCCCGGTGCCACCGCCCTGCATTAGAAGAACCTTGTAGTTGCTGGGTATGTTGAGCAGCTCGCGCAGATCGTTGATGGCTGTCTCCTGGATCTTGCCGTAGGTGCTGGAACGGTGGGACATTTCCATAACCGAGATGCCGCTGCCATTGCAATCAAGAAGATTTTTCTGCACCTCCTCCAGAACCTACAGAGTTGGGGAGAGGAAGACCGAAAATCGGTTAGAACTGGACTGAAACGATCTCGTCTGACCATGCGGCTGACCTCTTCGGGCAATTTGGCTGGACCGGCTGCGAAATTGATAACCATACTGAAGCTTTTGCGATCTATGAACCTCTCTCCGGCAAGGCACAACTGAAAGTGTTGAAGCAGCTCCCGACGCTGTTGCTGCCGTCAATCGTTCGTGTTCGTTTATCAGCAGAAAGGCAGAATGGCAGAAAGAACAGCAACAAGTCAATGTAAAGCGAAACAAAGCGTATGGGGTAAAAACAGACTTGGGCTGGACAACGAACTCGCATTGTACAGGGGCGTACAGCGCGCATTGGAGGCACATTGTTCGTGTACTCTGGCTGTGTCTCTGGGCCGCCGGCGAAGCCAGACAATGGATGGCACATGCAGCGAATTCGATCAAAACAAGTTGCCAAGAGTCGTTTGTGGTCGACGTCAGACGTCGACTGCAACGCACGAAAACAACATGCGATTCTCCGCCAGTCCCACCCCCCTCTCCACGTTCCAGGCGTCTGTGTGGGTTGCTATGCACAATTTGCTGGAGGGCGACGAGACGCCAACAACTGCAATTGCAGTAAACAAGCTTCGGGTTGAGTGTGCACGTGTGCGTGTACAGTGGAGCTTCGCTTTCAAGTTATAGTATTTTGTTATTTCGGGTAAAATGTGTTTACGTTATATCTCAACAGATATGTCTTTCCGGTTTTCTTGATATCGTTTCTCTTCAATTTGTCTATTCAAATTGTATAACTTGTTTTTAATTCCCACAGCATTCATTCGCGGAAGTAACTTTGAATCTGTTCCCTTCGATTATTTCGGTGTTGGTTTGGTTAGAGTCTAAACAGCAGTTTATCAGGGGTGCCACAGAAATCACTTCCGCTGGAAAATCACCTCAATTCCATTCCGCCGTGCCACACACCGATTTTTCAGCGCAATCAAAATCGCTCACAATTTATCCAGCAATATGGGTATTGGTATTAGGTCATGTAAAATAAGAAGATGGAATGCAAATGCAATAGGATTTATTCAGGGTTCTAATGCTTACATTAAAGGCATTCTAAAAAGCTATCACATGTTCAATTTTTAATTCTGAAAGTGTCTAAAAAACAGTCCTGAAAGTGGTGAGTTGCGGCACTGCTATTTCCGTGACCACAGTTGTACATACAGACATGTGTACATATGTACATATGTAAATGGATCTAAATTGACCAAGCTTTAAGTTAAGTGTGCTTTCAAATTTGTATAGTTAGGTCCCTTTAAAGATTTTCTTAAAGTATCAAATTTTGATAATTTATCATTGGAATTGGTATACAATACATACAAAACATAGATATTAAATGAGAGCATTGGAAATTAAAGGCTTTCAAAAGGCTTGCAATTAAGTATGAAAATATTTACAGTCGAGCTTCTCTATATTATATTATCTATTAAATATTTCAACTCAACACCTCTAAATGGTTCGGTCCCCATGTTGGGCCAGCTAACATTCACGGTAATTATTTATGGTTGGTCCCATTTAAAGCTCATTTCTTATCCGCTGCCTCTGATAAGATGGCAATAGTTAAAGGGTAAGATATGCCTGGAATATGTTTCTATATGGGAATTTCACTAGCCATCTGGCTACGGCCTGTGCTTTAATTACTTTATCGCCATGGTCTGGCCCAGTCCAGTCTTTCCTCACAGCCGGCATGAAAGGTGCTTAAAGTTTCCAATTTACTTGCTCGGCCAAAACGAATTTCCAATGAGAACCTGGCCAACGTGTCTGGAAACTTAAACGTGCTCGGCTCGTGCGCCCGATTGTGGGCCTAGTGTGGGTGGGTCGGTCGGGCGCAGAGGTATGTAGCTTGTTTCGAGTGCTCGGATGTGGGAGGGCCTGTTGTCCATGGCTCTGGGAGTGTGTGTGTTTGGTGCTCTGGTCATTCATAAGCGTTAAGCCAAAAAGTCAATAATTTTGCTCTGTAATGCTGATTGCACAGCTCAGTGGGGGGGGCTTGGCCCCAAAGACGTCCATCCGTCCTCCAAATGGGGATATGAAAAATCTTTAAACAACAATTTCCTCTTTGACTAATTAGGGTTTTAAGATTTATTGCCCAGCACAGGGTATATACGAGTACAGCTGTTATAAATAAGTACATCATTTTCGTTATTGCGGCTCAGCCTGCACCTTGTTTACAATGTCGCTCCAGAAGGTGCCGTACGCCTGTAGCACAGTGCCGCTGCAAAGGAAAATGTAAATTTTTCAATTGAGCAAGTCATGATTTTCGCATGGCAGACTAAACAATTTGGATTATATATAGGCGGTTGGTATAAATAGGTAATAATTGATGAATCGACAGTTTCCAGGTGGCGTATTTGATGTGGGAGCTCTTATACCTAACACGGGGCAACAGAAGGTTCGAGTGTTGAGGGATTGATGCTCAAATGCTGTATAGTTCCATATTATTTGTTGAACAACAGCAGCTTGTCATACAAAATTTACCATTACAAATTCTTTGATTTAAGGAGCCTGGTCAAGCTTTTTGCTTAAACATTTTGTGGAGGTTTATAAATTAATATTTTTTTTTTCTTGAAATTTTTGAATAACTTATACATATGTAAATGTTTTCCCCCTTTTTTCCTTTAATGCTCTTGATTTTCTTCTTGGCCCTTTAAAAATGGGAAAACCCTCAGGAAATTTGAATATGCCTAGACGTTATTTTCTCTCTTAAAATTAACATTTTTGTGTAAATACTTTCTGAGCTCTGCCTCCTTCTAATATTCATTCTTCCTAATCGTATTTCATTTCATCAAACATTTAGCACAATTTTTGGTAACATGATTAATGACAAAAGTGTCACACTATAAACTGCTGTTGCTTATGCTGCCAGTCTGCACCCACCCAAGTAGGACAGTGCTATCTTGCCACAAAGCTGCTATTGTGATATAAAAAGCATTGACAACTTTTCTTCGGCTTTTGCCTTGGGCTGTGCAAAGCAAAGCGTCTTTGCCGTTTGATGCCTTTTTTGTGGAATGCATGGACGAATGATTGGATTGATGTATGGATGGATGGATGGAACTCTTTTACGTTTGACTTTTTCCATATAAATCAATTACATAATGCTTTTTGTGTGATTATCCGGCAAGTTTTGTTGGCCTGACAATTATGTGCGCATTTTGTTATGTGGGTCAACGTGGCGTATGATTAATGAATGCCCTTCCCAGACGATGATGGTGCTCCTAATACTATCACGGTTGCTGCTACTGCTGATGATGATGATTATGTGATGTTAATGATGATGATGGTGACAAACGACAGACGACAGACGACACTGTTTGATGTCAGGCTTACTTTATTGCCAAATCATCGAGAAACCCCTCGACCGTCATCCCGCACCACACTTACGTAAAGTAAACATTGCCGCGCTTATTCTGCGGCGCCTTCCATATCAGCTTGGCCCCCAGTTTGTCCCGATTATCCGAGTGCGTTATGGCCGAGCACTCCGGTATGGTTTTTGTGTTCTCGCTCTGGACCCACTCGCCAATCCACTCATTGGAGTGAGCGTCGCGGGCCTGCAGGAAGAACCCCCTGAAGACCGTGCTCTGCTGGGTGTGCGGATAGATGACCACAGAGATTTGCTGACCCGGATGGTAGCTCTGGGCATCGGCCACCACCTCAAATGGATTTGTGTGGGCTGGCTGTGTGCGGGCCTTTCCGTGGTTGGGCTGATTCTGGCGCTGCTTCACACACGTATCGGCTGGGGCTCCATCCGGAAATGCATCAGCGCTTCCGAGCAGCAAAGGCAGTAGCATAATCAGCAGCATGCTGGGCATTTCCTTGGCTATTCTGGCAAAACAATCCTTCATTTTCTTGATCTTTTTCGATTATTTCTTTTCCGAATCGTGGGAAAAACACGCGCGCGCACTGCTAATCTAACGGTAAAACTCGGCTCGCGGCCGCCATCGCCGCCCGTTTATAAGGCCTCCAGCAGCTCTAGCAGCTCCAGCAGTAGCTTCGTCAAAGACATGGGCGGGCGGTCATATGGAGAGAGATATGGGTATGGGTTTTGCCGACTGCTGCTGCAGTTTCTGCTTTGGCCAACCAGTTTTTAATGATCAAAAAAGCAATAGCCAAATCAGCGCCGCTGCCGCTGAGAGTTCCTTTCCTGCACAGTGCTCCGAACTGGGTCACACATTAGCCCCTTCCCCCACGCGGAGTCGCCCGTTTGGAGTCTGGGTTCCAACAGCTCTAAGTGCTCGATTGCGAAATTCTATGCTTCTAATCGTTGTGTCGTTTGTTTGTTTTGCGCCTTTTTTTGGTGCATTTTTCAGCGCGTTTTAATGTTTTAATTGACAGGCAGCCGCCGTTGGCGTTGATTTCGTTGGTCTCAGTATTTTCATGCTATTTTTCCTCCTTTGATTCTGCGCTGCGTTTCGCGTTTCGCAGTTGCCAGCGGCGGTTTCCTTTCTGGGCACCGCCAACACACAGACCCAGCGTCCAGTGCCCGAATGTGAATTTGAAAAACTTTTACCCAGAAGCGTGGTGTTCATTTCATTTTGACGCGGCCCGCAGCTCTGTTGAATGCGTTGCAGCTTTTGTGCATTACTTTGTCTCACTCATTTGAAAAGAACTCGACGTTTGCTAGTTCAGTTAGTGGATCCGGCACTGGTACTTGTGTGTGGGTAAATGTATTTAAAAGCCAGAAGCAACATATACAACCCTATGTGCTTTCTGTTTTCGATGAATATTTTGAAAAAAGTCTTTCCTGCACTGTGCTCCAAAATAGATGTCATACCTTCATGCACTCCGACTATTTATCAAGCATCATTGAAAGTACACGGGAGAAAAATTGGGTTGTAGGCTTGGTTAAGTAGATCACATTCCCATACATCGTATTTCCAATATACACCCAACATTTTTTTTTTAATACAAAAAGTGACATAGCGACTTTGTGTAATTGAATATAACCTTCTAAAAGCCTCTAACATATACCACAAAATTAAAAAATCCACTGTAAATATAGGACACACACTAAAACAAAACGAGAAGGAACGTGTGAGTCGCTTCTGGGGACGCGACTCTACTTATACCCGTACTCATTCAGTATATAAATTTTTGAGTTTATAATTTTTAAGAATTTGTCAATCAAGTATATTATACATTACATGTAGATTATACATGTTCCATTTAGATTCTACCCTCTCCGCTAGGGAGGGCCCCACACCCGCCGGGGGGGGGCGTGCAAATGTAAAAATTCTAAAAAATCAGAAGCTCAAAAATGAATATACTGACTAAGTACGGGAATAGTCCGTCCCCCGCTCCTTCTCGTTATTGCATGTATATATTTAAGAAATATAATTGTAATGGAAGCTAATAATACAATTAAAAATCAATGGCTATACCCTAAGTTAGTTTAGTCTTGTAACTAAATAAATAAATTGAATATAACCACATAAAGAGCCAATATCTTAAAATTGATTGGTTGTAAAGAAAAATGTATGGCCTTTAATATAATTTTTGGTTCGCTTCCATGCCATGGCTATACCTGACGATATATCAAGCCAAATTTGGAAGATTTCTACCATTTATAATGTTCTATAAAATTTAACATTTACAAAAAAATAAGTTAAGGTAATGTTTGAATGACTTTCATTTAGTTGTCCAATGAATGACAAATCAATTATTAATAGCTTATATCCTAAGCTAAGTATGCAATGCAATGCAATATGATTTACCCCAAACTGTCGATCCTTAAAGTATGCAATGTGTTTAATAAACTTAAATTTTACGTCATTTATTTCCGTTAAAGTTTGGTCCATACAATTAGGGCAACGTGGCAACCATCAAGTCATGTTATTATTATTGTGGCTCTCATTGCTTTCATTGGGGGTTCCACTGCATTTTCCTCACGTGGTCATCAAATTTTCAACTGGAGGACTTAAAAAAGCAGAGTTTCAAACAACAATTTCATTTAATACCAATTAAAAGTGGTCGTCTGTTCTATGTAAGCGCTGTTCTTGCTTAAATGTTGCAATGTGGAAGCACACACTTTTTGAGCAAACTCAATTTAGAACTCGTTTTGTTAATTAAAATGTTGGGTTAAATATTTAAATTGGAAATTGCTGCTGCATCGGCAACTCTCTCTAAACGAATTAAAGTGTTTACTCTGCGAAAATGTGGTTGACTTAAATTGTGATAAATATTATGTTGAATGGCATTTTGCAGAGCAAACAATGCTGAACTTTACAATTGAATATTTCGTTTCGTTTAGACTGGTTTTGTTTGGCTTTGGCTTTGGCTTGGGCATTGTTTTATTTTGTGGCACTGCCGAAAGGTCAGTTAACCCGGCTTAACCAGAGCCAACCCGAAAGACGACTCTCGCCGGGAGGACGTGTCATGTATTATGGATGCGGCCAATGCGAACTTTCAACTCCCTGAACTGGCAGCAGCTTCCTAAATGGCCCAGCATTCAAAATGACATTTGCGCCACATCACACCCGAGTCCAGTCGAATCCAGTCCGGGAGTACTACCTCCTACCTTCTGGCAATGCATGCGAAATTTGGTTGAACACGAAAAAAAAAACGTAGAAGGAAAATGAGGAAAAACTGCCTGCTGCCCGAAACCGATGTGCCATGTAAATAGCAAACTTTATAGGCCGTGCGACAAGGGGACAAGAGGGGGAAAAGGCCACTTCATCGACGACGGTTGGCGCGGAAAAGTGTGTCACCTGCAGGGTCGCCTCTCTCCCATCGCCCATTGCGCAGGTCCTCAGAGCAAGGCTCCGCCGCCTGTTGGTGTACATTTCCGAACAGATTTCACCAACGATAGCGATTTCCTCAGAACATCCAAGGATTGCATGTTCAGAACGTATTCAGACGTTGAAGCGCGTGGTCGTCAAAAGTTCTTGCTCCGGAAAATTCAAGAGGAGTACAGGAAAATAGCAGTGAACCAACAACAACAAATTAGAGCAGAGCCCAGCAGCAGCAGCCGTCGACGAAGGAAACTGTGAGCAATTTGTATTTTAGTATATTTATACGCGCGCGTGGTCGTCTCTCTGGCTGTGTCCCTTTCTATGTGAGTGTGTGAGTGAGGCTTTGAGTGTGTGAGTGGATGATGATGAGGAGATCCAAACTCAATTCAGACCGTGCAACAGAGCCACATCCAACAAAAAGGCAAAACCCGACTTAAAAGTGCAAACACAAACAAAAACAGGATAAACTTTTGCTTTTTGAGGCGAGCAAATATTTTGAAAAGGCACCAAACTTGAGGAGAGGAGAGTGAAAAGCAATCAAAGTAATAAATGAAGTGGCAACCAACAAGCAGTACAACAAAGTAGAGGAAAATATCAAATGAAAAGGGAAATCCAAAAAAATCAATGCCTTTTTAGCAGAGTTATACGCTACGTATACGTGATATGTACCAGAGCCAAAGGCGGGGAAAAAGCCAAATAATAATAAAGGAAATTCTCACGTGACGCATAAAAAAAGCAGCCACAAGCACACCAACAGACACACACAAACCCCACACAGATACACCTACTCTACCTGCCACACAAATTGAAGTTGGCGAAACATATTTGCGCAGCAAGGTGGCAAAGGATGTAGGAAGCATATGATTATGATGAGGCAGTGCCGGTGACTTTTTGGGCCAGTAGGAGGACCGAAATTGACAACAGCTGGAGGCAGGCACATTCAAAGTATGGTGGTACTGGGGTGGGGCAGGGGATGGGAATGGGGAGAGGCGCAAGATTGCCTTCTGCCACATTTGTTGCTGCCAGTTTGCATACATTGAATTTAATGAACTGCCTGCCCCAGTATCGGCGTCTGTATGTGTGTATCGGTGTGTGTTGGATTTGCTTTTAATAATTTAGCTTCGCTCAGAACTAAATGACGCCTTTAAAGTATGGAACGTCAGGCGACCCCAATATGCGGCAAGCGGCAAGATGTGGCAGAAACAGAAACCCACCAGAACAGAAGACGGAAAAGACGCAAAAGGAACAAGAAAACACGAACCATTTAATGCCCCTTCGCACCCTCTGTGAGTGTTTGAGAGTGTATGTGCAACCCCGAGTGGAGAAGGGCAGGCATACTAACACACTTAGCTTGGAGGACTACGTCATCCTAGCCCAGAGGCAGAGGACGAGAACCCATAGCCACAGCCACAGCCAGAGCCAGCAGCCACACTAGCAGACCCGGCCAGGGGCCGACTCTGCCCCAACGTCGAGTAGTCACATTTTCGCACTCACAATCACATCGCGTGGCATGTAGGCCCGTTCTGTCCTCCACACACAGTGGCACAGTCACTACCACACATGCACACTGGGGTGAAGTTATACGGACTCGCGGGTTCCTCCTTCGAATCGATTTGGGGGAAACACAGACTTTGCGGCAGTTGCAGTCTCGCTCGGTTACTTCGCTTACTGCTGCACGGAAATCTGCAAGCGGCGTCGAGTGGGCATATGGGGGGGAATGGATGGTTCGATTGCCCGGACGGAGACGTCATCAAATCGTATCGAGTCTATAAATATATATAACACCGATTTCCGAGGAATAGATGAAAGAGCTGCAGTAAATTTCGATATGATCCGGCAAGCGGCGGCATGACCCTTGACCTTCGACTACTGCCATGTACCATGTACCATGTGCTCGATTTGCCCATTTATGTTTCGATTTCTAAGGCCTAACCCATTCCCCGACCCCTATCCGGCCAACTGCAAAATCATTTGCCATCAAAATCGCATGTCTCTGGCACGAGGGGAAAACCTCGTAATACTCGTATAAAATAAACCAAAAAAGAACAAAAAAAAGAAAGCACAACCAGACCAGAAATCCTTGTCGCACAGTTTGCGTTTATAATTTATATTGCATTCTTCTTCTATATATTCTCTTGTTTTAGTTGCGCATTCGGCCTTGTCTTTTCCCTTTGTATCTGTATCCGTAGTCGTACTTGTATTTGTGCATATGGGCCTATATCTGTAGCTGTATCTTGCTCTGTGTGTGTGTGTGTCTGCTGAGGAGACCTTTAAGTATGCCTGCTGGCATTTTGGTACTTTCGTTCAGCTCGAGGGTTTCCCTGCTTTATGACTATTAAAATATGCATTTAAATATACACATGCACACACACACACACAGACACACTCATGCAGATAAACATGTACATATGTATATATGATCTTTGAGGTTTGTCCCCGTCCCTTTTCTGGGTTCTCTGGGGGCGCGTCGTTGAAAATTGAAATTGTGCGCTTATTTATGGAACGTCTTGAGACGCTGGCGTTGATTGCCGTAACGCCCCATTGCCTGGTACATGACTATAATAATGATTGCCATTTTTATAGGCCAGCGCAGGAAGATAAATTGTTTGTGGTCGACGCTGCCGCTGGCCGGAAAATCGTTTTCGTTTGCCCCGCTTTGAAGCCTTTTCTTGAAAGTTTTGCTCTTTTGGGCTGCAGCGTCGCTGCCCCCGGAATGAATGCCAATGAAGGGAACCGCATTGGCTGACCCATTTCCAAAGAAGTATCGTCAGTCAGTCAGTCCGTCGGGCAGAGTCAGAACGCAGTGAGGTGTACACGGCGAATACTTAATTTTTCGGGTAAATGCTTTTCGAGGAGCTATGCATGTGGAGTGGGCGGGCACCCCTCTGAAACTGTCAACGCTGTCAGGCGCCATCGCCTGCCGTAGGCGCGGTCCGCTTAATTGCTCTAATTAATTTGACTGAGGTGAGTCTGTAAATTGCGTTTAGCCCCCGCTCCCATCTCCGAATGTGTGGCCGTTCTACGAGTATAAGTAGCTTAAGGATAGTACGTGCTTACGTATGAGTGTCCATCTCTGGGGCTTAAACTCCGGCTCCACCTCCTGTCTAAGCCATCCAATTGTGCTGCGGTCGCTTGGTCCCATTTTGCTGATGACACAGACCCGAGGAACTCTGGCTCCTGCCACTTCAGTGGCAGCCCCTTATTATGAACCCCGGAACATGTGTCAGAGCGTGTCCGGGTGGGTTGGGTATCTCTGTCTGCCTGGAGCTGCACGTGTGGAATATTAAAGCAAACTGTATAAACTGTTGTTGGCACATTAACCATGTCATGGCAAGTGCATATGCCAGTCTATGTCACTCCATTATCTCCCATCCTCCAAGCCAATCCAATGGAACGCTACACAACCCCTTCCCTCGCATTCCATGGCATATATTTATTTCTGTGTCCGTAATCGTATTTCTAGGCGCAATTTAAATGACCGATGTCCGACTTTCGGGCACTCGGGCAGGCGACACTTTGCGGGGGCACTTATGGATTAAGCGGGGAATCGCATTAGCCGACGGCTTGGGAACGTTGCTATAAGTGTGTGAAAGCTTAGTGCCATATGCACACGCACCCAGGTAGCATGCCACCGTTCTGACGTGTCGCGCACAGATGCACTGAGGGGCAAAGCACAAGCTCTGCCCACCTGCACAGCGGTTAAATATTGCAGCAGTTTTATGCGATTTTCGAAGCGCCATCGAAGCGCAGCCACATCCGCAGTCACATCCGTTCCGACGGCAAAAGGAAAAATGTGCACGTGGGCTCTGCCTTTGATCGGTGGCTATACGGTGGGTATACGAGGATTAATGGTCCCTGGTAGATGCCCAAAGTGCACAGCAATTTTCATATCGAGTAATCTTTAACTCAGTAAAATAAACTACGAACTCTACCTCTGAGTATGTGCATCGATTCTTGTTTAATTGCACGGCTTTTGTTAAAATGATCAGATTGTAGCATGCACCAATTATAGATTTCAACTAAGCCGCTGGCAGACGTTGCAATTATGAAATATATAAATTATCTAAACAAATTGTTGGCTTTCACAACAATTCGAGTGAGTTTTTGCAATTCCAAAAATGGATTCAATCGCTCTGAAATGAGGGGTATTCCACAGTTTGAATGTCTGAATAGAGCAATCTCTCCGGGTGGTTTCCGCTTTTATCATATTTATCGCCAGTTAGACGCCAACACTGGAAAAGTCCATTAGAGTCCATGAGAGTGGGTGCTGTGTGGTTGTGAATCCATTGTTGATGGCTTTTGCATGGCATGCGAATTTAATGGCATGAATGGCATGAATTTCTTGGTTTTCTTTTTCGGGAAATTGAGTTTAAATTGCTGCAGAAAATCAACGCCAGTGGAACTGGCACAAAGAGGATCGAACGTAGTCCGATATCCTAATCTTTGTTCGTAGAGTTCGTTCGTTTCCTTACTCTTGCCACATTATTTTGCCACATTTGAGTGGAGTCTGATGAATCAGGAATATTACCATAACGGTCTGTTACAATTTGACATATCTGGCTTTGCCAGATCTCTGACGACACGCCTCGTTGCGTGCATTACAAACTCATTAACCGGGCTCATGTTCAAGCAATTTTCAGATGGCTGCACACCCGCACACAGTCCGTATGGCAGTAGGGCAAATGCATTGTGAGTGGGTGCATATAAGTAGAGCTATGACTGCCACAAAATATTATATACGAGTATAACAACGTCTCAACCTTTATTTATAATGTGTCAGGCGGCAAAGGTTAAAAGTTGCCCATCGACTGCCATTCTGCCACAACTCGAATCAATTGCAGAGGCAACTCGATGGAAATCCGCTTACATTGAACTCGCTTTCACTTCCCTTTTGGCGATAGGGACCGGGGGGTGCATCCCAGAGCGGAAGCGGAAATGCACAAAAGGCAAAGGGCGAAGCGGCCGCCGACGACAAAGTAACAAAGAGCATGGGACATGCATCCGCCTCGACTTGCCTTGCAAGACAAGCTGCAAATCTTCAGTACTTGTCACGGTGTCTTTTACTGCTGCTTTCTTAGCCTTCCATTCAGTATTTCAGTATTTTTATTTTTTGTATACCTGTTCACGGGGCTGGTGCTGTGCTCTTCTTGGCCTAGTGCTGGTGCTGGGCTAATTGACTCTGTTCGGGGGGGTTGGGTATAAAAGCACAAAAGTTTCAGTGCATGAGGCCGATCAGGAACCGCTGCTAGCCACGCCATGTTTCGTGATTTTCTTTGATTTCAGTGCGTTGTTACAGAGCCCCAAAGGCCGAACCATAGTCGGGGCAGGGCAGGGCAGAATCTGAGGCCGGTGCTGGTGCTGGAACCTCCGGCAAACGCCTCCTACAACGTGTACAACTCACGCCATTTCCGCTTGCCACTCGCCTCGCTGTTGTCGTTGTCGTCGTCGTCGTCGTCACAGTGCCTCATGGTAACCTTTTGTTGTTTGGTTGGCTGGTTTGTTTGTTTTTTTGTTTGTTTGGTTGCTGGCAATACTTTATTGTATTTCGCATTTTTCGACATTTTATTTATTGCCCTTCACATGGCAACCAAACCAGACCAGACCAGACCGAACCGAACAGCAATCAGAGGCAAACCAGGCGCCCAAAACCATCCATCCACCAATCCACCAACACAATTCTTAAGCTCAACAGTTTTGCTTTGCTCCAAAACAATCATAATTCATTCATATACCCTTAAGAGTATGCCCTGGCATTCGTATATTCACTTAGTCATCTGGAATTTCCCCCCATAACAACTCAATGAAATGCGAGCCAAAATTAATTCATAATGAGGAGCCAGGAATTCTTTGGGTTGTTGCATGCCCGTACTCTTGCGGAATGGCGTTGCCCTGATGGGCCATTTGACAACATGCGATATTTAATTGGGTTTTAATATACATTACATACACACCAACACACACACACACACAGACGAGGGGACACATTTGAAATATAAAACTAAAACCTAATGTAATCCAGCCATGAAGGCGATACGATAAGCGGTACCCAAACCCAGGGACTGGTCGCAGTAAATTCACGTAAAATGGATCAGATTCTTACGTGGGAGTTGACCTGGTCGGGGCACAAAGAGCAGTGAATTAACTACTATATATATATATATATATATAAATATATATATATATGTATGTACTTTTAGCTTGCTGCTAATGCTATTAGGAAGAGCTCAAAGGAGCGTGCAATTTAATATTAAATGTAATTTACCTGCAAAACAAGTTTTTGTATAACAAGAGGGAGTCCCTTTTGGGGAGAGTTTCTTTTCTGTTGAAAATAAAAATAGAGTGCAACGGAATTTTCATTAATTTTTCTCATTTACACCGTTCCACATTAGCATTAAACTAGCCTCAAGGGTCTGGACATTATTGTCCAGTCATGGAGTCCGTGGCCACAGAAATGCACCGCACAAAGTGAACAGAATGACCAGAATGAACATAATGAACAAAGGAATGACATTCAATGGCCTGTAGTCGATGCGAATCGATGTTTCACCATTGATTGCTCAATCGCCCATTTCATTTGAGTTTAATTTTCGTTCCGGGCTTCCATTGAAATTCAATTCCCATTCAGATGGGAATAATACATTTGTCACACTGATAGACAAAGGTAGAGAGCGTTTTATAATCCATTGGTATGAACCAACTACCGCGGATTTTTCTGTGATTTATATTTAATTTAACTTTGTTTGCTAATTATGATAAAAGCTAGTAAAACTTTTGAATTTATTTAAATCAGATAATATAAATATGCTTTGGATCAGCGAGTTCCCAAAGACCGGAAAAGTTTGCACGTCATTTATTTTCATTAATTTTTGCCGATGAGTTTTTTGTCGTGAAATCAGTTATTAATGTATCAGAATGAGAGAATGTAACAGCATGGGGAAAAAATGTATTTAATTTAGGTGTAATCACATCATTTGGAGGATTGTTGCCAGAGTCTCGTTCAAATTTCAGGGAGATTGCGTTCAACGGGAAAAGGAAGGTTGAAATCAATTCAATTATCAATTGGTTTATCTGATTGAACTCAGTTTACCCCTGGATAGCAAAAGAGTACCTACTTATCGTCAAGTTCAAGAAGCTTCACAGGAATTATTAGTGCCACTAATTGAAAGCAATTCAAGTACTTATAAAAAAGAAAAGAAAGAAAGAAAAGCGTTGCCATATCTAAAGTATTAAATCAATTAATCCAGGGCAAAGCGATTTAATCAGTTGAACAGATGTGAATGGACTGAAGGAACTTTCAGTTGATGGAATCATTGATTTTTATCCCAAGACTGGATTAGGTTTGGAGCCAGCGACGCCGATGATTGTGTGGATTCAATTTGGTGGTTCTTGGCCCGAATTGAATGACAGCAGATTCCATTAGTTTGGCTGAATCTGGGGGCCCATTAAGGACCAAACCAACATTGTCGCCATTCTGTGTGGGTGGCAGCTGCCGGGCTTGGCTAGGACCAATTGTTTGGGTTATCCGTCTTCGTCTTCGTCTTTGGGCTTTGTTAGGGTCTGCCTCTGTCGAAGTGTGCTTGTGAGTGCCAAAATGCCAAGCAATTTGTTCCATGCATATAAATCTTAAGAAATAATTGCAGCAATGGCACGCATACACAGCCAGAGGGCAGAGTGTTTGGGAGTGATTATGGGGGCATAGATTCTGGCCTTGATTGGTTGAGAGTCGCTTAAAATATGCGAACTAAACTGTATTTTGGCTTGGCTCTTTAGATTCTGCACTAAGATTCGCCATCGCTTTGCCATCAGCAATCAATAAAATTTAGCATGCACTTGTATCTGTATCTGGCAGATACGTATACTATAGCATACGACTGGCTCTTGGCCAAAGTGCGTTCGTTTTGGCCGCGTCTCTCTAAAGCTCACTTGGGCTCGCTTTGTTTGCCCCCGCTCTTGCAGCCTTCGCCATTGTTTGCCCATGCCCAGCGAAATGTTGCTATTGTAAATACTCACACAGATTCATATGCACATATATACAAGTACATTTATATGTATAGATATGTGTAGATATATATAGACACGTGTGCATAGCCACATGTGTGTGTCCTTGTTTGTTTGCCATTGTTTGCTGAATTTATAGCACGAACATCTGAATTGGCTCTTTGCGACTGTTTGTAGTTTTATTTTTATACCCATAAAAACCGTACGCGCCTCGACCTGCTCTCGAAGCCTCACTCAGACGCGCCTGTTGTCCTTGAGGCTTATGCTAAAACAATGGCTACTCCTGCACACAAGTATTTATTGGGCCAACTCTCATACCAAGTTGATGGGATCACACAACATGCAGGATATGGCGGAGGTCCCTTCCAGGCAGGTGCCTGCTTTATGATTTATGCTTGTGTCATGTTAATTAGCACGATCTTTGGCTGATTTGGGCTCGTGTCTGTACGCCTCTGTGTGCTGCGCATACGACACGTTGTCGCATGTGAAAATATTCCCAAAAAAAAAACACAAAGCACAACCTGAACAGCCGCCGGGCAGACAAACATGACACATTTACACAGTGAACACTAGCATAGGGGGAACACACTACTCAAATATCAAGCGGGGAAAGAGGACTTTAAAATATATGGTTTTGTTTTCGATTGCTACGCTATGCCTAAAAACAGTTTGAAAGTGAAAGAGGCTTATAGCTTATTGCCTCATTCGTGGAATTATATTTCTCTTAGTGTGCTTCATTTAGGGGCAATAGTTTATCATAGCTCCTTCTACAGGCTCTCAGCTAGAATTTTAAAAAGAGGGACTGTAGTTCCTCCCAAGACTTCTCCGCAAGTTTCCCTCTTTCTCAATGCTTACAGCGAACGAAACATAATTAAAACGAAACAAAGTGGAAAAAAAAACAAACAAAAGAGCAGAACAAAGAACAATGAAATCCCCTGGAATTAACTATCAGGGACTGTTCCTAATTGATTTCATTACGCTCGTAATTAGTTAAGAAATTGAACTTGTTGTTGGGACAGAGGATAAGGACGAAATTGCATCGTTTCGAGCGAACTTTCACTGTACCCACATAGTCCTGTCAACATCCGTTGCTGAAGCAGATATGTATTATGGCTGTAATTTCCTTGTTTCGTGGCTGGCTTTCATGTGTCAGGCATTTGTCCCATCAACATCACCAGCCCCATTCTCTGGTGCTGCCATCCTGCCATCCGAGAGCTGGGGCCACGTCGTGTGGAAGACTCGTATATTGCGTATACGCCCCGTAATGAATACTCTTCAACCAATTGACAACGCATGAATTTATGAAAAACGAAAAACAATTCCTCCGGATGGGTAGAGTGCTCTTGCTGGGGCAAGGATGTGGAACGGCAGTGGGGTATAAATATGCAACATGTTTCCTGTACATCATTCCCGCTTCAGTGCGCTGGTGCGTGCCTCGTGGGTTTACGAGTTTCCTCTGCTCGTGGCATATAGTCATAACCGAAACTGAAACCGAAACCGAAACCATATCGTAAACAGGGCAGGCCCAGCTTATCCCAAAGCATACCCGTGTTTGTGGCACAAATTTTCTTATAGGCAATGCGGCATAAATTACAACCGAATGCGAATGCGGATGCGGATTTTCACTGTGTGACTGTAAAATTCTGGCAACGTCTCTGGGGCGCCCCAAAAGGGCATTCATTCTCAAATCAGCACCAAAGCTGGCTCATTTGGCTTATAACCAAGGCCGCCTCAAGCGCTGGAATTGCCACTGTCAAGAGCAGCCTGCATATAAATAATTGTGGATACGTACATATATCCCTTGTTTTTTTTTGGCAAGATCTTTATAAATAGAAGTGTGGACACATGGGAGTTTAATTGCATGCAAAACAATCAAAAGAGAGCCTGGAATTAGGTGCATGATGATTATAAATGACCCAAGCAAGAGTTTGCGGGTGTCAGGCCTCAAAATATGGCAAATGTGCATGTTTTAGCCAGATATACAATCGTACATATGCCTAAATATGTATGTATGTCTGGAGCACATAACACACACTTTAGCCAATTTACTCTCATGTGGCATGCAGCAATGCTACCCCATTCATTGTTTATAATCGCTGGGCAAACAAGAGGCACTACACAAAAGAGGATGAGGTGCCACAACATGCGTTGCATGTTCAAGTCCATGATTTATTCATCAGCTTCCCTCCGACTGCTCCACTAAAATGGTGTCCATGGCAGCCGTCGCACACAAATCACTCCCACACCATGGCTGTAGTAGTACCAATTAAATCAAATTATTGAAATGAGTTTTAATTAAATGCTTTTCATTCTGCCCGAACAATGGGTTCAGCTATATATAGCTACATATAGCTGTATCCTTGTTTTGATGGGTGGACGCGCCTAATCCAATTAGCTGTCATAGACACACAAATTTGCCGTCAGTCAATTTAGTTTCCAGTGCCAAAAAGCCAGCCACAAACTCTGACAGTTTTTGCCCTGACCCTCACCCATAGCCATACCCATACCCAGACAGCCGCACACACACCGAAACACACATCCGGATCCGGGACAACTATCCGGGGAATGGGCGGCGCCACCTGTGTGTCAATTCTGGTTTCCGTTACAGACTTTTGGTGGCACTTTCGGAAATTGTTTCAACAACGGTTTGTAATTTCACACGCCGCAAAGTGATTAGCTCTGCTTTGTGGCCCCACCTCCAAAGCCCATCCCACCCGATCCCCCTTGCAGCATTGATTGAATCCCCAAACCAAAAACCGAACTAACCCCAAAAACATTTTCTTCTTCTCTCTCTCCTCTCTCTTTGGCAGTGACAGACTTTGATGTGAAACGGAAACGAGGCGGGCGGCGATAGATAGTGAGAGACAGAAAGCGACGCCATAGGGCCAACAGGCAAAAGAAGGGGAAAATAGTGTGCAAATTGATATTGTCGAGCAGCATGGATGAGGAGCACGACGACGATCAAATAATATGAGATTAGATGGGGCTTTAGAGCCCCGGCACCGGCACCGTCACGGTCACGGAGCTGCCATCCTCAAGGGCCGCTTCCATGGTGTTGCCCCATTGAGGCGCGAGACGCGTGAAAAATGTGAGACAAAGCAAAACCAACAAGCTGACGAAGACGACGATGCAGCCACAGATGCTGAGTGCCTGACCAGCAGCAACAACAGCAAAAGGAACACAATCAGCAGCAGCAACAACTGCCACTGGCCGCTGCCCCCAAGTAAGACAGCAAACAAAGCAAACTTGGACTTCAACGTTGAGGGCATCTCCACGCCAAGAGCAACAGCCCCAAGAGCTGCAGCCCAGGCCATTTCTTTGTGCGACGGAAACGTGAAACGCTGCTCCATTGTCGCCACCCTAAAAAAGCGTGCCCAGCCATCGTTAATGCTAATGGCCGCCACTGTGGGGCCAAAGAACCCCATTCCGAACCCGAAGAAGAGCATTAGCATGGGCAGGAGCGGGAACAGGAGCAGGCGCCAAGGAGGCATTGGCCTGGCCGTGGAGCGAGGTTGGGCCAGGGAATGGGATCTGGGCATGAGCCGGAACTGGAGCTGGCTTTGGGGCTGTGGATGGGGATGGGGCTGGGGCTGGGGCGCTCCCCTCAACACTTTTGTCCTGTGCCTGATTTCCGTTATTGCCCTGCTGCCGGCATTAACGCTGGGCGATGACGGTGATAATTTCTTTGCCGTGAATGCCTTCAGCGCGGGACCGGAGACGACAACCCCAGAGTTTGGTAAGTAACGAAACACCTCCCTCCGTATCCGTATCTGGCAGATAAGAATGCTGCAGCAGTTAGTGCGGGAATATACTATATTCACCCCCCGGCATAGGCTTGGCATTCCATATATGTATGCAGACCGCACTGACGTCATCGAGGTGTCGTGTATGAAGCGGTCGCCTCGGCCATCTTTTGTTCATTTAGCTGGAGGGGTTTCCATTGCAATTGCATAAGCCTGTATTTTTTGCTCCTCAAACACAGGACCGTATCTTGATATAAGAAAAAAACGGGTTAGATATAAATAGAAAGCAAATTCTAGAGCTTCAGAGTGAACAGTTTTGCTTTGGGTTTAGCTAATTCTAGAAGAGCGCATCTTTTTCTATAGGAAATCCACTCCTTGGTTTTCCTTGAACCACTTTTCAGGGTTCATTATAATCGTACTAACGTAACACACAAGTAGTTTTCTCCTTCACATATTAAATGTCTCGTCTGCCTTGTGTTCTGGCCTAAATGTGCAAAAGTTGTTCATGGACTCTTTCGGGGTGAGCTTATAAGCCAAGTTCTCTTTAATGGTGCCGTCCAGTTCTGTTAATTATAAATGTGGCTCCTAATGCAGCTCTGGCTGTTTAATGTCAGGCCATCAACCCGTCTGACATGTGCAATTTGTACTCAGATGTTTGGCCTCAGTCTTGGGCGAGTCTTTTGAAGAGATGCTGGCCCTTGTTGAAAAATTATCTGGCCCGGCGAGCTGTGAATAGGATCTGGCAATTGGGTAATCTCTTTTCGGTAAAGCTATCAAAGGTTGGCCTCGGGTCAGGGCCACGGACTCGCACCCGTACCCGCACCCGCACCCGTACCCTCACTCGGGCCGTTACCCGCATCCAACCTGGAGGCCTGCCGGCGGTCGCCACTTTGTCAACACTTTGAGAGAATTTCCTCGTTGGTGCAGTGCCACGGAAACCAAATAAAGCTCAGCTGCAAAAAATTGTGAGCAAAGCTGTGTGGCGTGATGCTACGGCATGAGGGGTTTCCATTTCTCTTTTGTAAGCTGTATGAGAAGGGTATGCAAGGGTCGATTGATGCCAAGCGTTAAATGTAGAATCCAATAAGGAATATCTAAAATGCAAATGATTTAAATATTTATGCCCGTAAATAAGTAAAAGTCTTCGAGCTGTGTCGAATAATTTAAATGTGCTGTTTCAATTTATTTAGTCAACTTATAAATTCTTAAACAAGCTTAAGCGATGCCCTAAATTAATAACTTGAGATTTAATTATGTGTACTTGCTACTTAAAGTTATTCATTAAATTTTGTTTGGTTCTGGAAAGGAAAAAGGAAAGCCACGACAATTCTTAATTACAGCTAAATGCAATTAAATAAATTAAGACAATAGAGGCTAGTTGTTTCAATGAGGCAACCCTTAGTCGAGCAGTCCTGTTTTCTCATTATTCGCAATAGCATTCATTTTTTAGCATTTTGCTAAAACTAAAGCTGCTATTCATAGTCAGAAGGCGGTGCATTTAAAAATAAACCGCAAGCAAATAGACTCACACACACACACACATACACTGGAACACACACACACATTATGACACAAACATGCGCCAGGGGGAGACGGGCGAGTGAGCAAGCATC
This sequence comes from Drosophila obscura, assembly GCF_018151105.1. Taxonomy (NCBI): domain Eukaryota; kingdom Metazoa; phylum Arthropoda; class Insecta; order Diptera; family Drosophilidae; genus Drosophila; species Drosophila obscura. The sequence goes on along the minus strand of NW_024542781.1, from coordinate 3,293,981 downwards.
TAGAAAATGGCGCACCCCGTTTGTGCATGAGCAGCCATTTTGTTTTGTCTTTTCGCTTCCGCTGGCTTAAATGTCGAGCGAGGGCGCATCCGTTCCACAGCCCGCTATTTTGCCGGTCCCACTGTCGATCCCGCTCCCTGTTATGGTGTCGGTCTTGGTCTTGGTCCCGGTCTCGGTCTCGGTCTCGGTCTGTCGGTAATTATGGCAGGAGTATCAACAGAATTAGTAAGGCAACGGCTGGCATAAACGCGGCACATACGAGTGGGGGGTTAACTTAACCCTTGACTGGGGCTGAGATTTTGCACACATTGGCGGTGGCAATCCCCCAGCCAGAGTCGCTCCCAAGAGCTTAATTAAGATGTGAAGGGCCACAAACTTGACTCGCTGCCAGCCCGAGCATAGGTGAGTGTGTCTGTGTCTGTGGCAGGCCATGTTTTCATTCCATTCAACGTTAATGAAGGATTCGCCAGTGCCTTCTGGCATGTGTACATATGTACATGTATGTATGTCCTCGTACTCTCTTATATGGTTGAAGTGCAGCAAAGACCAAGACACGACCCAGTCCGTAGGCACTCTTAAGACCTCTCTCGGGAAATGGAGAGACACGGGCAAACACCTCTCAAAAGCTGGCTCCGAGCTGCGCTGCGGCTAAAGAATTTACATTTTAATCTGGCTGTAAGTCGCTGGGGATTCTGAATACATTTCACAAAGTTTCCCTCCACTCGTTCACGTATTTTTTATTGATATGCACAGCGGCAAATCGAAAGTTTGTTTCGGTTTCATTACAGATTTCCCACATGGGGATTAGTCAAAAACAGACACGAATAACCCACAGCTTTGCGTCTCTCCCTATAGATTATGCCAGCCGCGGACAGAAGAAGTTTGGGGACAAGTGCGATAACACCTTGGAGTGCGGTTTCCCCGGCTCGATATGCGATCCCAAGAAGAAGTCCTGCCAGTGTACCGAGGATCTGGCCGTCACCAATCACTTTGATAAATGTGGCAAAGGTAAGTTAAGGTGTGGGGAGGGGGATTGGGACTGTATGGCTGTCCGCCCATGCTTTTCCGGCTTTTCCTGCCTTTCCTGCTGTCATTCTGCCAAGTTTTCATTAAAAAAGAGTGAAGAGAAATTGCACTGCCAGCAAAATGAAATCCCCCAAGGCGTTGTCTTGATTGTGGGGCGCAGCCACAAATTCTGTAAATTAAAATAGAAAACTTGGCAGCAGCAGCAGCAGCAGCAGGTAGCAATATGGGAGATAGTAGCAAAAGTGCAACTAATGCATGTTTGATATAATTATAATAGTTATTCCCCCGACCCGACATCTGTTCAATACTGTAAATTAAAATCAAATTGAGGCACATTCCCCCATTCCTGGCGCACAAAATTCAACTTTGATGAGCATATTTATGGCTGGTGCTTAATGAATCCCATGACGGACTGCTGTCAAGCCGCACAGGCTATTTTTCATGGGTGTTACCCAGCCGTTTTCCTGATTTCCATCTCCTCAGCAACTAATCCCCGTACAACCCGAGCATTGTCTGCGGGTCTCAGAGTCTCGCCCCTTACTGTGGTGCCTCCTCCATGATAATATTTGTCATCGGAGTGGACAAGCCACACAGCAGAGTCAATCCTCCCCAGCCATATCGCACTTCAATCAGCCATTAAATCAATCCACAAACAGTCGCGACAGCCCAGAAATATATTCTGTGATATGGGTAGCATTTGTTGTTGACCGTATGAATCATGGTGTCAGCCCGCCCGATGCGGATGCGGATGCCGATGCCGATGACCACTCATCCGATGCCCATATGTTGCTTCCCTTTCCCTTTTGCAGAGGCCGCCATCAACGAGTCCTGCTTCTTCAACGAGCAGTGCGAGCAGAAGTACTTTCAGACGGAGTGCCGCGATGGACGATGCGCTTGCCGCTTTGAGATGTCACCCGTTTGGGGCAAGGATGGCACTGTGGAGTGTGCAGGTCGGTGCTCAGCTGGTCAGCCGACAAGTATCCATGCTAATGGGGATATGTGTTTGCTTGCAGGGCGCCAGGACAAGCGGGGAACCGAGACCTACATCGATCCGGCCATGATTGGCGTGCTGGTAGGAATGGCATTGATGTTTGTTATTATTTGTGTCGTCCTGCGATTGTTTAGCCAGTGAGTAAATTGCAATGCAAACATCTCCACCGCCCCACACCGAAAACCAACACCATTTTCAGTACTTGAGCTTGATCCATTTTGCCAGCCCATATGCTTGCCCGTGTAGAGCGGCCCTGAATTGGGTCAATTGGGGGGGCTTCGATTGGGCTTCATTAATTCGCTTGATGCTGTTGCTTTTGCTGTTGCTTTTGCTGTTGCTTTTGCTGTTGCCGATGCCGATGTCTATGGCGATGCGGTTGGCTAGCGATACATAATTTGAGCACCAATTAATTTCCAGTCTAATAAACTGAATTATTTCATTAATTACGAGCATAACCAAGGCAAGGGCAAAGGGCAAATGGCAACAGCATCCTCATTAGCCACAAACCACCTCCCAGCTTTGGCACCCATCATCCGTCGAGCTTCTCCTGCCCATCCAATAAATGAAACTAATGCCTCCAATCAAAACATTATAGAGCCCGCTGGCATGAGAACCGGACCATCTTCAATACGCCCAATCCGCGCCTGATGAACGTCTCGCTGCTGCGTGACAGCAAGCTGCTCCACGGGCAGGAGCGACGTGGATCCCGTATGTCGGTGCGCGCCCCATCTCGGCAGCCCAGCATGGCCTCGCTGCGTCCGCACTCGCCCAATCCGTCGCTAGGTAAGACAGGTTTGTATCCATTTCCACCACCACCACCGAGGGCACACAAAACCCGTCTTGTCCGGTCTTCTTCCGAGTCTTTCGAGTGTACAATTTTGATTTGAATTACTATTTTTATTTATTTATTTGTTTGTTGTGGATATTTTTGGTTATTTTCTATTGACTGTTTGATTTGTGTCGACAACCTGAAGTACTTTATTTTTACAGCCAAAATAAAAATACTACGAAAAGAAAGAGAAACCCAAAATACAAACTCAATCAATCAGTCAGTCAGTCAATCAATTGATCAGTCAGTCACCCAACAAGAAACAAACAGAATCATAAAACTGAAACGAGATCTCTCTGGGGAATGTATTCCAGAAATCAACTCCCAATTGGGGAAAGTGCAAAAACATGGCAGAAATAATGAGTACGATATGAGATATTAAAATGGAGAAGTCTAGCTAATCATAGGGTTTAGATGACTAAGAATACATTGATGAGCATTTCAATAGGCATTTAGTTTGAAATGTGTGCCGAAGTGAATATTTTTGTTAAGAGCTAAGTAAACCTGAAAGGGAAAGAAAGCTTGGACTTAGAGAAGTTCGTAATTAGTATTGGAATGGAAGGAGGAACTGCTATCTTCCTGGTATGCAAAGTACATAGATACCCTTACAATAATACTTAGATATTAGGAACTAACTGACCTAATAATTTAGTTAAGAAAAGGATACCAAAAGAATAAAATCATCACCTATTTGCTTTCCATTACCTTTATGTTTACATATCAGTTTAGAGTATATTTTAAATTTTAAGTTATAAAAACATTTCTCTTAATGGACATGGACACGTAGCTAGTTCGCTGGGCCGCACTGTACACGAGTTTCTGGCCATATTGGCAACCGTATCCCAACATCAACAACGTTCCGTAATGCTAAACACAAACGAAGCAAGACCAACAAGCTCTTTAGGGGCTCAATCAATTTGACTGACAGTTTAAGAACCGTTTTATTCGACGCCTTTCGCTGCCATTGGGGGGTATGGTTGCTGTTGTTGTTTTGGGTTTCTTGTTGTTCTTGTTGCTGTCACTGCTTCTGGCCATTACCGTGATAATTGTTGTTGTGCTAAGCCCAGCGGACAGTTGTCTGAAATTACCTTTTTTGGGTTATTTTTATTCTTGTTTGAGTTTTGCGCCAAGTCCCCCAAGCCCAGACCACACCAGACCCCGAGATCCCACGAAAAAACACCCCAAAACCGAACCCATCAGCAGGACACAAATGTCGCGTGCCTTTGTGAAAGCGAAATATTAAACGTATCCAAACCGCTCATTCCCTTCACTCCACCGCCCACAACAAACGAACAACAAAAACCACCAAAAACCAAAACTTAAACAACAAAAACGACACCGATACCGATACCGCTACCGCTATGGTGAAACCACCAACGACACAAAAAACAGGACGCATGATCCGCTCGAAGAGCAACACACGCTCCAGTGACTCACGTGTCAGCGATGTGTCCACCTGTTCCCGGTTGCTGGAGCACCCGAGCGCCGCCAACCAGCACAACATAGTCCACAGTCACTTTCTGCCCTATGTGCCAACGACCACGGCGGCCAACGCCTCTGCCACAGCCACAGCCACAGCCATAACAACGTATGCTGCCTCAGCCACGCCTTCACCCACGCCCACAGCCAGTGCATCGCCAGCGATGCAGCCAGTCCACGCCACCATCAGCACCACTTATGTGTCATCGCCGGGTGCGGCACCAGCCTGTGGCCGAACGATTAAGTTTTAGATCACAAATAACAATACGTATCACAAAGCAAAAAGCAAAAAGCAAAAGCATCCATATCAGGGTCCAAGAGGTAGGCAGTCCCAGTCCAATTGTCCAATTGTCCCCATCCAACCGATCCACCCAAAATATAATCCCGTATAATCCCAGACCCACGAAATCTTAAACAGCCTTTGTAGTGTAAAGTTGATGTCTTGCTAGCGACAAAGTTGTATCCAAAGCTGTACTCGTACTCGTACTAGTAGTTGTTGTACTCGTTGTTGTCGTTGTTATCCTTGGTTCGAACTGTTGTTGTAAACCTAGTGTTAAGCTGTAGCTGAGAGTAGCAGTTTGACCTGTATGTAAAACTATTCTACTACTCCTACTCCACTTAGACAAATACAAACCTCTAGCCAAACCAAAACCCCACTTACACAGATACAGTTCCATACAGTTCGAAACACGAGCAGACAAAGATACTCGCACACACACACAGAAGATACAATCGTAGATACTCGTGCCATTCTAAATCTGTCATCAAACGCTTTCTCGCTCTCGCTCTCTCTGTCTCTCTTATTCGAACACTATCTGATTCATTGACGCATCCATTCTGATCTGAGTTTCCGCTTTAGTTCCCCTCCTTTATGGCACGGCTCTTATATGGCATTTGACATATATACATATATATTAATTCAGTTTCCTCAACTGGCTTTCTTCTATATAATTTGATATATTTATTAACATAGAACATGAGTAGTGAGGGGCTTGAACTTTGCAGTGAGTCACACAAGTTCACACAAGTTCGAGTCCTGAATCGACTACATTGCTGTTGTCCCGTGATCCAACGATAACTTCCCTTCAACCGGTTATCTGTAGCCTGTAGATTGGGGCCATGCCCATCCATTGATACTGATGATTGTCCGTTTCCCACACAGGCTCCGACTCGCACGGCAGCGCCAGCAATGCCTCGGGCACTTCAGTGCGCTCCAATCGCAGCAATTCGGTGGCTCCCGGCAAGGTTGCCCATCATGAGCGCCACGGATCCGCCCATCGGCAGCACCATCCCCATGGACACCAGCCGCAGCACCACCACCAGCAGCAGCAGCAGCATCACCAGCAGCCGCAGTCACCGCAGGAGCAGGCGCTGATCACCAACATCACCACCAATCCGGTGGCCGAGAGCGTGACTGTCGAGATCATCGAGCCGGGCCAGAAATAGGAGGAGCAGTAGGAAGAGGAGGAATAGTAAGGCAAGCAATGTAGCATGGTATACCAGACCAGACCAGATTAATGGCAAACTCTCTGACACGAACACTGAACACGAATTCGAATCGTCGATATACGAGTATATATACTATGTACTTAGTCACGATATATGCACGCGATAATAAGGCTGGCTCCCCCCCAAACAGGATACGGGATGGATGGGCGGGGGGGCCAGGCCACACACACATACACACACATGATGCCATTGTTAGACTCTTTTTGACAAAGACAATTTTTGCAATTAGTGGAAAATTTTTTAACCAAACCAATTATATACTTATTATACATATATATATATGTATATATATATTGTACGAAGCATATAACAACTTTTGCTGACACCCTCACACATACACCCAAAAAAAGAAAGAAAATGCTAATGAATTAATTACGATATATGCATATATGTATAGCGAGCAAAGCGTACATTGAACAGATATACGCGACTACACCGTAAACAAAAATATTGAAATATTGAAAAAAAACTTGCATAACAAATTCATACTACTCTTTTTTTCAACCAAAAAAAAAAAACAACAAAGAAAACCAATGAAGAAAACTTTATTAATTTATATAAAATATTGTAATGCAGTTATACTACAGATATCTAAGCTTTGGGTTGAAGGCTTTAAGAAACAAAAAGAAGGAGAAAGACCCACTAGGCATAGAGAAACCGTAGAGAGACGAGACCCTAATGTCAGGCAAGATCTCAGCTCGTAGTGTTCTAGAACCAATCAATCTCAATTGGTGTGACCCCCTTCGCAGTGGGTCATTGCGGAATCATTGCCAAAAACGATGAAATGAATTCGGAATTAACCAAAAGCAATTCGCTGATACAACGCCTTATATATACTCGTAACTATAGTGACAAGCCGACTCAGATCGCGACTGAGCCACGCCTCCAATTGCCGCTCTAGCTCCCACATATGGATGTTAGCCCAAAATGGAAATGCTAGGGGTAGGAAAACCAAGATGAAGAAATATTAAACAACCTCGGGACCATATTTTATAATCAAAATATGCGTTTCATTGCGAAGCACGCACGTTCAGATTTAATTTGTTTTCAAATTTATTTTCTCAAGAAAAAAACAAACATCACATCTCGCTCTAGAGATGAAGATACGGCAAAAGCGTACCTATATTTTGACCAACTTTTTGCTGGCTGAGCAAAAGTTTTAGGGAACACACAAACACACACTCAACACAAGCACACAAAATGATATTAAGGATAATGAACATAGACAAAGATTGCTAGCAGTACGCACACACACACGCATAGAATACATAGAATCTAAATTGACTTCCAGTCGAATAATATTACAGTTTGACTTAAGTTCTAGAGTCTCTCCCTCCCCTGTAAACAATTTGTGCTAAATTTGATTTAACAGCAATTTTCTCCACTCTCCACTCACCGATCGAGATCGAGGCCAGGGGAACCTGGGATTGTGCATTGGGCTAGCCGAGAATAGGGGAAGATTTTCGGGTCTGTCCAATGCGGAGTTCGAAGCGGTGCCCGCTGAAAGATCTTCAAGTTATAGCCATAGTAGATATAGTAGTTTGAGATCGATAAGGTTTAGTTGTTGCCCCCAGACACCATGGAAAAACAGATAACTCTCATTTGCTTTTGTGCTCAATCAAAGAAGCTTAACTGTGAGAATAACAAAACGAATACAAGATACAAATAAATGTAGAGCAAGAAAATAATCTTAAAATGCTTGAAAACTCTAGCTAAACAATTAAATTTAGTGTAACTCTAACGACAAACAACAACAAAAAGAAAACAAAACAAAACCAGAACAATTTTATTAAAGCATCGAATTTTTTCTTAAAAAAAAAAATAAAATAAAAACTTAAAAAAAAATTATAATGAAAGAGCAAACAAACAATCTTATTTCTAGGACAAGAGAACTAGTTACTTATTTACATTCCAAAATGCGTTTAATAAAAACGATTCGATCATTGGAATTTGGGGAAGAATTTCAAGGATTAACTCTGTTTTTGTTATGTTTAGGAACTGCAAAACGTGTAATATCTAAGCACCAGAATTAACAACTAAATATAATAAATGAAATCACTGATTTTTCTATTTACATCAAATACTTACTGTTGAAGGCAGACTTTAAGCGAATTTTAAATAAGCTTAATCGATGAAGAGCGATGGAAGAGAATATTTTAAAACCAATTATATACATACAATACATGAATATGCTTTATTTACTTTAATATATACATTATACACAAACAACAACTACATACAACTAATATATACACTTGTATTAAAGTTTCGTGAAGGAAAAACCAACCAAAACAAACCAAACCCAATGCGATAAATTCATTTACACTCTACCTAAAATCGAAAAAAGGAAAACATAATTTTATATATGTACGTGCAAGAAGCAAGAAAATCTCGTAATGCTAATATTATGTATACATCTAGATTCAAATGCCATTATCGCACATCTAAGAAAGAAATATTAAAATTAAATACAAATATAAATGAAAACGAAAAATGAAAACAAAGAACTAAATCTCTAAGTCTAGAACAGAAGCAAAGCGTACATATTATACGAGTATAGTTAAACATTTCGATTTCTCATGTGACTTGTGACTACCTACCCGAAGAAGAAACAAGATTTAAATCAAAGTAAACTAGCAAAGGATCGTAGTTATAGAGAGCGAATCAAAGCCAGACAGTACGAGTAGCAAAGAAACTATATATATAGCAGATATATGTAGAGAATGCATGAAGATAAACTGCTTTTTTCCAACTTCAAGAAAGGCAAACGGGAGAGTTGAATCAACTAAGTAACGTATTTATTATGAAGTACATATATAAATATATACATACAATATATAAAAAAGATATTTAAAGATCAGTTCACTATAATAAAAACTATATTACCATACCTTACAGAACAAAACAATCGGCACATGTGTACGAGTACATTATTACATATATGTAGTCTATATCTATGATTAGTATAAGCTGCAGTCTTTTAGAGAGTGGTGCCATGATAGCCCTGCTCAGGCACAGGCTCGCAGTCCCGAGTCCTTCTGCCCAGCACCCGCTTGCGGTAGCTCTGCTCGGCCAGGTGGCGCAGATGCTGAGCGGTACCCACTCCGGTCTTCTCCACGAAACGATAGAGATGCCCGTTGCGGCGCTGAAGCAGCTCGTGCGGATGTCCTAGCTCCACCACGCGGCCCACATCCATGACCAGTACGCGATCATTGTCCATCACCGTGTGCAGGCGATGGGCGATGGTCAGCACCGTGCACTGCTCAAACTTGGTTTGTATAGCCTCCTGGATGAGCTTGTCAGTCCTACCAAGAAAGTGGCAATCAATACGTGAATCTATCAATTGAGTTTGGATAACTTACTCGGGATCCACATTGGCCGTGGCCTCGTCCATGATGAGTATTTGATTCTGGCGGAGTATGGCCCGGGCCAGACAGACCAGCTGCCTCTGGCCCATGCTGAAGTTGGCACCGCTATCGTGGAGACGGCAGCTTAGGCCTTCCTTCACACCCGCAAAGAACTGCTTCAGCTTGACGGCTTCCAGCGCCTGCCACAGTTGCTCGTCCGTTTTCTTCTCAAACGGATCGAGATTGTAGCGCAGTGTGCCCGAGAATAGGACAGGATCCTGAGGAATGATGGACATGCGGCTGCGTAGATCGTGGAGTCCCAGATTGGATGTCTCGTAGCCATCGATCTCTATGATGCCGTCGACTGGAGCCAGTCGGAACAGGGCCTGCACAATGGAGGACTTGCCGGCGCCCGTGCGACCCACGATCCCAATCTTCTCCTTTGGGTTGATGGTGAAGCTTAGTCCCTTGAGGACATACGTCCCATGATCGCTGTAGCGCAGGCGCAGATCCTGGAAATGCACCTGACCAGCAGTGGGCCATTTGGCTGGCAGGTTCACCGACTCCGGCGTCTCGTAGGCCGGCTCCGAGGGTATGTTCACATACTCCATCACCCGCTCCACGCTGGTCATCTGGTTCTCCAGCTCCACCGTCTGCCGCATGCCCCACTGGCACATGAGTACCAGCTTCATGGACTGGGTAATGGCCAATCCCACATCGCCGCTGTAGTAGCCGTGCTCCCTTCTATCAAACAGTAGAAAGCTGAAGGTCACCGCCAGGATATACAGCACGCAGATGAGGTCCGTCCAGAAGGCGAAGGCCCGGTTGACGCTCACATGCAGATACAGGGCCGAGGTATTTTCATTCTGTAAGCGATGAAAATCCCGCTCCAGGCGCTTGGTGGCATTGAAGGCACGGATCGTGGTGAGTCCCTTAAAGGTGGCATTCGTGTGGGAGTAAAGGGGACTGCGGGCTATGGAGAACAGAACCAGTTCAGTTTGCCACTTGGGTAAAGGAGAAGGTCTACTTACAGATGGTCTCGATGCGCTTCAGGCTCCGGCTGGCTCCAATGTACAGGCATCGGCAGAGATACAGCAATGCCATCACAATGAAGGCCGGAATGAGCAGCCAAGTGTTGGCCGTGCTTACCACCGCGAGAACGGCCAAGGCATCCACAAAGAACTCAATGGAGTCCATCATCGACTGCGGCAGAGTAACATCAATGGCCAGGACGTCGCTTGAGAAACGGTTAAGTATACGCCCCGATGTTGCCAGCGTGAAGAACTGCATGCTGGCGCGGATTACGCCCTGGAAGAGGTAGTTGTGGATGCGCAACGAGATGCGGAGACACATCATGAAGAAGCCAAAGGTTCGGAGCACATATAAGATCAGCGTGCTCAGGATTAGAACCAGGTAGAGGGTGACTAGGCGCATACGCGTTCTGTGGTACTGCGGGATGGGCTCGTGCTGATTGGGCTCCGTCTCTTCCCAGGTGGCCCTGCAAAATGAATTTAAATTGGTTTATATCCACGCGGAAAGGAGACTGACCCCCCCACTCATGCTCACCATTTGGAGAGAAAGATATCCATGGTGGCCTCTGAGGCGCGGGCTATAATGAAAAGCATAAGAATCAGCACCACCACAGAAGGAACGCCCACGACTCCGAGGTAAGCCTTGTACGTGGACCATTTGACCGATCCCCGTTGCTGCTGCTCCTTGTACTCCTGCTCTTTTTGATCCAGAGCGATTTGCTGCTGCTGCGTGAGGGGTTCCCTGGGCTGCGTCTCCTCGAAAATGCTGTCAGTGCGTGCGGCACGCAGCTTAGTCACCTCGCTGTCATTGGCCACCGACATGCGGAACCGGATGAGCTTCTTCAGATTATCGTACTGGCCCTGAATGGAGGCTCGACCACCCTCCAGTAGCACCAAATGATCGACATGCTTCAGCAGCTGAACACGATGCGTGACCAGGATGCGGATCTTATCGCTGAGAAAGTCGTTGAGGCAGCGATCGAGGAGCATTTTGCTCACATGCGAGTCCACTGCGGAGAGGGGATCGTCCAGCAGATAGATGTCGGCCTTGCGGTACACGGCACGGGCCAGACTTACCCTCGCCTTCTGGCCCCCACTGAGGCTGGCTCCTCCCTCGCCCACAATGGTGGCATCTCCGGCGGGCAGCTCCTCGATGTCCTTGTCCAGAAGACAGACGCGCAGCACTTCGTTGTATCGCTGCTCGTCGAAGGCCTCCATGAAGAGGATATTGTCGCGGAGGCTGCAGCGGTTCAGCCACGGCTCCTGGGCGGCATAGCTGAGGACACCGTTGAGCTCCACATTGCCGCTGAGGATGTCCAGCTCCCCCAGCAGGGCCTGCAGAAGGGTACTCTTGCCGGAGCCCACAGTGCCGACAATACCCACGAACTGCTGCTCCATCGCCTGGAAGCTGATGTCATCGATGTGGCGTTTTCGTTTCTCCTGCTTGGCCTGGTCCCAGCTGGCCGTTAGATTCTGTACGGTGACGCTCTTGTGTATGGCACGAGGATTGTGCATGCGGCCAAAGAAGTTTCCATGCTCCACGTCCTCGTCCACATCCTTGAAATTATCCACCCCGCCGTCGGCGGGATCCTCGTGCTGCAGCAGAAAGTCCACCACGCGTCCGGCAACGACAAAAGTCTCGGCCCAAATGTTGATGGCCAGGGGCCAGAGATGCAGCAGGGACTCGTTGAGGTGGTCGTAGTAGCTGGAAACAATGAAGACCTTCTGCGAGGTGACAATGTCCCCAGTGAAGACGTAGCTAGCCATGGACAGGAAGAGCGACAGCTTCGATATCATTCCGGTGCACTGGAGGGCCGCATAGATGTACATGGATCCCCGTATGGAGCTCAACTCCTTCTTCCTGACCCGGCCGATCAGCTTGGCAAATGACTTCTCCCACGCGTACATCTTGATCAGCTGCATGGCCGTGATGATCTCGTTCATCAGCTTCACCCGCTCATCGCCAAACTCCGCCGATCTCCGCTTGAAGCGGGCCGTCGCCCGCGCAGCCCAAGCCTGCAGTGGAATGAACACGATGATGGTGGCCATTCCCACTAGCGCCGGCCAGCCAATCAGCTGAAAGATGATGTAGCCGAACACCAGCCCCTCCAGCGGTCCGCGCCACAGCTCGTGGAAGAAGTAGAAGGCTTCGTTGAACAGCGGCAGATCGGTTGCCATTAGGGATATGGCATAGCCACTCATGCCGCTGTTGTCCGCAGCCACCGAAACCCTCAGGCACTTCCTGTAGACGAGTCCAGCGCATGCCAGCCGGATGCGGCCACCCACTCTGAACAGATAGTGCATAAAGGGGTGGAAGAAGAGACCCGAGGCCAGGGAGCACAGGACCACGCCCATGGCATACAAGTAGGCCGATTTCTTGGAGATGTCGTCGGTGCTCTCCGAGAAGTAGGATACCAGGCCGCCCAGCAGCAATGGCTGCAAAGTGCTATGAAGAGTAACAAATACGGGATGTTATTAACCCCGAAAGGTGTCCCGAGTGAAAAGTACGTACTGCACAACGATGGCCAGCAGCGAGTAGATTATACTGACGGGCACAAAGCCCCAGCCGTATGCCCGGAAGACCATACGCAAAACACTGGGCTTGGGGCGCTTAAGCTCCTTCTCCCAGTGGCCGAGGAGGAACTGCGATACCTTGGGGCTGTCGAGTTTGGGTACGGGAGCATACAGATCCGACGGCTCCACGCTCTTTCGCATTCCCTTGGCGAGAATCTCGTGTGTCCAGCTGGAAGGGAGAACACACAGGTCAGGTGGGACGGGAGGTTCATGATGGACGGTGACAGGTGTCGCCTGCTTGTCGTGGTTTATTTTTATCGCACTTCAAAACCGAATCCACTCGCGTCATAAATTCGAAATGGTGTCCAAGGCTAGACTGGCCGTAAATCTGAATCGGGCGGCATTTTTTAGCTCTATCTTATCAGCAGGACATCGAGTACAGGGGATGTTTTGAAATTCGTTGAATTTAATTTAATATTTCTCGACTGCGATTTCACCACACACTCGTGTGTACAAGCTGTAGGATTTTTTTCCTTCTACACACTTTCACCAAACGATCAGCAATATTCACATGACTCACATAAAAAACCATTTTGAGAGGAAATTGGCCTTTAGGACCGGATTCGGCTTTCGTTGCTCATGTACCGATTTCATTCTACATATAGTACATGTATGTATGTCCCTATATGTAAAGTACATATATATTGATGTATCTCATGCATTAATATCACATGTGTACTATGCAGATCCTTGACACAATTCACACACAAATTAGAACGGAAAACATTCGCGTGCGGTGCTCGTGCCGCTTTACTCGCCACTGAGTTCCTGCCCGCCCAGACATTCGATTTTTAACCAACCACTGGCCGAGAGAGTGCTAGAGAATCATCGTTATAAATCAATGATCCGCCTGTGGCCCGCCCTATCGGGGAGCACTATTTTATCTTAATGCCCGGTGACAGCCACGCATCAGCGAGGCGGACGCAGCAACCGCTGGCTAACATTTTGGCTAAGTGTGTTTTACTGTTGTTTATGAAACTTTTGACGGAACGACGGGTTTCGGGGCATCCCGATTGGGAGAACAGGTGGTGTGGAGTGGAGAAGGGATTCCTCCAACCCATTGACCACTTGTTCGATTCTTGTATCTTATCTTCATCATTGGCTACCATGTTGACTTATTCTGATTACACATTTCAGCAATTGACAATTTTAATTGGAGCTCCGAAAGGTTCATCCTTATCGATCCCCACTACGTAATGTACCCGAACATAGGCGCATGAATCATTTGGATTTCGTACTAAGAGACCAGTTCACGATCAAAGATATTTCCCCGACCCGATCGGCAAAGTGAACTGATTAAGTGGCTTCATTAACTGTTCGATGTACGTAATTTTCAGGCACTTTATTGAGATTGTACGTATTGATAAGTACGAATTTGTAATACATATACTATATTACATTTGCTACCTATATTTCTGATTTAAAAGTACCTTATTTAACTCATTTCTTTTGTCTTAATTTGATTGAAGTTTGCTTTCGATTAGAGCACGCGGCGAATGCGAATTGCTTTGCATTGGTTTGCCAATTGTAGAACACAGGGTGTACAAAACATACGAGTACATAGCACGGTAAACGGTAGTACAGTACTTACTACTACTAGCAAGTGGAACAGATGCGATACATACATAAATTCGTGGTATTAAATAAGGCTAACACGGCTTAAACTACACATATTTACATACATATCTCCTAAGTACAAGGCAATAAGTAGTTCGGTGACTTTAAGTACATACAAATTTGCTATGTACATAATACTTTCAGTTCCTATGCTATAATCCTTAAGCAGATTTTGTGTGTTGAAGTGATTGCGGAGAGTGCGTGTTTCAGTTACTCAGTCTGCTCTTGCAGAGCCAGTGTGATGTTCAGGTCGTCGTCGGTGGCAGTGTCGTCGCCAAGCAGCCGCTTGCTATAGCTCTGCTCGGCCGATTGCTTTAGGGCAAATGATGTTGCCGCTCCCGTGTTGTCCACAAGTTGGCGTAGATAGCCCCCTGGTCGCTGCAGCAGCTCGTAGGGATGTCCCAGTTCACGGGCCTCGCCCGCATCCATTACCAGCACACGATCGCTGTCCATCACGGTGTGCAATCGATGGGCAATTGTCAGCACCGTACAGTGGGCAAACTTGGACCGGATTGTCTGCTGGATAAGCTTGTCCGTTCTGAAAAGAAATGCATTATAAGAACGTTTTCGCCATCATATTTATATTCCACTTACTCTGGATCAACATTGGCTGTGGCCTCGTCCATGATGAGAATTTTGTTGTGCCTCAAAATGGCTCGCGCCAGACATACCAACTGCCGCTGGCCCACGCTGAAGTTGGAGCCGCCATCGTACATGCGACAGTTGAGTCCACCAATCAATGTGGATACGTAGGAGCGCAGCTCTACATCTCCCAGAGCCTTCCACATTTCCTCATCGGAGCGCTCGTCCTTGGGGTCGAGATTATAGCGCAATGTGCCCGAAAACAGAACTGGATCCTGGGGTATAATCGAAATGCGACTTCGCAGATCATGCAATCCCATGTGCTCGATATCAATGTCGTCGATGCGGATCATGCCCTCGTTGCAGGCCAGACGGAAGATCGACTGTATGATCGATGATTTGCCGGCGCCGGTGCGACCCACAATTCCAATCTTTTCGCGCGATTCGATGGTGAAGTTCAGATTCCTGAGCACAGTTTCCTCCTTTGGCGAGTAGCGCAGCTTAAAGTTGATAAACTCAATGCGTCCCTTGCTGGGCCACTCGGTTTTAGGCTTAAACTTTTCAGCGGTCTCTAGCGGCGGCTCCGATGGCTGCTCTGTGTACTCGATCACTCGCTCCACGCTGGTCATTTGGTTCTCCAACTCGGCTGTCTGTCGCATGCCCCACTGGCACATTCCCGTCATCGTGGTGGAGTGCAAGATCGCCAATCCCACATCTCCGCTGTCAAAGTCATTGCGCAGCAGCAGGAAGCTAAAGGTCACGGCGGTCATGTAGGCGATGCATAGCAGATCCGACCACAGGGCAAAGGCACGTGTGCAGGACAGGAAGAGGAACCAGGCCGATGTGTTGGCGTTTTGGTATTCGTGAAACTCTGACTCTAAGGCGCTCTGTGCCTCCAAAGCGCGTATCGTGGTAAGCCCCTGGAAGGTTTGATTTGTCAACGAAAAGACAGGACTGCGGGCTGAACAGAAGAACAAAAGGATTAATGCCTTCTTTATACTGATTTGTTAGGGATTTTCACTTACATATGGACTCCAGACGCTTTACACTGCGACTTGTATTCACATAGAGATAGCGAATCCCGCCAAGGATCAAAACAAGGAAGAAAGCGGGCACCAGCAGCCAATAGTTGGCAATGGCCACAATAATCAGCACGCCAGAGACATCAATGACGAACGCCAAGCAGTCCAAAAGCGTGTGCGGCAAATCCGTATCCACAGTGCGTATATCCTTGGAGAAGCGATTTAATATGCGCCCCGAAGAGTTCGTGTTGAAGAAGTACATGGTGGCGCGGGTAATGCCGCGGAACAGTCGGTCGTGCAGGTGCAGAGAGATGCGCAGGCACATCTTGAAGAACCCGAATGTGCGTATTAAGTAGACAATCAACGTTGCGCCCAGTATGATGGCGTAGAAGAGGACAAGCTCTTGGCGAATGCTGGCCTCAACGCTGCCATTAAAAGGAGTTGCCGCAGAGTCGGTGATATTGAGTGGCAGTGTATCATTTGTGGGCATCAGATCCGTATCACTTAATAAGGTTGCTGCGGTGACATTGGCTCCAATTTTCTCTTCCCAAATGACCCTGTGGAATGGTTAAATGAGATATGATTTGGTGACTTTGGCTATAGGGACAAAGGCACTTACCATCGCGACAGGAAGTAATCTACACCGGTAAGCATGACTCTGGCGCAGACAAACAGCGTCACAATCAGGCCCAAGCGGAACGTACTCTCCAGTGCCTTCAAGTATGAGGCGTAGACGTGCAGCTTTACGGAGCCCACAGACTGCTGTTCCTGGTTTAGCTCCTCCACTTGCTCATCCGGGCGCAGAAGTGGCCGATTGTGTTGGTGGTGTTCCAAACTCTTCTCCGAGTCGCTGCGGGACACATAGCTGCTAACGCTGTGCGTATCGATGCCGCTCTCGTCATGCGTCTGCTCCAGGAACTGGAACTGACGAGAGCGCTGAAGCTCCTGATAGCTGCCCTGTGCGACAATCTTGCCCGATCCCATCAGCAGCAGGTGCTCCACATCGAACAAGTACTGCACTTGGTGGGTCACCAGAATGCGTATCTTGTTGGAAAGAAAGTCGCGTATGCAGCGATCGAAGATGTGCTTGCCCACGTGAGTGTCCACGGCGGATAGGGGATCATCCAGGAGGTAGATATCCGCCTTGCGGTAGACGGCACGAGCCAGACTTACTCTGGCCTTTTGTCCACCGCTGAGACTAACGCCTCGCTCGCCCACCACTGTCAGATCGCCCCTCGGGAGTAGCTCCATATCACGCTCCAGGCCACAGGCCTTCACAACCTTCTTGTATCTTCGCTCATTGTAGTCCTCCACGAACACAATGTTATCGCGGATGGTCCCCTCAAAGACCCAGGGCTCCTGGGAGGCATATGAGACCTTTCCATGCACCAGAGCTTCGCCCTTGTCGATGCCCACTTCCCCTAGGAGCACGTTTAGGAAGCTCGATTTGCCAGCGCCCACGGGTCCGACAACTGCAGCAAGAGTTTGATCCTGTATCTCCGTACTGAAGTTCTCAATGGCGCAGCTGGGGTGCCCATCGCTAGTGTCCCACGAGGCTGAAACATTCTTCAGGATCACGCATTTCTTTCCCGCGTCCGGATTGTAATCCCTGAGACGGCTGTGCTGCGGCAGACCATTGGACAAAAGCGACCCGTTCAGCTCCACATTTTGTTGGATGTCTGTCTTGGTGAGCGTTCGCTTGGTCTTTGTCTGTTGCTTATTGGCCTCCAGGTTGATGGGCACCTCAGCTCTATCCCCGTCCAGCAGGAATTCCTTGCAGCGTTGTGCCGAAACCAAGGCCTCGGCAATGAAGGTGATGGACAGCGGCCAGAAGTGAACCATCGAGTCATTCAACATGTTGAAGTAGGAGGACACGGTGTACACCTTTTGAGCCGTTAAGGCATCTCCAAAGTAGACATAGGAGCACAGGGCTAAGAACACAGACAGCGGTGATATCATGGAGGTGCATCCAAGCGCCGCATGGATGTAGGCAGTGCCCCGAATGGCTTTCACTTCCTTCAGGCGTACCTCAGCCACCACGCGGGCAAAGCTCTTTTCCCAGGCATACATCTTGATCACCTGTATGCCCTGGATGATCTCGTTCATCAGCTTCACGCGCATATCTGTCCTCTCGGCGGTCATCTGTCGGTAATAGGCGGCTTTCTTGGCTGCCCACGCCTGTAGTGGGATAAAGCTGATCATGAAGGACACGCCTATCACAGCGGACAGACCAATCTCGCGGTACATGAGGAAGCCAATCAGCAGTGATTCCAGTGGGCCCTTCCACGTGTCGTGCAGGAAGCACAATGCCACATCGAAGCGCCCGAGATCATTGGAGAGTATGTTGATGGCTCTGGCGCGCAGGCCATCGTTGCTGCTGCTCTTTGATACCTGCAGACACTTTCGATAGATGAGGCCGGAGAGGGCGAGGCGCAGCTTTGTGCCCACTTGGAAGATGTAGAATATGAAGGGATGGAATGTTATCACAGGTACCAGCATGCAAATCACAATCCCCAGCGCGTACATATAGGCCGTCTCTTCGCTGACCGTGGTTTGGTTCGTGGCAAAGTAGCCCACTAGCCCACCAAGAAACAGGGGCATAAGAGATCTGCAAGAAATGAATGGGAATTGGGAGAATTAGCTAATCCGCCGGAGGCTGATTGCTACCTACTTGCAACACGACTCAGCGACCGAGTACGCCAGACCCAAGGGAATGAAGATCGTTCCATATGCACGCAGTATCATGCGCACCACACTGGGATTGCTCCGCTTCTTCTCGTCCTCCCACAACTCGTTGAACTTGTTGGTCACCCGCTCGCTGTCCAGCGTCTTTCTGTGCTGGTACAGTTCCTCGTCCGTGAGCGGACCCTGCAGGCCACGCTTGAAAAGATCCCGCATCCACCTAACAATGTGCACAGAGATTATAATTTTATTACTGCAACTGAGGCTATCTGGTAATTATGGTTTGATGATGATTTAGTAAAGTTCCCGAAGCCCCTTCATTAATGGCATGTGGTAGTCGCTAAGTGTGGGGGCTTTTCTACGATTGCCGGAGCTAACTTTGGGAAATCTTAGCCGAGGCTCAGCCTCAAAGTTTGTATTTAATGACCTTCCTTGGTAACATAAAAAAATACATCTACTGTTCGGCTACAAAGAGATCCCATATACATACATACATATGTATATATGGTTTTATTAACAAAACAACATGTGCAATATATTTTTACAATGAAGTGGACACTTTCAGGGGGGAACACATTTTCAAAATATCATTTACCCCATGAGGCAGGCGGGTTTACCAAATGCGAGGCTTCTCTGTGGGATCGTTAAAAGTCTTTATTAATGAAATACAATTCAGCTCAATTCAGTTCACGACTGGTCTGGCTGGCTGCTGATAGGCTTGGGGGCTATAGTAAGTAATGGTATTTGTAATGAAAACATTTAAAGTCTCCCTTATCAGCGTTCATAGAAATTTGAATCTTATATACGTAAAGGAGGAAAACTGCAATAAATCGCTGCCACAGCTGCCTCTAATTGGCAAGCGTACAGTGTTCATATATTTTGAGCCAGATAACAATGTAACCTTGGTGTCCAACAATGACATTTAATAAAATTGTCGTTTCCAATGTAATGGATGTTAGTTCTAATTCTCATTAGATTTCGTTGCTGCTGTTCTTCTTATACGTTCTTATCGCAAGCGAAATTATTGAGGGGGGTTAACAATCTGATATATGTACATATGTACATATGTAGCTGTAGCAGAGAAAGTGTCAGGGCTAATCATTAGATAAAGATCCACTGTGGTATTTATGGTATGATGGAGGCGGAAAGATTAGCCTGGGCGGCATATTTGTCACTACAATATGGTACAACACGTGCTAACCACACTGGATGTGGATACGCAAAGGCAGTCACAGTACAGAAAACCTAGTAATTTACCGTAAATAATGTGCACATGACTAATGACGAGGGGCGGCCACGATAGAGCCGCTAGTATGGTTAAAGATAAAAACTTACCAGAATGTCCATTGTGAGAAGCAGTTCGCTTTGGTGTAGGGATTCTTTGGACGGACGACTTTCCTTCTGGTGCGGTTCATAATATGCGTATTTTTGATTTGTGATGTACAGGGCCGCTAACCGTTACGGCTGAGGGAGCGAAAGACCACCAAAAGGGAAATCAAACACCTCTGTCTCTCTCTCTCTCTGTACTATAGGTTGCGATCCGAGTCTACTGTAGTCGAAAATCAATTCTTCTTTGCCGGCAACAACAAAATTCGTATGGGAAAATTGTCTAGGTCGAGGTCAGCAGCAGTTTGTGCCGTTAGTGCAATGACTGTGGGAATTTTACCGTTTGTTGCTTTTGGCAGAGCTGCCAACAACGCACCAACAATGAACGAACTGCGCCCCGATGCGACTTCTCTTTGTATTGAGGAAAAATATCTAAACGACTGACTCAACGAGCAGACACACTAATAATATTAACAATATGTCAACACTTCTAAAGCTATACTAATTAAATATGTAAAGTTAACAACAATTTTACGCGAAAACCGAAAATTTTATACGGGAGAGCGCACAAAGCACCCACGAAGAACAAAAAAAAAATCTGAGAGAGCGCTCTCTGCGCGACCATTTATATATTTTGATATATGCAAGGTCGAGTATTTTTAAGGGAAGGCACAACTCAGCAAGCGGTAAAAACGAACACGTGAAAAAAAGTATCATCGTGTGCAGATTTTATGAATATAAAACAAATATTGTTTTCAAAACATGTTTTTTTACAGTGGTCGGCAGCGGTTGCATCGGGGGCGTCGCTATCTGCTTCTGCTGATAGCCAGACATATTCCTTTGGCAATAAAATATTGGTGAGCCCAGGATATGCCTAGGGAAGAGCGACCCCAGCCGAAGAAGCGCATTTCATTAACTTTCTTTAATGAAAATAAATATATATTTTGAAACTGAGTACTAGATTTTAGGCAAGCGAAAAGCACCCTTCTACTGTTCTACCTTGCGTATGAATGCGCCCAAGAGAGAGAATAAATTACTCAGTATTGTGAAATCGTTTTTTAAATGTTTGAAAAGTTTCTTGCAAGAAAAAAGCTTTTGGAAAAGCTGACTAAAAAAAGATGCCAAGGCGTCAATGTATCAAGAGCAATAAAAACAATAAACAATAAGTAATCTGCAGAGATCTACTTTATCTACCCTTTTTTTTATCATAAATGTGGGATGAAAGAAAAAAGTTTATTTCACCCATTTAAATAACCATTTCCCGGCGGTTTCGGTTAGCAGCAGTGAAGCTTGGATTCTCTGCTGACGTCGACGTCGAAACATTTTTGATATGACTTTTTTCATGAGTGACTGCCAGAACTTCAGGGATATTTTGGAGTGTTACACGTACACAACACATAAATGCTTGCTGTCAGTCGGCTCGTGTCACGTCATGAGCCGAACGCGGTCATTCCCAGAGCCGAACGCGGTCCAAAAATTTAATATCCGCAAACGTATGATGCCGCAATAACCTCTTAACCTACCTGTGCAGCCAGGAGGGCGTACATCTGGGCATCTATGAGGCACTCACTGTGTACGTAAAGCTCCGCGATGAGGAGCTTCCGAGCTTTAGCGCGGAAGATAGACACCAGTGGCGCCGTGCCAGAAATAGCGCCCGTTTTCCGAACTATGAAAGCACATCTTATTTTTAGCCAAGTTTTTAACCCAAAATAACCAAAAAACAACAAAAATTAAGCTCGAAATTCAAATTTGTTGTCGACGGCAGTCAGCTGTTTCACAAAATCAGATATAGGTGTCGTGCATGTAAAAATATTGTTGAGTGGTGTAGTTAAACGTGGCAGAATTAATTCAATTTTCGAATTTTAACGTTTATTTATCGGATAAAATTATATAAAATGTTACTCACCGGTTCCTGAGAAACACAAGAATTTAACATCAAATCAGTTTGTTTTAATTTCAATATTTTGGGATCATATCAATCCAAAATACTGTATTACTGTTTCAGATGTATGATCAATATTTCTGACAGAAACAAAACGAACTTCACACATTATTCATCACTTTTAGAATTTTCCTAAATCCCATATCTACCCAGACTGCCGAATTTGAATTAGATCGGATCAAAATTATAGCCAAAATGAAGAAATTAATTTTCTGTTGCTTGTACAATCTACATGTTAGATGTAGAATATACATTGTAGAAGTAGATGTAGATATCAGATGTAGCCAAAAAAAGGGAATAAGTAAAATTTGTTTTTTTTATTTTAAAAAATCATATGCTCAAAAATGTACAAATATACTGACTGAGTACGTGTATAAGTAGAGTCGCGTCCCCAGAAGCGACTCGCACGTTCCTTCTCGTTTAATATTTAAACGCTTTCTCATTGACTGAAAGATGATCAGTTGCATCAGTGACATATAAACAACAATAACAAAGTTTCAGCTTTGTTGTGTGTTCGCAGTAATTTCTGTAATTTGTGCGCGCCAATTTTACGTGCTGCTGCTGCTGCTTATTGATACAAGAAAAGGTTTGAGTTCTAAAAGATATATTGTCTAGAAAACGTATTTAGTAGCACATTTGATAGCCCATTATGGCTAAGGCCGATAAAAAGAGTACAGATTAGTGGAAAAAGGTGTAGCCTTTCCCACTGCCAAAAATCTAGGCGTGATTTTCCAGACCTTAAGTTGTTTTCCAAAAAAAATATTTAACATATAAAAATTGTCTGATGAAAGACAAATGCGAATAAAGATGCTAAAAAAAGAAAACTCGAATTTGAAACGAAAAATAATTAGATTGGAATCTAAATGCAATAAAAATGTAGTCTCTGCAGTTGACAAAATAAATCTAACTGGAAATGAAAAAATATTGACGAAAATGCTTCTGAAAGAAAAAAGGGAACAAATATAAGATGGAATGATTCCGAAAAATTGTTCGCTCAGAGCATTTATTACAGGTCTACCTCAACATATAATATTTTAAGAGATTCATTCAAATTAAATCTAGTCCATCATCTCAAAAGTGGAACAGAATAAAAAAATTACAGCCAGGAGACAACGAATTTTTGTACTCAGCACTTAAAGATGCGATAAAGGGAATGACTGAATGTGAAAAAGAATACATAATAACTTGTGATGAAGTTGCAATAAAAAAAATTTAACATACAATACCGCTGTTGACATAATTGATGGCTTAGAACATTTACTCGAACGTTCTAATAAAATGGGAAGTCACATTTGCGTATTTGTTATTCGGGGTATTTTCAAAAAATGGAAATTTATTTTAAACTATTTCGTGCCCGAAACGAACATAAAAGGAGAATGCTTAAAAAGCCTCATCTAAAAACATTAATATTGGGTTCAAAGTAAGGGGCGTAGTATATGATCAAGGAGGGAATAATAAAAAAAATGTACCTAATTACTTCAAGCCACTAAAGAAAAACCTTATTTTAACTTTAACAATAAAAAGTATTATATGTTTTATGACATTCCGCATCTTTTCAAATCTATAAGGAATAATTTCCTGAAAACCAAGTTTGAAACCCCTGACGGACTAGTTGCTTTTGATGTCATACGAGAGGTTCACGAATTAGAACAGGGATCAGTAACGAGAATGACTAAATTAACAAAAAGTCACGTTAATCCAACTAGATTTGAGCTAGCGGGTAGTTGGCCACCCCGCCCGGGGCCCCCGAGCCCCGACGGGTCCGCGATTCAATTATATACACTGGCGCCGGACGGGGGTTGACCAATAGGATGTTTGGTGCAATGATGTACCCATTGAATTAACATCGAGTAGAAATTTTGTTGGATACATTGCAAGGGGATCCAATTGCAGATCATGCCTCATAAAAGAAAGCGAGCATTTAACAGCTCCATCAGAGCTTTTTATATGTGAGAAAAACTACTCGAGCGACTCGGACTTTGGAAAATTAAGTGCACCATCTGATCTATTTTTTAATGTATGTAAAATACACATAAAGGTTTTTGAAAATATTTTTAAAAATAATAAAAAGCAACTTGGTATTAGGAAATTTATTGTGGAGCAATGCATTAAGTGCACTAACTAAAGTACTCATTATGTTATATGCATAAAATAGATATTTTAAACAAACTTATTAAAGTTTTACTTTTTAAGCACTGCAAATGGACTGTGATAGCTGATAGACAAGAGAAGCAAGCTAAACTCAGCATTCTATCTCATAAGTGACGACTGAAAGCAAATATATACACAAGTATATGCATAATACAAACCATTGATGCAATGGAAAAAAATAACGAAAAACTATAGTTAGAAAACTAGCTTAGTTGGGGAGCATGGAAATGTTTTAATGTAAAAAATTAAAGCATTTCAAGTCGACTCGAAGGTCATATGAATATATGACCCCATTACAATTGTAATGGCCTCCTCGTGGTGTTCCCTGGGTACCGACACTAACCATACAGTATATAGATGTGCCATACAGAGGGGGGGGGGGCGGGCGGGGGGGGGGGGGGGGGAGGGGGGGGGGGGGGGGGGGGGGGGGGGGGGGGGGGGCGGGGGGGGGGGCCCCTCGGGGGGGGGGGGGGGGGGGGGGGGGGGGGGGGGGGGGGGGGGGGGGGGGGGGGGGGGGGGGGGCTGAATTCAGTGGCGATTTCATATGGGGGGGGGGGGGGGGGCGGCTCAGCAGCAACTAATAGAGCTAGAATATTTTACTGGATAATTTTAAAATAAATATATAAAATAGTTAATAAATACATATGCATGTACATACATAAATTAAGCTATGTTAATATTAATTTATTATCAATCCTGTTCAATCGTAAAAGTGGTTCCCCCCACCCCCCTAACCAAGCCTTTTCAACGCCGGTAAATAATTTCGTCACTCAACTCATTAAAAGGTTTTCGTCTCGAAAATCGACCGCTTCGCACAAGTACGCACACATACGCACTTGCTGGTTCTGTGTGTACTCACACATGCAAGCGGATTCTATTTTTAGATTCGTACACTCTCAAATTTGAGCGAGCGAGATGGTGTGAATTTCGTCGCATGACGAAAAATTGGCTTGCATATGGCAATTGAAATGTATGAGCGTTTCCCATCTTATACTTATATTGTCTTTGGTTATAGCCTTTTTACACTGGGCGCATCATTGGATTTTTCCGTTATGATGCCCATAAGAGCTAGCCTTTGCCTCTGCACTCAGATTCGTCAATGCCTCGGCCCGCTTTGAGTCCAGCTAACAAAATATGAAGTCTGACGGGAATAGGTCCAGGGTCGGATTAGCAGTTTCCTAGGGCTAACAGAAAAATTTGTTGAAAAAAAAAACTACAAATAATGAATAAAATATATATAGTAGCCACTGATAAACATACAAATTAATCAAACAAACATTAAATTTATAAGTTTTTATTTCAAATGAAAAATTAACGGAGCTGGCGTGAAAAAAGGGAGCGCCCCCAGATTGATGGTTGCCCAGGGCCGGTTGAGGGTTGATCCGGCCCTGAATAGGTCGAGTTTGGTTTTTAAGTTGTTATTTGTTTGTATTGTGTGTATTTACAGTGGGGCCTCAGCCGAAAAGAGGTGGCAAAATTAAAAAATATTTTATGAACGCTTTGAATAAAATAAATGTGCACATCAAGTAGAAAATTTTCAAGAGCTTTAGCGAATCTAATTTTCAAAATAATTTTAGCTTAGGAGATATGAACGGAGATAACATAATTTATTTTTATATATTGTATTTATTTCCTACCCCCACCCACTCTGCCTATTCCTCAGTTATGTTGCGGCAGGTCAGCTCAGGTTGCTACATCAAGATAATTATAGTTTAGGAGATATGAGCAGAGATATGATATGAAAATGAAATGTACGAAAATGTATTGAACCCTTTTTCACTTTATAATTTATCAAGCTGGGCACACTGTGCGCATCTACTGAGCGGTCTCGAGCTCGCTCGGCTCGTTTCTTAAGAACAGACGAAGCTGTCGGGCAGCGGGCTCGCGGTCAGAGACGAAGCATAGCCGAAAAGAGAATTGAATCCCCGCGCGCTCCCACTGTCAATGGGCGCACCGGTAAGCCTCACCACTAACCATACAGTATATAGATGTGCCAGTTCATACAACGAAAGGGGCGCAGCTGAGTGTTCTGTCCGCTGGGCCGTTCGGCATGTATGACTCATGTCGGGAAGCGAAAGCAAGCTGAGAATTGCAAATGTATGTTTGTAAACAGACACGACAAAAATTTGTATCAATTCTTATTTTCCGAAACCGTTTTGAGTTTGTTTTGAGTTTCGTTTCCAGGTTTCCTAAATGTGTGTGTGCCATGTATTCACACATACTGTGCTTGTGTGTGGGCTCTACAATTGTTGGCCGCTTGAATTGGTTTTTCGTTTTGTTTTGAGGGCTGATGTGATGTAGCGACCTATTCAGGGCCGGATCAACCCTCAACCGGGCCCTGGGCAACCATCAATCTGGGGCCCTCCTTTATTTTGTACTTTTCTCAGTGGCTATTATATTTTGTATTCATTATTTGTAGTTTTGTTTTTTCAACAAAATTTTTCTGTTATCTCTAGGTGGCCCTAGGCAACTGCTAATCCGGCCCTGGACCTATTCCCGTCGTAAGACTTCATATTTTCTTGGTGTGTTCTGTCGCTCGACTCGAAGCCGTTCATAAAATATTTTTTCGTTTTGTTTTGAAAAGCTAATGTTGCAACGGGCGCGCGGGGTATTTCTTCCAGCCTCTGCTTTCGGCCTCGACCCGCGTCGAGTCCAGCGACAGAATACACCAACAAAATATGAAGTCTTACGACGGGAATAGGTCCAGGGCCGGATTAGCAGTTGCCGAGGGCCCCCCTAGGGCTAACAGAAAAATTTGTTGAAAAAACAAAACTCCAAATAATGGATAAAAAATATAATAGCCACTGATAAACATACAAATTAATTAAACAAACATTAAATTTATAAGTTTTTATTTCAAATGAAAAAAGAAGGCCCAGATTGATGGTTGCCCAGGGCCCGGTTGAAGGTTGATCCGGCCCTGAATAGGCCGATTTTGGTTTTAAACTTTAAAAATTAAAGTTGTTATTTGTTTGTACTGTGTGTATTTACATTGGGGACTCAGGCGAAAAGAGGTGGCAAAATTAAAAACCACTACGGTGGTTAGATAATCAAGGGGGCGAGCTTTAACATCAGCCAAAGCTGCCATTGCCATAATATTGAACACATTTTCTTTTATCGCCTTACCTTTCAGCTCAAAGTTGGTGCTGATTAAATGCGATAAATTTATGTTTCTATTGGAAGTGGCGAAATATCTTTCTAATAATTTTGTCATATTATCTAATTGATCGGTGGAACTATTTCTAAGTTTTTTTCGGCAATTGATGCTCACTTAATCTAGATATCCGTTTGTTTATATCTGTACAAACTCTAGAATAATTGGTTTTTGTAAATATTTTACCATACAAAAACTCAACACCACGTACACATTGAGTGGGTGCCTGATATGCACTCTTTAAGTGTTCTTTATCGGCCAATACTGGGAAATTTGTACTAGCTGTGGAAATTGCAAAGAGATTTGCCACGCATTTTTCGGAAATTATCGCCATTAAATTGCTTTCCATTTCATTAATAGCGATTTTTTCTAAAACAGTTTGCACTGCTGCATTGATTATGTTAGAACCCAATTTAGATCCTCTCCTTATAGCAACTAGTTTCAAATAAAGATATTCGAATTCTTTTCCTTCCAAATTAAAGGCGGCAACTGCGAAGATTTTAACTTTTTTCAAAAGTTTGTTCATATTTTTAAAATGGTACAAATGGTACTCAGCAAAATATATAACAAACTTTTTGTTCTCAAAAAGCCGTAAGTTGTCCCTGCTGCACGACTCGATGTGCTCCTCCAGTACCTCTTCCTGGGGCACATCCACATTGCTGTTTGCAGCTTCCGTTGGCATCAGTTGCAGACTTTCCAAAAGTCGCTCTTGCTCCTCCTCCTCGCTCATTTCCTGCAGCAGAGCTTTGATCGCCATTATGGGCAAGTGGCGTGTAGATGTGGCGTGGTCGAGTTGTTCGAGTTCCTCCTCCTCCACTTGGATTGGGAGAGCATCGAGCTGTTCCAGACGAGCCTCTTTGCGTTGCTGTCGCTGCTCCTGATCTTTCTCCTGCTCGAAGTGGTAAAATTGTGGTAAAAATTTGTGTGCAACGCAGAGAAGGAAACGTATCCGACCCCATAAATAAAGTATATATATTCTTGATCAGCATCAATAGCCGAGTCGATATAGCCATGTCCGTCTCGATGAGAGCCTAGATCTCAGAGACTATAAGAGCTAGAGTAACCAAATTTTGTTTCCAGACTCATGTGATATCACACTGCTACAAGTGCCACAAAGGACAATCTGTGGCAGGCACGCAGTATCGTAGAGAATGACCATATCTACCAGATTGCCGAATCTGAATCAGATCGGATCATAATTATTGCCAGAATGAAGAAATTAATTTTCAGTTGCTTCCCCCGGCTCGTTAAGCAAGAGACCCGCTACTCATTCTCTTTCTCGCTCGCACACTCTCCGCCAGCGGAGACGATGTAGATCTAAATAGATGTAGATAACAGATGTAGCAAAAAAAATATAAAATGTTTTAAATTTCTACATAAATCATAAGCTCAAAAACTTATATTTTGACTGAGTAAGAGTATAAAAGTAGAGTCGCGT
This sequence comes from Drosophila obscura, assembly GCF_018151105.1. Taxonomy (NCBI): domain Eukaryota; kingdom Metazoa; phylum Arthropoda; class Insecta; order Diptera; family Drosophilidae; genus Drosophila; species Drosophila obscura. Next base: position 3,265,281 of record NW_024542781.1, on the reverse strand, counting down.
CTCCAGAAGCGACGTACACGTTCCTTCTGGTTTTTTTTTAAATTGTCGCCTAAAATTTTAGATTTATTTACATTATAAATATTTGTTTCAGCGAGTAATTGCTGCGAATTTCGGAGTGTTTATTAACAAAATAAGGGCAACAGAGCGGGTAACGTAATACAATTGCGTAAGGTAGCGTTCTTGGGCTGGGGTATATATCTCAGTCTGCTGCTCGATCTCGACTCTCGATCCCAAGCCTCCGTTCGATGTCTGTTTTTCTGGTCAACGGGACTTATTTTGCAAGAGCGGCGCTGTGTTCTCTTCATTGTGTTCTCTCTGTGCGTGGGTGAGCTGTTCGGTTGGCGGGTTTCTAGCTATCTATTTTCCCTATTGTGAATAAGGCTAGCTTTCGGTATTCTAAGCATAAGAGTATCTTGTATAATATATTATATGGATTTTATAAACTAATTTCTTTGACTTCAGTGTCGCATAATGAGTGGTAATCGTTTCAGTACGAGGAACTTAAGATATGAAGATATTTAATAGTCTTTTATATGGACGTAGGTATATAAGATTGTGAGGCTCCCAGAATGGGTCCTTATAATTGTTTTTTTTTTTATTCAGTCATTTGAAATGGCAGTGATATAGCATATGCCATTATATTGGCCATATGAGTCGCTAGCAATCGGCCCAACATTTCGAACTTGCTTGAGTCGATACGGTTTATTTGTAATGTTGTTCTGCCTGGAGTCGCGAAGTATTTTTTAATCATATTTTGTATGACATCCACCTCTTTTATATTGCTTGGGTTGGTCGGCGTTCCTTTGAATAGATCTGACCAATTTTTTGCTGTAAAACTCAGCTCGAACAATTTCTGTACAGTTACACCCGTCTTGAGTACTGATGCCGGAGCATTCCGCTGATGAAATATATCCCATATGACAGGGAACTGCTTTGATGCAGCAACGTGCAGTGCTTCAAAATTGGACTTGTTGTGATCGGACACAACGGCCATCAAGTTGTCGGATAAGCCCCAATTTTGTTTAAAAAAATAGCGGGAGCAGTTTTGATTTTCTCACTTCCAAGCTTTGATTGCAGGTTTCTGACCCTGTCAATATAAATTGGGATCTGTTGAATAATAAATGAATTAAATATTTACAAAATTTTATACATTAACATTTTCTGTCAAAAATTAAAATGAAATACCTCAATATCAAAATAATTGTAATGCAACTTTTCATGAGACTACTGCCTATCAAACTTTAACCTTGGGACTACCTTGTTACCGGAACCAAATTAATAAAAATAAGTCTAAAATAGATTGAGACTGTTTAATAAACCATTAAAGTATTGTTTAACAATGAAAGTCTTGCAAAAAATGCAGTAGATTTTCAAAACTGTATACTTTTTATTTGGATTGCATCGAAATGGTTGTATTTAGCGAACATAGTCGAAATGTAACTGAAAGAAAAGGCCTTCGCTACTAAAACTTTATAATCAATGACAGCAATGCTTTAGTTGTACGAGAGCGGAATAGCGGAAAAAATGAGCAATATGTGAATTGTTGGACTACTATTATTTTGACCGCAACTGTATATAAAAGCGAGATTATTCTACTAAACATATGTACATATCTGAAATTGCTGCCGTCAATGTTAAAAGCAGCAAATTCTTAACTTTTATTTCGTCTTACCTGTTAGAACCGAATAGAGCCCAGCCCGGGATCTGAGACTTTTTTTGCCGCAAGTCCCGTCGAGGTTGTAGCCTTTCACAACCTGCTCGTCCAGCACACTTTTCAGGCACCTCGACAATTGGTCCTTCTCCAGCAGCTTCCAAACTTGTTTGATCTGTAAATATATACAAAATTATGTAAATAGCTTTAAGTTGTTTAAGATAAAGTTATATTGTAATTTGTATGCCGCATGTAGCTTCCCTCCTTGTTCCGTACTTACGTAAACATCTTTTAGCTGAGGGGTCATGAGCTCCACGAACATATCAAGCTCCTCCTCCGATTTTATTGGGAACGATATGCTCCCTGGGACCACATGCTCTCCCTTCACCTGCACCTTAACGAGAGCGGCGACTTCGGCTAGTTTGTCCGCCATTACATCTATTTTTTCAATCAAGAGACGGTTCTGGTCCCGGAGGAGCTGCATCTCTTCTGAAATATGAAAATATATACATATATAATAATGAATTATTTTGATAAAGGGACAGTTTATATATACACTGATAAAATAATTGAACAGTAAACATAGATACTTTGTATATTGAATCAAAAAAGACATATTTAATATTTTAATTAAATATAAAAAACAATATTAAATACAAAACATATTAATATTCATTATTAAATACACTTACCGCATTTACTCAAAAAAAAAAAATTTTTTACATTGTACTAAATACATTGTATTAAATATGCCACTTTTGATTCAATATGAAAATATATGTTTATTTACAATTCCAAATTTTTAACAGTGTTGATTTGGAAACTTACCTCTCAATACGGATATCACCTGATCATTGGGTGATGGCTCCTCTGTAACAAATATTTTATTAACTGAGGTATTGCTTAAAGGGTATGCAAACTTACCATTGTCATTAAATACGGCACGTCTAATTTTTTTTGTGGGTTCTGACATTCTATAAATAAAAATAAAATAAAATAAGGTATAAAATAAATAATAATCCCACTTTTTTTTTTTTTGGCTTCGAACCATGGCATGTGAATCTTCCAAAGATATTTAAAGCGCCGAGACCAGCGAAATAATATGGACATAAATAAATAGAATTTAGTAAACTAATTTTTACATAGTTATATAAGTCTATTATTTAATCATGGTAACAATAAGATTAAATTATGGTAGTACCTATATATAAAATTAGTTTGTTTAAATGATATCGCTACTATTATTATATAATAGACTTTAATAACAATGTACTTTTTATTAGGCTACCAAATAATAAAAATAATAGGGCTATTGATATAAATTATTGAAGTAAATAATTGCGCTCAAAGTTTTTAAGAGTATAAAAAAGTAGGTGCGCCATTAAATATTTTTCGGTACATCTCTTTCACCAAAAATATGCTTTTGACTCTGGCATAATGGAACAGTGAGAACAAAGAGTGAGAAGGGGCGAGAGTAGAAGAGTGAGAGTCGAACGAAGGCACCCAAAAATTAGAAGTAAGAGGGAGAGGGAAATCTATGGATATCTGCTTCTCTTTCTTACACATCCGTTTCGGTTAGCAGCAGTGAAGCTTGGAAAAATTCTCTGCTGACGTCGACGTCGTCAACGGCAGCGAAGACGACGTCGAAAAATTTTTCATATGACTTTTTTCATGAGTGACTGCCAGAACTGCAGGGATATTTTGAGTGTTACACGTACACAACACATAAATGCTTGCTGTCAGTCGGCTCGTGTCACGTCATGAGCCGAACGCGGTCATTCCCAGAGCCGAACGCGGTCGGCCCCAGAGCCGAAGACCTGGGAACGTACGCTGCAAACTCAGCTGCGCCCCTTTCGTTGTATGAACTGGCACATCTATATACTGTATTGTTAGTGGTCATACTTTGTGCAATATTAATCCAATATTGTCATATATTGTCATAACTCTTCAATATGGTTCATAAATAAATGTTTAGACCCGTACTCAAAAAAAGTTAAGGGGTATATTAGATTTGTGGTAAAATTGTGGTAAACATTTGTGTGCAACGCAGAGAAGGAAACGTATCCGACCCCATAAATAAAGTATATATATTCTTGATCAGCATCAATAGCCGAGTCGATATAGCCATGTCCGTCTCGATGAGCGCCTAGATCTCAGAGACTATAAGAGCTAGCTCAACCAAATTTTGTTTCCAGACTCATGTGATATCACACTGCTACAAGTGCCAAAAAGGACAATCGCTGGCAGGCACGCAGTATCGTAGAGAATGACCATATCTACCAGATTGCCGAATCTGAATCAGATCGTATCATAATTATTGCCAGAATGAAGAAATTAATTTTCATATGCTTCCCCTGCCCCCTCCTGCCACCAACCAAGCAACTCATTTTCCATCTCGCTCGCACACTGCCGCGTTCAGTGCGCGAGCAACCCCTAGCGGAGGAGATGTAGAATCTAATTGGAACATGTACAATCTACATGTTAGATGTATAATATACATTGTAGATGTAGATAGCAGATGTAGCAAAAAAATGTTAAATGTACATTTTTTTTTTTAATTCTAAAATTCTAAAAAATCATATGCTTAAAAATGTTAATACTGACTGAGTACGGGTATAAGTAGAGTCGCGTCCCTAGAAGCGACTCGCACGTTCCTTCTCGTTATTAAATGATTTTCATAAACTATTACACAGCTGCCAATCAGTTTTGGGATCATATCAATCCAAAATACTGTATTACATACTGTTTCAGATGTAGGATAAATAATTCAGACAGAAGCGAAAAATAAAACGAACCCCACACCCATTCTCTATAGAAAAATTGAGAAATCAAAATGCTTTGGTTTTTTTTTTTTTTTAGTTACGACCACCACTTTATTTTCATTTTTTGTTTTTGTAAGTTTAGTTCATTTTCATTAAGTTTGCTCAAATCATGTTCGATTAAATTACAAGTGCTTAAACCTAAAAGTATGTGTGTACGTATGTATGGACTAAAATAGTTAACAAAGTTTGGCAATCAGTTACAGTTAGTGAAAACGAATTCAAGAACCCATGTAGGCATGTGTGTAGTACAACCAAAACAACAATAGGAAATTGAATCAGTTTTAATATATGCATGTAGTATGTATGTATGTTTAATTTGTTTTTGGTTTTCTTATTCGATCATGCGTTGGCCGCCGAGAGTGTGGCTCAATGCGATTAGTAGAAATGCAACAACGTGTAAAACGGCCCAAAAAGAGCCGCCACAACCAATAGAATATCACACCAAAAATGGCAGAGTACAACAAATCCAACAGATACAATAGATTATAATTATAATTAGTGAGAGTAGGTGAGTGTGTAATTATGTAAGTGTGTAAGAGGTTTTTTTTTTTTTTTTAAGGAGATAATGTGAGGGACGCGGACCTAACTAACTTGGTAGGGGACACGACACAGGTTCTTCTCCTTCTCCTTCCTCCCGCTGTCGTCGTGCCGTGAGGCTGGGCTCTAGCTCGGTGCCTGTACAGAGTGCTCTCGCTGGTGTCCGGGGCGTGGGCTTTGGGTACAACATTCATAAAGTTTATCTACCTCAGCGCTACCTAAGTTGTCGTTGTCGTTTTGCTAGCTAACAAAAGTACAATAACTGTGTATATATATGTATAAAATTACCAACAAATTCATAAATTATTGTTGTAATATGTTTAGAAAATAGTGTCCATATATCATCGTCCTAATCACCATCCATCGTCTTCACACTTATCATCTAATGCATTTGAAGAATTGACTACAATTAAATGGCAAAGTGTGCCATAGTTTCTGGTTTTCTTATATCTTCTTTAGATTTCATTTCTTTTGTTTTGTTTTTTAGAGTTTCCATGTAATTACATACATTACACATACACATGCAATACACAATAATCATTTTAATCGTAATTATGTTAAATGTAACTGGTAACATCATGCTAAATACAATATACCTCCATTATAGACAGATTCATTTCCATTTCCCCATCTCAACAGGCTAAAATCCTTTCGAACCCCTCTGGCCATCCTGCCACCTTGCCGCCTTATATGCATTCCATTACAATTATCAGAGATTTGACTTCTATAGCAAATACATAATTTTTTAAAAATTATTTGGAGGGAATATTCATGATTTTTTCAAATATCGTTTACATTGTTGATCATGCCTTATCAAAGTGTTTTGAGCTTCAGGAAAACAGTACGTTTTTCCCATTTACATTTTGTCTCCATAGGCTTTGCTACGAGATTGTAAGACTGGTAGAAACAATGATTGAGTCGAAATTAAAAAAAAACGTTACGCGTATTTCGTTGAAAGAAATGCATTATATGTGCCGGTTGTTATTAAGTACAATGTTGTTAAGGTACGTTACCAAAAAGTGTTAAAGCAAAGTTAAAGTATTGCCGCGTTCAAATAAAAGCATGTAAAATCGTTTATATCTATTTTGATCATCAGTTTACAACCACGAAAACATTTAAGTTTACATTTACTCTTATGTATGTACATATGTATGCATGTTTGTCAGATACACATTAATATTAGCACTGTATAAATACATACATATATCCGTTATGTGTGGGTGTATCTGTGTCTGTGTCGGCATGTTGCGAGCTAAATAGATTTACATGCTACGTAGTACGTATTGTACAAATTACGTTCAACAAGAGGTTACAGCATCTCAGCTAAATGCCATTAAGTAACAGTTTGTGTTTCTTTATAAAAGTGTATCATTGCATACTTATTACAGTTAAAACTTACATCGTAGATTTGTGTAGTTCTTGTATATATGGTACTTAATCATAGCAGGGCCGATCGGCCCGACCCAGACCGAGAGCCGCCCAAATCGAGGATAAGGGGTCAGTTCCAGTCCTGTCGAGCCTCTCGATAATACTGAGCGGTAAAGTTTGTCTCGCAATGCGTTACATATACATACAATATACATATAGTAGGTATAGATCATGATCGATACTTTGTTTGGCACAAGAATGAATAGGCTGAAGAATTCATCCAAAGCTGAGATCTCACAATTTCGTATTCTTTTATTACTCGTCAGTCTAAATACTCTGAGATGTCGCTTGTGAAGCGTAGATGTAGTGAAAGTTGTGCCTAACAGAAGATCCCCTAATTACTATATTACTATGCATACATATACTCGTAGATCACATCATTATGCACTTGCACTTTCCGATGTTGCTTAAAATGTCTCCACTTACTGACTAAACAGGAATGCAAACTTGCACAGATGTGCACACATACATAGTCGTGTACCCACTATGTATACGCACGAGTGTGTATATATATATATATATATTAATTATATAGAATGAATTTTCTCGATTCGTTTTAAATAAAATTGATATGTCTAATAGCTATTATCAATCGTTTTCAATTTCAAAAGGTTTTTGTATTGTATTCGAAGTAATTCAGTTTCATTTGACGATTTATATTTTTTGTTTTTCCACCTGTCTTTTCAGGTATGACATACATATATGGTAGTTATATGGTATATGGTATCTGTAAGTTGTACAAAATACAAATTTACATATACATACATGCAGTACTTATCTTGAATGGCAAAATTATTGATGAGCTGCACATTGAACTATTTAATGGCTTTGAGTTAGAATCAAATTTCGTATTATTGATCACTTGAACTTGAGTTTTGAGCTAAAAAGAAGTCGGTTACCCATCCAGATAGATGCGCGTGGCATCTCTGGTCATGGGCATGGCCTTTGATTGGTATGTGGAATCAGTGATTAGGTTTATCTATGTACAGATTATACAGATTAATCGTATCATATCGTATAATCGTACGTATAAGTATTGCGTAAATACGGTTTACATTTACATTCGCTTAATGAACAATCACAACGCAGAGTATTCGAATAAAGTGAGTGAGCAGAGTGCGTCGCTGTAGCTGAGCTATTTATTGAAATAAGCTTCAGAGAACAAGTGAAAAAAAAAAAATTGCACAAGATACTTGTCACAGATTGTCTTTCTCGTTTTATGTTACTCGTATAAGAAAAATAAAATAAAAATGCAAAACGATCGTATGAAAAATGAAACAGTTGAAATCATTTAATTGGTAAACTATAAACATTTTTGCACAGTAAACAAGGCTTAAAAAATAAATTAGAAAAACATTTTGGCGAATAACCTACTGCATTTGACTAGATCTAGACGCTAGAACAAATATACAAATATATTCACGTTTATCGTCTGTTTGTCTTTAGGAAACTTTTTTGAAAAGCAACAAAGTGCACACACACATCCAAACTTAAGCTAATTATGTATATACGCCTATATTTTAACACTTGCTTAAGGATAAACATTCATTTTGTGGATACATACTTTTTTTATAATACTTAAGACTTACGCTTGAAGGCATTTTAGCATAGAACAGAACTGAACGAAACAGAATAGAATAGAATAGAACAGAAGAGTTGAAACCGAAACGGAAATGGAAATGGAAACGGAAAATATCAGAGATAATGCATAGAACAAAGGATGTACATTATGGTTGATGCCATACAGATAAACAGATTATTGTACGTGAGAAAGTCTTTGAACGGCTTCGAAGAGCCCACAACAAACAGTTCTTGAAGGTGCTTTATGGTGGGTTGCTGTAGCTGTACTCGTATCTATGTATATCCGCTTACACTTATTGTATATAACACCGAAAAATATCCAAGAACTATGTCATCAGTTAACTAAATCTATGGTTATGGTTACTAAGTATGCTAAGTCAGAGGGGGAGGGGAAGCGAACACATGGCAAAGACAACCAGCGCGATGGATGGCCATAGATTGAGTAATTTGGTGTCAGGTCTGATTTCTGTCTGTGATATTTACAACATCATATATATAGTGGTTTTGTATACAGTGCGATAAGTAGATCTTACGCACACAACTGGCAAAGTACAACCATAAAAATTGCTAATAGTTTTTCATTCATTTTCCTCATTCTCATTTCTGTCTCTGTCGGAATCGGTGTAGGTGTAGTGTAGGTGTACGGGTATAGGGTCGGGTCAGAAGATATTAGACTAAATACGAATATTTAATTTGGTTTTTGGTTTTTGGTTTTTAGCTTTGCATGCATTGGTTTACATTAAACTAGATTAATATACGCCATCGTCAATAATATACCACCCGGCACGGCACTGGCCTCAAAAACGTTTGAATCAATTGATCAATTTGTTGTAGTACATTAGCTCACTGTCCAAATGGAAAACGTGTGATTCTTGTTGTTGTTGCTTCAAATTACTGGCAGATTTACTGTTGTACCATTTAATTGAATATAATTATATGTATGTATATAATTACTATGTATGTATAACCTATGTCTATATAAAACTGTACTGTACTGTCTCTCTGTGTGTGCTTCCTGGGTGCTGAGCATTTTGGATGAGGATTCATTGCCTCTTAGTACACAGATCAGAGTGTGTGTGTCTGTGTGGGAGGGGGGAAGGTGATGTTTAGGGTAGGGTATGGGGGAGAGGGGGTGGGGTATAAATCTAGAAATATCAATTAGTTTAATGTCTTTTATGCGTTTTGGAGAAATTTGAAAGTTATCTTTCCTTAAGGGGTATCCTTACGGGTATCTTATGTACATTGCCTTACAGCCTAAAACTTTGCATTAAAATTAAATTTAAAATTTTCCATAATTTCGATTTCATTGCATTAGATTTGTGTGTCTTGTATCTGTGTGTATGTGTGTGTGTGATTGTGTATGTGTAAGTGTAAGTGTTAAATTTTGTTAATCTTTTTTCATTTTCGTTTTTAGCTAAAATCGTTTTTGATCTCACTCAATATCACTTGATTTCACTAGATTTTCTTATGGATTTTTTGGTTTTTTTTTGTCGGTTTTTAAGCCATAGTTTAAGTACAATAGTTCTGGGTTTTTCGTTTAGTTTTTGTAGGTAGTATGTATTGTATGTATGGTAAGTACGATCTAAGTAAAATTTCAACTACTTGGAGTTGCTGACTTGCGTCGTTAAAACTAGAACAACAATCATATATCGCATATATCGTAAGTCTAGGGCATATATATTATACATACATATATATATATATATATATATATATATATATATATATAGAGATTCTCTTAGGGTCTACACTTTTATCGCTCTAGTAAAGTATCAGTGTAGTGTTTTGCAACTATGTACGAGTATTTGGAGTAGAAAAAACTTGTAGTTAACAGTAATTATGCGCTAGTTTTTATCATAGATTTGGATTGAGCTTTAGCTTTAGCCATAGTTCTTTTTTTGTGTGTGTGTTTTAAAGTTATAGAGTTACACCTACAGTCGAGTCGAGCAGAATAAACGCCTACTACGATATAAAAATACGGTAGGGTATATTTTAGAATTATCTCAACATAAATATTGCACTTGCCTACAATAGTTAATAACAATTCAATTTGAACTTGTACCAATCATTGGCTAGACTTAAACCCTAGAGTAAGTCAAAGTGTTTCCTACTTAGATGATAGATAGATTTATAGATATAGAGAAGGAGAGAGAGGGTGTTTTGTTTTGGATAGATAGCTAGATAGATAGATAGATTCTACATGGGTAGAGAGTTGTAGTTAGAGATAGACTGAAGGAGCGATTTGAATGAAGAAATGCCTTTAACTACTACATACAGATGACATTGATTTTTAGACTCAAATTCGTCTAAGAGTAAATTCTAACGCTGCTTGCTTAATGCGATTGTCAATCGATTTTTCATTTGTTTAATCATTAATTTTGGAAGTCATTTTCTTATTTCTGTCCCGATCGGTCTTTAAGACGACGTTGTGATCGCTGATGAGGCGGCTGTTGATGCTAATCCTGATGCTGTTCCTGTCCCTGTCCCTGTGCCTGTCCCATTACCGGTGACGGATCCTGTGATAATATTTGTTAGATTGCTTATCTGCTGCTGCTGCTGCTTTTGTTGCTGCTGCAGTTGTTGTTGCTGTTGATGATGTTGGTTTTTGGGCGTTTGATCCGATTCCTGAACCCGATGCGTCTTCATATGAGCACTACGACTCTTCACCTTATTGAAGACTCTGACAAAGGGAGAGAGAGCAGAGAGAAAGACGTGAGCCATGAGAGAACGTGCATTTAGAGAATCAGCTACGGTCACTACCAGCTAGAATGCACACTATGTGGATATTTTGGACATTTAGATATAATGAGGCACATAGAGTATAGGCAGCGATTATCATAAAACAAGTACAGTAGAGCATGCATAGGTAGATAGGAGCATAGGAGCAACATGCGGAGATAAAGGAGATATTCTTCTGTCACTTCCTCTTACTTAGCCTTGTGTGGAGTTAAAATTTGCTTTGTTGTTATTAATAACCATGGAAAATAGAGAGTTCATGTTGATTGTTTTTGGGAACGAAACCGAAACAAATAAAATTATTTAATAAATACATTTATATATTTGTAGGAAAACGGAAAAGTTGAGAGTTGAGAGTTGAGAGTTTGGTGTGCGCTTGAATGATGATAGCAGAGGTACACTGGACAGCACAGCCGCTCCCACAGGTGGTGATCTCAATGAAAAATTTTATAGATCGGATATTTTCTAGATAAACCAATTCGTAGACAGCAGTAGTAGGTAGATCAGATCACGTCCCAAGCGAGCGGTACGTACAATTTACAGAGGAAATGTAGCAATTGCTTAGAGTTGGTGGTGGCCCCAGTCCCAATACAGCCCAGTGATTTATTAATTATTAGGTATATTTACAAAAGTTATCAAATGCAAGAGGCATTTAGCGCTGCTCTTACAGGTACGAGTATGTAAGTAGTTATGGTATATCGAAACAATTGTACATCAAATCAGAGAAACAGAGATCGAGTCGAATGTCGAGTGTCGAGTGTGAGAACGGAAGAGGGAGAGTACCGAAATGAAACGTAATGGAAAGAAAGGTGGAAAACGAAAGAGTGAAAATTGCTTACTTACCGGGCGATTTGCCAGCGTCTGCATGGCGTCTTTAGTCGCGCTGTTTGTGTGTACTTGTGGATCTGATATCAGTTCCGGTTACATCTATTTGCGAGCTGTGACTCCTCGCTTTAAAATTGCAATTTCGATTTATTGATTGTATTCGTAATTTGAATTTGTTTGATCATGGAACAATACAATACAACAACAATAACAACAATTAATTAATCGCTTGATGGAAACTCTAACTAAATGGCAGAGAAGTCGGAAACTGACAATACGATACGATAGAATGGAACTCAAGGCGCTTTTTTTTTAATGTCTACAAACTCAAGGCCAAAAACTATAAACTCGTACGTAATCATAGAGATAGAGAGAGAGATAAGAGACAGAGAGAGAGATATATAGAAGAGTGAGTGAACAGATATAGCAAGATAAAACGAACAATTGATCAACACAAATGAAAACCAAAACCGAAAACAAAAGAACAGCTTTCGAAACAATAAGACAAAGTTCAGTCAACTCAAGATCTACTCAAGATGTAATTGAAAACTCAAGATCTCGTTTACATTTACGAATAAGTACTCGAGCTGGCATGGTAAATAATTTACGATATAGCGTGCTTTACGATCTCAACTCAAGTCAATACGGGCACTCAAATCGCTTGCGGACTTATGAATTGGTTTTTCACTTGACTTTTGGTTGGTGGTTGGTTGGTTATACGAGTTTTGGTAGAAATTTCTTTTGGGGGGAATCTTACTTGCCGCACACCTTGCAGGGGAATTCCCCCTCCTTGACAGTTGGCGGGGCAGTGGCAGTGGCGTTGGTGTTGCCCGTTTCCACTTTGGAATTTGTCAGTGTCGATGAGGATGTGGTTGTCGTTGTGTTTGGATTGCCATTGCCACCATTGCCAATGCTGCCACCAATATTCGCTGCACTTGTTGTTGCTGATGTTGCATTGCTTGATGGATTATTGGTGCCGCTGCTGCTGTTGGTTGTCAGGGATGCGCATGCGTAGCTGTTGGAACTTTGTTGATTGCTGCCTGTGGCATTATTTGCCATCGCATGCTGCGTACTGTTGCTGTTGCTGCTGTTGTTGCTGTTGTTGTTGTTGTTGTTGCTGCTGGCATTACGGCCAAAAGCGTGTATGCGAACATGGCCGTGCAGCGCCGCCTTCGAACTGAAGCTCTACATTTGGACGGGCAGGCGGGGTTGGTTTGATTTTTACAGAGCATTTTATATACAGAAAAGAAAGTAAACAGAAAGAGCCGGTGAAGTGAGGTGGGGTGGGGTGTTGTATGTGTGTGTATTTGTGTGTCTATTTTCGTTCGGCGAGGTAAGGTCTCAAGAGGGGTGTGTGGGGGTGGTGTGCTAGAGCTGGCGACATGCTGCAGCATTTGAGACATAAAACTTACCGCTGAACAGTCGGCAATCTCGCAAACATAGGGCTTCTCCACGGGGGGTACGATGTGGGTCACTGGCTCCATCTTCAAGTGCGATACCTTATAGTCCACGCAGAGCTTCTTCCAGAAATAATACATTTGCACACACTCCCCCGAGGACTTTGTGCGAAGCTGAACAATGGGGTTGGTGGGGTTGAGAACAATTTAAAGAAAATGCCATTTCAAATGGTTTCCCAGCACTTACCTCGCTGGCAATCTTGCCAAAGTCCTTGCCATGCTTCTCCAGACCGCGCAGGAACTGCTCCAGCTCGAAGGCGGTCCACTTCATTTGAAATGCACTGGATTGCGTCTGGAGGAGGGTCAGCACCGCCGCCGCCGAATTGCCCTGGGACTTGAGCAATGTGTGGAGGGCCACCTCCTCGGAATGACTGCCCATTGGCACGGCCGATGATTTGCTGAGATCTATGTAACGCATCAGGATTTTCTCGTCCTCCTGCACCTCGGGATTCCACATCATCTCCGCACCCATGGGATCATTGGTGGCCTCCTCCAACGGCTTGCAGCAGGGTATCTGTGCCTGATATGCCGAGCCGAGGTTCACCTTCGACTCGTCCGAGAAGTCGACCAGGCCCACCGGGTCGCCAAAGTCATCCTCGAAGACATCAAACATGCCCTGGCCCTGCTGTTTCCGCACAATACAATACAGACCTGTTCCCTTGCGGTCCGGATTCAGGATGGGGGCCGGCGTATAGTGCGTGCGCGAGGGCTTACGCAGCTTGGAGCGATGCGGCGACAGGGTGTGGAACTTGGAGAACTTTTGCGTCTCCTGGGGAGCATTCGAGCGCAGGCGACGCTTCAGTATGGAATTGGTTTGATTCGACAGCGGCTGCAGATTGGATACGCTGGGCGGGGTGGCAATAACCACAGGTGTGGGCACCGATGTGGGCAGGGCGGCCAGCAGGGACTTTCCGTTGCCATTAGTGGCTGTGGCGCCACAGGAAAACAGCAGGCTGGCATCGAGGGCGTTGCTCTGACATTGATTGGGATTCATCTGGCAATCGGTGGTGAGCACAGCCGCAGGGCCTGTGGTGTGTGTGCCATTGGAGACACCTCCGTACAGCAGAGGCTGCAGCAGACTGTTGAGAGGCTGCAGTGTCATGGTGCTCTGACTGGTATCCAGGTACTGAGTCTGGCCGCTAACCGCCGCAAAGCCAGGACCCCCCGCCAGGGGCAGCATGAATTCTGTCTGCTGCTGGCCTGCCTGAGCCTGCATGGAAACCGCTTGGCCCAGAGATTGTTGGGGGACCAGGATCTGCTGCGGCTGTTGCTGCTGCTGCTGCTGCTGTAGCTGTATCTGTTCCTGTGGCTGCTGTTGCAGGTGTGACTCTTGCTGCTGATAGATGGCCGTGGTTTGCAGCTGCTGCTCCATCGGCTGTGGCATAGTCGCTGCCTGGATCTGTCCCATCTGACGCTGCAGTCCAAATTCGCGTGGCGAGGAGGAGAGCATCGGGTCCTCCGAGTTGTTCATCATCTGGGACTGCAGACCGAGGCCCGGCAAGTAGTAGAGATCAATGATGTTCTCCCCCTGCTCCTCGCTGGTCAGCTGCAGCTGCATGTTCTCGTCGGGCAGCACTTCACGGAGCACCTGCTTCACATCCTCTGCCGAGCCAATGCCGCTGGTGAAGAACGACTCCGACAGCGGGGAGGTGGCGTTGCGTGAATCGTTGAGGAACTCCTGGTCCTCGTCCAGGAACGAGAGATTCGTCTCGGCAAACTCGCGCAGGTCGCACTCGGTGTCGTCCTCCGTGCCATTCAGCAAGTCTTCCACCTTGATGGAGGGATCGAAGCTGCTCTCCTCCAGCACCGACTTGAGCTTCAGGATCTTCTCGTTGTCGTTCTCGTTCAGCTGTTCGATGGGCTGACCATCGTCCGTCTTGAAGTAGATGTGCGAGAAGTCCGTCTTGTCTCCGAAGAAGGTGTTGCTGGCGTCCACGAACTGGGCGGCCGCATCCTCAATGAAAGGCGACGACTGGGCCATGTTCTCGTGACTGGAGGGTGGCGTCGGATAGGCCAGCGGCGAGTGGAGTGGGGAGGGCAGGATGCTGCCGCGCATGCTGGCTATCGCCTGGATCTGGGAGCTGTTCTGCATGATGAGCTCCTTGGAATGGAATTGCTGGAAGGTGGGCAGCGGTGTGGTTGCATGGTTGGTGTTGGTGTTGCTATTGGGGTTTGTGGTGCTACTGCTGCTGGAGCCGTTGGCGATGCCGCCGGTGTCTGGCTCCAGCTTGACCAGCTGGCTGTGCACACTGTCGCCGGCCTCGCTGAGCAGGGCAAAGTCCTCGGAATGTTCGCTCTTGATCTGCGCCACGTCCACGTCCTCGTCGTTCAGCAGCTCCATGGAGTCCACTGTCTGGAGCAGCATCTCCGTGTCGGACACGTTGTACACCTCTGCATCGTCGAACAGATCGCTGCCATCGCTGGTATAGGTAACGGTGTACACTCCGCCTCCTCCGCTCGTGATCACTCCCCCCCCCTCCCACGGTCCCACTGCCGACGTGCCCCTCCTGACTGGGGGCGATGTTCAGCGAGAGGGGCGTGTCATCGGCCAGGGATATGCTGCCGGACGAACAGGATGTATTCACGCTGCTGCTGCTGCTCTCTTAATCAGGCCACTCGTCAGGCTGGACAGGCTGCTCAGCTTGCTCTTGGTGGCCACCACCTGGACATCGGAAGGTATGATCACGGTCCGATTGTTGTTGGTGATGATCTGCCGCCCCACCGTCTGAATGTTGCTTCCCCCGATGGTGGTGAGCTCTGTGACCGCACCCAGTCCCGATCCTGCGCCATTTTGGGTAGTCATCAGCACATTCGTGCCGCCTTGGGTTAAATGGGATTGAGCCTTCTTGGAGGTGACCGCAATGCGAGTGCCCCGCTTCAGCAGCTCGATCAGGGTGGAGTCCTTGGGATCCGTGTTGGTGGCGGCGGATATGCCGCTAATGGTTCCGCCTGCCTTCAGGGCGGTCAGAGCACTCATCGTCGTGGTCGTTGGCACGTTGTTGGTGGTGATTGTGATCGTGTTGGTGCCGCTGCCCAGACTGAGGGTCTTCGACTGCTTCTGGCCCCCACTGAAGATCTCGATGCTCTGGGGCAGTCCGATCTGCTGTATGCTGAGGCCGTTGCTGCTCTTGATTGTGGTGGCCGCCGGCAGCACCGCTGTGGTGGTGGCCGCGCTGGTGGAGAGCGTTTGGGTGAAAGCACTCGAGCTGCTCTTCGGATTGAGGAAGCTCTCCAGGTCGCTGATCGATCGTCGCAGGGTGGTGGTGGTGGTGCTGCTGTTGCTGCTGCTGTGCGGTGGCGCGGGTACCACAAAGGCGCCCTGAGCAAAGAGGAGATGCTAATTTAATGCTAGATGGATGGAGGGACAATATTAATTGCATGATCAACGCACCTTGTTCATGTCCTTGCGCTTGCTGATGATCTTCTCCTCGATGAGGGCGCGCACTCCAATGCTGGCCGTCTGCAGGGGCGGACCACTCGAGTCCTTCTTCTCGCTGCGCTTCGTTTCCGGATCCTTCTTGAAGTAGCCGCCGTGCAGGCGCATGTGCCCATTGAGGGCGGGTATGTTTTTGAACTTACGGTGACAGAGATTGCACTCGACGGGCTTGTCGAGCTTCACGAGCAGGTGGGGATTGGCGGTGGCCACAAGTTGCTGCTGCTGGCCCAAGTCTTCCTCCTTGATCTCTACGGGGGAGTTCGAGGCAGAAGCCACCAGATCGGTGCCATCTTCCACATGGAGCGTCACATTCTGGGCGCTGTTGAGCTGTGGAAATATGAAGGCACTGTCAGCCCTGCTGGAGGATGGATTGGTTATAGATATTAACCCACCAATTGCATGTTCCAGGTACGGGGCCGGGACGATGACGGGGCCGAGTTTGTGTTGATTTTGTAGGAGCTGACGCTGGTGGGTGAGGAGACGGTCACCTGGGCACTCGTCTGCTTCGTCTGTTGCATGATCTTGCTGATGAGATCGAGCTGCTCCCGGGTCAGGCCCTCGCCCTCGAGACTGACGCCATCGCTGAGCGTGATGGTGGGTGAGCTGGCTATCACGGTGCCACCGGCCACCGACGACGACGCGATGGTCGACGGGGAAGAGGACAGCGACGACGACGAGGCCGTGGAGGATGCATTCGAGGATGTGGAGGTGGTGGGCGACAGCAGCGTCATGCCCGTCTTGATGGGCAAGTTCATGGCCTTGATCTGTTCGTCCGACAGAGCGATTCCCGTGGCGGCGTCCACCAAAGAGCTGCCCGTGGAAATGTACGTTCGTATGCACGTGGCCCCATCCGGTGAGCTCGCATCCCCGCTGGCCGTCGCCGGCGAGAGACTCAGCGAACTGGTGGCCACACCGACGCTGCTGCTGTTGCTCGCCCCGCTCGAGCTGGCTGTGGGGGAGAGCGATTGACTGGTGGTGGGAGTGACTGCACCCGCATGATGGTTCTCCGAGTGCCTGCGCAGGGAGCGGGCATCGCAGTAGGACTTGCCGCAGCCATCCGCCTTACATTCGTAAGGCTTCTTGTTCCGATGAGTCATCATGTGTCCGTTTCTATAGGGATAATGGTAGTATGGGTTAGTGGATCAATGGATCAATGGATCAGCGTCATTTACTTACAAGTGATCTTGCCGCTTGAATGCCTTCGAGCAGAGCACACAAATATATTTGCGCTCGTCGCTGTGCGTCAGTTTGTGCTTGGCCAGTGCCGAGGCATTTCCAAAGATCTTGCAACAAATCTATAAAAAGTTCGACAAGAGCCAAGTGAAATGTAATTAGCATTGCCTGAAGGCCTCCCTCTCTCTCGCTCTCCTCCGCCTCTAGGTAATTGAAATTGTTGCGGTGGCCATCGCAGACGGCCAGACCGCCAGCCCGCCTGCCGCTGACGCTGACGCTGTTTGAACATTTTAATGAGCCACATTGCGTATACGTTATGTTTCTGCGGCTGCGGCCACAACATACCAACCCTA
Source organism: Drosophila obscura (assembly GCF_018151105.1). Taxonomy (NCBI): domain Eukaryota; kingdom Metazoa; phylum Arthropoda; class Insecta; order Diptera; family Drosophilidae; genus Drosophila; species Drosophila obscura. The sequence continues at coordinate 3,247,282 of NW_024542781.1, read as the reverse complement.
ATTACCTCGCCGCGAAATACCGAAAACCAACCAAAAGCCCAGCCACACGATACTCTAAACTATACTGTAGATATGTACAGATATGTATACGAGTATTTCAACATCAGCGGAATGTGCAGCAGGAGTGAAATTTCAGGCTTCTGTCACTTCCTGCTGCTGACCCAAACATTTCCTCTGCAGTATCGTAAAAGGCGTCATAAAATTGACTTCCTACTCGTACTCCTCAACTAACAGACGCGCAAAAAGGAAAGAAGACTTTAAATTGCAGCACTTTGAGCGGCTGTCAGTTTTATTGACAGACGTCGAAACGTGTTGAAATAGTCATGCGAGGGCTGCTGGAGAGCTATTCCTAACTTGAGGCCTTAAGTGGTTGTTGTTGTATGTTGTATGGGGAGAAATGAACAAAAAAACAGAGGAAATGTTTAAAAAATTTAATGCTTAGTAAGTGAAATTCAGCAGATACCAGCGCAGAAACTACGAGTATGGCTTATCAAATAATATTTCTATTAAGTGACGTATTTTCTAACATTCTGCAGCATATGTACATATATATGTTTTTGCATTCCATAACCCAGCACAGCTGTCATGCGAGGGTTGATCAAGAGCAGCTATTCAGGACTGTGAATGATATCCAAAGTGCTGCTGCAGTTAATGTAATATTACATAAACCAATGGAACAGCTCCTTTCCCTTACCCTAAGAATGATTTGATTAGACTTCCATTCTATGTGGATATATCATTCGTAGCATTCAATTCCATAAACAGATGGCAGAGCCCTCACATGCAGCTCCCCCAGCCGGACTGCAATTAGCGCTGCGCATAAACAGGCCCGACTATGGCTATATAATTTTACTTCCAAGTGGATATGCCGCCGACTTTTACGACTACGAATACGAGAGTTTAGGTGCCAGTGCCGGTGCCGGTGCGGGTAAAGAAAGCACTTTTGAGAGCTGTGCGCGTTTCACCTGCCACTCGGCCGAGACGACCTTAATGTCTGTTTATAAATATGCCACGGCACGATATGGCATGCTAGAGCGCTCGGTGTCTGGCTGTCCTGACATGTTGGCATGGCTCAAAGTGACCGGCGATAAATTAGCGATTAGGCCGCATCGAAACCAAAATGAATTGGGTGGGGATTCGCACACCCATACGCACCTGACACTGCTGTGGTCCGTGTCGCGTTGGAGAGGATAATTTGGGGCGATTCTTGCGCGGTGCTTCGATGCTGATGATGCCACCAATGCCAGGGGTATTAGTGCTTGTGGCTACTGTGCTTCCACCACCCACTGCCCCACTGTTGCCAGGAACATGCCTACCGTTGCTCTTAAAGGAGAGGCTATGCCCGCCGCCGGTGCTGCTGTTGCTATCGTTACTATTGCTGTTGCTGCTGCTGCTGCTGCTGCCGATGCTGATGCTACTGCCCACGGAGGAGGCGGTGCTGAAGTTGCTGCTGTTGCTGCAGTTGCTGTTGTTGTTGTGCTGATTGAGGAGACTGGATGCGCTGCTGGTGCTGCTGTTGCTCATAATCTGCGCCAGCGTCGTGACATTGGTGACCGTGTTGCTGCAGCTGCTGCTGCGGATCAAACAGTTCTTAATGTAGCTGGTATTTGTTTTGCTGTGGCTCTGGCTGTGGCTGTGGCTCTGGCTGCCACCGATTGTTGTTGTGTTCGTGGAGGTGCTGACGGACTGCACACTACGTCTGGTTATGGTTATTTTATTGGGATTATTCAGATGATTGCCATTAGCCGATTTCGTTGAGCTATTGCTTAAAGTTGTGGCTGTGATTGTGTGGTTGTTCTTGAGAGCTATACAGAGATACAGATGCGTTAGTTTGTATATTGTATCTGTCGAAAATAAATTGTGTAGTTTACTTACAGGCTGTCTGTATGCTGCCCAAGACATCTGCCAGCATTTCCGGATCCGGATACCCGATCGTCAAAGCATTCTCTAATGCCGACGTTGAGGACGTGGCAAGCGTTGTAACGCCATTCCCCCCTGTTGATGTGGCCGATTTTGTGCTCGCTGCTGCTGCTGATGCTGCTGATGCTGCTGATGCTGCCTCCAAGGCGCTGGCATCTCTCAGTTGCAATGTTACGGATCCCTCAGAGCCCACAGAGGCGCTGCACATCAACACACGCGGCGCGCTGCTGAGACTTGTCAAAGGCAGGTGTATGCTCTTTGGTACCTGTGGGACAAGTCAAAGGCAGAACGGCATCTCAATGGCTGATAATTTATCCTCTCTATATTGTGCTATATACTACATAAACTACATATATCATCTGTGTGTGTTTGTGTATCTGTTAGGGAGTGGAAGGGGGGCCACAATAGGGACATGTATGTTCATATGTGTGTACATGTGTACACTCGAAATTGCTGCCAAAAGGCGCGACAGCAGCAGCGGCGGCAAAGCGATGGCTGTCAGGAGAGATTAGTCGAGATTATTGATAATTCACAGCAACTGTCGCCTAATGGACGGCGTGTCGCATAATTAATTGAATTTAAATGCATTTCACTACGAGTCCAACAACTGTATCTCCCACACCGACACCCACACCCACACCCACACCCACAGCCACAACCACACCCCGGTACATACAGCCAGTAATCACGGAAGTTAAGTATTCGCCGTGTGGCCATTGCCGCAGTGCCGCAGTGGGACCTCGTCATCCACAGACAAATCCGCACTTGGCACTTGCAGAACAATTGTGTTTGTATTTTTAGTCGGTAATTTTTCTGCTATTCTTGGCAGAACCTCAATGCATATTAATTTAAATGCAATAAAAATTCACCCATTAATAAGCACTCTCCCCTCTCCTGCCGCGAGTGCACAATGGGCACAGGGCTGGGGTGGGTCTATGAGGGGTGGGCTCTGCCACTAGATGGGGAAATTAATGCTTTATAAACCGCAACCGATGCCCAATTAAAGTGGCCTGCAATTGCCCGTAACCACAAAACAAAACGCAAATAAATAAAATAACAGCGCATAAATTTCCAAAAGTGCCAGCGACGCGTACCACAATCAAAACAAGGCGAAAACGAAAGCAGGAACGCCATAATTTGTATTAGGACTTTGTGATATCCTGTAGCAAATTATACAATTTGAATTCAGGAGAATATATTGTATACCCTTGTTCCCTGCGAGTACCTCGTACAAAACAGATGCAGATATAAAAAGACGATAGCGAAGACATTCGCATAAATTAGTTTCGGCCAAATAAAATTTCTCGTAGAATAAATAAACAAGAGTTTTATTATTGTTTAAGTTCTGGGGGAAAAAAAACACATTCAGCTAAATGAGTAAGTTCTCTACTCAATGAACTGGCCTGAAAGTGGAAATGGAGCCACAAGTGGCACAGGGAATCATCTCTGTGTCCGCGTCTGCGTCCGCGTTCGCCTCTGATGTGTATAAAAGTTCTCTTGAGCGGAAAATGTTTATTTAAATGTGCCAGCAATGAGCTATGAAATATATATGGCTGAATCGAATAAGTGCTACGCGTAGAAGTAAATTAGATAAATGTGGAACAAGTGTTGTGATAACCTTGTTCAAAACTGTTTTCAGTTTGAGTATTGAAATACTTGGAAGAGTCTTGGTAATTTCCAAAGAAGTTGTTCCACAATTTTATAAGCTGTAATCCTATTTTTCTTCAAAACATACGAGTATCTTATAAAAACCATTAATTAAATTCACTCTAAATCAATTCAGGTATCAAGTAATTATATGCTGTTGCTCTGTTTCGCCAGACGGAAGATTTATGTATGCCAAGTGATAGAATATCCCATCGTCTGGCAGGGCACGGGCACGGCAGGGGCAGGGCTGTCATGTCTCAGAGGGAAGTGTGAGCGGGTTGTGGGACGCCATATCCTGTTACGACATGGCCCACACCAATTGCCCATACTCCGGCGTATACCTGGACTCTTAGGTGTTTGTATATTTATACGGAGTGATTCACGTGTCAATCAAATGTCAATGTCACTCCAAAAAACAACCAAAAGCCGACGCGTTGATGTTGGCGTCAAAAAAAAAGCACATCGAAGAAAGAAGAAATCCGAAGAGGAAACCGGCTCCCCATGAGAACTTTAACGCTGCCCAAATCATATTTCCTCTACTGCCAGACTCCGTCGGGTCTGTTTCTGATGGGTGCCTGAACATGGACATGAACATGGACGGCGATGGGGATGTGGATGTGGATGTGGATGCGGAGGTGGACATTGGACTGATTTGAATTTGGCAAGGTCTTGGGCCAAAACTCCCAGATACATATTTATATTAATGAAAATTTTGAGCTGATGTCAGTGGAAAATTGAATACGCTAGGTGGTAATTTGTCATCGGGTTTTCTTTTTTCCCATTCGCGTGTTATTGTGTTTGTTGCTTGTGCCGTTGCTTATTAGTAAAATGAGCTGAAACACATGTTCGGGAAGCTAAACACGGTCATACACAAGGGCTGACAGAGCGCCTTCGTCGTCATCAACAACAGATTCATCATCTGGTAAATCGGTCATAGTGCCCGAAATCTCTTTGCTTGCCGTATTTCAATTTATAATTTTGTTTATGCTTAAGCTTGCGGTGCTGCTTGAATGGTATTATCAGCCATTCAACACATCGTATTCAGGCGTTATGGCTAAATTGTATCGTGTGGAGATTTTATTTGAAGTATTTTACGACACCAGCAAGACGCAATTTAATTATTGGTTAAATATTTATGGGCTGATGGTGGAGTTGTGTTACCTCAGGAGAATGGTTGAAACCGAATCCTAAACTTAACGCCAGTAGTATTTTTATGATTATAAAAATATTGTATCAGTGTATATCAAACGAATTTGTTATCATTGGGAAGATGATGTATGCGCAATTGAAGCTGTAAAATACCAACTAAAATTGAAAACAGAATAATTGCATGAATATTTATGGGGGAGGAAGGGAATTAAAAGCATTTTCACGAAAATTTATGGAAATAAAATGCTAAAATAGCAACTGTTACAGCAAATTAATTAATGAAAAAATATTCAAGGGTGAAAGTAGGAGGAGGAACATTCTGCTGTTGAAATGTTGACCTAAATTAACCAATTCAAATTGCTTTTATAGGGATTTAAATGAGAGCTCAAAGTCCTATTCAAAGTAACATAAATATTATACCAACCAGCATGGGGTAGTAAGGACTATTCAATTTAAAAACACTGTATATTTAATCGGGAATAAAACATGAATTTGTTTTAGTTTGCTCAATTAATATTCAACTGTACACAAATAAAAGAAACATTGTGGATTGTCAGATAAAATTTTTCTTATTTGATTGATTGCACACCACTGGTGTTCCTCTTTCGGATTCTGGAAACAAATCACACTAAAAGTTGGAATACAACTATTGAATATTACAGCCGGAAGCCTACAACTATCGATCTGCAAGGGTATGAATGGCTTCGGCCACCGTAACAAGCTTTCCCTTCATTAATTTTCATTGTAGTTTTTCATGCTGACGTTGATGTACAATACTTTGTGTACTTTTTTTTTGATGTGGGTTGTCCTGTACTTACCGTATTTATGGCAGCCATCGTCGCAATTGACGCCGTTGATGATTTTCTTGTTGTTCTTGTTGTTGATGGTGGTGCTTGTACTTGTTGTAGTTGTTGTAGTTGTGGTGGTAGTGGTGGTGGTGATGATGGGGATACAAAATCAAAAATCTGAAAAAAGTTTTTGGATGATAGAACATATTCGAATTGGTTGTTGCGTTTCCTCTTTTCTTTTGCTTTCGTTTCGTTTCCTTTCTTTTTTTGTTGGTGACATACAAAACAAAAAGGCAGAAGATCGACCAAAAATCAAAAACAAAAGATAACAAATTTATGCATAAAAATGTGCGCATAAAAATTAGTCAAATAAAGAGCTCAAGCACATGCACACTTGCACAGATACAGATAAAGGCATGCATGCATGTAGGAGATGCAAGAACACAATCAAAAAAGCATGAGATACAAGCGCGTCGATGTCGATTGGCTTCTTGAGGGGATGCTGGGGACTTAAGGAGGGGCGATGGCGATTAGTCTGGTTTTTTGGCTGAGCAATGTGATGACTGATTGACTGACTGACTGATTGACTAACTGGCTGACCAACTGTCCGACTGATTGGCCAGTGGGGCTTAGCTTGACGGCCAGATTAGTAAACCATAAAATATGACATTGAAAATAAAATTCGGATTTTTGTAGCAAGCCAAAAGTTTTTCTATTTTTTTTAAAGTTAAAGATCCCACAGAGCTGTGTGTTTGCAGCATTGACAATTTAAATAATTCTGTGCACTCGCTTCTTTTGCATTTCTCGCGAGTTTTCCCTCTATCGACATCGCTGTCTGTTTCCATTTCTCTATATCTACCATGAGTATATACGAGTGTATCTACTTGTATATATTTTTCGTATGTCGATGTCGTTGTCAGTGTCTGTGTCTCTGCGCTGTCTCTTGTAATTTTATTTCGGTACACAATAGTCTTTGTCAGTCAGCATGCATGCTTATTTTTGTTTTAGTTATTTAATTACAATTTTCTATAGTTTTATTTTTAATTTAATTCATGTTTCTCCTACCCACCCCTCCTCGGCAGCAGCGCTTGGCAAAACATGCGCTGAAAATGCCACAAAAAGCTATACGAAAAGATTGGCAAAAATGACAAATCTTTAGTGAGTGAATGCATCGGTTGAATGCTCTTTTTCCTGTACAGGAGATTCATAAATATGACAAATATATATATTCTTATATATGTATGTACATATTATATTCGTAAGAAATTTATGAGCATTTAAATACTTCGGAATTTCAGATTCAAACTATTTAAATCATATTGGGCAACTTTGGGATGGTATATTCCTTTTTGAGGGTCAACTCGTATTTTCCTCGGAAATTGGTTAGCTGCGCGCTGGCAATCGGACAAATAGATATATATGTACGTATGTATTTATGTGCATAAACATGACTTGTAAGGAATCATGTGTAGGAAATATTGGAAATATATCTGGATATAGCATATAAAATACTCCTATAATGGTCATTACTGAAAAAACCATGATAGACCCGACAATCTATAGAGTATGTCAAAAACGATTGCGAAATCAAAAACAGAAACAGCAACAGCAAAAGAGACAGAGACACATGAGCGTCGCCAAAGCATCGGGCAAAAGACGCAGTTGGCCAAGGGAACTTTTCTGCTTCTAGTTGTACCAAAGGGGGCTACGGAATGCGGAGCGCCACACGCTCGTACAGTACACATGTTGTTAGACATCAGACGCAGCCCCTTACACACAAACACACACACTCTCGGAGGAATACGTACGGGCATATGGGGAGAGAGACACAGAGACGGACAGAAGATTGTACTCAAAACGCAACAGGCAGAGGGGCTGGCTGCCACATGCATCAGATGCCATGCCTCCTGCATTTTTATTTACATTTGGTTTTGGCTTTCCTCTGGGTTTTTTGGATATTTGCAGGGAACTTCGACAGCGACTGGCAAAGGCATATGTGATGGCCAAGTCAAAGTATCCTATCCCAGTATCGTGGCGATTTTTAATTAGAAATATGTATGAGCGAAGTGTGCAAATTGTGCATTGCACAGTGGTACACTGGCACAGTGTGTCACACTGGGTCGCCGTCGGTGCCGCCATCGTCTGCTTCGGAATCGCTCCTCTTCTGGCCGAGGCGATTGTATGAGGCGTAAGCGTGCGGAATGTTGTCGAGCGCGACGACAATTTGTTTCAGAAAATGTTTGGCAAGGCGCCCACTAAAACATACTAATGAAGAAAGCCAATGCGCTATACGGCCAAAACAGCAGGAGCGGCAACACCGCAAGAACAGCAAGAACAACGACACCAACAATAAACAGAGAGGAGAAGACAATGGCAGCAGCGGTGGCCCGAGAATTCCATGATAACCTCAACAAAAACAGGAAGGAATGGCTGCATTTGGGGAACCGAAGCTGCTGATACCCTTGCCGATCGATTTGTTTTGCGAAAATAAGAAATTAAATAGGGTATCAAAATAATCTTTATAAGTATTATTTTCATGGCCAATTTTTGGTGCTCCATCTTCTTGTTTATACTGTTAAATTTGCTTTTATAGTTTTCTCGGTTATTATGTGCTCTTTTGTGTGTGTTTTGCCTATTTTCCCACACACTTGATTGGCGGTTGATTACGAGAACAAGAAGGATTAAAAGCGTTGCGTATACGCCCCGCTGGCCATGTCAACAGCAGCGTCCAAACACGAAATTCTCATAGAAATAATATTAATAACTATGCGTGATATTAGACAGCAAACATACCTATAAATATTTTCAATGTTAGACCACAAACTAAAAATAATCTTGTGTAAAATGTTAAAGACAGATTGGAAGCGGCAGGCCTCTGCCAAGGTGAGCAGCAGGAGAAGGAGATGATGGGAATGCAGGTGGTGGAGTGTGTCAGATATATCATATCAAAATCCAATTAAAATCTTTCGCACGCTTCAAAAATAAACAGAAGAACGAGTGCCGAGCATCGAATGAACCTCATTTACTTTATTTTATCCGCATCTATATTTATAATTATGTACGAGCATCTGTATGGATACTAGGTTTAATGTGGTTGTTTGTTTGCGTATGGTATAATTTCAGGCTGCTTGATTGGACGCTCGATAAACAGCATCCGCGCGAGTGGACATGAATAGAGGACCCCTGCCAGAGGCACAGACCGAGACCCCATGCATACTCGAATCGGACGAATACTTCAATCTTTAGCTTCAGTGCCAATTAAACAGCTGCACGTTGATCGCCTGCTAATTGCCTCACGTGTGGAGGGGCAGAGCAGATCTGGGAGGCTGTGATTTACATTTCCATTTAATTATCGAACACTTTGCCTAATGAGAATGCGCCACCCATAAACATTTGCTCCACAGCACACGGTCCTCATCGAATGGAGTGGCTCTGCCTACCCAGCCTTGTGTGCGCTGACTTTTATTTATAATTTTTATTGCACATAATGCTTAAATGGCTTTTGAGAGTTGCAGTTTCTTTTGTACTCGTACTCGCCCAGAGAATTGGGTTAATAGTCAACATCGAGTGTGTGTGAAGCATTCTTTTCTTTTTATGTTTAAAAACGAAAAGTTTTAATTTGTTCAAGTTGTGACCAACATTTGAGCATAACTGCAAGCTATAAAATGAAAACTTTCCTCTGTGAAAGCATAAATAAACGAAACTCAATTTTAGGTTGTGTTTGAGGCACAAACAGTCGAGGCAGTCACTAAATTTTGGACTTGTCAAAAGGTTTCGCTCTGTAATTTAGTTCTGGAATAAATACAGACTGCAGGACACCCGTTCAGTTGAAAAATGTTGAACAAAATGGAAACATGACCAAACAAAAACAAGGCCGTTGCGACCAGAACTGTCCATTATTTTTAGGAGCAAATAATGCAATGTTTCTGTCAGTTGGTAATTAATCCAGTTCCTGACCACAACCTTGATTTTGGGAGGTAATAATGTGGAAGTAATTGTTGAATGGAAATGTCCCCATGGGATAAACATTTAGCTAGACTGCCCAATCATTTAGTGTCCATCAATCAATTAATAAATTGCTGCCCTGGATGTAGTCAGGCCTTTGGGGATTAAAGCTACATGAAATGAATCTTAAATGATGGTAAAACCAAACCCAATTTTAGCAGGGCCTAATGCTGATGTTTCCTGTACTATATTTAGAGAACCCTTATCACAATTTCAAACATTGGAGTCCCTGAGGTGAAAGCATATACAGTCCTGTGCTTCACTTCGCTTGGGGATTATTTCCTACATGCTTTAATGCCTTGTGATTCTGCCATTTTGGATTGAAACTATTTGTTGATCGACTAAAAATAGCCACCCCGTGCCACAGCAGAGTTGAAGGCACAAAAATTAATCACATTTTGATGACATATCATTCGAGGAATGTTCACGGATACTGGCGATTGTATTCGCGCGATGCACTCACACACTGAATGCATTTGATTTAATAAAATATACGAGTATAAATAAAACAGAATGGCTGGCACAGTAAGTGAGCATTAATTTAATACAGAGAGCCGACATTCTCAGGTCGGGGCGGACATTGCAAAAAAAATAACTCAAAAAAACTAAAATCAAATTCAGATTTAGATTCAGATTCGGATTCGGATTCAGAAATGCTTGGCAAGTGTAATAAAATTAGTCACACGGCCAGTGCCAGCCGCAGCCGCAAGACACAGAAGTCGACTAATGCATACGATTAATATTATGGCTGGGATCGCAAAAAGGGTGGAAAAGAGGATCTCGAACGAAGCTACTTAGAGATGACAATCGCCATGATGAAGATGGGAATGGGGATGATGACTGAAAGGCAACATAAAGTGCACAAACGCCAGGCATAAATCACAACGCCCCTGTCTGTATGGGTGCCATGGTAAGGGAACGGGTGTGGTGCGGTGTGTTTGTGTGGCAAATAAAATATGTTAATTAAATAAAGATGCGCACACTCATTGGCATCCATGGATGGATCGGGACGGGGCACTCTCTGGGAAAGTGCAGACGCAGACGCGAAAACTGTGACGCCGGCCAGCCAAGCGAAATCTTGGCCAACGCCACAACGGACACGCCTTGTGAGAGACGGACAGAGACGACGACCACATCGACGACGACTACGACGACGACAATGGTTGCACTTTTGCCAAAAACTCAAGCCTCAACCCCACCAAGGAATCGCATGCATTATTCACGGCAAGAAATGTCGAAATAAAACGCCAAGTTTTGCAATACGAAACATTACATGTGCTCATCATTAGAAGGAGCCATCACATATACTCGTGCATGCATATGTATACCCATACACATGTAGATCTAAGGCAGGGCTATACTTTGGCACAATCATCCACGTTTCATCTATTGTTCAGCGGCTGTTGCCTGCCGTAGTCGTTGCTGTTGCCGTTGCTGTGGCATAGGTTCCACTTCAAAAAACATAAAATACGCGCCGCAAATATATTTTTAGCAATCCGCGCTCGTTTGATTTACGATTTCATTAAATCAGCTAATGGACATTGGACATACTCCTGCCTCTCATGAGAGCCAGAATAGAGCAGCAAACGTAAACCTGTCCGATCATCAGCATCATTAGACCGACTCTCCTCTCTCAGGCACATACTCGCAGCCTTGCCTTGCCTATACTCTGCTGCTGTTGCTGTTGCTGCAGCGTTTTATCACCACAACATATTGGCGACCACCTGTCGTTGTCTGTACAAATAGGAACAGCCGCCATGCCACTGCGACGCTGCCATGGTACAGCCACAGCTACAGGCCCTACCTCTGCCACTTCCTTTGTATGTGGCCGTATCTGTTGCTGCTGCTGCCAGACGCCTTCCAATTATGTTTGGGCCATGCCGATGACTAAGTTTGTGTTCTGCACACTGAAGCTTCTGTCAAATTCCTAAGCGCATTAATGAACAGCCAGCCAAAGGTAGATTCAATGAATCGATAGATGAACAAAGCATTGGTCGTCCATTCTAGTTGGATTAATATGTATGTATGTACGCTTCACCTGATTCAACAATCACAATGCATTAGAAATTACATAGGCTAATTGAAATTCTCGTTTCAATAGCAATATTGTTGGAAATTTGAGGCCCAGTTAAAGGCTAGGAATCGTTGCGTTTGTGGCACTATTGTGAGCCTCGAATTGCAATCAGGAATTCTGTTAAGTGCAAATCGGATTACGGAGAGCTCTGGCATTGCGCTCGAATGGAGAGCTTAAAAATAAATTTATTCCAATGTTCTGTGGGAGATGGAAACTCGTCAACTTTTGTGTTTTATTTGCAAAACACTCGTATAATATGTATGTATGTACCACAGTCAAGATTTGTCAGAGTGTGGTTCCTTTATGGCGTTTCCCAGGGAATTTATTTAAATTATTTTTTATGAAGCAGCATCAGCTGCCGCATTTGAAATGTTGTTCGCGCCACACGTGCCACAGTTGACGAAAATAAATTCTTGCCTCGGAAACCAGAAATTAATAGTTCATCAAGCGACGGCAAATGTTGACAGATAAATGACGCGACGGCCATCGTCTTACCCATTCCCATCATCCATCGAGACGCCAGACAAGCTATGGGACACAAGATGCGAAACCTAGTCGTAGTCGGATTTTCCAAAAAGTCTATGCCTCCCAGCTCCCCTTTTCCCTGGCATTAGATGCATGTTCTTTGAGAATGTGTACAATATTTCTAGACAGACTTTTTGTTTTTTTATTTTTATGTGGCGGTGGCAGTGGCAGACATGAGTAATTACAATTCTAGCATAACTTGACTTTCACTTTATCAGCAATAGATCAACGCTCTCCCCTCAATATATCATATCCCCATTATTTCCATTCAGCCTTCGTCTTTCTTTTTCGCTTTCCACTTGACGCAACGGGAAAATATTACCGCATACGCCATATACTAAAAAAAAGACATCCACGTAAAAGCAAAATACAAATATTATAAATAAATAAGAAATTCCTTTTCCCCATTTTACGGTGACGTCAATTGTCTATTTAGTCATAAATTTGACTGGCAGGCATTGCTCATTGAATGAATCGCTATCATTTCAAGGAGGCGAAAGGTGGTTTGGGGTGTCGGTGGAGTAGAAAATTACATATACGAGTACGGGCGGAAAACATAATAAGATATTGATTGTGGTAGAAAATAATTTTTTTTTCGTCTGAATGGTTTTGCCAAAAGTAAGGGAACCGGATATTAGGACATTATCTAAGGATTTCGGAAATGATTCCAAAAATACTCGTGACTCCATCGGCGCACATTATATTTAACTATGGTTTAAGTGAATTGGGAGAAAGAAAAGGAAAACTCCACCCCACAATTCAACTTCAAAATCATCTCTTAGTGAGTCCTCACTCAACAATAAAGTTTAGTATGTTTTATGTTTTATGCTGTACGTTGGAATTTTACGAATTTCACCCGAACTTATTTTCCTATGATTATATTTACTTTATCCATGGAACAACATACTCGTAAACTGACCATCAGATTTTCCCAATTCACAAATAATTTTTTAATGCAACCACAAAAATCACAACGGAGGTTCATGGACAGCGAATTCCCCCGAAAACTAGCCGAACCAAAATTTAGAGCTTATTCCTAGAATCAAACTCTTGGGAACTGGGTCTCCCATGAAATTCTGTACAAAAAACTAAATGAATTTTCTAACCAAACAATGGGGAAAATTCCATTAGTTTAGGCCAGCGGAAGCTCAGTGGGCCCCACATGACGAGGACAACGTCATTGAACTTTGAACACGAATTTTTGGTTCGCTTTTTGTTGTCAGTGCAGTGAACAGAGTACAAAGATTTTTTTTTTGGCTGGCAGCACGTTTCTGCCGCGTGAATTTATCACAGAGCTCAGTGCCAAAGTGTTGTGCGGGTGTTGGTGTGGTGTGGTGTGTTTCTCAGTGTGTTTCAGTATCTGTGTGCATGAGCGGGAATGAGTGTGTCTGTTTGTCAGCACATATTTTAGATGCTTGTTAATACCAGCCATAAATAAATTGGTACGTTCATCAAAGGAGAGGAGGTGGAGGACCACTCTTAGCGCACAAAGAAAGTCATCGTCATTATCACTATCATCACATAGCACAACATTGGGCGCACTTTTGTGATCTCTAGTGCCAGCATATCGTATACCCCACTCGCTTGTTAGTACGGAGTATAGTATTGTTAGTATTGAAAGGAACACAGAACTTCAATAAAATCAAAAACTCAAATCAAACTGCAGGAATGTGTACAGACCAGAAATACATACATATATCTATAACGAAAGGGTTTTTCTTGCTTATTGTCTACTGCATATGTATGTATATGGCTTACCTTTCGAATGGGGGCTGCATTTGCGTTTTGCGCCGCGTCCCACGGTGCGTATGATGAATGTTGATTGTCGTCGTCGAGGCTATGGCTGAGGCTCCTTCGTTGTCAGCTACTTGGGGAGACTAATCTGCGGCTATGGCTTTTTATGTGTGCTCTCTATATACACATACGTGCGGGGTATACGAGTACATATATCCATGTATACACACATGGACGCTATATGTTGCTCGCTGACTGTGACATTGAATCGCTTTTCCACTAATGCTGCTGCCGCCGGTGGTGGTGGTGGTGCTGCTGCTGCTGGTGCTGATGCTTCTCGTTAATGCTTTTCTTTCGTTTCTTTTCGTTTGGCTTTTGTTTTATTTCACACACGGACACGGACACAATAGGTGGGCCAGAGGCAGGCAGGCAGCCATATTTGCCTTCTCAGTTTCACACACGGCTCTCCATCTTTATGTACACACACAGAAACACAGTCCTTAAGTATTCGGTATTCCCTTTCTCTAAGGGATTATGATGTTTAAAAAGTCGTAGTTTACATTAGTTTAGGGTTCATTCTTTGTAAAGAGGACGGCTTGACACGCATTTTTCGATTATATCTACACATCTTACTCTGCAAATGAAATCAATATGATTATGGAATCAACTTAAAGAAGGAATGTGCTCCCATTCCCTCCCATTCCCATTAGCAGTGCTCAAAGTAAAGTTAACAAAATTTAATTGGCTTTATTCTCGTTATCGGGCTGCCATTCTTTAATGCATTCTGGTTTTATGTAATTGCTTTGCTTCATTAAACAGTTTATGAATTTTGTGTGCTTTTCTCGCTGGAGTTTCGACTCCAGTGCATTCTTCGTTATTACAATATAAAACACATTTTTATACTTGGCCAACAACTTTGGCCATCTGCAATAACACGGACAAAAAAGAGAGCAAAGCAGAAAGTAATAATAAAAGGGAGAGAAAAACAGAAACAGAATCAGAAAGAGAAACACTTGCTCGAGGTACCCACCGACCCCTCCTCCTCCACTCCTCTGTTAGAACAAAAAGCGAGGGTATACAACAACAACAAAAAAAAAAGCTTTTAAGAACTGTGGGCCGTTCTTGGGAAATTACTTAAGTTTTCAATGCGTTTTACTCAATTTGACTTTGGGTCGTGGCTGACTTTTCCTCTGTTTTCCCCACTGTATTGCCCCAGTCTCCCCCTTTCGCTGCTTTTGTCAGAATTGGCGCATTAAGCGCAAAAAAGTGAGGCCGCAAAAAAAGAGGAAAAGTTGGAAGGTTGAACCCAGAAGCGCCCTAAAGTGGGATGGGATGGCGGCTAAACAAGTTTCCTTTGGCTGCTGCTGCTGCTGCCGCTCCTTTTGCTGTTGTGGGTTCTTATCGCTGTGTTTGTATTAAATACACACACAAACACACACAGACACACATACACACAAAAATACACAACAGCACATAAAGCGAAGTCAAAATAAATCGATAAATTCTACATAGATACACAGCATCCAAGAGCAGCAGCAATAAACAGCCTACGAACAGTAGGCAACACAAAATGTTTTTCGTTTGCCTCCTTGAATTGTCCTTTCAGCCATGCCACCCGAGGTGGTGGGAGGAAATGGGAATCCCCTGCCTGCTCTACCTCCACCACCACCCCCATCCCAAGCTCCACTCTGAATCCAGCCCCTACTCCTTCTTGGGGCTCTCCTCTCCATTCATACGCAGGCCGAATACGAATGCCGAGCCTCGTTCGTTTCGTTGATTGTATCTGTGTCTGTGTCTGTACTGTGCTTTGTATCTGTATTTGTACTCTGCGCTTGCATCTGTATTTGTATTTGCATTTGTGTTTGTACTGAGTGTGTTTGTATCGTGTCTGTTTTGCGTTTATTTGGATGTGTGTTCGTTTATTCGCACGCCTGACTGTCTGCCAGTTCGTTTTTGGTCTGTGTGTCTGTGTGTGTGTCGGATCGGATGCTGTTGTTCTGTACTCCACATTTCGCTTCGTTTACTTTGCGCGTAAGCAGGTACACACTCACACAGATGTGTAGATATGTTTTGTCGAGCAACTCCTACATTTTGTTGGGAAAAATCAATTAAAATTTAACGCACGTCTCCTCAAAACGCATCTCGCATCTCATATTCCCCCTGCCAGACACCTTTCATCCCGCACAATTTCTCCGCTCATAAAAATACAATCCCTCCATTCGACTGGATACCACACAATTTAATTTGTCTAATTTGAATTTTAATTAAAAACTTTTACGGGTTCAATAACTTGCAAAATACTAGTACCGTCCCCCCAAAAAGAAAATAAAAAATAAAACTGGAAGACACGAGAAAAACAAATTCAAATAAACATTTCTTAGGGCTTAAATGAAATTCGGGGTCTCATTACCATGTAACAGCTGTCTGTCAGACCCCCAAAAAAGGGGCGGGGGGGAGGCGTGGATCGACGGGGATGTGTTTAAAATTGTTATTCCACTTTGTTGCTAAATCTAGTTAAACTTTTCATTATATGGGGTGTGACTTTTTAATTGCTTTAAATGCTAATGCCAGGTGCCAAACAGTCCTCTGAGAGGACAGACTGTGCACAGTAAAAGTTTCGATTGGCTTAAAGGGCGGGGGGCGTAAAGGACTTTCCCTCAACCAATTTGGGCAGCTCTCTATGGATATTTTGCTCTGCTTCCGGATTCCGAATTTTGTTTACACAGGGAACACTGGGAAGACGTTTATATTTTTAATTTTTTAGTTCTTCCAATTTAGCGTATCAAAGAATAAAAAAATTATATAAAATTATATGAATATTAATATTTAGACTAGGCAGTTTCCCGTACTGTCCAGCTAAATGTATTATTTCCCAGTGTATGTAGAGTCTGTGTAAACAAACAAAGGAATCAATAGTACGAGTATTATTCAAGATTCACCAATCTCCAGACCGATGGGCAATTGATGGCCACTAATTATACACCAAATGTGCATATGTAAATATACTAAATGGGACATAGCCATGTGGATGGGGGCTGGTTGGGATGCGCTTTTACAGGCAACGACAATGTAAATAAACAAGATGAAAATTCTCACATGACTCTGCCAATATTTGGATGCTCATCATGTTTTACTTTGAGGAAACATTCGGTATGGGCGCTGCCCCCAAACGAGGCACACCTCCCAACCACACCCACAGCTCATAAACGACGCACATACACACTCGTTCACATTGGCGTGATTTCGTTTCAATCTTTGTAGGATGTTGTAAAATAATTTAACGACGGCAATTTTCCCTTGTCGCGGACGATATTCGCTTTGCTATTGGACTATAATATATACGAATATATGAAAATTGGATGGCAATTTCATTTATTCGAACGTTCATATATTTATTTAATGTATTTTCACTCGTTTCTATTTACGGAAATAGAATTCGATTTTTATTAATAAACGCCATTCAGTGCAAATAGGAATTGGTTTGGAATCCAATAAATTTATCAGCTAGGAATGAGAATAAAACCTGAAAAGTGCTCGAAGGACACACACAAATGCAGCGGATGCTTCCGCTGCAACCTGATTTTGTACTCTCTCAATTTGCCACTGACCGGGGCAATAGCGGATGGAGTCACAAGAGCCCGGATTTGGCTGCCCGTTGTCATGGTAATCCCGGGATACTTCACATGCAACTCTGGATTTCTATTATTAGATCGAGCTGTACAATTGCCCCTTCGCGGCCAGGTGCAGGGTGCAGCATGTATATGGACTAAAACCGAGGACTAACAAATGAATGACATTCAACTTTCGGTCGGCTTGTCATCGGTTAAGTGGCGTTAAATGGGTGAAGGTCACAGCAGCCAGGGCTGCACCGTTAGCCCCAGCGTCAGTGCCAGAGTCAGAGCCAGCACCAGCACCAGGACGAGACCCATCGAGGCCATTCGTGGAAAGTGTGGGTGAATGGGTGGATGGGCCATTAACAATATTCAGAGGCCGTAAAATCAGCAGCAAACTGCAGTGAAGGTAAGCAAACAAACCAACAAACAAACAAACAAACAAACACACAGATACAAACCAATACCAACAAAGATACAATCACAAACATATAGATACATGTACATATATACACACACGTACCTATAAGCATAAGCCAAACAACCAAAACAACCCACAACCCTCTGGCGAGGGAGGTTCTCGGGGTCCGTCTCCCCAATGGTCATGTTTACTCAAACTCAAACACAAATGCTTTCATAATTTCATACCATCCCTACCCCACTCCACTCCACCCCACCCCACCTAACCTCACACACACACGCACATACTAAACACACCCACAGATACACAAATACACGCATAAATCTTCAGCTGGCGCCATTTCACTCCTTCGCTGGAACTATAAAAGCCCCAGCCCCACCGTCTGCGCTGGCAACCTCCTCAGTAACATCAATGTTTTGCTTGTTGTCGTTTGCTTTTCCATTTCCCAGCTCCAGCTCCATCCCTAGCCCCTGCCACTCTACTCCATTCTCCAACTGCCACCCCCCTGTGGCAAAACCCAGAGCCCTCCCGAAAACCCCCCCAGGACAGCAGCATCCTTCCAATTACTCACACATTCAACGAGCACTCATTTAAACGAAGCACCCAACGCTTACAGCATAACGTCAAAGTTAACTCGCTGGAGCGCAAAGCATGGCCAGGAGATGGGTAGTGGCAGTGGGGTACATACGCAAAGATGGAGATGGAGAGAAAGCGAGAGAGACAGTGTGTGGCATCCACTCGTGCCACACTGTTCTGCTCGTGCGTTCGTGCTGCCCGTTCGTGCGTCCTCGCATCGGGCATCCTTTTGGCACTCCACCTCCACTCTGGCAAGAACGCTCGCTGATGATGTACCATGGGATGGTGGTCGGAAATTGTCGGATGAAATTATCAGAATTTATGTGCGGATACCTATATACGTACATATATTCGAATTGATATACAATTCCTATGCACACAACAATTAACATTAAATTAAATCAAATTTCGAATGTGGAAATGTCATTTACGAAACAGCTTTTGAGTGACAAATATTATCTACAGCCAATTCGAATCGATCTTTCTCGGGAATGGGAACTTGATTACAGTTTTACCGGCGCTTGCTTTGTATATTCGAACCACTTTAAAAACCTAGAAACAATTTTACAATTCTTTTTAGAGTGTTAATTTTCAAATGGGTGTTTTAAAATTTTGAGTTAGTAGATTGATTCTTAATCCACTTACATTCCAAAATTGTATTAGAAGAGATATCCCGAATACGGAATGCAACCTCTTGAACGTTTAATTTTGTATGTATGTAAATGTAAAAGCTATTCCAGTTCCAATTCAACACCAATCCGTAGTTTCCATCTATTCGTGGCACTGTACACTCCCACATACACGGGCAGGGAAACCATTATCGGCACAATGTGGGAGGATTGTTGTACTTGTGAGAGTATGCGGGTCCATTCCATTACAACATTTCGAATCTTGTTACAGCATTGACACAGTGTGCAATCGTCCTTTCCTTTTCTCTTTTCTTTTCTCTGTTCTCTGTTGTTCTTTTTTTGTGTGCAAATTTACGTGTTTGTATGTATTGCTGTGTGTGTGCGTGTACTCGTATATATATATATGTATGTATGTGGGCTACTATGTTAAAAGTTTTGTTTCACCATAGTGAATGGCCACACCCCCCCTTCGAGCATCCCTACCAGCAGCCCTCATTCCAAACCCATCCCATCCACCAATCTCTCATCCCTATCCAAATACGCCAGCAGCAACTTGTTTGTGCTCCTGCATGTGAGAGTAGGGGTGTTGATATGTACGTGTGTGTGTGTGTGTGCAAGGGCCGATGGTAGGGGGTGTCTTGGAAAAGTTTTTGGCTTTTTTTTATTTTCTTTTTCTGTTATTTAATTGTTTTTGTATTGTTGTTCTTGTTGTTACGTCTCGTGTTTGACTTCTGAGTTGTCGTTGTAGTTGTCATCGTTCTTCCATAGTCGTTATGCTCTTACGTAGAAGATATTATGACTCTGAGCAGATGTTTGCAACGCAGACATAAGAAGTGTAAAGAACAAGTCCCCTTAGCCGGACTACTTCCGTAGCTATGTGTGTTGGAAAAGTTATTTGAGGGTAAAGCCTATAGAAATTAGTTTTATTTTATGCTAAAATTAAAAAAAAAATTCTTGTCTAGAGTATAATTTTCAGACTATTTGAATGGGCTCCTCTATAGTGGAAATTTTCTTATTCCTATTACAACTTCAAAGTTATCTAGCTGAAACTCTAACCAGGCATGTCTATTCGGTTTTATATTTTTCTGAACCAACAATAATCCCATCCATACATACTAAGTACTAGCAGCCAAAAAAGCGAACGATTGCAAAATTAATTCATTATAGGAAACTGTTTTTTGGAAATCTTATTGGTTTCTGGATATATTTCAACCCAAAATTGAAAACTACAGTTATCTATGTTTTAATATCGGAATAAATTTGCTAAAAATCGAGTCGCTAAATCATACAGAACGATGGATCGAAACATATTTATAGTGAGATTAAATCTATGATTTTTATCACAATGATCTAAAAAACTTTTTAAAATTGCAGATTCTTATTTATAGATTAACTAAAAGGAGTTTCACCAGACCAGACACAAGTATCTGTAATTTAAAATACATCCTAATAGCTCAGCTAAATAGGGTATCAAAAGGTTCTACCCACAAAAGGTAGTGTTCTTTTCTTGTTTCTGTTGTTGCCACTTGTCGTGGCAACTTCGCTTGCTGTTCGTGTATTTGATAACTTTCGTTTTAACTGTCAATGACGGCAATTGAAAGTTGCCAGATTGTTGCAAGCTCTCAACCAGCGTTAGAGTCCAGGGCTCGACTTTAAATGGAACTTTTTTCGGGCAAAGCTTTAAGAGAGAGTTGGCTGGGGGCGTCACGAGGGGGGGTGGCGTAGTGGGCAAAAGGATTATCCCGCAGCATCCGCACCCCACCCACTAGATGGTAGTAAAAACACTCACAAACACACACACCCACTTGGATAAAAAGTGGAAACAGAAAACACACACACAAACACACACATTTGTCAAACGTAAAACTATGTTGGGGATGTCGCTCTGGCAGCCAGCTGGGCGGCCAACTTGACACACAGATGCCACCCAGTAGCAAGCGCCACCTCCTCCAACATTGTAGATATGTAAGTATGTATATGTATATATACATATACATATACGCAGAGTCACATAATCCCCACGCACACACACACATAGCACATAGTACAGAAACTCACAGAGGGAGAGCGAGGCAGTGCGAACGAGATGGATGGACAAAAACACAGTTAGCAATTTACTGTATTTCTATTATGTATGAATTTTTCGTGTGTGCCAGCAAGCAGCATTACATCTTCTCTTCTGTTTTGTATGTTTTTTAATACTCTTATTTTTGTTGTTGTGTCCTTTCATTGGCAAATGGCAGCCCAGACTCCTTAATGCCGTGCATTATACAGTTATACACACGATTACACCAAAAAAGAGAAAAACTTTCAACTAAAAGAATTTGGTTGCAGTTTTAGGAAACTTTTTTTGTCAAATATTTTTACTACTACTTGGACTGGATTTTCTCTATGTTTCACATCACTTTTCTTTCTTTATTGCTTTCATTTCACACGACGCTACCTTTTGTTGTTTGAAAATCATCGAAATATCATTTAATTTATTTTATATGTAGATATATAAACGCGTTTATTTATTTATACCTATGTATATGCATCGAGTTTTTGAACGTTAAAAGTTTATTCAGTTTTGCTTCTTGTTTTGCCGTTGCTTTCCTGTTCTATCTTGTCTATTTGTGTGTTGTTTTTTGTTTTTTGTAGTGTAGAAAAAATTAAAAACGCGCCGTTGGTATAAAAATGTTTTTAGCTAATGCGATTTTAACGTTTTGCATGCGAACCAACAACTATTTTGGCCAAGTGCGCGCTGCCAAAGCAGAAGCTCTCTGAACCAACCGAACGGCCGACGCGACGAATGCCGATGGATGCTATATATATGGATATATGTTTGCTGGCGCAGCGCGCAAAGATAACGGCTGCTCTGCCACGCTCTGAGAGATGCTACGGCGAGATACAAATTGTTGTTTGGATGCTGGCGGCTGCGCAATAATCACACCTGCCAGCATTGCCAGATGCGACTCGACTCGACCGTTTGACACTCACAGCGAACGCTGCGCGCCGGATTCAAATCGAAAACCGCTCGCTGGGATCTTGTTTGTCGCTGTAGTAATTCGAATTTATGACTTAACTGGAAAGGGGAAATCATAAAAAGAACAGCAGCATTGATCACGTGAACCACCACTCTCGTGTTCAGGCAGGCCAGGCCAGGCGGATGCGCAGGCAAACGGATAGGGTACACACGTTTCACTTGTGGGATGGGAGGAGGCGCAGGCAGACGACGCCGGGTCTTGATGATAACGAGCACTATTGAAAACAACAGTTTTCGAAAAACAAATACAGTAGGAACTCGCTAAGAGCTATCATGATCAGTAGAATAAATCAGAGGAAGTTTAGTTACAGTAGGGGGACATGCCTTTGAATTTATTTAAAAAAGAAGCACCCAAGGAAATGGAAAGATTTGATTTACTTTAGACAACAAAAAAGATTTTGTAGACATTTTTAGTCTACAAAAAAATATAACAAAATTATTGGAAAAATATCTAAATGGAATTTAAGTTTGTAATTGATAAATATTTTTAATTAAGTGCGAAACCTATTATCTCCAATTTGTCTCGACATATCACGAGTAGGTTCCACTGTTCACTGTACTCGACAAAATACAAAACTATGTACAGGCAAGCCAGCGGCAGCGATCGCCGCTGAATTTTTCCTTTATCAGGTCAGGCTGGCGGCATTGATGACTTCTTACGAAATCGAGCATCTCATTATGAGTAGATGCCTGAGGTTCTATAAATATCGCAGGTCTCGTGCCAGACGCTATCAGTGGCAAGGGAAACGTGAACCGCAACGCATTGACAGTACGAGTTTAGCAGCAATAATGATGAGCCTGCAAGTCGTCCCATTCCTCTTCTGCCTGAGTGCGCTGGTCAGTGGTCGAGGTAAGTGAGCTCACAGTCTGTAAATCTTAGGGGTTAACTAACGGAACTGTACCTCCCTCCGTAACTAGTGCTGGACACTCGGGAAACAGAGCGACGCATGCATCCGCTCTTCTCGGCGGGATCCGCTGGCAGTCGTCTCAAGCGAGCCATGCCCATGATCGTGTTCGATCCTCTGAAGGCGGAGGAGCAGTACGCCGAGTACTGGCAGGGACTGGCCCATCAAACCCTGGATCAGCAGCTGGAGAGCAAGCTGAGGCTGAACACCCATCTGGCCAAGAATGTGATGCTGTTTTTGGGTGACGGCATGTCCATACCCACGCTCACGGCGGGACGCGTCTACTTGGGCGGCGAGGAGAAGATGTTCTCATTCGAGGAGTTCCCCTATGTGGGCTTGAGCAAAACCTATTGCGCCAACATGCAGGTGGCAGACTCCGCCTGCACGGCCACCGCTTACCTCGGGGGAGTGAAGGCCAATTACGGCACGGTGGGCGTGAGTGCGGCGGTACAGGTGAAGGACTGCCTGGCCCAGGCTCAGCCGGCGCACCATGTGGCCTCCATTGCCGCGTGGGCCCAACGTCAGGGAATGGCCACGGGTCTGATCACCACCACTTCGGTGACGCATGCCTCGCCGGCGGGAATATACGCACACTCGGCCAATCGCAACTGGGAGAACGATGCAGAGGTGATAGCGGACAACGGGGATCCCAGCCTCTGTCCGGACATTGCTGCCCAGCTTATAAACAGTCCGGTTGGCCAGAAACTGAATGTGATCCTGGGCGGAGGGCGCCAGAACTTCCTGCCCAAGAGCGTAAGGGATGCTAGTGGTGCCCCGGGGCGACGACTCGACGGACGCAATCTCATCGAGGAGTGGAAGCGCCAGCACACCAACAGCGCCCACTACGTCCAGACGCGACGCGAGCTTCTTGGCCTCTCCAATCACACCTCCAGGGTGCTCGGCTTGTTTGCACCCTACCACATGCCGTACCACCTGGACGCCGATGCCGAGGAGTACCCCACGCTGGAGGAGATGGTGCAGGTGGCCATGGATATACTGGAGCGGCAGAGTGCCGGACGGGGCTACTTCTTGTTCGTGGAGGGCGGGCGCATCGATCATGGACACCATGACACGCTGGCCCTGCGTGCCATTGACGAAACGGCTGAGTTCGACAAGTCCGTGCGATGGGCTCGGACCCACAGCAGCACCGATGACACTCTGATCGTAGTCACATCAGATCACTCGCACACCATGTCGCTGGCTGGTTATTCTAGCCGCAAGAACGACATCTTCGGGATCAACAACGGCCAGCTGGCGGCGGACGATCTTCCATATGCAACGCTCAGCTATGCCAACGGACCCGGCTACAACTCCAACTATCTTCGAGAGGGTGGAGCCGTAAAGCGGCAGAACCTGCGAGCAATCAACATGAAGAACAAAGACTTTATGTTCCCCAGCACGGTGCCGCTCGAGTCGGAGACTCATGGAGGCGATGATGTAGCCGTCTTTGCCAGCGGACCCTATGCTCAGCTCTTCACTGGCGTCTTTGAGCAGCACTTTATCCCCCATGCAATGGGCTATGCCTCCTGTTTGAGCGATCGCAATATGTGTGTGGATGGAGGCATGGCGCGGAGACCGCGCTAAAGCGGTTCTCACAACTATCAAGAAATATTGTATTATTCTCAATTAAGAGCATTCTCTAGGCTAATTTATATGTAAGGGGAGGGATACTTAAATATATAATTGAAAACTGAATTATTAATTCTGTCTTTGTTACTTTTTCAAATTTGTGAAACTCTTTTCACACTTCTAATTCGGAAACAAAATTTTAACAGATAATAGGGTATATAAATGTCCATACTCAGTTTCATTTCGCACACACGTGGAATTACAGAAATATAAAATTGATATGTAGAAAATGTGTAGTTACCGTGTAGCTAGCATGTAAAAAAAAAATATTTTTATGTAAATTTTTGATGAAACCGTATTTTATAAACAATCGAATAAAAAATATTACTTAAAATGACCCAATCTTGTAGAAAATTGAATTATCAATCGAATAAAATGATTTGTTAGTTGCTGAGGCTCCTAGCTAGCTAATAATATTTAACGGAATATGAAAATCGAGAAAATAGACTTTCGATCGTGAAAAAGGAAAAACTAACCCGTTGTTGACCATTAAATATAATTAATTTAATTTATATTCATACTATATCAGAACGGTACAAGTATATATGTATGTGTATATATGTATTGTGCTGGTCAGTTATATCACACAATAGTGATGAAACTTGACGAATCTTGGCGCAGGTTTAGTAAAAGATATCGTGATTTTTATACCCGTACTAAAAAAAAGAGTTAAGGGGTATACATATTAGATTTGTGGTAAAAGTGGATATGTGTAACGCTGAGAAAGAAACGTTTCCGACCCCATAAAGTATATATATTCTTGATCAGCATCAATAGCCGAGTCGATATAGCCATGTCTGTCTGTCTTTCTGTCCGTCTGTCCGTCCGTCCGTCTTGTTGAGCGCCTGGATCTCAGAGACTATAAGAGTTAGGGTAACCAAATTTCGTTTCCAGACTCATGTGATATCACACTGCTACAAGTGTATTTGAAAATTTCGCCACGCCCCCTTCCGCCCCCACAAAGGACGAAAATCTGTGGCAGGCACATTTTCAAAGATACGATAAAACAAAAGACGCAGTATCGTAGAGAATGACCATATCTACCAGATTGACGAATTCGAATTAGATCGGATCATAATTATAGCCAGAATGAAGAAATTAGTTTTCTGTTGGTTCCGCCCCTTCCCCCTCCCTTTTTTAATTCTAAAATTCTAAAATATCATATGCTCAAAAATGTATATGCTGAATGAGTACGGGTATAAGTAGAGTCGCGTCCCCAGATGTGACTCACACGTTCCTTCTCGTTATGTATGGAAAGAGAAGGGATAGGATGGGCTCTACAACGAGAATATACAAACAGTATTATTTTCCGCGGCTTAAATGAAGGTTTATCCCTGTTTAAAAAGAGGGTGGTTAAGTGGGCTATATCCTTTCTTTCTTCGGTATATTTAAAAAATGATAAGGTATATTTTGGTATGTTTCTTTAACTCAGGCGGTAGAGCTGTCAAACGATTGATAGTTGAGCCATAGAAGGTTTTGAATGTTTTGAAAAGCAATCGATACTATCGTGATAGTATCGGGCTCAAATAATTATTAAGAATTAATTATTTTTTTGTTGATATTTACTGGTTACTAACCTGATTAAATAGAGCGGGGTTAAGCTATTTTTTTTTCGCTTCTGAGGTTTTTGAGGTTTCAGTCACACTCGACAAAACAAATCAAGTGAAATATTTATTTTTCCATACATACATATATTTTTGAAAATGACCGCCAAACTCATTTAGCGCACAAAACATACTGACATTTTTCGCTCTCAATTCGTGGTGGGCTTTCAAAATTCGCTCTCAATTCGTGGTGGGTTTTCAAACCCACCTCTTTTCAGAGGTGCCCTCATTTTTGTGATGTGAGCAAAATGTATCTTACGGGAACCGTAGCAACAATGAATCGCGCGCCCCAAATGCTTACAGAAAATTTCGAACGATTTGATTGGCTGAAAGTTGAAAACGCGTTGGAACGGTTGAATTAAAAAATTATCAATTGATATTTTTTTGATACTGAGCGGACTTGTGAAGAAGAATATTCGGCACTATATTCTTGTTTCATGGTCGCGCGAACATTTTTTTGGACTTTGCCCAGAAAACCACCCTAAATGTTTGCTGAAAATTTCGAACGATTTGATTGGCTGAAAGTTGAAAACCCGTTAATTTTGTAACGGATTTTATATCGAAAAGTATTTTTTTGGTACAAAAAGTGGCTAAGTGGAGGCCAAGTCGGATCTGGCGTGGATTTATATGGCCAAATGAAATTGGCGGACTCCCAAGATAAATATAAATGCACGTACGATTCTCAAATTTAACAAGATCGCACTTCAATACCTAACTTTCTCTCATCACATATGTCGCGGGACGATAGTTTGTATCGATAGGTATTTTTAGTACATCTGGTATATTAAAATGGATGGATTTTGAGCCCTGGAATGAACGGGCATATTTTCGGCCACGATGAATTGCCGCCATATTTTAAGCTGCACTTTTGTATTGTCGCGTGGTTAGAGCAGGAGGAAATACTGCGGTAAGAATATTGTGGGACTTCTAAGAGGTTATGTGACCATCCTTTCTTATCTAGAATAAAACGGGCTTACGAGAAAACCTGCTTCTCTGGGAGTATATCGGCCGTTGAAGGCAACTCCGTGGGACCACCGACATGACTTTTATTCGCAGTCCTAGGCAAGTCGACTGCAAGGGCAACTTGCGCTTGAGTACAGGCAGTCAGCCACCTCAAGTAAGAGAGTTGCCAGAGACGCGGACAGCGTAGATTGGACGGGCCGCAGACAGCGACCCAGAGTAGACGCAGACAGCGCCGATTAGCTGGAGTACTGGGCAGAATAGAAGGATGCAACATTCTCCCAGACGAAGTAGCCGGTTGAACGAGGAGCAAGCGACTCCAACAACAATGAGCGCGGCTTCCCAACCTGGAAGTAGTGGTGCAGGAAAGAAGCCGCCAAAGCCAAAAGTAACATCGGCGCCGCTGATTCCTAACCCGACCACTGCTGTTACCGTAGTAGCTTCCCAACCTGGAAGTATTACGACCACAGCTGGAGCTTCAGTACCAGGACAGGCCCAGCCACCTCCAACCCAAGATCTCTTGGAGAAATTGCAGCGTTGGAGAAGGAGCTGGAAGGGAAAGAGCCCGAAACAACGTGAACACTGCCACCGATACCGTAATATCGAGCGATGTCGGGGTGAGTAGTGCGGCGTCACTGCTGACGCCATCTTGGAGCGATACGCCATTTTCGATTAGTAGCGATCCGATCCCATATAACGGAGTCGGTGCGAGCAGTGCAGCATGTATGGAACCACCATCATGTAGCGGACCATCGCTGCTTATGAGCAGCAGCTATTTTACGCCATTTTGTGCAACCAGCACCGCCCAGACAGCGCGTGGAGTTGTGCCGCCGGGTATTGGGATCCATAACGTCATAACGCCGACTTCACTAGCGGGGTCCTACGCCTGGACGACACCGAATGGAAGCAGTGGAAACTATATGCCACGCAAGCTTCCAGATCTGCCAGTATTTGGAGGTCAGCCAGAAGATTGGCCGATCTTCTTTGTGCGTTTACGGAAACCACTCACGCGTATAATTGTACTGATCTGGAGAATAACCAACGCTTATTGAAGGCGCTGAAGGATGAAGCTCGTGAGACCGTCAAGTCGCTCCTGATTCATCCAAGTAACGTCAGCGCTGTGATCGAGCAGCTGCGCTTTAGGTATGGCCGACCGGAGCAACTTATACGCAGCCAGCTAAATGGAATTCGAGACGTGCCTTCCATTTCGGAGCACAACCTGGCGAAGATTGTACCCTTCGCAACCCGTGTGAGCAATCTCACTGCCTTCTTGCAGTCAGCGAAGGCAGATCAGCATTTGGGGAACCCAACCCTCATGGAAGACCTTGTAGCCAAGCTCCCTACAAGCAAACGAGTGGAGTGGGCAAGGCATGCCGCTTTAATATTACCCTTTCCAACCATTGTCCATTTTAGTTCGTGGTTGACGGAGTACGCCAACGTGGTATGTACGATCATGGATGTCGAAGGGAAAGAACCAAGGCGTCGTTTGCTGCATGCAAGCATCGACCAAGACCGAGGCGAGCATCAAGCAGTCGATTCAGATGTTGTCCAATATGTGGAGGACAACATGCAGTTAAGGACTGCAGTGATTTCAACGGAGCTACGCCACCAGACAGGTGGAGGCATGTGAGGAGGCATCGACTTTGTTTTTCGTGCCTACGAAGTGGTCACATGACTAGTTCCTGCAACAAGCATGGTGAGTGTCAACTCAACGGGTGTCGGAAGAGGCATCACCGTCTGCTGCATGGTGTGGATGACCAGCGAAGAAGGTCGCCGCAACGAAGCAGTAACAGAAGTTACAGCCAGCGGAACCAGCAGTCAGCTGTTCCTAGACGTAGCCTGGACAGAGGGGCGCCACAGGCAGTGGATGCGCCAGTACAGAGCAGAGGGGCGCCGCAGGCAGCGGAAGGGCCCGTACAGAGGATGCACAAGGATGCCCGCCTGCCAATGAGGCCCTACAGCAATGTGGTGCCGAAACTGCTCATTGGACTGGATCACGGACACTTGGGACTTCCACTTCGAACGAGACGGTTTGCCAGACAGGGACCATATGCGGCCGCAACCGAGCTGGGCTGGGTTGTCTTTGGGCCGACAAGTGGACAATCAACTACGCCGAGGTCCTGCTTCCTAGCTGTTTCATTGGATGACACTATTCAGAGAATGGTGGAAGACTATTTTGATGTTGAGAACTTTGGTGTGCTTGCGCCACCAGTCGCCGGCAGCGACGACGTGCGGGCGCGAAGACATTGGAAGATACCACGGTGAGAGTGGGGCAACGTTACCAAACAGGTTTATTATGGAAGGATGACTACATTGTGCTTCCACAAAGCTATGACATGGCGTACAAGCGGTTGGTCAACGTCGAGAAGAAGATGAAGCGCAACGGGCAGTTCGCGCAGGAATACACTAGGATCATCAATGATTACGTGTCTAAAGGATACGCTCGACGGTTGAAGCCTCATGAGGTCGCAGTGGAAAGTGGCAGGCTATGGTATCTGCCACACTTTGGAGTAGAAAACACAGCCTGCTCGCCAAGCGCTGCGCATTACGTGAAAACTGTAAATGCTGAACAGTTTCGTCATTCGGATCCAAGAGCAGTTAAGGCCATCATCGATTGTCATTATGTGGATGACTATGTGGACAGCTTTGCTACCGAGAGCGAAGCCATCAGTGTATCTACCCGTAAAGGGATACATGCGAACGCTGGATTCGAGCTATGCCAATTTTCATCCAGCTCACCCATTGTGGAGGCTGCATTGGGTCCACCAGGACGAGGCGAGAGCGTCGGATGGGGTGAGGCTGAACAGAAGATTCTGGGAATGTGTTGGCAAGCAGCCACAGATGACTTCAGGTTCAATGTGAAGTATCATCGAGTTCCAAGCAGCGTATTGAACGGCGATCGAGTCCCTACCAAGAGGGAGTATTTGAGCTTGGTCATGTCTACGTTCGATCCCCTGGGATTCTTGTGCTGCCTCATGATAACAGCCAAGTTATTGCTACGAGAGATTTGGAGGCAGACGATCCAGTGGGATGAACCACTTCCGGATGAGATATACAGAGCCTTTGTGAATTGGCGCAAGGAAATGAACACCGTGGGACAGTTCAGAGGCCCTCGCCATTATTTCGGGAATGGACTCGTGCGAGCTATAGAGATGCACGTCTTCGTGGATGCAAGCCAGTCTGCATTTGCGGCTGTGGCCTACTGGAGGGTCACTTATGAAGATGATAACGTGCTGGTGAGCTTCGTATGTGCCAGACGAAGTGCGCGCCCATGAGAACAATGTCAATCCCACGGCTGGAGCTGCAGGCAGCAGTTCTTGGAACTAGGCTGATGGACACTGTTAAAAGGAACACAGTGTGGCCATCAGTGACATCGTGTTATGGACCGACTCCAAGACGGTGCTAAGATGGATTGGTAGCACCCACCGCCGATATAAGCAGTTTGTCGGCAATCGTGTGGCGGAGATCTTGGAGTCGACGAAGGTATCCCAATGGAGATGGGTGCCAACAGCCGACAATGCGGCGGATGACGCAACACGTTCGCAATGCCACGTGGACCTCAGCCAGAAGTCACGTTGGCTAGGCGGACCAGCATTTTTGAGGCAGCCAGCGGGCAGCTGGCCACAGCCTGAATCTGGAACTGAACCAGGTCCGGATGGTAATGACGAAGAGGAGATGCCAAGTGAGTTTTCGCTTGTTGGTGCGAACGACTTTTGTATTTCCTTTCAGAGATTCTCGAGCTACAGTAGGCTACTCAGGACAACAGCCTGGGTCTTAAGGTTCACGCGCTGGTGCCGTGGACAAAGGAGCGAGCTCGAGAAGTACGGCCTTACTGCATCAGAGTGTGAGGCCGCGGAGAACCTGTTGGTCAGACAGGCACAACGTGAAGCGTTTCCAAACGAGATGCGGTCGGCAGAAGACGGCAAGATGGTTGCCGGCGGGAGCGACACTCGAGGACTGTCACCCTACATAGATGACCTTGGAGTTCTGCGAGCCTATGGCAGAGTTGATGCCGCATTTTGCATGCCGTACAGTGCGAGGAGGCCGATAATTCTGTCACACAGGCACAGTCTTACGGAGATGATTGTGCATCATTTCCACGTCAAGATGAAGCACCAAAATGTGGATGCTACGATTACGGAGATCCGGACGAGGTTCTGGATTACGAAGCTGAGACGTGTACTACAAAGGGTGATCTCAGCATGCAACGTGTGCAAGTTGCATAGGGCGCGGCCAACGCCGCCAATAATGGGACCCCTGCCGGAAGATCGCTTGGAGGCCCATGGTTGGCCGTTCAAGAATACAGGACTGGATTACTTCGGACCACTGTTGGTGACGGTGGCGCGTCACAAGGAGAAGCGATGGGTCGCCCTGTTCACTTGCTTGACGACCAGGGCGATTCATCTGGAACTGGCGTATGACCTGTCGACGGATTCCTGTATAATTGCGATACGGAATTTCGTCTGTCGTCGAGGGCCAGTACATAGACTACGCAGCGACAACGGCAAGAACTTCGTGGGAGCTGACAGGGAGGCCAGACGATTTGGTGACGTTTTCGAAATGGGAGAGTCCAGGATGAGCTGTCGAGCAGAGGTATCGAATGGGTATTCAATTGCCCAGTGAATCCATCTGAAGGAGGAGTCTGGGAACGCATGGTGCAGTGCGTCAAGAGGGTCCTGCGCCACACATTAAAAGAGGTGGCACCTAGGGATCATGTACTGGTGAGTTTCCTGATCGAGGCGGAGAACATCGTGAATTCGCGTCCGCTTACCCACTTGCCGGTGGAGGCGGACCAGGAAGCCCCGCTAACGCCAAATGATCTGCTCAGAGGAGTAGCTAACTTGCCGGACACGCCTGGCGAAGATGTGGAGCTGCCCAGGAGTGCGCTACACGCAAGCAGTGGCGTATAGCGCGACTAATGAGGGACCGTTTCTGGAAGAGGTGGGTCTTGGAGTACCTGCCTACACTCGTGCGCCGAGAGAAGTGGTGCCAAAGGACGGAGCCGATTCGCCAGGGTGACGTGGTCTTCATCTGCGATCCAGCCTTGCCGCGAAGAGAGTGGCGTAAGGGCATCGTGGAGGAGGTCTACAAAGGAGTTGATGGAGTCATTAGACGCGCTAGTGTGCGCGTGAACGACTGCGGCCTATCCAGGATTATGATGCGTCCCGTCTCCAAACTGGCGGTTTTGGATTTGAGTGAAGCGGTTCTTCACGGGTCGGGGATGTCGCGGGACGATAGTTTGTATCGATAGGTATTTTTAGTACATCTGGTATATTAAAATGGATGGATTTTGAGCCCTGGAATGAACGGGCATATTTTCGGCCACGATGAATTGCCGCCATATTTTAAGCTGCACTTTTGTATTGTCGCGTGGTTAGAGCAGGAGGAAATACTGCGGTAAGAATATTGTGGGACTTCTAAGAGGTTATGTGACCATCCTTTCTTATCTAGAATAAAACGGGCTTACGAGAAAACCTGCTTCTCTGGGAGTATATCGGCCGTTGAAGGCAACTCCGTGGGACCACCGACAACATAAATAAATTTTTCTAAAAACAGGAGCGCTAGAATGGCATTAGATTGTGGCTGTTGACATTCGCCAGGCTAAAAGGCATCCTATCTAGGGCCAATTTTTGACGCACGCGACATTCATTGAGGAATTGGATGAAGTTATTTGTTCAGGGCTGAGATCGCCAACTTTCAAGTAATATTAAACTGAATATCAAAATTGACGAATTTCATATCACAAAATATCATGGTATGGCAGCCCGCAGCAACTACGAATTGCACGAGTCTGGCAGCGCCACAAAACGACGTCACATTCGTTTTATATTGTTTTTGTTTGAACCTTAATATGTAAATAATGCAAGAACTTCTGAAGACTTGACAATCTTGTAGAAAATTTATGTATCTATCGGATTAAATTATTTGTTTAGGGCTGAGAGTCCCAGCTAGCTAGTAATATTAAACCGAATATCAAAATCGAGGAATATCAACTTTTAATGTTTTGAAAATAAACAATCGATACTATCGTAATAGTATCGGGCTAAAATAATTATTAAAAAACCATTGAAACCTTTTAGGAACTTGTCCATTGTAAATTTTAGATGCCAACTGTCGCAACGACTGTAGCTCGATACTGTCATGATAGTCGCAAAACCGTCGATAGTAGTGGCTTGCAGTAAAATATCGATACTATCGGTAGCCCCCTCGATGGTTTGACACCTCTATTTTATCGAGAAATTGTTTACTAAAGACATCTAAAGACATTTAATGGAAATTTACTAAAATAAAGTGAGTAATAAACGCATAGACTAGGCAGAAATTAATTCATGAAATGTGCGCAGTTGGGCCAAAGTTGGAGCGGTGTGCGTGTCGTGTGTTAGCAACCAGTTTAGTGGACTTGCGCTCCAGAGAGATAATTCCCATGTGTGCGCGTGTGTGTGCACTTGTGTGCGTAATAAAAACAATAACAATTTACACGCAATGCAAAACATCCAAAAAGTTTGATCATTTCGCATCCGCCATCCGCCATTGCAGCATTGCTTCCCAACACTTTTGCTTTGGGGATTACGTTGTCCGACCGCTGGCTAGCATCATCATTTCAGGGCTCGCAGCTTGATTTATTAATAATTATTGTCTATACATATCTATGTACATACTACTGGGCGCCCCGTCATTCACCTTGACTTGTGTGCTGTGCCAGGTGGAGCGTTGCGTCGCGTCGCGTCTGTCCAAAAGTCCATTCGCCGCTCAAATTGTGATTTTTGCTGCGCTTCATTTCACATGTGGCTCTTCAGAATAGTCAGTCATCCAGTCCAGCTCGATCGTAATATAACACGTCGACAAGACAATTTAGTGGCTATCGATGGGGATGGCTTATCAGCTGCCACAAAAGATCCAGCGATAAGCGAGCCACTGGCTTCCATTCGGACATTATGGCCGACAATATGTCTCAAAGAATCAGATATACTATGAGAGAATGTAGGCAAATATTTGACAAACGCTGCTGCTGCTCTTTATGACTAATTCTTAGGATATTGTGATCGTGCCAAAACTTGAGAGATTGCTCTTGTGGCTCTTTAGATAATATTTTGTTGGTTTAATTAAAGATTCCGTATAACAAAGCAATTTTTGTGCTCCCCCTTGGTGCAAGACCTTTAAACCTGATTAATCGTCAATTTTGATACACATACACAAAGGTACAGCGATATACATATGTATGTACATATGCACCGATTCCTGTTTAGTTGTATATTTTCTATTATTAATTGCTGCTCGCCAGTGATCAAAGTATTCGCTCGCTCGCTCTCGTGCGCCACTTACGCGGCGTTTTTGCTTGGCCTCTCTTTGCCAATTTTGCTTTGGATTCGGTTTAGTTATTGTTTTTGCCTTGTGCCGTGCAGTTTGTGCAACCTTTTCGGGGGTTTACTGTCTCTGGGTAAATGGATTGAAACATCTTTAAAACTAGCCTATTATTATAATAATATACATATGTATATATAGCTACAACTCTACGCTTCTTCGATTCCCTCTCGCTCCCTGTCTAGCACTTTCGATTGAACTTTGTTTCGACTGGGAAATGTCCCGCACACACACCCAATTGAATTGTTTTTTAGTCGTTTTCGTGGTTTCCAATCAGATTTAGCATACAGTTTAATTTGTATTTGATATATATAAATATATATACAACAATATCAGACGACTCCTATGGGGTATACGATCGATTACGTTCGTTTTTGCTATTTCGCTTACTCTAAAGCCTACTCCTATTTGGTCTCCAGCTGGGGCAGATGCATGGGCAGTGGATCCAGTGCTGCACCCGCTGATGCTGCTGCTTCGGCACGATCAAAGCAGAGAGCATGACGCGGTGAGGTCATCAGTTGACGCACCCCGAAGGCCACATCTTCGAAGCTGATGCGCTCGCTGGGCTCCAGCTGCCAGCAGTTGAGCAGCAGCTGGTAGAGATCCCCATAAACATAGGCGGGCTGTGCAGGACGCACAGCCGCTCGAATGGCGTCCAAGAGCTGCTGACTGCTGGCCACCATATTCGCATATGGGGTGCCGCCGAGGGCGCAGCACTCCCAGGCCACGCAGGCCAAGGCCCACACATCCGACTTGCTCGAATGGTGCTGATGATGGCGCAGGACTTCCGGGGCCAGCCAACGGCTCTGGTCCAGCTGCTCGCAGCTGTTGTGGATGTAGTGCAGCGGTCCGAAGACGCAGAGCTTCACCTTCGACTCGGCGTTGATGTAGACGCTGTGCGAGCACAGCTGGCGATGCACCACCCGGCAACTGGCGAGGTATGACATTGCATTGGCCAGCTCATAGATCCACTGTAGAACCAGCTGCTCAGAGAGGGAGCTGAGTCGCGGAGACGACGCCACCGTCTGGCGGCTCTCGAGGAGTCGTCTCTTCAGGCTCACGCGCTGCAGTTCGAAGACCAGATAGAACCAGTCGGGACTGGCCGAGATGCCATAGAAGTTTAGCAGATGCTGATGCCGCTCCAGTTGCGAGAGCTGCCGCAACTCCCTCAGCAGCTGGGCCTGCGCTATCCCATTCAGTTCATCCAATGACAAGATGTGCAGGGCGCAGTCCTTGGCCGAATCGTTTGATGAAAACTTTCCCGATATGATCTCTCCGAAGCGACCCTCGCCAATCACGTCGTTTACATTCAGGCGGAGAGCATTGCGCGGCAGACGATCGAATCCGTCGACCAGCTGCTGCAGCTGCTGTTTAAAGGTCTCCAGCGAGGGCGGCGTGGCCAGTTCCTCCTCCACCAGATAGCCATTGTTCTCGCGCTCAATGATCGGCGTCTGCAAGGTCATCTCGTGGCCATTGCGTCCTCCCAGCCTGCGACCGCTGCAAGTCTTGTAGCGCAGATAGAAGTACGCGATGAGGCTGAGCAGCAGACAGCTGCCGAAGATTACACAGGTGACGGCCAAGGCCACCACCGACGACTGACCCTTCTCGAAGGTGGCATAGCTGAAGTCGTCCAGTGAGGTGGTGTGCTGACCGTGAGTGCTTCGCGTGTACACAGTCTTGGTCACGCCCTCCAGTTCGCTCACCTAAAGATCACAAGAGGAAGCTAGAAACGAATCAGCTGGCAGCTCCATCGGGGAATACTCACCACTCCCAGGCTCACGTGCACATGGACGGCTGACTGCTCGAGCGGGGCATTGCGGTAGCGTCCATAGAGCTTGCCATCGCCCACCACAAACCGGCGATTGCGGTTGTCCTCCGGCCTGTCGTAGTCCAGCTCAGCCGCAATGTAGTAGGGTGTTCCATCCTGTTGTGACTGCTGCCAGCTTCCCAGCAGCTGCTCATCGAATGGCTGGCTGAGGGCATCGTCCACGTACTCCACAATGATGAGGAGCTTGCTCACCGGCCCATTGTCGTTACGGACGGGGGCCAGTTCCACTGTCAGGGTTTGATCTGCACGCGTCAGAATCTTGGGTTGTGGCGGGGCTGGACTTGGGGAGCCCACCTCCGTGCTGGCCGCCAGACTGTCCTGGCCACATTCCGTCTGTCCCGGCTGCTGTTGCTCCATGCAGATGGCCCGCACCGTCACGTTGTAGAGCGTGGCCGGATGGAGGTCCGTCAGCTCGAACTGCGACTCGGTGCTCTGCACCATGAACTCGGGCTGGGGGAAGGCAGGCAGTGATGAGTAGGTCTTGACCACTTTGGCGCGTATCAGAAAGCTGGCTATCTGCTGGTTGGGCATGACGGCCTGTGCTCCGGCCAGTAGCAGCTTACGCGGCTCATAGGCATCCCAGGCGACAGTCAGACTGTTCTCGGTGCGATTGGCAACTCGCAGATGGTGCGGCGCTGGCTGTCTCGTCAGCGTGGTGGAGTAGTACGAGTGGACACCGACGCCTCCGCAGTACTGGGCCTTGTTGGCCAGACACCGGGTGTTGCACAGCTGCTCATCCTGCTGATCCTGCGGCTCCAGGGCGTTGGCACAGAAGCATTTTTCCGCCGCCAGCACGGCATAGTGATGGTCCTGGCGCTCGCAAATCTCGATGCAGGTCTGCGGCGTCTTGGCGTACACCGATTCGTGCTGCAGATCCGTGCGTGCCGTGTAGCAGCCGACGTATAAGTACACAGGAGTCTGCTCGGACGCACAGGATGCCCCCGCCCATAGCCAGAGCATGGCCACGAGGCAGGCGACCAGCCGCTTGGCAATTGGAACAGGGCGGTGTCCGCATCCGCATCTGAGTTCGAGTACGGGTCTGAACTGCATGCTGTCTGAATTGCGAGTGACCCTCGTGGTGGTTTTCCAGCAGTCGAGGAGCACCCTTCCTTGATTAAAGCTAATTAAACACTTTTTTCGAACCCAATTTAGGTAAATTAAACGCTTATTCTCGTTTTCCTTTGGCCGCTCAACATTTTTTCAAGCGCTGCTCAGAACACATAGCCTCTTGCCTCTTCTTCTTCCCGCCGTTCTGTTGTTGGTGGTTTCTCAGCAACCATTTCGTTTCCAGTTGACTAATCGTTGGCTCTGCCGGCGTCGACGCTGGTACAACTGTTGCTGTTACTTTTCAATTTCGTTGTTTACATCGCTATAAAGCAGTCCGTCAGGTGTGTGCGACAGAGACAACTGGTTCGCTGTGGCTTTTGACTTTTGATCGTACGGTTTACGCTGGCATAGAGCTGTGCTTGTCGCACACCTGTTTGACAGCCCAGCCGCCTGAGCTCGACTTGAGCAGGTAAGGTGTTGCCGCATTTGGTCATGGCATTGCCAGGCGTGCTGAATATTTTTTGAAAATGCTGCTCCGCGCCAAAGTCTGGCCTTTAGCCATATACCATATACCATCATCCGCAATGTCCAATTTAATTATGTGGCAATGTGTTAATTGTATGGACAGTCGCGTTGCGACTTTGCGTGGTTGCAACCGACAGCTGCTGCTGCCCCAATTGTGCCCCAACATGTGCCATGCGGGCAGAGTTCTCACTCTCTTTTCCACCGCTTGCTCTCACTGATCGCACGGGGGTCGGTCTCTCTCAATTTCACTGCCCATTGAGTAAGCGCTCCCATGACTTGCGTGTTGTTTTTGTGATTTGGTTGACAGCGCTGGTCGTACCGCTGCCGCTGCTGCTGCTGTCTTTGTCGTTTGTCACCGATTCTAATTCAATTCAATTAAAGAAAACATATTGTTTTTTAAGGTGAGAATCGCGTGTGTCTGGCATAATTTCCAGATCCGCATGGTTGTAGTTGCTTCTGCTGCTGCTGCTGCTCCCGTAGTGGTACGTGCTCTGTGTCTGTTTTGTTCTTCATTCCCAATCGGATTCCAAACCAAAACCATTGGCCAACTGCGTATCGAAACAAAAGTTGTCGACGTCATCAACGGCGCAGCAAATGAAATTAATGTTAATGTGTGTTGTGTGAAGAATGCAAGTGTGCATTATTTAACCTCTCGCCAAACCAACGATCCACAGAATAGATATAGGAGTATAAAGTGTTTCTGCGATACAACTGAACTTTCCCTGACATCGGGGCACATCCTCCTCCATTTACATCTGCTTCTGACAGGGCACATACACATAGTTGGGTCTATTTTTGGCTGCCTCTCATAATTGCAGGCCGCTGCTCCGTGTCTCGTGGCGGTGCCAAAAATTGTACATACCTCGCCAGAGGGGGCACGGCAGCAGCTTGCGCAATTATGGGTTACAGTTTTTTCGAAATCTATGCTTATTAGTGATTCTCGTCTCTGTCATTACAGTTGAACGCCCCAAAAATCCAAACATTTTTGAAGCACTAAAAGGAATTATATTCTTTTACAAACACACACACACAATCCGCGGAAAGATACGAGGATATTGCAATGGGCGGCTCGGCAGTGCAGGTTATCAATGCATCCGAGGAGCACACATTTGTGCTCAACGAGGATGCACTCAGCGAGGTGCTGATGCGGGAGGAGGTCAAGGATCGCTTCGTGTGCGTGGTGTCCGTTGCAGGCGCCTTCCGCAAGGGCAAG
The DNA here is from genome assembly GCF_018151105.1 of Drosophila obscura. Classification (NCBI taxonomy): domain Eukaryota; kingdom Metazoa; phylum Arthropoda; class Insecta; order Diptera; family Drosophilidae; genus Drosophila; species Drosophila obscura. The sequence continues at coordinate 3,208,105 of NW_024542781.1, read as the reverse complement.
AGCTTTCTGCTGGACTTCTTTCTGCGATACATGTACTCAAAGGTAAGTCGGCTGGTAGTCCATTCCATTATGAATGCTTATCTGTAACACTTTTCTTGTAGTATGTACGCCACGATGTGACAGACTGGCTGGGCGATGAGGCGGCGCCTCTGTCGGGCTTCTCATGGCGCGGAGGCTCCGAGCGCGACACCACTGGCATCCTGATGTGGTCCGACATATTCCTGCACGACTATCCCAATGGCGATAAGATCGCCATTATTCTGCTGGACACGCAGGGAGCCTTCGACAGCCAGAGCACAGTGCGGGACTGCGCCACGGTGTTTGCGCTGAGCACGATGCTGTCCTCGGTGCAAATATACAATCTCTCACAGAACATACAGGAGGACGACCTGCAGCACCTGCAGCTGTTCACCGAGTACGGCCGCCTGGCGCTGGCCGACACCGGCAAGAAGCCATTCCAGCGCCTGCAGTTTCTGGTCCGCGACTGGAGCTTCCCCTACGAGGCGGAGTACGGTGCAATGGGAGGAGATAAGATACTCAAGCGCCGGCTGGAGGTGTCCGATAAGCAGCATCCGGAGCTACAGTCGCTGCGGCGCCACATCTCGTCGTGCTTCACCGAGGTGGCCTGTTTCCTGATGCCACATCCGGGCCTGAATGTGGCCACCAATCCCAAGTTCGACGGCCGGCTCACTGACATCACGCCCGACTTCAAGAACAGTCTGCGCACCCTGGTACCCATGCTGCTGGCGCCAGACAATCTGGTCTACAAGGAGATCAGCGGTCAGCGGGTGCGTGCCCGCGATCTCATCCAGTACTTCCAGTCGTACATGAACATCTACAAAGGCAACGAGCTGCCGGAGCCCAAGAGCATGCTGGTTGCCACGGCCGAGGCCAATCATCTGACTGCAGTGGCCGCCGCCAAGGAGCTGTACCAGCAGCTCATGGAGGAGGTATGCGGCGGCACGCGTCCGTACTTAAGCACTGCCCACCTGGAGACGGAGCATATTCGGGTCAAGGACAAGGCCCTGTTCCAGTTTGCCTCCAAACGCAAAATGGGCGGCGAGGAGTTTACCGAGAAGTTCCGGCTGCAGCTGGAGGAGGATCTAGAGGAGGTTTTTGTCAACTACAAAGCGCACAACGAGAGCAAGAACATCTTCAAGGCGGCCCGCACACCGGCCGTGTACTTTGCCTGTGCCGTCATCATGTACATCCTCAGTGGCATCTTTGGCCTGGTCGGTCTCTACACATTTGCCAATTTCTGCAATCTGGTGATGGGCGTGGCCCTGCTGACTCTTGCCCTCTGGGCGTACATCAGGTAAAAGCATATCCCAAAACACCTTAAAGAGACTTCCCAATCAACTGAGTGACTCCTCTATCCTTTACAGATACAGCGGAGAGCTGAGCGATTTCGGGGGAAAACTAGATGAGTTTGCCACGCTCATGTGGGAGAAGGTAAGTAATTGATTTATTATTCATTTAAATGGGATTCAAATCCATACATTTTTTCCTCTTGCAGTTCATGCGACCCATCTATCATGGATGCATGGAGAAGGGCATCCATCATGTGGCCACGCATGCCACCGAAATGGCTGTGGGAGGAGGCGGTGCTGCCGGCTATCGCTCCCAATCATCGGTGAATGCCTCAAATGGCAAGGTGAAGCGTTCATGAGAATACGCCCAAGCATCGCAGCACAAAGCGCAGCATCAGGCGACCAGCAGTAACAACAGCAACAGCAACAACAACTATAATAATAATAACAACAACAATGTGGCATACAAATTAAGAAAAAATAGCAACAAAGGTGGAGCTGATTTCATCGAGAGCATTTGGCGCAGATTTGGCGGCAGCGGCACCAGCAGCTCCACGAACTCAAACACCCCGTCTCCACCAACGGCCATGGCCCCGCCGCCAACGGTCGCCTCTAGCAGCAACAACAACAGTCGCAAGAAACGCAAGCCGAAGCGCAACTAAATGAGTCTGTCGATTGGTATTGGTGCGGCAACCCCTTACCGGAATCCATCCTCTTTGAAAGGAGGGAATCCGAATCCGAATCCACTCCCTGAGTTGTATAAACCGATACTTTATATAGGATGAAAGAAAGGAACCTGTTTTTATATTGCATTAATTGAAGTGTAGTTGGTCTATATATTACTTATAGTTAAGAATACATAAGTGCATCATTAGTAAGTGGCTCGTATCTGTTGAGAGAAGTGAAATTTTAAATTGTTTTTTTATATATACTCGTACCATACACGATATGCGTCTGTACACGAACGGATATATGAAATCTAACGCTGTAATATACAAAAATCGCTAACGAATTTAATTCTGTTTAATATTTTTCTAATCTTGATCTTGCCTCCTCACCTCACCGCACCGAACCACCTGATCCACCTCTTCACCATCCTTTTGTCATTCGTTTGATAGAGAATTCCATAAGCAATCTAATATTGTATTGTATGTATAAAACAAAAGTGCACTTTGTTGTTGGCTGGTTTGCTAAGCGCCTCATTTTGCCACCCGTTTTGTTATTAATCTTAGTCTCTCCTCTTTAATAAAGAAGAAAACAAATAATTAATTAAACCATTGCCACCCATTGAAAATTAAACACAAAGGCAATGCAATGCTGGTTTAGGTCTCTAGTTTATGTTGTGCAGTAAAATTAAAATAATTAACTCTTGGTTTTGTTTCGATTAAACAATAAACGTGTATGTACTATATGATAACTGATTAGCTCAGTAGCAGTTATGGCCATCGACAAAATAAACGAAAACAAAATGCATTTTCCACTTTCTATGACAGACTGGCTGCAGCATTCTCCCGATGGATTGCTACACTCCCGGCACTTCTTGGCCCTGCCACGACGTTGAACGTTGCAATGCTGGGAACTCAGTTACTTTTCGTGTATATGTATATAGTGAAACAGTCGCAATGCTGGTATAGGGCTTTTGTTTAATTACATATTACATTTGTAAAGTTTGTGTGTAGTATATGAGGCAAGAAGGAAACGCAAATGCAATTGCTCTTTGAATCTGTTTGGGTGTAACTAACTGGTTGCCTCCTACTTCTTGTCCCCATTGCCACAGCACTTGCCCTGTGCCGCTGAGTCATCCTTCTTCTTGCAGCATCCACCTGAAGCGGGGGCATTGGCTGGATTGCAGCCACATTTTCCAGGCTTCTGGCACTTGCAGCTATCGCAGCACTTCTCGGGAGTGCATTTGCAGTCTGGAAAATGCCATGGGGTTAGATATACATATCTAGGATCCAGGAAATACGAATTCGACCACTCACCTTTTTCACAACCAACGCAAGGCATTTTTCTTTCTTTTGTAAGTAACAGTATGAAGAATTAAAAGAATTTTCCTTTTTCCAATAGAAAATTAAAATAAATTCTGTTAAATTTAGCAAATATTTTGTTCCTTCACCAAAGAATGCCTAAAAGTGACTGACTTCTGTACGTACACGTAAGTGTCTCCGGTTGCTGGGGCGACACTTCCCAGGAATTTGATAGCGCATGCGTTCGATCAGAATGGGAATAGAGAACAGAACACGACGACGACTCTCCCTTGTCCGGAGGTAGCAACAGGTTTACGTAGGAAGGGAACAAGAGCCACACCACCCCAAAGAAATAAGTGCAGAGGCATTCAATTCAATTACATATCAGTTAACTTATATTCTCTCATTGTTTTGTTTTGTTTTGTGATTTTAGTTTCCGTTTTGTTTTTTGTTTTTTCAACACATTACATTGTAGATTTCGATCGTATGCTGGTGTTTACTTGGCTTATGTCTAACAATATGCGCGCGCCTACCCCGGGGTTCGTCGGAGTTGGCATTTACTTTAAGTTTTATTTATTTATAATGGTATCATTTCTTGTGTCCTGTTGTGTTTCACCTTGGGACAGCAATTGCTTACGAACTAAGTTATGAATATTTTATAACTTGAACTAAAAACTGTTCGATTTTGTTTTTGCATTATGCATAATTTACATTGGAAATCGTTGGCTTGACAATACACATCCAATATTTTAAAATGTTTCGTTAAGTTATACATATCGTAATAATATCTGTTCATTTCTAACGTATCGTTTGTCGTGTTTACCGTGCAGGGGGACATGGGTATGAGGATGAAATCATGAGGATCATTAGGAGCTGTAGGAGCAGTAGGATGAGGGGAAGCAAATGTTCTTAGCATCGTTTCATAAATGATACTTAATGGATCCTAATACAACACATATAATAGATATTAGCGTCTCGTAAGCCGTTTCATTGATATATATTCATCTTCCTCTATTGCTGTTAAAATTTTCTTTTTGAGTTTGAGTCGGATGTTTTTGTTTTTCTTTTTGGCTTAACAATCATTCTCAATCTTTGCACTTGGCTAAATTTTGAAAGGGAATTCTGCTTGGGCTTCTTGCTTCTTGGTTGCGTGCTTGGGGGAAGTCTTAAAAGTTAGTTACATTTAACGCTATATATTGAATATATGTATGTATATATGTATGTATGCATGTGCTTGTGGGTCTTGAATGTGTGTGAGTTAGATGCTTCTAAGCTAATCTTACAGGCTAGTATCCATAGCTTTCGTAAATCTGAATTGTTTGTCCGTATTTTCCGTCTGTCTCTTCGTTTGTGTATGTGTGTGGAGTAGATTGGAGTTCACAAGTCAACATCAACCACTAGCACCAACCTTGGGTTGCTTACATTTATCTGTATCCGTATCCGTATCTGTATCTGTATTCGTATTCGTATCCGTATCTAACATTGACCTTTGGCCACGAAATTCTTACAAGTTAAGGACCAGCCCCACCAGCCCCAATCCCATCATCCCCGTTTGCCCATCATCAGTCCAGGGGCTTGCCGAAAAATAAAATGCTGATCAAATCGTTGAACGACAACTACATTTGTGTTGGACTCGCCGCCTGGGATGTGGAGGCAACAGCGGGAGTGGTGGGCGTGGCCAGTGCAGCCTCCATAAAGCTTGGCAGGGAATCGGCGGCCATAGGCTGACTGCCATTGGGCTTACCGGCCATTGGGGAATGCGGTCGCTTTTCAGCCTCTGTTCGTGCACAGAATGATGTCTCCGTTTCCATGGACGCTTCTGGCACAGACGGCTCTGGCGGGGTGTGTGCCCCCTTGGGTCTGGCCTTGGCCGCCGCCGCTGCCGATGTGGAGGCCTCTGAGGCTGCTGCTGCCTCTTCGATTTGCTTCGAGTCGCGCTTCAAGATGGAGAAAATGTTTTGGATGTACGACTCCATGGTGATGAGCGTGATCAGATGCTTCTCGCGCTCCTCGTTCAATCGATCCTGTGCGGTTTTCTTGTTGCTGGACTTCTTGTTGCGTTTGGGCGTGGGCTCCAGCTCATCCTCAAGCTCGGTTTCATCGTCGGACGATGGGGTCGATCCGGCTTTCTCCATCTTCTCCGGCGAAGTGCTCTCCATTTGTTCATCCTCGCTGCCCGCAGGTGTCGGTGGTTTGGCAGTTGTGTCCATAACTGGGTCGCTGGTGATGCTGTTGGTCTTGGTGGCAACAACCTCCATGGAGACATCTGTGGCTTTGCTGGGATCTGTGGCCGAGGAGTTATCCGTGTCAGACTGCGCCGCCTGCTCTTTATCCTTCTCCTTGTACGAGTCTCGCTTCTGCTTCTTGTTGGGAAAGTCGTCTACACATACAGATTAAATATAGTTATAACTGAATGAAAGAAGGTGGAAATAAATAAAGGAGTTGTACCCCGTTCTGCCTCTATCCTGAAGCGTTCGGTCTTGTTCTGGAGCGCCCTGAGGGAGCCACGCAACTCCTTTCGCACGGTGGTCGGCACGCCCGTGGCCTGGGCAATGATCCGTATGGCAAATAGATCGCCGCACAGCTCATCGATGTCATCCTTCGAGTGCATGCCATAGTTGATCGTGTAGATCATGCGCGCCACTGGCAGCTGGGCTGCCACCCGATGGTAGTAGAGCTCCAGGAACTCGCGCACACACGCATCCTTCAGCATGCTGCGCTCGTCCCGGAGCACATTGTGCAGATATTCCACCAGCAGTTGATTCTTGACCAGCAGCTCCGTGTACCTGTCAAATCGGAGGAATAATTAGAAGGGAGTAAGTCGCTTGGCACGTGATCAACTCACTTGTGTGTCAGGGCATTGTTGTGTATGCCCACCCAGAATTTGGGAAAGTAGTTGAAATGCAGCGGCGTCGATTCGATGGCCACCAGGCAGTGCAGCTTGACCAGGGTGTCGTTGAGGGAGCCCGTGTTGACACACATCCGCATCATCACGTCGATGAAGTCGTGGTAGGGCCTGTAGAAGCCCTCCACATGGGCATCGTACTCCGCATCCAGACCACGCTGCGTCAACTCCGACAGAGCAATGCACATCTGAACCATGGGCCGGGGCGGACGTGGCGAGTTCTTGGCACCCAGCGGCCAGGGCGTGTGCTTGGCCCCGCGACGTGGAAAGAACGGACCCAGGGGTCCAATGGCATTCGGCGCATTGGCAACGGACAAATGGCAGTTGATCAGAATGGGTGCCAGTATATTGGTGGCCTCCAGACTGGTGTTCCGCACCAGCTCCTTGAGCACCTCCAGAGCCGCGCGGCTGATCTCCGGCGAATTGAAGGTGTTCAGCAGCGTGGCCAGCCGCTTAACCGCATCCGGCAGTGCCTTGGCCAGGGCCGAGTGCTGGTGCTGCTGGCGCAGGAAATGCTGCTGCTGGAACTGCATCTGCTGCAGCTGCTGGAGTTGCAGATGCTGCTGCATCTGTTGCTGCAGCTGCTTCTCCTTCTGCTGCGGTGTCTGCGGTGCTTGGGTGCTCTGTGTCTGCTGCTGCTGCTTCTGCAGCAGTTGCTGCTGCTGCAGTTGAAGCTGCTGCTCCAGTTGTTGCTGCTGCTGCTGTTGCTTCTTCTGGGCGGGACTGTCCGTCCGTGTGCGCAGGGTGCCCAGCAGCTGGAGCATCTCACCGAGCAGATCGAACAGATCCCCGGCCACATGGCAGGCCGTGGCCTCGTGGTGCATGGAATGTAGCGTGTGCAAAGCCTCAAAGCACATCTCAATGCCGCCATTGAAGATCACCAGCATGCGATCGTCCTCGTTGTCCACTGGGAAAGAGCACAGCGAAGCAAATTAAATAAGTTTCAGATGTTTCGGGGGGGATAATCTTACCCAATGTCTTTAAAGCACTGATCAGCGTGGACCAGGAGACGCGTGCATCCAGGCTGCTCATGTAGGACATGATGATGGTCCGCCTGAACTGTATGACATCCAGCTTCTCCTGCTCGCCGGCATCTGGATGCCGTGTGGCAAACAGAGTCATCAGCTTGAACAGCTCATCCACGGCGGCCGCATACTGGGTGGGATGTGGCGTGATGTTCTTGAAGGCCCACTGCAGATTCTGGTGCTGGGCCAGCTGGCGGGTGAGGGCACGACTCTGCTCGCAGCACAGCCGCAGCAGGCCGTAGTAGGCGGGCAGCATGGACCGGTTATAGGTGACGATTTCGGCGTCATCATGATCGGCCCTTGAAGTAGAAAGGATACAGAGAGTTAGAGCTGCCAGTGGGAATGTGCGGGGGTAATCTTATTCTTATTCTTACAATATATAATTAAATGCTATGTTGCGCGTTATCTCCGGGCAGCTGGCCACTTGGGCAGCATTCTCGGGACAGTCCACCAGCGAGTGGTGCCAGAAGGTGAGCAGCGCGTGCTTGTTGTGATGGGCGGGCACACTCGGCTCCGAGAGACGCGGATGAAACAGCTCCCACAGGGAGCGCATGAACGAACCTATCTGCAGGTCAAAGAGAGAGAGAAAAATACCCTTTAGCCTTTGGGAGGGAGAACCGGGAGATGTGCTGCTGCCCAAACTTGCCATTAGTTTTTCAGTCTTTGAAACCATACAGTAGCTGAGGAGATTAAAGTAGGCGGTCAGCTTGGTGGTGCCATGGGAGGCGATTTCCGCATAGACGCGTGCCGGCCGCAACAGACGCAACAGCAATGTAATCACCTGATGCAGCACCACCTGGGCCTCGCTGTTGATGTCGCTGGAAATGTACACACAAAATGTTGCTTAATTCATGTTTCGATTGCCTTCGGAGTGCGGCACCTACCGATAGCTGTGCGGATTGAGGGCCAGCAGTTTGTGCTGCGAGTGTGCCCGAAAGTTGGCGCGGAAGGGCTGCGAGGGTACCAGAGCCACCAGCAGGAAAGCGGCAGCTAAAAAACAATTCAAAGAACAGGTTAGCAGGGCACCTCCAGCAAGCAAGTGGATAAAGCACTGCATGGCATACCATTCCTCACGCGTGTGTTGTCGTGGGCCAGTAGGAACTGCTCCAGCCACTGCTCTGCGGACTGGAGTATCCAGGCGTGGGCTATCTTATTTTTGGTGGCCTGAAGGGACAGCCAGTCGAGCACGGACTGCGGGCAGTATTCGGCTGCGTCCCACATGCGTGGCAGAATGAGTTGCGTGAAGCAGGGCAGACCCACAGGACCGCCCTGGGTCTCTGTGAGCAGCGTGAGCAGCTTGAAGAAGGGGGCACAGAGATCCGTGTGCTTGGTGACCGAGGCGAAGAGCATGCTGACGATCTGGGTGGCCAGGCGATCGTCCCAGCGGCAGAGAGCATGGATTAAATGCTTGGTCTGGTGCGGATTGATGCCATCCTTTATTTGTTGGTACAAAAATGGAAAACCCTACGAAAAATATATGCGCAAAAGTACATTAAAAATCGGGCATCACAATGGGCTGAATGAATCGATTGAAAGGCGGATAGATTTCGGATTTAGATTGTTTTGTGCGGTTGGGATTTGTTTTTTTTTTCTTCGGGAAAATGGATTTTGATTAGATGGATCTTTGTAGCTGTTTGAGGATCACCTTGCCGCCGGCTATGGCGTTGAAGTCTTTAGGGGAGAGCCTTAGACGGAAATCGGCGCCCCGCGATCTCTCCACGAGACTCGCACAGAGCGCTATCATCTTGTCCAGCGAGGCGGGTCGCATCTTCTCCACCGACAGGGCCTCATCGGAGGAGTTGTCCTCGTTGTCCGAGCTTATTTCGATCTGAAATGTGTAAAATAACGATTTTGATTTGTTGTTCAAACATTCGGCATTTTGTGGGCCAACTAACGCTGTCCGTCGCCTGCTTGTTGCCGAGATAGAAGTCCACCAGACTCTTGAGCACTCCGATGCGCAAAAGGAACATGGCCTCCTCGTCGCCCATGCGCGAGAATTCGCACAGCAGGCTAAAGTACTCGGACAGATGTCGGAGATGCGAGCGAGCCCCATGCTCCAGCAGCGATATGAGGGAGCCAATGAAGCGCGTCACGCACGAGGCCTGGCCAATCAGCTCTTTGCCGTCGTCATCTGTCTCCACATCCAGAAACAGATCTGCATGGGAGGCCCTGAAGAAACACACAAAAATTATCGAACTGCATAGGAGGATTGGACTTGGGATGGGACTTACCTCAGCTGCTGGATAACATGGATGACTAGCCGTTGGAACATTTGTCGCACCATTTGATTGGGGCACTGGATGAGCACCTGGACGGGCCAGAAGGGCTCCAGGGCCATCTGGGATAGGAACCACTCGCAAGCCTCATGGCTTGCAATGAACTCCTTGGTCAGCAGTTCCACCCAGGGCACCATAGTTGGCTTCTCCAGGGGAAGAGACCACAAAAGACATTGTACTAATGACTGACTAGATCCAAAATAAATTGTTTTTAGTACCTTCTCCTTGGCATGAATGAAGGTCTCGATAAAAAACGACACCGACAGCTGTGCAGCCATGCAGGTGAAGTCCGTTTCGGAGATCAATGTCTGTGGTATGTTGCTGCACAGCTGCCACATGAAGCTGCAACAAAATCAGAATTTAGCATCGGTTTATTCCCAGTATCTTTTGCTGCGCCACTCACTTGAAATATGTGTGATCGAAGATGTTTCGTTCCTGCAGGAATTGCCGATTGTCCTGCCATATCCAATCCTCGAGCTCTTTGTTCAGCAAGGGACGAAGTAGCTGCAGCTTGAAGGACGAAGATGCCTTAGAGGTGGAAGGTTGCTGTTGCTGCTGCTGTTCGCTAATGCTGCTGCTGCTGCTGTTGCTGTTGCTTGGCTTAGAATTATCACAATTGGCTGTTAGATGCCTCCCCTCCCCATCCCCATCCCCATCCCCATCCTGCTGTTGCTGCTCCTTCTCCTGCTCCTCCGTTCTGTCAGTCTGCACCTTCTCCTCAATTTTATCTACTGGCTCCACCTTTCTCCTGTCGCTCTCAATCTCCTTTTCCTCTTTTTCCACCTTCGGTGTCTCCTCCACTTCCACCTCCTCATCCTCCTGGGCACTGGTCATGCCCACCTCTGGCTTCTCCTCGACAGCGGGACTGGGCGTGGGCGTGACCAACAGCTCGGAATGCCGACGCTGCAGATGCTCCGGCAGCCGTCGCTCGTAGAACAACATGTAGGCGGAGTTGGTCTTCTCAAAGCTAAAGTCCAGATACTTTTCTGTCACCGAATCGTAGGTTTTGCTCTGCAAAAAAATCGAAAAAAAACGCACATAAAATCTGCACAGAAAGAGGCTCCGGGTCCGGGTCCGGCTCCGGCTCCGAGGGATCAGGGACTACACTACTCACCGTCATTTCGCCGCCAAAGCATTCGGCTGCAATTTGCGAGGGATCAAAGGGCTTGACCTCTGCATCGTTGAAGAGGAACCACCGCTCGAGCGGATGAAAGTTGTTCTTCGTTCGCTCCTTGATGAAGCTGTAATAGTGGCCGCCATCCGCGGTGCCCGTATGGACAGTAACGCCCACCAATTCGTACCTAGAAGGGAATAAGAGATCCCTATAGGACTTTCCAAAAGAATAAAAAAAGAATTCAGTGCTTACTCATAGCACTCCTCAATGTCCGCATCCAGCGTTGCCTCAGCCTTTTCGTTCTCATCCCCACCAGCGCCCGATCCCGCCTCATTCTCCCGCTCCCGCTCTCGCTGCCGCTTCTCGCGCTCCTCCTTGTACTGCTGCGGCATGAGGGTCTTCTCCACATAGTGGCGCATATTCAGGCGCAGCGGGAACGAGAAGTGGGTGTTCACCTTCTCCTTGAGCATCGTCACCATGTTGAACGTGTACCGCATCGTGTTGAAGCACAGGATCTGTGGCAGCTTCTTGAAGCAGGCCCGCTTCTCGGCCCGCACTTTCTTGCCGCACTGCGAGCAGGTGTACATGTTGTCGCCCTCGAGCGTGTCCTTGACGGTGACCTCGTCCAGGGACTCTTGCAGATTGCGCATATCCGCCACTTGGCAGCGCACCGTGTAGAACTCCTCGGCTGTGCGGGAGACATGGCCGCAGTCCAGGGAGACCACATTGTTGCTGAGCGTGCCGCAGAAGAGCCGCTTCACTAGATGCTTCAGATCGGGCGTCATCTCCTCCAGCTTGGACACCAGATCGATGAAGAACTCGGCCATGTCCTTTTGCTCCCCAGTGTTCAGCGGCTGGTGGTCCATCTGGTACACCTTGCAGAAGTTTCTCGGATTGTAGGCCTTCCGCTCCGACTCCAGCAGGTACGCGAACATCCGCTGCAGCTCGAGGAGTGTGGGCGCATGCTTCTGGGCTCCTGCGGGCGGCACTCGCAGCACTGCTGCCCTGGCCTGGGGCATCATGTACAAGTGCTGGATGCAGGAGGCCATGTAGCAGGTGGCTCCCAGATTGGTCAAACCCACATAGCCGCAGTCGGCCCTGCCCTCGTCGCGGGGCCAGTAATCCCACGGATACGGGGGCTTTGGCCCCGACTTGTGCTGGGCCATCAGTCGGCCATGCAGATAGGTAAAGTTGGTGGCACAGCCGCGGGTCAGCTCCGTCAGCAGATCGAAGGCGGCCGCACGCGACGTCGGCGACTTGCATTTGGGCTTGTGGCGATCCGACGGCGAGGGCATGTCGAAGAGGAAGCCCAGCAGCTGGTCCATGAAGACCAGAATCTTGGGCTTGTACTTGAAGCGGGTGTCGTGCTTGATCAGATTCGACATGAGGTTGAGCAGACCCACCATGGCGTCGTCCTGGAAGCCCTGCCTCAGCTCGTAATATTCGCGGGTAAGGATGCTCTGCGAAATGCTCTCGCACAGCATCTCAATGTCGATGTGCTCCTCGGCGCCAATCTCCGACGACAGAGTGTCCACGAGGCGCGCCAGTAGCCAGAAGTAGTCCCTGCAAGCGGGCCCGTACGGCTCCTTGCCCTCCTCCGAGAGCAGGAACTGCGTGTGCTGCGTGGAGGCGCTCATCTGCTCGGCCATCGGCAGCAGGGTGATCAGCTTGTGCAGCAGCGGGGCCAACAGCAGGCGGTAGCTCTGCGCATGACCCAAGCAGATGCGATACAGCCCCGCACAGATCTCGCGACGCACCGACGGTTCGGGATCCTCCAGTATGAACTTTTGCAGCCACATGCCGGGATCGCCCTGCGACCACAGAACGCGTCGTGCCTCTCCCGAGGCGTGGATGAAGCTCACGAGAATGTTCATGGTGAACTGGACGAGCTGTGCCCGGCCCCAGAAGCCCGTGCGCAGCTGGTGGAACTGGTAGGGGAACACCAGGGAGTTGGGGGAGACATTCTGGTACACCTCATCGTTGAGGATGCTCGAGAGGCGGCGCAGACACTGCGGCACCTCCATCAGCTGCAGCATGAACGGATGCGGGCGCGACAGCAGCACATGGATGTCCGGGGAATGCAGCTCCTCGAAGCCCAGCAGCCAGAGGATGCGCAGTAGGCTGGCCAGGCAGTCGTGGCGCCACTCGTTCAATGCCACCTCCTTCGGATAGGAGCTCTGCTGCAGCTGGCCGGCAATGAAGATCTCGTAGAGATGCCGCAGTCCACCGCACTTGACGAACGCCTCGCTCCACTTGTTGTCGCCCAGCACCAGGGGAGCGGGCGCTGTCGGAATGGCCTGAGCCTGTGCCTGAGCCATGGCCGTCAAGGGGGGTGGTGGGGGTATGGGCGACGGTGGAGTGGCACAGCCGACGGGTCGTTCCAGGCTTTCGCTTTTCTTTTGCCGCTTGCAGTGCTGCTGCTTGGTGGAGGTGCTGCTGCTGCTGGGCTGGTTCTCTTTGTCCCCGCCACTGCTGCCACTGGCCTCAGTGTCCGATTGCTGGCCACCACCCACTGGCGTGGGCGTCAGGGAATGGGAATCTTCCAGCAGCTCACAGATCTGCTGCTGCTGCTGCTGTTGCTTGGAGCTGAGCTCAGGCGGCGGCAGTGGCGGCTCATTGCTGTTCCTTCGCCTGCCCATCGATGATGATGACTTTTTGCCGCGCAACAGCTCGAGATTGCCGTTCGCCTCGCGCCGCACACTGCTCAGGGCCAGGCTCTCCACGATGTGCAGTGAGTACATGAACTTTTGCAGATTGTTGGGGTCCAGCAGGTCGCGAAACTTCTGCTTGATCTGTTTGCGTTTGTTTGCCAGCTGCTCCTCCTTATCCTTGTCCTCCAAGGCGGCCGCATCGAGCTGCTCCAGCTCGCTTAGGTCCGTCACCAGGCTCTTGAAGGCATCGAGAATCTGTGGGTTGGTGGGCAGCATGGCCAGTATATCCCAGACGCGGCGGGAGAGCAACTGCGCCTTGGTGTGGTGCTGCAGATTCACCGCCGAGGCCTGGGGTTTCATGTCGCCTAGGGTTTGCATCAGGCAGAAGAGCTTCTCAAAGTACTTTGGCTGCAGCAGCAGGACGGTGGGCAGGCATTCCTTGGGCGGCGGCGGCAGCATCGACGGATGCTCTAGGTTGCTCTCCTTTCGGCGGGCGCCTCGCCCGCCCAGGGACACGTAGACAATCTGATTATCCTTGAAGCCGGCATCGCCCAGGCTCCGCTCATCGTAGTCCGACGTGAGCTCCTGGCCCTGGGTAATGATCCTCAGTGGCCCATCGCTGAGCAGCAGGCCGAGCACTGGGGCTGCCATGCCCGTCTGCAGGCTCTCCCACCACTTGGAGACCTCGGCCTTGAGGTCCGCAATCAGATCGCAGGCATGCATCTGCAGCGAGCTCTTCTCCGAGAGCCCCGCCTGCTGCAGCAGTATCCGCAGTGGCGCCCCGGCACCTTCGTTCTTCAGGTTGCTGTGCGAGGCAATGCCCTTGCCCTCGATGGCCCAACGTCGCAGATGGAAGGCATAGCGCCGCCGGAACGTGTCCAGGTGGGTGTTCAACAGCAGCAGTCCACGCTGCACCCTCATCAGAGCGTTCTCATCCTCAATGCTGGAAGATAAACGAATTATAAGTGTTTACAGATCGGAGATGAACTCACCTTTCGAGCGCTGTGGCCGCCTGCACCAGATTCTCCATGCACTGGGAGACAAACTCCTTCTCGAGGCGTAGCTGCTGGCCCATGTAGTACATGTTGATGTACTGGATGGCCGCCAACGAGACCTCGTTGCTTTGCGCCCGCAGTGCAATCTTCCACAGGTGATACATGCCGACGGCACTGGCCGTGGACGGGTTCTGATCGTTGTGCTTGTCGTACTCGGCCATGGCGATGCGCGCGTAGCTGCACAGCTGCTGGAACAGACCCAAAGCCACCATGGAGAACTCCTCGGGCCGCAGCTCTGGCAGCTTCTTCAAGTACAAGTGCTGCAGTTCCTCGATGCCGAGCGCATGCTGATCTCCGCCTTTCGTTTGGGCCTGCAGCCACGAAAAGTAACAATCGGCGCACTCGGGATCGTGTGCCAGCCACTCCCACAGGGCATCCAGCTGCTCCACAGTCAGGCGAAAGTTCTTGGGGGAGCCCACCGTCGAGAAGATCGAGGAGAGGAACTGCAGCCTCACCGACACCTGGGTTTTGTGCGAGTACAGCTGTCCACCGAGCTGCTGCTGCTGCTGCTCCCCATTCTGGTTGACCAGCAGCTCGGCATGCCGTCGCGCATAGTAGCGGATGTTCTGGAAGAAGCACTGCATCATCCGGTGATTGCGCTCCGCCCACATCGTCATCGAGTGCGTGTCCGAGGGGCGGAACTGCTGGAACGAGGCAAACAGCTTCGGCAGCAGGCGCAGGCTCACGATCACGCTCCGGTTGTTGGCCACATTGAAGAGGCAACCCTCGATGAACTTTGTACGCAGCTGGCGGTCCATGCTGAAGCAGAGAAGCGTGGCCAGCGCCTTCTCCGCCTCCAGGGCCAGAGATTCACCAAGTTGACCCTAGACAAAGAGAGAATCATTCGAATGGGAATGGTGGCGGGAGCAGGAATGCCGTTGCACTTACAATCTTTTCATCCTGCAGCAGATCCCACAGCAGCGTATTGCCCGGCAGGCAGACATCGTTCAGCTTGAACGAGGGCTGTACGGAGCAGGGTGTGATGCTTCCCCCTTTGGGGGAATTGTGTTGCTGCTGCTGCTTGACCTCCAGCAGATCCCCATCCGAGTCCGATTTGGATTTGGCGGCCGCAGCATTGGCATTCGCCTGCCGCATGGTGGCCACCAGCGATTGCTGGGCATTTTCGGTGGCAACGGCCGCAGCGGCTACGGCTGCCACAGCGGCGGCCACATTTGTCTCTCCCGACTTTTGCATGGCCATAGCCGACTGGGCCACCATCATCGCGGCGGCGGCAGCCGCAAAGGCTGGCGGCACATCCCGGCATTGCCCACCAGCCACTGCCACACGTCCGGCATGGGAGTTGACTAGCTGGGCCAGCTCCTCCTCGCAGGGAGACACATCCTCGTCGTCAAAGTCCGCCAGATTCTTCTCCGACTTGTTACTCATCGGCGAGGAGTAGCTGCCATCGTGCTCGCCCCCGCTCAGAAGTTCGCTGATGTTCGTCTCGGCAATGGCCCGGATGTAGGGGCCCTCGCCCTGGAGATGCTTCAGCACGTCCGAGGTCACCAGCTGGCTGGCCGTTCCATCGCTGCAGTCGTCGCTATCGGCCAGCAGTTCGCCGTCTCCGTCGGCGTCCCCATCATCGCTGCTGGGCACATCCTCGGGTCCGTCCCAGATCTCCACCAGATCGTGGGGCAGCATCAGCTGCTTGTTGGCCGCCTTCTGGCGTCGCCGCTTATTGCTCGTTTTTTTCCGGTTGCGATGCAGCTGCAGCTCCAAAGCGGCTCGCGATTGAAGCTCCTCTTCACTGCTGGTGTTGTCGATGATGTTCACAATGCGATTGTTTCGGCTGCAAATACACACAAAGTAAGGAGTACGATAAGGATCAAATGAATCACAAAAATCATAAATATCTATAGAACTATTATTATTATTATTATGTATTCCAGTGGTTCTTCGAAACGTTGTTAGATATTTAATATGCAAGTAAGGATTGAAGCTTCAGATATTATATCAGATATTATTGAAAACTTTGGATTACTAGTTTAAAGCACATAAAATCAATTAAAAACTGATGTGGAAAAGGCTTAAAGAATGCTATTTTTTTGTTTAATATTCTTAGGCATTCTCTTTTGCAGAATTCGCCTCTGCGTCTCAAGTCGAGCATCAAAGTGCCGCGTTATCGATGGAGCGATAGGAACTGTTTTAAAACCCTGGTTGTTCTGTTAGCAATAGAAAACCGATGTGGAATAGGCTTAAACAGGAATACAAATATTATTCTCAAACAAATAAAACTCACTAAGAGCGTTTTTAAATGAAAATTAAGTATTCGATCCTCATACCCAACAAAGACACTATAAATCCGCGGGAGCAAGAGGGGCAGTGCTAAAAAAATCCTTTGTCCTTTATCGGCGAGATACAATGTCATGCACACGGCATGTATTTTGTTTTTTCATTCTCTTTTTTGCACCTTTCTCATCGCTTGTCGAAGAATAAATCTCGGAGCAATGGGAGTAAGTAAATCCCTACCAAATCGCACCAGAACATAGCTTTCTCTGCCTATAAACATTACTCAATACCTAATTCTAGTTTAGTAGGATAATATTTTACATACACCATCTCCACTTTGCCTTCGGGGCCGAGTTGCTTGCCCTTTTCGGTGGTGGGATCGCAGATGTGGCGCCGATGGCGGGCCTGCTTACAGGGCGGGACACCATCGATGGGACTTTTTTGGCAGACAGGGACAGCAACGCCGCCACCGCCTCCGCTGGCCACGCTGCTGTCATCGGCACCCACATGATCGTCCTCAGTGTTGCTGCCCTCAATGCTGCCGCTGTCCGAACTGGAGGCAGTGACATTGGCGCCCATCAGATGGTCCTGCATCAGATTCATTTGGCTGCGCGAACAGTCGCGTGTCCACAGCAGTTTGGTCAGGGCCGAGGCAATGTAAATGCTCTGCTCGGTGTGATCCTTGGGGTCCATGCGGCAGAGGAGCGAGTACAAGTGCATGGCCGGACGGGGGGCCAGATTCTTCACCAGCGACGGCAGTATATCGAAGATGGTCTTCGAGCAGTGCTTTAGTTGGGTTGCCTGCCAGATGAGCTTGATGTCGTCCTCAGAGATTTGATTCTCGACAGCCAGAAAGTTGAGCAGAATGTGGGCCTGTTTGACGATCTCAACGTGCAGATTGGGCCCGAACAGATGCTGCACAATGTGGTTCTCCGTTAGCCAGTTGGCGATGCGCTGGCCAAAGAGCTCCACCTCGTTGACCGTCTCCGTGGTGCAGATCTCATTAAAGAGGTTTATGTGCGAATTGATCTGGGACATGCCTGAAATAAACCAATGGAATACGATGCTCAATGGGCGATTTAATTAAAGGTTTTTATTGTGTGTGACCCACCTGCCAGACGCATCGTCAATGTGGTGGATGTGAAGTACTTGAAGGCCAGGGCCAGGCCCTCGGTGTCAAAGTTGACGGCCACATCGAGGGGATCGCGCAGCGAGGACCACACAAAGTCCGCCATGGCACGGGTGGCAGCTGAGCGAAGATTCTGATCAGACAGCTTGCACATGAACTGCAGTATGCGGCTGCGCAGCGGCACAAACAGCTGCGTGTTGCAGTGATAGTTGAGCCAGAGCTTCACATTCGACACAGCGGCGGTCATAGAGTGGGCCGTCGACACGGGCAGGTCGGGATGCTCGAAGCAGAGCGACATGGCCCCAAAGCCGCCCGAGTTACAGAATAGGCTCACATTTCGCAGCAGGTAGATGGGAAGTTCATTATCGTGTAGATCACAGATTAGGGCCAAATGGTGGGCCTCCTCCGCCTGGAGGTCGTCCAAGCGCGAGTGCATCCCATGCTTGTGGGCCATGTACAGGGGAAAGTTGAGCAGAAACACCTTGGATACGAGCACCAGCAGTTTCTCGACCTCCGGCAATATCCACGGCTCCTCCGTGTACTGAATGTGCGTCTTCACACTGGGCGGCGGCGGTGGCGGTGTGCTGGGGCCGCTCCTCTTGGGCGGACCATCGCCAGAGGCTTGGATTTCGTCGGCACCGGACTCCTTTCTGTTCTCCCCAGTTGGGCTAGACTCCTTGGGCTGCTTGTTCTCGCTCTCTGTCGACAGCGACTCCGACTCATTGCTAGAGTCCCGCTGCTGCTGTTGTTGTTGCTGCTGCTGGGCCTGGGCCACCACCTGAGCGGCACTGGCCGTGAGACGTTTGTAGTTCTCGATCAGGTGATCGATGTGCTTGAGATGCTGCACCGTCAGGCAAATGAGGGACTGCACCACCAGATTGAAGCGGTCGTAGTTCTTGTTGTCCCTGTACAGGCACATGCACTGCCGCTGGGGCCATGACTGGATATAGTTGAATGTGGTCTCGATCTCGCTCTTCAACAGCAGCTGGAATTTCAGCTCCGAGCTGGCCACGCGCGCCTCATCTGAAAGAGCGGAGGAAAAGCGGAAAATTCAGTTGGCTGTTGTTGGTGAGGGTGGGGGTGGTGCGTGGGCGGGTAGTCGTCGGCTCGCCGAGCAACGAGCACCGAGCGATACTTACACAGCTCCAGGAGGCTCTGGAAATCAGTGCAAACCTCGCACATAGTGCACTAGTTTGGTGGCCCTGCGAGAGCGAGGGGGAGGACCCTACAAAGAAAAAGCCGCGTTGCGACCTATTGGCGGCGGCGGCTGCGGCCGCTTTTCCTCTAGATTCGTGTTGGAGAATTTGCTGCTGCTGCTGCTGGTGCTGGTGCGCTTGTGTTCGTTCTCTTCACTCGCTCACGGCAAACGTTCAATTCCATTTATAACTGCGCTTCGAATACCTGCGCTCTCGCGAGAATAAAAAAAAACGTAATTTTCAGCAACAAAAAAAATTAAATTTTACACTTAGACATATATATATGTACTATATATGTGAATATATATACAGAGACGTGCGGCGGGAGGCAGGGTAAGCAGTGTGCCCGCGGATTTTTCGTCGAAATATACCTTCTGACCCTCAAAAATATACCCAAATATACCTTCTTTTTTACATAATGTACCGAATATATACCAAGGAAAATTATATTCCTCAATTTTGATATTCGATTTAATATTCCAAGCTGGATAGGACTCCCAGCACTGAACATCTAGTTTTATCCAATAGAGGAATCAATTTTCTACTATCTTGCGTATTTTTATTAAATTATAATATAAGGTTTAAACAGCAAAATGTAACTACACATTTGCTACATATCAACTACTTATTTGTGTATATACATATGTATATAGCCTCAAAATTCGGTGCTGCTACAGCGTGACCGTGAAGATAACGATAAAAAATACCATCCGGCCAAAAAATAAATACCATTAAATACCATTTCAGTATCGAGAAAATCATTTACATTCCACAAATTTAAAACAATTTATGAATTAATTAATTAATAAAAAATTAATTTCAAGTGTTTTGTCTATTTAAATAAATAAAAGATATAATTCAGATTATTACAAAACATATTTTTTATTTGATCTAGTGTTTTCTTTATTTCATTATTACATTACATTACAAAACATTACAAAATTAAAAATGTAGCTCATATACATACATACATTAGTTTAAATAAAAACAGTCTTTCCATTGCATATGTTTTCAATAGTCCCTCTAACAACTTGAAAATGACATCTCGAAGGCTTTGCCTATATAAAGTATTTTGGATACATTTTCATTTTTGAACCTATTGCGCCCTTTTGTTTTAATCATATTTATCTCTGAAAAGAGACGTTCACGAGAAGCGTTGAATACGGCCAAAATTAAAATACTTTTTGCGAACTTTGCTAAGTTAGCAAATTTGAAGCAATTATTTTAGTCTATAATATTGGCCACATCATGCCAAAACTTGCCTGGGCTACAATATTTGTAATTAAGTTTAGCAACATTAAAATCGTGTTTTAGGAATTGAAACTCACATTCAATCTGCTTTGGATCCGGTGCAAGACTTGGGAATCGTTCGTAAAGTTTTTTCAACGGATAAAATTCGCCATCTATTGCCACTTCAGGGATCAAGAATAACATAAGCTTTAAAGCAGGTTCATTGAAAGGAAGACTATTTTTTAATTGAACGCATAATTCGATTAACAAGCTTTGCGTACGAATTAACACAGAATTAATCTCATTTTTGTCACTTTTGAATTAAGTTTGGCAAATTCCTTATTGAACTGAAACCCTAAATTCATTTTATTTATATTTAAGAAGTCAACTGTACTCGTGGGATCCTACTTATCAGCTTCAGTAGCTTTTATGTAAAATTTTTTCATGTAGCATGAAGCCTTGTTTTTGCTCTAAAAAAGCCGGCACTTTGTGACGTGTTTTTTTGTGGCAGCTCAAGACAGAGCACTGACAAATTTTGCAGTACGCGTTTTCGGTTAACTTGCAGCTTTCAAGCAAAATTTTTGCATTTGGAAGGTTTTGTTTGCTCATATAGCCCTTTTTACCCGTACTCAAAAAGAGCTAAGGGGTATATTGTATTTGTGGTGAAAGTGGATGTGTGCAACGCAGAGAAAGAAACGTTTCCGACCCCATAAAGTATATATATTCTTGATCAGCATCAATAGCCGAGTCGATATAGCCATGTCTGTCTGTCCGTCCGTCCGTCCGTCTGTCCGTCTTGTTGAGCGCCTGGATCTCAGAGACTATAAGAGTTAGGGTAACCAAATTTGGTTTCCAGACTCATGTGATATCACACTGCTACAAGTGTATTTCAAAATTTCGCCCTGCCCCCTTCCGCCCACACAAAGGACGAAAATCTGTGGCAGGCACAATTTTAAAGATACGATAAAACTAAAAACGCAGTATCGTAGAGAATGCCCATATCTACCAGATTGCCGAATCTGAATCAGATCGGATCATAATCATAGCCAGAATGAAGAAATTAATTTTCTGTTGCTTTCCCCGCCCCCTCCGGCAACAAAAACTAACCACTGATTCTCTTTCTCGCTCGCACACTCTGCCGCGTTCAGTGCGCGAGCAACCCCTAGCGGAGGAGATGTAGAATCTAAATGGTACATGTATAATATACATGTTAGATGTAGAATATACATAGTATATGTAGATGTAGATAACAGATGTAGCAAAAAAATGTAACTTTTTTTTTTCTAAAATTCAAAAAAATTATAATCTCAAATATGTATATACTGACTGAGTACGGGTATAAGTAGAGTCGCGTCTTTAGAAGCGACTCACACGTTCCTTCTCGTTTTGATTTAATTTGTAGGATCTCCCGGGCATAGGAGCCAGGCCAGAAAAATCAGGGCAATCCGGCGATCAAATGACACTTAACCCACTTAACACCCCTCGTTACACCCCTCCTATGCCCGGAAAATCCTACAAATTAAAACAAAAAGAAGGATCTGGAAGTTCGTTGAGCAAACTTTGTTAAACCGTGGAAAATAATACTATTTGTAAAGGCTCCTTGTAGCTCCATCCTCCTCTTTACTTACAAAACAAAAATCACCACCGACATCTTTCCCCTTTAATGCGTAAAATATGTTATAGTAACATATGTTTTGTGTTTTATAAATACATTTATCCCGGTTCTGATACCTATTATTGGTACCCGTGAGCTGCAAGATTTCGTTAATATTTTCAAAACAGAGACTGAGTAGTTTCTGCGTTAATTGGAGCCTGAAATTACAAGCAATATCTCTCTTCATGACGGGATGCGAAAGCAAGACGAGCATTGCAAATTTTTGTGTGTACACAGACACGACGAAATATTTATCAATTCTTACTTTCCGAAACCGTTTTTGTTTTGAGTTTCCAGGTTACGTAAATGTGTGTGTGCCACGTATTCTCACATACTGTGCTTGTGTGCGGGTACTGAATGGTTATAACCATAACTATAGTGGTTGCACGCAACTAAGCTGGCTGACCAAATGGCAGAACTTAAATATGACCAATTACACCACGTCACCCGCATTGTTGCGCTTATTTTGTTATTAAACACGCCAAATTTACAGCAATTACTCGCTGACACCTTTTAACAGCTAATTTTACTTTAAAATTCTATTTATGCCCGGTTAGCCGTGGATCTCATCTTACTATCAATATTAAATAGTCATCCAAAAAATGAAACAATGGGTTTTTGTTGTTTAATTAATTCATTTTGTTTTGTTTTTTTAAAGTAATGAAATTTTCCCGCTCTCCGTCTGGAATATACAAAAAAAAACAAGTTTAAAAAATAACAATTTTCAAAAATACTAATAATAATCGATAACGAGAATGTCGATATATATATATATGTCATCGATATATCATCTCGAAACTAAAATAGTATTTAATGGTATTTATTTTTTGGCAGGGATGGTATTTTGTATCGTTATCGTCACGGTCACGCTGTTGGCGACTTTTTGTCATTGTTTACATGATTTTGTGAATTAAAAAGATAGACTGATTTTATACACTGCCATGGAAGAGGGCCCAATGGAGACCAGCTCACCCACAGAGTCCAACTCCGATGTTAACTTCCCGACTGAAGAGGAGAAATCGACGGAGCGAGCGGCGGCGGCCGGCTTTTGCTATTGGTATGACCATCCGCGTCGCTGTAATTAGGCGAACAAATGATAACAAATTCTTCATTTTTTAGCGGGAAAGAACGCAACCTGAACCTCGTCGAGCTGCTCTGCGCCACATGCTCGCGCTGGGTGCACGAGTCCTGCGTGTCCCACCAGCTGGGCAAGGGAAAACTGCTGCCATTCATCACCAACTATGTGTTCGTCTGCAAGAACTGCTCCGCCACGGGTCTGGAGAGCTTCCGAAAGAGCCAGGCCAGTAAGTGGGATACATTTTGAAGCGTGGTGGCCAAATAATAGTAAATGCATTCTTTCAGCCATTTCCCAGATGTGCCACTGTGCCATTGCCAACATGCAGCAGGCGGCATCTCGCGATGGCAACCGACAGATCCAATTCAGCAAGGACAAGGAGATCATTCCCTACATCGAGCAGTACTGGGAGGCCATGACCACAATGCCGCGCCGGCTCACACAGTCCTGGTACAGCACCGTCCAGCGTTCCCTGGTCAAGGATGTGCAGACCCTCTTCACCTACGAGGAGCATTTGGAGAACGGTGCCATGTACGGACTGTTCCACCAGGACCTGCGCCTCATCAAGCCCAACTATGAGAGCATGAGCAAGACGGGTGCACTGCGGCTCACCGAAGATGGCTATACGCAAGGTGAGACTGTCAGAAAGATCGGAATTGGGTCCCGAAAACATGCATCAACTTTAATTACGATCGTTTCCGGGAGAGCTATTAGATGTAGTTATTTTTCGTGTCTTATGATCAGTTCTCCGACATGCACTCTAGAATAAAGACTAGAATCTGTGGCACAGTCCTGTGAATAGAGAACGAATACATGCAAATTGAATGCAAGTTTACGCCACATGCATGGAGAAACGAGAAAGGTCCTGTCCTGCGTTATATTAGGGATCCTAATCTTCAAAATTTTCAGACTCCACAGGTTGCCAGGGCCAACGTATTTGTGCGGAAAAGCTAAATCGTCAACACTGTCTGCACAGCTGATTTGGGGGTCTCGTTTCTGAAGTTGCATCATTTATTGCTCATTCTGCTTTGCATACTGTCTCCCATCTCCCCAAATAAACGTGCCCTCCCTCTCTTTCTCTATGGCTATGGATCTTTTGTTTGATCGCGAATTGAAAGAGCGAGATAGCCAGATCGTTTCGCATAGCTTTTTTTTGCACACAGGGACATGCAAGAGTCGAGCCAAAACACAGATACCGAAAGAGAGCCAGTGGAAAGGGTATGCTAAATAGAAGGTGAGGCATCCCTCTTTCCGGGGAGCTACTGTGTGATATTCGGTCACACGCTTTCTTCTCAATCCGAAATAGTTCCAAAACATACAAATAAATATGCACAAGTGTGTGTGTGTTGGCGTTTTGCAGCGTTCTGGCATTGATTCGCGCAAAAGTCTTGAGGCACCTTCTCTAGGACTGCCCTACCTTCTGTTCTGGTACCTTGCCTTGGCCCGTTGGCCCCAGCGCACATCTGGTAGGGCCCACGTATTCAGATTGTGGGGCGGGGTGGGGCTAGCAAAAGCACTCCTCGCTCAGAATTCATTCATTGCAAAAAAAAAGAAGAATAGTTACGCTTTTATTTTGTTGTTGTATATTTTGCTCGCTTCGCCGACCCGCGCTCTGCGTGTGTGTGGAATTGATTTTAATTTGATTTTTTGGTTTTGATTTTGAGCACGACGCAATTTATAGTTTCTGCCCTCTCTTTGGGTTTTTTTCTCCTCGTTTTTTTTTTTGTAATTTGTGTGTCCTGCAATGACGTCAACGCTGGCCAGCAGCAACGAGGAGGAATGTAAGCCAACAACTGCAATCCGAAACGAACTTTGCCCCAATCCCTTTTTATAGCCGGTCACGTACGCCCCCAAAAGTTAACGCCTCTCCCTCTCTCGCCCTTCCTACCTCCAGCAAATCTTGCCAAGAACAACAGGCAGAAGCGCAAATTTCCTGGAACCGATTCGGGACCCACGGGGAAGAAGGGTCGCCCGAGCTCCGACATAACTGCCAACGTAAAGCTGCCACCACATGGCTACCCCCTGGAACATCCGTTCAACAAGGACGGCTATCGGTACATACTGGCCGAGCCCGATCCGCATGCCCCATTCAGGCAGGAGTTCGACGAGAGCTCAGACTGGGCGGGCAAGCCTATACCCGGCTGGCTGTACCGCACCCTGGTGCCCCATGCGGTACTGCTGGCCCTGCACGATCGGGCGCCACAGCTGAAGATCAGCGAGGATCGACTGGCGGTGACGGGGGAGCGTGGCTACTGCATGGTGCGCGCCACACACTGTAAGTAGCCTTAGAACACATGTTGCTCCAAGCGCTTCAATCAAAGCCAATGATTTCCCCTCCCATTTGCAGCTGTTAATCGCGGCTGCTGGTACTACGAGATCACCATCGAGGAGATGCCCGAGGGAGCTGCCACGCGCCTGGGCTGGGGTCGAGAGTATGGAAATTTACAGGCACCACTGGGCTACGACAAGTTCGGCTACTCCTGGCGGTCGCGCAAGGGCACCAAGTTCACAGAGAGCCATGGAAAGCATTACAGCGAATCCTATGTGGAGGGCGATACCCTTGGATTTCTCATTGAACTGCCCGAGGAGGCATCTCTGGAGTATCTGCCAAATACGTTCAAGGATCGGGTAAGTCCGTGGCTCGTACCCCGTCTTACCCCATTTTCTGACTGCAAACTGAAAATCCGTTGCAGCCACTGGTGAAGTTCAAGTCCCATCTGTACTACGAGGACAAGGATAAGATCAATGAAACGCTCAAAAATCTTCACATACTGCAGGGCAGCCGCATCGAGTTCTTCAGGAATGGAGAGTCGCAGGGCGTGGCATTCGATGACATCTATGCGGGCAGCTATTTCCCCGCAATATCCATACACAAGAGTGCCACTGTAAGCGTGAACTTTGGCCCAGCCTTCAAGTATCCCGACGTGCTCGCCGAGCGTAAGGCTAAAGGGGTAAGCAGAAGAGTCCTCTATTTGCCAAAATACCTTCAAGCATCTAGATGACTGATAATCTTCTCTCCTACGCAGATGAACGACCGTGTGGAGGAGCTGATTACGGAGCAATGCTTAGCCGATACCCTCTACCTTACCGAACACGATGGCCGTCTGCGATTGGACAACATTGGTTTGTAGCTTCCGTCTGCAAATGATTCCGAATAAAGCATCCTTTAAGTTCAGTTTTATTTGCTAGTTGTATACATGGCATGAGGTTACTTGAAGGCTTTGAATTTCGAGGCACTGTACGGTATGTAGAAGGCACTGTTGGAGGCAAACTCCGACCGCGGATGGTGCACTGCAGCCGAGATCGAGCGACCAGTCGACGGTGTGTTGCTCGAATTGGTCGGCAGCGCGAATGGATGCAGGGTGCGAGAGGAACTGTTGCTGTTGCTGTGACTGTTGTGTCCACCGCCGCCGCTCGAATTGGTCTGGCTGGAGGTGGCCGTTGTGGTGGCGGCTGTGGCTCTGCCGTAGTCCCTGTGGCGGCTTAGATTCAGTGCCGGCAGCACAATGGCATTCTTATTGTTCGAGAAGAATCGGCTGGCGGCCATCGGCATGTGCCAAGCGGAGCGGTTGCCCGCATGGTGATACTGTCGACGCTCTGTACTGCTCGCATGGGTCAGGGCAGCCGATTTAGCTTGCTGCTGTTGTTGTTGCTGCTGCTGCTGCTGGACCTGTGTTAGCTGCACGAAGCTGCGGTTGTTGAGGAGCCCGCGAAACCGACGATTCGTGTCCAGGACGTTTAGTATGGGCGGCATCCGCAGGCGTGCCGACTGGGGCATCGCAGAGCTGAGTTTTGGGGGCAGCTGGGCTTGGTGTTGCTGCTGCTGGGTGCGTTGTCGCTTGAGCAGCTTCACCGACACCGAAGTGACACGCAGATCGCGATCCAAAAGGTCCACCAGGTTGTGGGTGGGACGCAGATAGCTCCGAGTCTGTTGGTGGTGTTGGTGGTGGTGCTGCTGCTGCTGGGGATCTGCCGTGGGCGTTCGAAAGCCATCGTCCTCAATATCCTCATCGTCCAGCGAGTTCAGACTGAGATTTGAAATGGAATCTATGTCCACGGACTCATCGTCGCGCCGCGTTTGGCTGTCAAAGCTCTGATGGCGCAGCGACCGCATCCGCACTTTGCGGCCCACCAGCACGGGGAATTTGAGCTGCCAATCGGCGATCTCGCGCCCGAGCTCTGGCTCCTGCTCCGGCAGCATCTCCTCACCGCTCAGCATGCGCTCCACCCGCTCCCAGTCCAGCAGGTTCTTCTTGATGGCATCGTCCGCCCAGGGTATGGAGCCCACAGAGCTGCGGTCAATGCTGCTGGATGAGTAGGGCACGTCCTGCAGGAACTCCGAATCGTCGTCCCTGTCCGCATCCGGCTCATTGTCCGCATTGGCCCCATTGTCGTTCTCGTTGTCGTCCTCGTTGTCATTGTTGCTATCCCGGCGAGGATACAAAAGCCCATCATCAGCACAATCATTGTCCACGTCGCCCGGGGTGTTGTATCGTTGCTCTGATGTGAAATAGTAACGTCTATCTGACATTAAAACTGGTTCCGCAAACGTGCTGGACTTGTTCTAGTTTGCTAAATCCCAGTCTCCCTGTTGTCCTGCCGTCCTGCTGTCCTGTCTGCAAAGGATGTGATGTGCGCTTGGATGTGTCTCCTTAAAATCGATGCCGCAAAAGGCGGCGAGAGACAATTGTTGTGTTGTGGCTCATTCCAGTTTTGCTTGTTATTTATTATCCTTTTGTCTATGGTTGTTTTCCATTCATCCCCCAAGCCAGAGCGCAGCCGCAGTTCCCGCCCAGCGGCATTGCCAGCAGTGAAAATAATTAACGTACGCTGCTTTAAATATATAGGATTTTATTTGCAGGTTTTTAGGGGTCATATAAGTAATTTTTACCGTTGCCATTCATTAAATACTGTAGCTACAGTTAACTATTTAAACCAGAAATTATTGTATGAAAGCAATTTATATTCCTGAAAATCATGATCCGAGAATGACCCAGCTCATGCGATCCATTTCATCACCACTTAAGTTTTATGTATTTATTTATTTAGACATTTTCTGTTTAAACCTCCAAAAAATCTAAAAAATTAGCCAATCTACTGGAAAATTGATTCATCTATCTGATAAAATTATGTGTTCAGTGCTCAGAGTCCTAGGAGGAGTGCTCAGGAAACAAACTTTTTTGTTTTCCACGGCTTAATTAAAGCTTTATCCTTGTATATCCGTTTTCCACGGCTTAATTAAAGGTTTATTCTTGTTTAAATAGAGGGGGGACAAGTGGGCCACATCCTTTTTTTCTTCGGTATATTTACGGTATATTTAAAAAATGATGAGGTATATTTTGGTATAGTTCATTAAGTGTTTGGTATATTACGGTATTATAGAAAAATAGGCGGTCACACTGATGATGGTCTCACAAAAACCCAACAACTTCACAACTTCGGACGTGCGTGCCCCAAAAAGCCGGTAAAATCGGCCTAAAAATATCAATATAAATATAAGTGGGGCGTGGTTGCAGTAAAAGCCATTGCTGGGGGCTTGCACCAAATATTTAAACATTTATTTGCGAGATTTTAAGAAATTCACGTGAGAAAATAAGTGCGTCGTCGCGTGTGTAATTATGTGGCATGAGGCACGCAAGCAGGAGCGAAAGATACGCGGCCTCATTGTCGACTACCGCAAGCGAGCGGAGCGTCGACAATATTTCTACGACAAAATCCAGGCGGATCCCACACAGTTCCTGCAGCTGCATGGCAGACGGAGCAAGATTTACCTGGACCCAGCGGTAGCGGCAGCGGGCGATGGTGCCGCCATCATGCAAGTGATATTGAGTTTAAGCATTGCATTCTTTTCTTTTTGATTACTTCAGGAGTTACTACTGGAGTTCCTGTTTGCGCAAAGCGAAGCGAATTAAACATGTTCTTGTTTCGTTGCAGTGTGCCATGGCAGGGGCAGCAGGACAATCTGATTGATCGGTTCGATGTGCGCGCCCATTTGGACTACATTCCGCCTGTTGGCAAGAGCGGCGAGGGTGGCGACTCGGACACGGATATGACGGCCGAGGAGCGGCAGTTGAACTACGAACGCTATCGGATTCTGGCCCAGAACGATTTTCTCAATGTCAGCGAGGACAAGTTTTTGCATCAGCTGTACCTCGAGGAGCAGTTTGGGGCCAATGCCCAGCTGGAGGCGGAGCGCAATCTGGCCAAGAAGAAGCAGAAGACGGGAGGCGCCACCATTGGCTATTCCTATGAGGATGCAGGCGATGCGGGAACAGCCACTATTGGACCTCAACCCTTTGGGCATTCCATGAACGCGCCAGCGGCGGGGGCCACCGGTTCCGCCACAGCCGGCGGCGGTGACAAAGGCGAGGGCTCCGATGAATCCGACTCGGATATCGATATGGACGTGTCCATAGACATTGGGAAGCTGGACACGGCGCAGGCCCACGAGCTGAACGCCTGTGGTCGGAACTATGGCATGAAGAGCAATGATTTCTTCTCGCATCTCACAAAGGATGCAGACGAGGCGGATGCCCTGCGCATTGCGCGCGAGGAGGAGCAGGAGAAGATGCTGCTCAGCGGTCGCAAGTCGCGCCGAGAGCGACGAGCGCAAAAGGAGCGACGCATTGCCAATCGGCCGTTCAGCCCGCCCAGCTATGCGGCCAAGGAGGACAAGAAGGGTGGCAAGAACGAGAAGGATGAAGAGAGCGACTCGCGCTCACCCTCCCCGGCCGAGGCTGGGCCCGAAAAGATCACCTACATTACCTCATTTGGTGGCGAAGACGAAATGCAGCCGCACTCCAAGATCACCATCAATTTGTCCAAGCCCGGTCCCACACTGGGCGAGTCCTGCATCAATGCCAGCACTGGGGCGGCCATCGCCAGCTCCGGCGCTGGTGGTTCCGTCTCGTATGCCCAGAAGGTCAAGGATAATCTCGACAAGCTTAAGCTAATGAACGAGTCGACCAAGCGCAGTGGTCGCCGTCGGACGCGCTCTCGCTCCCGCTCCCGCAGTGCATCCGCCAGCAGGAGTCGCAGCGGCAGCCGGCGACGCAATCGACGAAGTCGTAGCTACCGCAGACGCAGCCGGACACGGTCCAGACGTCGGCGCAGGTACTATTCGAGATCTAGGTCCCGATCGAGGTCTCGTTCCCGCTCCCGCTCTCGATCTGGTTCGTGGAAGCGTTATAAAAGCCGCAGTCCCAGCTACAAACGATCGCGCAAGCGCTACTCCTACTCCTCGCGCAGTTCCAGTGCCAGTTCCTTTGAGGCGGGACGCAGAAGACGCAGTCGCTCGCGTTCCCGCTCCCATTCCGGTCGTCGTAGCCGCACCACGAAGAAGACCTCACCATCGCCGGCTCCTCCTGCGGCGGGAGGCGGCTACTGCCTGAGTACAACAACCACAACAACCACATCAACTCTGACAGCTGTGAAGCTGCTCCAGCAACAGCAGCAGCAGCAGCTGCAGCAGCTGCAGCTACAGCCCAGGGCACCAGCCCCGCCCATGATAAGTTATCCGCTGTCCACGCGAGTCCTCGGTTTGACCACGACGACTCCAGCAGTTCCAGTAGCTTCAGCAGCTCCGGCAGCTCCCGCAGCGCCTGTACCCGCGCTGCCGCAGGTGGTGGAGGCACCGCCGCCGCCACTCAAACGTTACTATGGCCGGAAAAGAGCCAACGACACCTCCTCCTCATCGTCATCGGGAGGCGGCGATAAAAGCGAGGCCAGCGAAAACGAGGAACCACTGCAGCCAGCAGCGAGCAACAAGCCACAGGCCGATGATTCCGATGAATTGGAAGCGGATACTGCGTAAGTTTGGTGATGCAGCGCCAGCGGTAAAGTAGAGGCAGAACCACGCACCATTAGCAGTCCCTCTTCGAGTGTCAACTAAATGGGTTTTCGTATCTGTTTCAGGTCAGAGCGATCGCATGCGCTCCACCACCCAGCGATGTCGTCAACATGCAGCACGGGTAATCAAACAGGCAAATATAGTTCTGCTACCGAAACCAAAGTCAGTAAGCAAAGCCAAGTGTCTCATTGCCTCACTTAACCGGAGTACACCACCAAAATTTTCACGTCTCTTAACCTTAAACCTGCTCAAAATCCAAAAACCGAAAACAAATTCAATGAGAAATCAATATTTTACCTATTAAGGACCTTTGACTATGTGACTACTTAGTATGTTCGATCCCCTGTTGATGCATCCGTTTTGTGTCTAGTTTTTTGTCGGACTGAACACCAGCACTTTCGACCGCAACTGACTCCTACTGCTCCCCCTTTGAAATCTTTTCTTGAAACTTGCTAAATATGCGTTTCGGGGGTGCTTCTTACAGGGACACTCTGGACACGGACAGTCGGCCAGCAACAGTGGCGGTGGCAGCGGACGACCCAATCTGCGCGAGCGTCTTAAGCGGAAAATGCAGAACCTGCTCAACCGGCAATGTAAGCCACATCGGAGTGTAGTAGTGTGATGTTCACCAAATGCATTAGTAGAAACCCCCCGGCCAGGCATCCATACTAAACAGGGAATACATTTTTCAGATAAGGCCGATAAGCGAGCGGAGATTGAGAAGACAGAGCGGGAGCGACAACAGCAGCAGGAGCGCGAGGATGAGATGCGCGAACTGGCGCTGAAGCTACGCAGAAGGTGGGTATCGTGCTTGTGGGTGGCTCTTGGTCAGTCCTCTCACATCTCTATATTCACAGGCGTCGCGAGTTGCGTCACAAATATGGCACGCCCTCCAGTGGCAAGCTGTCCGGCAGTGATGGCGATGCGTCGGATGCGTCCGAGAGCCAGCTGCCGCAGCAGCCCTCAACCCGTCGCAGTCGCAGCCGATCACGCAGTCGCAAGCGGAGTCCGGTCGAGCAGCACACTAGGCGGAGCAGCAGTCGAACCGAGCGACGGCGCCGCACGCGTAGTCCCAGTCCCCGGTACAATCGCAGGCAGAGATCTCGCTCGAGGAGCGGGAGCCGCATGGACCGAAAGCGCCGTTCACACAGCCGCCGGCGTAGTGGCAGCCGCGAGCGGAGGGGTTCACGGAGCCGTCGCAGTCAGTCGAGGCGCCGGCGACAACGCGAACGGAGTATGGAGAGGAATCGAGAGCGTGAGCGGTACAGGCAACAGCACCATCATAAGCAGCAGCAGGAAAGAACTCGTGGTGGGCGAGACAGGGATCGGGATGGGAACAACAGTGGCCCAAGTCGGGGTCGTGTCGTCATCTCGGCACCGCCAAAGCTCAAGAAACTGGTTGACTACTGAATCGACTGTGAATGAATATGTTTTGGATTATACACAATATTATCGCATAACTGTTTTTAGCCATAAGACACTTTTTTAGTGCGCGGAAAGCGTCAACTGTTGATTTTGGCCCCCGAAATAAAATAATTTTAGATATAAAATCCTACCTTCGATTTTCCTCCCAGTTTGAAATTCAAATTCGATAAATTTAGTCGGAATACAGCTCTGTGTGCCCAGCTGGTTTATGTAACCGTGAACAGCTGTGTGTCCGTGTGAATCAAACTGGAAAACATGTTAGCCTCAACTCTTCGTCGTTTTGCTGGAGTTTCCAAACAAAAACTGAATCAACTTGCCCCCAGAAGCAGCAGCCTAGGCCACATATACTCCAAGGCTACCATGTCGCAGGCGACACAGTATCCACCCATTGAGACGGCCATGAGAAAGGCGCTGACAACGGAACTGAAGCCGGTGTTCCTCGACGTCATTAACGAATCGCCCCAGCACAATGTGCCCAAGATGTCCGAGTCCCACTTTCGAGTGCTGGTGGTGTCGGAGAAGTTCAATGATCTGACACTGATCAAGGTACGTAGCTTGGGATATGAACTTAATGGTTGTTTAATTGATAATTGTGCAATTCTTGTAGCGCCATCGATTGGTCAACGACACAGTAAAGAACGCGCTAAAGGCGGCCGGTTTTGAGTTCATGCACGCCCTCTCCATTGAGGCCAAGACGCCAAAGCAGTGGCAGCCTGAACAGGAACCAGAGAAGAGTCCGCCGTGCCTCGGGGGCTTTGGCAAGTAAAACGAAGCGGAGTTAAAGGCTACTTGGAATCTTTATGTACAAAAGGAATACTACTCACAAACCAGCTTAGGAAATTTACACAAAAGAACAACAGACATGATCGTTTAACTGGGAGCGTCTGGGGGGCGTGGGAATGTAATTAGAACCGCGGAATGGCGTCCACCTGACGACGAGCCGACAGGATGACATCGTTGATGCCGACGCCATCGTAGGCAGCACCGCAGAGCGTCAAGGGCAGCTTGTAGTCCTTCAGATAGTTCCGGATCCTCTCTACGCGTCGCTTGTGGCCCACAGTATACTGTGGAATGCACTTGTGCAGCAGGTGCACGCGACTGAACTTGGGCTCCTCCTGGATGTCGAGTATCTGGCTAACGTACTTGGTGGCAGTATCGAGAATCTGCTTCTGGCTGGGCTGATGGCCAAACCATTGGTCGAACCAATGACCGCCCATCATCACGGTTAGGACCGTGTTGCCGTTCATGTCGAAGCAGCAGCTGTCAAAGATAACACCCAAAATGGGCAGCTTTTCGACGGGAGGCACCAGCAGACCGAAGCCGTCCTGCTTGAGCAGATTCCCATCATACTGAATGTTGACGACCACTACATCCACATAGGGAATCTCCAGGAGTTGCTCGCACAGCGAGGGATGCTGCTGCTTCACGAGTGGAGCCAGTTTGTGGGCTGGCAGGGAGCTCACGACATGGTCCACAGGGACGTCAGCATTGCGTAGGGACATGCGGACGCCGCTCTTGCTGAAAGTCAAATTCTTGCACTGGTTACTTAGCTGCACGTTGACATCGCGCTGGCCGAGATACTTGCGCATGGCACAAGGCAGTGCCTCCAACCCACCCTCGATGCTGTACATCGCCCACTTCTCCTGCAGGGCCTGGGCATAGAGTTTGGGCTGATCTTGGGCAAACAGACCCTCCTTCTTCTCGTCTACGTTTTCCTTGAAACGGGCATATAACGTGCCCTTCAGCACGCCGCCGTACTTCTGTTCCTTCTCGAAGAGTCCCTCCATCAGGAAGCGAACGCTTATCTGCTTGGCATCGCCGGCACAAATGCCACAGATCATGGGGCTGATTGCGTAGTCGGCTATCTCCTTGCCAAAGCGACGCTCCGCAAAGCTGTATATCGACTCATCCTCATTCTTGGCCAAAGTACTCTCCGTGGTCAGATCGTGAAGCAGCGCCTTGTATAGGGGCTGCGTGAACGGCGGCTTGACGCCAAACAGTCCTTTAGGACTATTGGGCAGCATGCACAGCTGTCCCTTGGCATACAGCATGCGGTTCCGTGCCGCCACATGACTACGAGGGATTGGCTTCAGTGGCAGCTGCAGCTCCTCCATCAGCTCCAGCGTATTGGCTCCTGGCACACCCACGGGACGTATGGTGCGCGGCCCAGTCTCAAATATAAAGTCGCGATCCTTGCGCGCCTCCGTCCGAATCCAGCCACCAACACGCGGGGAGGCTTCGTAGATGGTCAGAGGATTGCCGAAGCGCCGCAACAGGTAATAGCCGGCGGAGAGGCCACTCAGGCCGCCGCCCAGCACGGCTGTTGTCATGCTGATTGTGTCGCTGTCTTCCTGCTGTTCTCTTGAGTCTTAAGGATGAAGTTTGTCCGGTTTCTTGGCAGGATTAGCAAAGATTACGGTCGTTGCATGACATTTAAAATATACCGAATATACCGAAATATACCTTCTCATTTTAAAAATATACCGTAAATATACCGAGGAAAAAACGAACTTAGCCCACTAAACCCCTCTCTATTAAAACAAGTGAACAACTTGAGTTAACAGCTGAAATCAATACTGTTTGTAAATTCATCTTATTCATCCTATCCTTAATCTTCTCTGGTCAACCTGGTTTCGGCTATGTGTACGGACATTTGTATACCATATTTCCTCTAACTAATGTTAGTTGTTCTTCCAAGCTCCTTTTAAACATATTATTAATGACTTTTTCTTAGATTAAAATGTATTTTACATATTTATGCATTTGATATGGTTTCTGTATGAATATGGCGGTCCCCAAATATCTATTATTGATACCATAAACTGGACTATTTCGTTGAGGTAGTGTCAAAACATAGACTGAAGGGTTTCGGCATTCATTTGAGCCTGAGACTACAAACATTAGCTCAATTCGATATCCATTTTCAGAAGGTATGCAGATTGTTGCTCAAGTTGGTCAACAATAATTTACACGAAACTACACGGTAGCTACACATTTGCCAACTACATATTTATGTAATTTATTCCAATTTTGTTACGTGTCAAAAAGTCAACTAGTTTAATTAGTAATAACTGGTACCTTTGAAATTCTTTGGACAATTTTAATGATTAGTAGCTCATTTTTGTTGGGAATTAATGCCACTAAAAATGTGATCTTAAGATAGAATCCTAAAATTATTCAAAATAATATTAAAGAAAAATGTCAGAGCTTATATACATATGCACATATGTACTACATATATACATATCTTCAGGTACTGCCATCGTATCGACACAAATAAAAAATCCTATGAAAGGTCATACACTTCTCTTTTTAGCCCATCAATTATTTAGGATGTCGGCGCTGGCAATACAGAGTGGAAGCTATGAAAGTTCGCACAGTCATCAAATCGCGGATTTTGAATTTTTAAAAAAGGTTTTTGGGTGTACATATGTACATATATTGCATCTTCTAAGTACGAGGAAATAATCTACGCATTCAGGCGTACAACCAAATGCTTGTCTCGAGCTAATTGAAAAATCACTGTCGTGCAGTGATATATTTTTTAATTGCGCCCAAAAGTATGCAGTGTTTTTGTTTAAATTAAAAACCATTACACATACGGCACGTGTGCCTGTCAACTAACTAACGGCAAAGCTACACATGCACACACCTACACAAACACGGTCACTGGAACTGCATGGATTTTGGCGCCAGTTTTAATAAACCGAAAATACCCTGCGGCCCATGCCACCAAAAACACTCCGAAAAAGCTCTAATGGCGAGCTTGAACCGTGTGCCAAGCACCGAGTTACAAGTCATCCGAGTTCATATCGTGCAAAACAGAACTGTATACGCTGCTGACGAGAAAGGTTGGTTTTCACTTGTCCGTGCGCGTCTCGTGTGACTGTGTGCTGTGTGTTGAGAGTGTGTGTGAGTGCGCTGGTGTGGAGTGTCAAGAAAACTGCCTTTAATATATACATGTGTATGTATATGTATATGTATATGGACGTGTACACACACCCACACACGCACACACACAGGAAAGTGAAAAATTTTCCAACTGCGTATGCCAATTACGGGGCGAAAACGAAAACGGAGGAAAGCATGGATGGCCTGACGCAAATCCAACCCAACCAATTATGATCATCATTTTGGGAAACGAAATGGCAATTGTGCAAAATTCGGTATCCGTTGAAAACGGACGGTCGGTCTGTGGAAAAACCTGAGAATGTGCGATACGATACACACAAATGTATACACAGGAAATTCAATTAAAATAGCATGACCGAGAGAGGTGTGCGTGTGTGGCCGAGTGCCTGTAAATGGAAATTGAAATTGTGTGCTCTTAAGAAACACGCGTGGAATATAAATCAAAAATTAACAAAAATTTAGTTTAAAAAATCTTCAAGATGAAAACTATAAAGAAAATTGTGATTTTCAATTGCTAGTGTGGCAGAAATTTTCATTTAAAAGATACATTCGTTGAAATCAACACTTACACAGACGCTCAAACACACACACCACACATGCGCCATACATAAAGACATAGATACGGCACAGTGAGCCAGTTTTTCTTTTACATGCAAACGCACAAAACGAGAACACACCACAAGCTCCCCAGCGAAA
The DNA here is from genome assembly GCF_018151105.1 of Drosophila obscura. Lineage (NCBI taxonomy): Eukaryota > Metazoa > Arthropoda > Insecta > Diptera > Drosophilidae > Drosophila > Drosophila obscura. The sequence goes on along the minus strand of NW_024542781.1, from coordinate 3,171,407 downwards.
GGACACGATGATAAAGTCGATGGGCCAGGCCGGAGATACAGTTGTATCGTTCGTTGGATTCGTTTTGGGCCCCTCCGCCTGCGAGGAGAGTCGTCCCTCTACCCTTCTACCCGTGTTAGCTCGTTGCGCGCTTCGGCCCCGTCTTCATACGTATCCAGATTCACATTCACATTCACATTCATATCGTCAATGTTATTTTTGTTGTTTCCTACTCGTTGTCCGTTTGCTGTTCGTTGCCTTCGTGGGCGCGTTTCTTGGTATATGTGTGTCAGTCAGTCACTGGCCGAGAGTATCTGTGTGTCAGAGTATCTCAGTGCATGCGTGTGTGTGCGTATCAGGGAGTAGATACCTACAAAGAAATTAAGCCCCGAACCGAAGCCCCGAGTTCAATGCGCGGCCAGAACGAGTCTTCAGCTCTGTTTACATTTCCCCTTCAGTGGGCCTTTCTTAGGGAGCCCGAGCCCGAGCACGACCCCAAACCCTCCGGCTTTCTTCAAAGGATTGCAGGCGACTTGCAGGACGGTGGCGTGCTCGGAATTTGTGTCGCACGATTATTTATTATGAAAATGCAACTTTCATTTCACTCGGCATTTGTCCTGTTTTCCATTGTTTGCAGTCACGTTAAGCAGCTTGTTAACTGCCTGAGTGTGTGTTCCTTTGTCCATACCTGTGAGTGTGAGTGTGCGGGTGCTTGTGATTGTATGTGTCTGTGACACGAAGGGAAACTAAAAACTAGGGCAGTGTGTTTCCGTTTCAACGACATGCCGCAGGGAGCTTCGCAGGGACTAGGACGAGGAGAGTTGCCATTACTCCAGTGTCTGACAGGGGACTGATTCTTTAAAAAAATGCTGGTGTTTATTTATTAACATGTAATTACTAAAATTGAAAAAATTTCAATTAATTCAAAAGGGTTTCATATCATTATTAATACATTTTTGGCTACAACATTGCGTATGCTTAACACAAATTCCTGTGCGACGTTCCCCATTGAAAGAAAAAGCTTCCGCTTGCACGGAATTCGGAAACGGAACAGGGCGCAGGCGCCATTTTGTAACGGGAACAGAGAGAGCCATCATGGGAGAATATAAAATGAGAGAGAGAACGAGTGGCAAAATGAGAAGCTGCTGTTTTTGCTTTGAAGTTTGCTTCGCGTCTTTATTTATTTATTTACTTGGCCGCTTTGTACTTCCTCCATTCGAATGCCGTATTTTCGGGAAATAACGCCAATTCCGTGGGCATAATGAATGCACATTTTTCAAAGAGAATGGTTGTTTTTTTTGGTGCAATAGCTAGCAATAGAAGTGAAAATGAAACAAAAACTATGTGACAAAACTAATGAGTGAAATCAAAACGAACATAAACAAATTATAAACGAATCGTTGAATAAATAAACCACTGACAGCGTGACTAAAAAAAAATAATTAATTGCCGATGTCAATTTAAATAATATTTAATATATTCCCCCTCAAAATCCACTCAACATAAATCTCTTGCAGCTTAACACATTTTCGAGCAACTGAACGAGGAAAAGCAGTATTCTCAAAGGAAAAAAGAAACAACAAAATGAGCAGTGTGAATAAACGGAATTTTTAATTGATTTAAATTCAAATAAAACAAAAAAACTATCGATCAGAATTATAAATCGGAACAACTAAGCAAACAAGCGCACAATGAAACTGATAATATAAATGATGGTGATAAGGGAATTGTAATCCAGAAGAAAATCAAGTAAAATAAAATAAAATTCAAGTCAAATATTTAATGCAAATATGAAATAACCAGCCAGGAAAAGTCTCAAGGAGAAGTCAAGCATAGGATTTCTACGTTTCAACATTTGTGAGGACCAGAAGCAGCAGCAGCAGAAGCAGCAGCAGCAGCAGAAGGAACAACGACAGCCCACAAATCGTCTACACATTGATGTGCGATTTGAGCGTGTGAATGTTGGCAGCCCTGGAGCCCTGCCTCGGTGGTTTAGCCTGTACTAGGTGAGTACTCCCTCACCCACTAACACACAAATACACCTGCAATCGCACCAAAACCAAAACCACCAAGAAAAACCATACACTTTCCCATTTGACGCACACATACACACTTACACGCCACTCTGAAGAAAGCGAATATGAGAACGGAGGCCACAATTACAATCACAACCACAAGAACGACAACCACAACCACAACGAGAATCAGAGCCAGAGGCAGAGGCAAAATCGCTACGACAACATCAAGGGTTCTAATTGGAAGCGAGATAGACACAGCCATCCATCAGACATGGCCTGGTGTCCAAATTGTCACGAACTGCCACCGTTCTATCCGCCCATCTCGCCAAAGGTAAAGCCCTCGATGTCTTACGTGTATGAAATATCATCCATCGCTAGCCAGAACTATCGAATCGAGTCATAAAGATCACATTGTCAGCAGTGCTATAGGCAATCAATCAATCAATCAAACAAACAATCAAAAACAATCCACGTCATGATGTGTAATTTGCATTGCAATAGAATAGATTCAATCATTGATTAGATTAAAACTTAGCAAGTGTTATTTATAGGGAGGGTTATACCGCCAGCCAGTTAAAAGTATAAGTAAGTACCACGACCAAGACCCTAGGCCTCTCCTATGGCACATTAAGAGCCCCTTTACTTTGCCACCAGGTCAGTTCGTACCGAATTCGCTTCGCTTCATTTAATAAATGGGATTTCCATCATTTGACCCTCTCCATACCGCCAAACTGCTGCTACTAACATTCCTAATGGCTCTCGTGACCTTTGAGAATGTGGCACAAAGAACATACAGCCACACACATACACACATTCGACCAAGTGCAGCGCTTTAAGCCCTATGGCCTTGGGGGGCCACCGAACAAACAAGTGCTGGCTGCCGCTGTCCGGCAATCAACGGCCACAATCAGCGGACCAAGTGCTGGCCATAAATTGTTCAGAAAGTCGAAGGGTATTTGTCAGGTTCGTCAGTTGTCAGCTCCCTGTCTGGGCACCCGTGGTACTGTCTGTTTCTGTATCTGTATCTTTGTCTCTGTCTTTGTCTTTTCATTGCTTCGGTTCGTTTGGTTTGCCCAGCGCTGGACTTTGACGGACATGCGTCTAGATAGGTACTACGACTATATCTGCTCAGCAGGGGCACTCCCACGCCACCAAAATCGATAGTTCGCAATGTAAATTATTATCAAGCCACCGACTGCCGTGTGACTTCATCCGTTAGATTGCTGTAGTCTACCCCACATTTAGACCCCTCTGCTGACTGACAGCCAAATCGGCCTGTGGGGTTCACGTTCACTCTGGCGGCATAATTCATATCGTTCGCTATCTTTCCCTCTATTCATTAGTCGCAGCTGCTTTCTGACGCTTGTTTCTGCTGACTAAGCACAGTATCTTAAGACCTGTTAAGGCGCCACGACAAAGTTCCATTCCCGGGCAGAACAACCCATTTCCCAGGTCCAACTCCCCAGACAACTATAAATAATTGAATCAAAGCCATTAGTATGCATTTTGGCCTGAACCGATGAAGGTTCTTTGAATTAACCCACACAGAAAGAGGCAAGCGATGTTAAAACGTTGATTAAATGGTTTAAGAACAAGCTAAAATGTCTTACAAGTGTTCAAGTGACAATTTCTATACCTAAAAGACAATCCAATTTATGGTGTGCATTCAATTAGTTTCTCATCACAAGTTAACCGTCAGTTAAGCGAACCGCCATCCAAAAACCATGACCCATGACAGTTCCCAAAGGATTTCAGTTTGAAGAGCCTTCATATAGGCAATTTAATTACTGATTCAACTCCTCCTGGGAGGGTGCTACCTTTACAGCTTGAATTTTCAATTCATTTCAGTGGTTTCGTATGACCATAATTTCAAGGTGAATGACTGCTTAAACATAGTGAAAGAACATTTAATTGAATAATCATTTTGCTCCTTTGCTATTTTTAATTGCGTAAATGCAATGAAGCGTAGCACCTAACCGCCCAAGCATCGCAGCGCAAATAAAATTGTTGAAAATGGGAGAAAAACACGAAGCGAAAACTAAAAATAAAATGCATGCCGCTGGCCTATGATAGGGGGGCGGGGGGCTGTGGCTGTGGCAATAGGGCCAAGGGATGATGACGAGGATGATGATGAAGATGAGCAATTATGGGCAGTGGAAATAGTGGCATGTGCAAACAAAAACTGGGCCAACTTGTTACCACGGCTGCCTGCCGCCCCCGCAGGAAATGGCAAACAAAGCGCGTAAATTATGAAACGACAGCTAACTGGCGACATGGCGTGACTAGCTCGAGTTAACTGTGGCAGTAACGTTAGCGTTCAGGTTAATCTAGCCCACGCTTGCACCCACCATCTTTTACCTTCCCTCCCCCACCACTCATTAGGACCTCGGCCAGGCCGAGTGCTGCCCGGGGCCCGTCAGGTCACACAGAAAGGAATGCAAAAAGAACACGAAACTGTGAGGCAAGAGACAAAACAAAAGGAGAAAGAAAACAAAACAAAAATGTATAGAAGAGAACTCATAATTTATTTATTTATACTCGTATTCGCCCTGCCTCCCGTTGTTGTTTTTGCTGTAACAATAATTCATCGTAGAAAACTCTCACACACACACACGGACACACGCTCACATGGGAACAGGTCCATAATAGGCGGATGCCCTTGCCAAGGGTATCCCCAACTTTTTCACCAAGTTAGCATAGGGCCGAAGTCCCTTCTGGAGCTCTGAAAAAGCTAGAATGAAAAAACTTTAGACCTAAGATCGAATCTTGAAAATTGTCTTTCCCATTTCGACTTTTAATTAAAAAAAAAAATTCCCTATATGCACATTTTATATATCATAACGGATAATTTAATACTTTAAGAACGAATTTAAAGTCTGTAGGTACCTTTCGTACTTACTTCCATTTCAAAAATTAAAATCCTTTCTCCTTATAGCACAATTTCTAGATCATTTCTGCTAAGCCCCTTACCTAAAATTCATTTCCTCCTTACTTTAACCTTAAAAGGACTTTATGTTTCAGATCATTCTTCAGATCATCGCCATCAAAAATGATGTCCTAGTTAGGGTATATCCGCTTCATTCCAATGAATACCTAATTCAATTTTCTTTGTCTTCGCGTTGCCTTTTAATTAAATTCAAGTTTGTCGCCTGCGCTGACACTTTTCGCGGTCAGCCACCGATACGCACACGACCAAAGAGCGGGAGACCCACATACCCAGAGAACTACACAAAGAGCGAAAGAGAGAGAGGGAGAGCGAGTGAGAGTGCAGGCCTGTGAGCCCGTGCCGCCAGGAGATAGCAAAGAGCTCCGTAATGGTTGGCCCCGTCGGCGGGGCAATTGGAAATCGCGCCACGCCGTTCAGTTGGTGGACGCCAGTCTTGCGGTTCGCTCGGTGCCTCCTTTTTCCTATTCGACTCGAAGCGATTTGCGTGCGTGCCGCGTCGTGTGTGACAACTGCAGATACATATAGTATCCACATACATAATATATACAAAATTTATTTACACATATACGAAAGTATATAGAGTGAATCAGTGAGTGCGTTGGCCTCTGTCTGAGATTTTTTTTGGCCATAAATTAATGGCTAATGCGAATGCAGGCCACAAAATTTTCTTTTAACCAATCCATATGTAGTTAGATCTGAAACATAGAACGGCATTGGGTGATTGCAAGAACGCTTACACATAAAAAACACCCGAATAAAATTGCTCTGCTTTGACGGATACTCATATTAAATCACGCAAGCTGCAAAGCTTCGTTTATTCCGGCTGAGCTTCGTGTTTCTGGTGTATGGTCCTTCGGCTCAGGAATGATCGTATTGATTATGAGTAAAGAAGCGAATGAGCAAACTCAGCTCAAGTGATTAAGAATTGATCCGATCGAGGCGTTTGCCAGCACGAGCTGGGTTTATTCAATTCTGAGTATTTTTCAGCGATTGCGTGTGAATAAGTGTAATAACTTTAGCTCGTGAGTAAATCAAGAAATATGTGATTTTTGCAGTTCCCTGAACTAAAACAAAGAATAAAAATAACAGTGCCCAAGTGGATGGATGGCCTTTGCCCAATGCCCAATGCCCAGTGCCCAGCTCCCAAGATCCCCATTTCCCAGTGTTATGAGAACTTTTGTCGTCTCTGGTGTCGCCTGTGCCGTGCGTGTGTCGGAGTATATCACTTTAAAAATAACAGATTTGTTTGATGCTATTTTTAAAAGTCGTGCCAAGTTTTCGTTCCGTTTCATTTTGTGTTGTAGCTTTCGGATTTCGGCTTTCGGATTTTTGATTTTGGTGTCGTCATGCCCCACACTTGATGTCTCTCGTATGCACTTGAAAGCCATCTAAATATCGCAATAATATTGTACAATATAATAATCGTATTTGTGTGAAACCGTTTGGGTCGCAATGTAAGCAGCAAAAAAATGGCAACGGATTTGATCGGCACCAATTTCAGCAGCACATTGACAAATGTAAGAACCGATGCACGGAATTTTGTTTTGGGAGGGAAAATATACTTAAGACCTCTATTTAAAAATTCATTTCTTGGCCGGGCACATTTTTGTTTACATTTGTGAGCGTCGCCAAGTAGAGAACTACATACATATCTATGTATATATTTTACTATGCTATATGAATAAATATTTATCTATATATATGAGTATACCCAAATGATTTGAAATGTCAGGCGTATGACGTAAAGAATGTTGCCGCTACTCATCGTATTGATTTATGCTAAATTTAGTTTACTAATTGCCAGCCAATCGAGACTAATTGGTTTCGTTCTGTTTTGCAGGGGATGTCGGGGTGTGATCAAAGCACTGTCGAATCATTGGCCGATGATCCAACAGATTCACCATTCGATGCCGATGATTGTCTCAAAGTTCGCAAGTACTATTGCTTTCTGCTGTCCAGCATCTTTACATTCCTTGCTGGCCTGCTCATTGTGCTGCTATGGCGGGCATTCGCATTCATCTGCTGCCGCAAGGAGCCCGATCTGGGACCCAACGATCCCAAGCAGAAGGAGCAGAAGGCGTCCCGCAACAAACAGGAGTTCGAGGGCACCTTTATGACAGAAGCAAAAGACTGGGCTGGAGAGCTTATCTCGGGTCAAACAACAACTGGTCGAATTTTGGTAAGTACACACACACTCAAGCAACCATTTTTACACCCGCTTTACCCCAACCCCACCTCACCCCCGCCCGTTGCGATTCATCATTTATGAATTTCGTTTTCATTTGGGAACCACTCGACCACATCTGGTCGCATTTGCTAAGCACTTCGGTCTGGTCTACTCGTACATTATAGCCACTGAATTATTCAGAGATCTGCTGACATTATTGTTGGCCATAGCCACACAATATTGATGTTGACGTGTCCTTGTCCATGGCTGCAGCTGGCGTAAGTTTACCGAGTGCCATCATACACTGCACACTGCATTTCGGAAAAGTTCTCCCAGCATTTCTCCCAGCCCGCCCCCATGCTTCCACTTGTGAAGTGGACGACTTGCGTGCATAAATATTTGGGGGCACATTTCGTGTCGACAGCGGAAGCAGCAAAGTAAATGTGCCATTTCCATGTACAATAAATACATGAACACAAATTGACTCTGGGGAGAGAGAGTAAGAAAGAGAGCGAGTGAGAGACCCACCTACACTGTCCGCCTTCTTAGAAGTTAACTTCAATTGTTTCCCCTTACGAAACGGCGATTCAAATCAGTTGTTTGTTCAAATATTACGCATACGCCTTGGTGTACCGCCCATCCATTAACTGGTGTTAGCTAATTGGTCTAGCGGCCTGAAGAGCTATTTAGTGGGGTCTTATTGGGCATTAAAAAGTAATGCCTTCGATAAGATCCCGTTTTGAAATTGCCGACACTCTAATCGTAGACGTACATATGTCTGTGAATATTTTTGCATTCGATGTGACGGCATGTAAATCTTAGTAGTGATGGCTTACCCCAAAGAGCGACCGTGTAGGGGATGCCTATTACTTGTCAACACAAAATCTACCCATTTTTAGTTCCATTTTCAAAGCCAAACACAAGTCAGGGACACCAGATGTAGCACAGAAAATTGCTTTGTCTGGCCGATTGCATGGGGTCAAATGTTGAACATCCTTGGACCATCAGGAGTCCACTAGCTATCATTGCATGACAGTTCAATGCTGCCTCTTGACAGAGGACAACCACCACAATTGCACAGCAGTCGAGGCGGGAACAACAACTACAAGTACGAGTATTACCATGCTAACACCACCCGCAGCGATGGCGGCTTCTGCTTCTGTGTCTGGCACATACGACGAGTATCTACTAGTATACTACATATCTATAGTTCTGCTGGGAAACTTACAGCTAATAACGGAAAGTGGGCCCAAAGAATGATGTACGAGTATATATGCAGATGTGAGAGGATTGTGGTGGTGGGGAGGGTGAAGGTGGTGCCATAGGAGCCACAACAAATAACAGTAAATAATATGGCAAATGTCAGGATAGCGGCTGCTAAGGCAGGAAATGCCTGAAAGGCTCTCTCCCTCCCTTCAGCCAGAAAATCGATGGAACAGCGGCGCACATTTCGACTTTCTCTCTCTATATAGCCAGAGGTTGAGAAAAAGTGTGTGGTGGAGTGGGCTTCGTATAGGTTACTGTGGGGTGTGCTGGGAGATTGTGAATGTTTATTACCAGGCCTATTCGGTGGGTTTCTGTGTGGCAAACAATTGGCTCCGCTGTTTGGCAGACACCGTCGAACGTTTCATTTCGTTTCGTTTCGGTTTGGTTCGGTTTTGGGGCTGCAGCTGTTTCTGGTAAAGCCTCTTGCCCCCATTTGTGTGGCGCCCTTTTCTGAGGTGCCTCATCCTTATGGCAGTTGCTGGTTGGTGTTGCTGTATTAGCTGTTGTTATTGTGGCTGGTAAAATAAATGGATTTCCATTTGGATATTACACAATTCGTGCCTGCTGCTGCTTGTGCTGCTCCTTTTCTCTTTGACTCTCTTTGACTTTCTCTACTTTCCCTGAAAATATCTGCAAATGCTGACAATTGTTACGTTGTACTTTGATTTTATGGAACTATCTGCTGAACTTCTCTACTTAATCTCCCACTGAAGCCGAAGCCCTGCTGCAAACACTAATTGGCTTTAAAGTTCTCGTCGCTACTCCAATGCGGAAGTCGGGAGCAAAAGCTTTAAGCCCCTGGCATTTATGGCAGCTGGGATTGCACTTGGTCACGCCATAGACTTAAAGCGGAAACAGTCTGCAGAGGAATTAAGTTTTAAAGTGTTTTCCGCCTACAGTGGAGGCCATTAAACTGCTTCCATGGATGGCTCTTAAAGTGATGATGGATGGATATTGGCCACAACGAATGCTTCGAATCACAACAGAAACAGTTCGAGCAACGAACAACAAATCAAATTGAGAATTTTGAGAGCGAGAAACGTGTTTTCTCGCTGCGTGACCCACATTTGGAGTTCGCGTTGATGCAATTTGGTGGCAGCAGGCCTTAAGTGCTTTTCTTTTCGCCTGGTCGACCTCTGCCTCTGCCTCCATCTGGTCTCTGAGTGATTGACCCAGTTTTCACGCCCAGTAGACGTACTTTATTAGCCTCAGAGGGTGCCGAGGATTGGGTCCAAAGACGTCAGACAATGTTGTCGTCATCTTGTCCGCCTTTTGTCTTGGGTCATCTGTGCCATCTGTGCCTGCTCCTAGTCCAGCCTCATGACGTCAACTGTCTGGGGAAGTTCAATTTCATTAGGTTTCAGTTGCACGGCGATTAACAGGAACTAATGAAAATGTCAGTTGCCTCGGCACCACATGACGTATACGCAATCCTTAAGCTACGTTAAAAGTTTTTACGCTCTACTTGAAAATTCTTGTCTGCTTTTTGATATTAGCAAAGTTTCTGTTGGCTGTGTGTGTGTGTGTTGCCAAAAACTTTATTGCGCAACTAACAAGTTTCTAAGGAGTGAATAAGTTTGCATTTGTTTGGGAATGTAATTTGCATACGAACAACAGGCAGAAGCGGTTGAATAATGAGTAATCAGACCCCGAGCCAAGACATTTCAATTTATGGCCCTAAATAAATGGCTTGCGTGCCGGGTCGGTCCCTTGCCAAATTTAGTTTGGTTTCCTTCCAACATTCCCCTCTGCCGTGGCATGCCGCTCGCTTTCGATTATCCCAGTAATTACGAAACGATAGCACCAACAATTAGAATTACATTGGCATTAGGTACTATATAGGATCTATGTATATAAATAGTGTGCTTGGGAATGGGAGGGCCTAAAGTGCATCCGGCTGAAGTTGAATTACCTCGTTTGGCCTCTATAAAAAGGTTTCTTGGCAAGCAGCCCTGACATTTAACTGGTGTGTTGGTGTCTCCTCTTCCCATGCACCTTCTGGCTGTAGTCTCCCTGACTGAAATTCTACGTGCATATAGCAGTGCACATCCGAAATTACCTTGTAAAACTTTCATGACTACCGCAGATTTATCAGCGGGGTGCCTCGACTAATTGCCGCTGCCCGGACGCTGCCTTGTCCCCATGAATCAAATGATCCGTTGTCGTGGTCCGGCTCTGGCTCCAGGGCCCCGAAGCCGGTGCCAAAGTGTGCAATTAAAAATGCACATTACTGCGGTATCCTCTGGCTCTCCTTCTTCCTCTCTTTAGGGGCCAATTTCCGCTTTCCCTCGCTTTCCATTTCCTGCTGCTTCTTCCTCTGAGAGATTTCTTTTGGGATGGGGCAGCAGGGCAGTAAGTTCAATGAAGCGTTCGACTGTGGTTGTCATCTGACAAGGCCGTGATTTATGGAATTGAATGTGCTATAGCAGCTTTTGGGGGATGGGGACGGCATGGGGATGGGGGCTTGTGTAAAGTATTATCCGGTCATATGCCAGAAGAGCCGCAGCCCATTACGAAATGAAGTTCATCTTTGTGAAGCCATTCCAATGTCAAATTTTAATGCTTCCTATAATGGTATTACCCTTCTATCTTTTTCAGGTCGTACTCGTATTTATACTCAGCATTGCATCCCTCATTATATACTTTGTTGATGCATCTAGCGAAGAAGTCGAAAGATGCCAAAAGTGGAGTAACAACATTACTCAACAGATCGATCTCGCATTCAATATATTTTTTATGGTTTACTTTTTTATACGAGTAAGTTGCACACGGCCACAAAACAATTGACAGACAAACACTGACACACACTTACAGCGCCGAGCCACACACTGAGTTGATTTTACCGATTATTTCAAATCGATTGGCTGGAGCGATGATTATTTGTGGTTATGATTTATGCTACAAAAATTCTTACAAATTCTTGTGTTCTTTTCAATCTGACAATCTTTTTACAGTTCATAGCGGCGTCCGATAAGCTTTGGTTTATGTTAGAAATGTACAGTTTTGTAGATTATTTTACAATACCCCCGTCCTTCGTATCAATATATTTAGATCGAACATGGATCGGTAAGCGAAACAAATCCCTATTAAATTACCCTAATTCAATAAAATTCCAAAAATGTTATATGCATACAAATCGGAGCTGATTGGGTTAATATATGAATATGAATTTGAATTTGAATCTGTATCTGTATCCTATATCCTCACTCCTTTTCCCGTACACGAACACATCTGAAAAACTGATACACACACATACACACAAACACAAGCCAACACCCGGGTCCTGATCGATTTGTATGCATGCAATGTGCCTTACTCTACGCCATTCGTCAACACTTATATATGCATCTGCGTATAAAAATTATGTATTACCATGAACAGGTCTTCGATTTCTTCGAGCGCTACGTCTCATGACTGTTCCAGATATTTTACAATATTTAAACGTACTAAAAACATCGAGCTCCATACGCTTGGCTCAACTAGTATCAATTTTTATATCCGTGTGGTTAACAGCAGCGGGCATTATACATCTGGTATGTAGAAACACATAAAACCTATAAAACACATATCTATGATCTATGATCACACACACACACACACACACACACTCGGGACCAGCTGTTCCCCTGTCCATGGCTCTGTGACAGGACTGCGATGTGTGCTAAAAGCCAGTCATTATTATTAACAAATTAAAATGCCATATTGCATCCGGCTACAGAGCGTGGAACGAGGGCACGCCTGATCCTATACCGATCGTATATCCATACGTAAATATAGAGAGTGTCCAACTTGGTAGTGATTATCGCTGATGCGGTGGATAATGGCATTTGCATTTACTTAAAATTTAGCTGGAGAACTCTGGCGATCCGCTGGATTTTAATAATGCTCATCGTTTATCGTATTGGACCTGTGTCTATTTCCTAATTGTGACCATGTCAACGGTAGGATATGGTGACGTTTACTGTGAGACTGTCCTGGGAAGAACATTTCTCGTGTTCTTTCTGCTCGTCGGCTTGGTAAGTTTCCCCTGCACTGCAAAAATATTTAAGAAAAATAAAAACAAAATATCTCTAACACACACCATATATACCAAAATGAAATCTAAGCTTTCTTTTAGTTGAATATGTACCTAGATGAATACCTCGTATACTCGTACAGATATACATATGTATAGAAAACGTTTTTCTCTTTCCCTTTGAAAATCTGTCTGCCTCCGCCTCTGCCTCGATGCCCATTGAGATTAAGTTTAGGCCAAGCCACAGCGGGGTTGGAAGTGCTTAAGTGTGTGAATGATTTATGTTTTGGTTGCCGCCTAATCTACTACTACATAGTACAGTTGTGCTCAAGAACCATAGTTGAGTTGAGTAGCCAAAGCAGTACAGTCCAGTAATCCAGTATCCAGTATCAAGTATGCAGTACTAGCCAGAGTGTAGCACTCTCGATACTCAATACTCCATACTGAATTTGAAACTCTCTTAGCCGTAATTCTTTTAGCGTACCGTACCCCTCCGTTGAGCTCCCTTCTCTCTTACATAACAAATAGCCTTAATATATACTCAATACTCGTACATTTGTTAATTGCATTCAAAAACCTTATGTATGTACATGTACATGTACTTGAGTACATGCCACGTTTATGTAAATACATAGAACGACTTAATACTCGTACGCTGCACCAAGTTTTGAATTATGAAAGTTTATTTGAGACCTTTGCGACTCAGTTCCATATTTACGTTCAGTTCATCCTTCTCCAGTTTTGTTAGCTTACCTCATCACCCAAGCTTAACGCGTTTACTCTGCCTTACGACCACGACCACCAGTCACACCTCAAATACTACTACTACTCGTACACAGCCACACAGAGCCACACAGCGCCACACCCAGACATGGTATCCGAAACATCCGAAAGATACAGGAGCGCCCTGGGCCGGTGTGGCAACTGGTACCCGTTCATTCTCACGCAGCCCATTCGATACTCGTACTCGTACTCTTTCCCCCCATTTTCGATAATTTATGCATGCCGTTTAATTATCACTTTTTCAGTTGAAACTTTCGATTTGCCTTTGGTTTTTGTAATGGAAAACTCGTAGACACCGAATACCGAAACACCAGACACACACAAACAGTGACACAGTCAAGGGTTAGGGTCTGTCTAGGGTCCTGTCGGTTAGCCCAGAATACCAGAATACTACTACTACTATATATACATATATATGTATATATATATGCAACCAATATACCAATGCAATGTTACATATATCCAAAGGTTAATGTTTTTTGCATGCTTTAATGCTGGCTGCCGCATATTCCATATGTTAATCCAAATTCAGTTCAAAAACCAAAGCAAACCAAACCAAACCAATCGAAATCGAAACGCTTCTAGGTCTAATTCCAACCTACCAAATAGCTATCCTTTGGGTGTGAATGTCCCGACCTGACTTCGTACCCACTGTTCAGGGATCCGCTTTGTTTTTTTTTGTGTGTATTCGTATAACTGCAAGTAATCGAATAATAATGCTAACAATAAGACTAAGCCTAAGACACATCCACAACAACATCTATATAACCTAGTACATATGTATATTTTTTGCTGAACAACTGAACAATTGATTTTTGTTAATCTCGTGTACAATGGAATATTTTAGGCAATGTTTGCCAGCAGTATACCGGAGATAATTGAACTCGTCGGTAGTGGCAATAAGTATGGCGGTGAACTGAAAAGAGAACACGGAAAGAGGTAGTCTATAACAACCATAATGCAACATCAAAAAATTATAAACGCATTCTATGTGAAAAAAACACCAAGCAACATTTTCAATATAATCCACAAAAAAATGATCAATTTAAAACAAATTTAAAGTATAACCTATGAAAGAATATAAAATATATGATCTTTTAGGGAGAAATAAGCTTAGGAGTAATATGCATTCGCAGATCACTGAGGAGGTCCTTCAGATATGATAAGCTCTGAGCTAGGTTTGCCTGAACCACAAACAAAAACCTTCGCATAGAACACACTTTTTGAGTATCTACTCGTATTTGAGAGACTCCAATTAGCTATTATAGTATTACCAATATTAATAACTATTGATTAGAGTCGATTAATTACAATATATAGTCTGTTACCCTCCAAATTTGTTTCCCTAATTTAATTTATCAACTGAATTTGAATCTTTAAGACTCGCATACACAGTTGACTTACCCGCATCAAAAAGTAGTTTCAGTCGACTCTAAAGTCGTCCGTTTCTCTAACCAAACTTTTTTGTTCGTTGATAAATAAGTATTGCGAAAAAACAAAAAAAAAAAAAAAAAATACATGACATTTGATAAATCATCAAACAAGTAATAAAAGTAAAGTACAATATGATTATGATTTCCATTTGTATTTTATTTGTATTTTCTCTTTCTGATTGAGTAAACTATTTTTGGATACATTTTTGATTTTAGACAGTCCCGAAGAGTCGTATACACATTGATCTATTTGTATATGCCATTAAAGATTTTAATGTCTAATTCACTTAGGTTTTGTTTTCTCATTTTCGTTTATTGGTTTATGGTCTTCCGTTTATTTTGCTATTTATTTGTGTTTTTCTTTGATTTATTTGGTTTCTTTAAACATTTTTATTGAACACTTTTTACTCAATCGTTTTCGTTTTTGTTTCTCTTTATGATTTTGATTTTTGTTTTTTCGTTTTATCTACATATTCGGATTTGAGATATCTATCGTTTTACACTTTATACTTTGCCATGCTTTAAACGTTCCGTATTAACACCAGAACTATGATACCAGATATGCGTTTATCAATTTGCAATAGTTCAAGGTTCATACTCGTATATATTTCTTTCGATATCTTAAAGCAACTATTTAGGCGCATTGTTGTAACACATCCCACACACACACACATGTACACATGGTTAAGTATATATATTTATATATATGCCACACACATATAGACACACTCACGTCCCCCCAAATAGCATCGGTCACGCATTGCCAAAAATGTAATTAAAAATCCGTTTCTCGTATCTAAAGTCGTAACACGTAACGTTCATTATTTCTTTTTTTGAAGAGAGCAAATTCAAGCTTCAAATTTTGCCATATTTTTCTATTCATACTTCCTTTTAATTCTTTTTGAATATTCAATCGTTTTGTCAGCCATACTGATCTATAAATAGTTGAAAAGTTCACCAACAAAAATAAAGAGAAATTTTTTCAAAAAATTTGTCTTTGAAATTCGGTGAACCGAAGTTTTGTTATTACTCAACCCTATTAACTCATTCAATCCAATCCAGCTGAAAGCGTAATCCCAAAAATCATAGTAACATGTATCTAGGATTGTATAAAGTACGGCATCTCGCATAGCGTAAAAGTACGATTATATCTATAGAGCGCACTACTCAAGCAAAGAACTATCCCTTACCGAATCGATGTGGTTTTAGAGATGGGTCTCGGCAGCCCTCTCCATATCTCCACCTCTGTTTCTGTTCAGGCAGATCCCTGCACTCGTCGTGTATTGTAAACTACAATTGTAAATTATTAGATGTAACCAAAAAAGTAAGAGTACAGTATATAGATGCCTACAGACGAGCTCTTGCCAAAGAGATTTACATATGTAAAGTAATGTACAATTAGACTTAATCTACTGTGTGAAAGGATTGTTCTGAGTGACTGACTGAGCGTTCTGAGTGCTGAGTGATGTGTGTAAATAAGTGAGTGAATGATTTCTAAGCAGTTAGAGTGTGTTTGTGAATGAATCTGAATCAGAGTTGAGCGGTTTCCATTGTGCACTGTTCTACGTCGTCTGCCTCACCGTCAGCGTCAACGTTCAACGTTCAACGTCGTCGTCGATTTGTTTTCTAACAATTTGTATCCATAATAATTTTGTCCATTTCTTTTTACACATCTACACACACACCCAAGAAAAACAGCAATTTGTTAGCCCAACCGAACAGAACAGAAAAACCCACCAAATCCACAACAGAAAAAACCTTGTAATACTAAAAAAAACTCAACTGAAAAACAGAAACTCTGTTGGCACATCTCAATCAATCTAAATGTGTATGTGTGTTGTTGAATTTAGGCCGTTTTCGCTAGTTGGATACCAGAAATCACTGAACTGGCCGCCCAGAGAAGCAAATATGGTGGACAATATAGCAAGGATCCTAGAAAAAGGTACACGAACAAGTTGCTGGCTGTACCGCTAAGAGAAAACTAAAAAAAATCTCAAAACCCAATCAAAAAATACAACACAAAAATAATAAGATAAACAAGAAATGACTATAAAGCAAAAACAAAAACCACAAACCAAAAAAAAAAGATCAAAAACACCTCAGCAATCGAAGAAACTTCAATTCATTTTTTCTTTACTAAACTCCAATCAAACAACCAACAGCATATGTTTCATTTACTTTAATTTTTTATTTAATTTTTTGTTCATTTGTTTTTGTTTTGACGCCACCTGGAATTGCATAAAAATGCCCAAAACTACGAGCCCGGCAGATAAAGCAAATCTCAGTGTTGTCCGGGTTTGCAATATACACATATTGAAAATTTAAACTCTACAAAACAATCCATTTATATACTTTCTTTTCTGTATTATTTTCATAAAGCAAATCAAAAACACAACAAATCGAAAGTAACAAAAAAGCAATTAGGACTTGAAAGGCATTGGTTTCTTGGCGGCATGTGTCTGTATTTAGTTGAATCAGCAAAAACCGAAAAGAAAAACTATAAAAAAATTGCACAAAAATTAAAGGATCAAAGTGGTTCATAAGCGAGAGCTATAACCTATTTAATTGACTTGTCAAATCCTTCTGTAAATCTTGTTGTCGTTTAACCCAATTTTTTTTTGCAACTTTTGTCTTTTTTTTTGAGTGCGTTTCATTAGGTTTATTGTTAGCTAGAGAGAAAAAATCCATTGCTTCAAATATTAATAGCAAAGCTCGCAAATCAATCTGTGTGCAGATAACTTTTTTGAACCCTTTTTAAATTCAAATTGTTCATTGTTAATTGTTGAGCGCCTGTGGGTATGCAACACTTTTTTGCGTTCTGCGTTTGGGATATTGAATGGCCCGCGTTTTCCCTTTGTAACCTCTTTTTTTAATATAAGCAAACTACATATATGGCTAACGAATCTGAGATATCTTATTGGCTTCCTTCCCCATTTGTTGAAGCATGCACATTTCGCATTTGGTAGTCCACAAATCAAACAATTTATGTACCATTCCACCACCGACCTGACATCATCTCTTGGAAAATAATTTACAGAAGTATTTGAAAGTGTGCCTCAAATGGAATTGCTTAGACAGTCAATCAAAGAGCTATAAACTCTATATTTCCAAGTCTGTAATTTTTGAGTTTCGTTTTGTTTTTTGATTTAGTTTGTGTATCTGTAAATAGACGGCAGACTAGACAACAATTGCGTGTTTTTATGCAACTTCAGCTGCGTCATTTATTTTGAGTTTGAACGGTTGACGAAAAGCTCCACAACTAGCGCTGAATCAATATACATACTATATGAATATATATACTTAATTTTGTAAATCGCTTCTTTTTGCGTTAACAAACTGCATTTTTGTTGAATTGTTCATTTGTTTGTTCGTTTGATTGTATTCATTTTGATTATTGAAATACACACATAAACACAGACAAACACCAAATTGATGCTTTGGTTCCTGTATTGAGTTATTGTTTCCCAAATACGATTTACAAGATATTTTTTCCCGGTTGTTTCTATATGCGATACATACATAAATACAGTTGCAGTAGTTACGTTTTTGCAATTTCAATTTATCCAACATAATATATCGAATTTACTTGTAATTTACATACCATACCAAATACAAAAATAATTCCACACCTAATCAATCTAACCATCTCTAATTCAAGTCGTTAATTTGCTTGCACCCACTTTGTATGCCGCAGCCACGCATAAAATAACGAAATCGAAATCGATGCCTGCGCCAGATGGCGCTGCAAATACTCGTATGTTTTTTTTTTGTACCGATGATCATCATTTAGAGGAAAATTGATATTTGTATACTTGTAATAAGTAAAGAGTTGCAGTACCCTATATCTACTTGTACTATATCGCATTCAGTATCAGTATCAGCATCATGTTTTCACATTATTCTCGTAACTCGTAACTCTATTCCCAACTGAACCGAACCGAACCGGATTGAACCGAACCGAACCAAACCAAGCCGAGCCCCACCCGACACACCCACACACACATAAGCGGACTAGTTTGTTAGATACCCCATACCAACACACATACAGATACACATAGTAATAGTAGTGGTAGTTCAAGTTGAAGTTTTAGGCACTGAAACCCATCACCAAAAATGAAGTCGAAAGCCAATGTGTCGATGTGTGTGCGTGTGTACTTGGCACCAACTTTTATAGGGTTCTGCCCCCTCACTTAGCATTACCCATGTATATCTCGTTGAATAACCAAAAAACACATACCCCCAAGAAACCATTAGAGCCATAAGAAATTTAGTTGCAAACTGTTGAGGCGGTTTGTCGATTTTTGAAGATAGTCTACTCTAATCAAGATATCAATTTTAAAATCAATCTTCAGTTAATTTACTAAGTTTATGTTTTTCATTTTCTTTTGGTCGAATATGATTTTTCAACAATGGCGTCTGGTTATAATACAAGCAAACCAGCAATACAAGAACAACCAGCGACAATAGCTACCGAAATGAATGAACAACAAGAACAGCAATCAGAGATCCAATCCGCTCTGCACCGTCGTCTCATACTTCTCCTTTAGGGGTCCTGCTTCGAAAACTATGGTCCTCATTTACCAAGTCCACATACCATGTCTCCTTCTCTCCACTCCCCACCACTCTCCTCTTTCTGTCTATGTGTTTCTCTGTTGATCCTTAGCGCGAAACTCTTTGCCTTTTTACTCTTACCCCTACGTCATACGAAATTTGTTAAATGCTTTTTGATTTAATTTATGAACAACAAAAAAAGAACAAAATACTTCACTGTCATCATTATCTTTCATACTGTAAACAGGCGATTTTTGCAAGTTGTATACCTGAGATTATAGACTTGATTGGAACAAGAGCCAAATATGGGGGCACATTAAAAAATGAAAAAGGGCGAAGGTGAGACAAACCAAATTTTCTAACAATCAATCAACAAACAATTAATCTACAAACCGATTAAACCGAAAATTATATAAAAATAAACAGCAACAAATAAGACTATATACTCGTACTACCACAAAACAATAATATACCAAACATAAGTTTAAGCCAAACAACCAATCTAAAGTCACCCAAAAATGTTCAACTCAACTAACCAAACAAACCAAACAGTTTTTTGTTATGTTTCAAACAAAATAAACACCAAATCAAAATGAAATTTCTGAAACGAAAGCAAAGAAATTCAAAAATTGTTGTACTTTTACTTTGCGCTTCATTCATGTCCAGCGTTTTACGAGTGTGGAAAAGTAGCTGAAATTTGATTTTGATTATGCATATATCCCAGAAAAACACAAACCTTCAAACCAATGCATAGACCTTTTACATACATACGCCACAAAATCAATTCAAAGCCCCACAAAACATGGCCCAACAACCCAACCAATCACAATCATCATAATCGATGAATTCAAGTGAAACACACACATGCGGCATTACTCATACGCCCGGTGGGACCGCTTGGCTGGCGCAGCTGCCACTAACATTTGTACATTTGAACTCTTCCAGTATCCGGCAATCAATCAATCAGCCAATCAATCATCAACTCAACCCCAAATTCAAACATTTAATCGATCAAACACCGAACAACACAACCAGCCACCTCCACCACCACTAAAACACCACACCACCCACACGACAATTGAAAATAAGAACAAATCAACAAGAAAATTAAACTAAAATATTCATATTGCTTATACGAAGAAAAAAAACTACCCAATAATATATATATATTTTCAGTTATCCAACAACTCATTTTGTGTTTGTTGCGTTTCATTTGATTTCCTTTTGCGTTTCGACTTAGACGAGTCGTCTACGTAGTTCAGTACGTAAATCGTAAACGTAACCTAGGACGTCACCTAACGTAACGTAATGTAATGGCCGCCCCCTGCTGATGATTATGATTGATGATATTGATGACGATCATGATTTTCGATGATGATGATATATGGTGATGGGGGGCCGTGCCGCTTTATGTATTAGTTCCATTATTCTTTCGTTTCGCCCATCGATTTGCCTTTTTATTTGCCAGTTTTTTATTTTTGTCTTCTTTGAATTGGCATTTTGCAGATATCGTACTCGTATTTGAGAATCGTACCACAAAACTATAACAAAATCAATTGTTTCGTACTTAAAAACTGTTCTGAGTGTATCTACTATATCATGTGCGTACTCTTAACTACCAAATGCTATCTTGTTGTGAGTTTCCATACTACATCCTGAATTTGAACGCCAAATTTTCAACTTACTCTTCTGCTACTTTCTTCTCTCTATATCGTACTCGTACATCCTGATCTTGAACCTAAATTCTTTAGATCTTTATCGTTTGATTTGCACGTTTACTTTCCGTTTTCCGATTCTCCTCTTCAGTTTAGATAGCGTGCCCGAATCGGGTTTGATTTTTTTTTTTTTGGTTTTCCTTTTGCTTTTCTTATAGCCAATTCGAATACGTACAACAACTGATCGATGGATCGTTCGGTCGATCCTCCGTTCGATCCGTACCATTCGAGTAAGTGTGAAGTCAGAGCTGATGATTGGCATAAACCGAAATCCGCATTCGTATGATCGTACAATATTCCTAAGTTTGTCTCCTTTTTGTATGCCATATCATCCTAGCCTTATTTTGCATTTGTATTAGCCCTTGAAGTGAATCAGTGATTGGTGTTTATTATTGTGTTACATTACCGTAATTGTCTATATAGTCTTTGATATCGAAGTCGTAACTCGTATATATATCTATATATCCATATATATATACATATACATAAATATAAATATGCAAACGATGAATTTTTATACAATGCCAAAACAACCTTAAACGATTAAACATTGAACGATAATAATGCATACTAAATACATATTAACAATATATTACTATTGATTCGATTGTATACGTATATGTTAGAGCTCCATATAAATCAGAATGTACACACACACATGCATAAGTAACTCGCAGAAGAGTCCGACTCTCTAGACACCTTCTCCACAAGTAATCGTACGACAGCAATTTGTATATAACAAGCAACTCTCAACTTCCCGGAAGACTTCAATTTGCTCAAACTTTTTGCCTAGAAATGTATGTAAAATACTAGAGTAGGACTTCGAGGTGGCTCCAACTACTGTAACAGAATCATCTAATAAATAAATGTGTGTGTAATGCCAATCCAAAAGACATATCAAGCAACAAGAACTCATATTCCCGCATACTCGTATAACCAACATAATTTTACTCTCTCTCTCTCTCTCTCTCTAATTATATATATATATCTCTCTTTATCTTTCTCTAAACCCTTTAATCAGTTATCAGATACTATGTGTTGTAGTTCTTGGACCAATTTTATAAACTCTATGCTCTATACATTCCACACTCCCACACAAACATACTCGTATACTTCTTTTTAATGATACAAATTTTGGTTTTCATCCATTTTCCTCTTCTTTGTGAACTTCTGTTGCCGACAAAACATTCGAAGACAACGGTATAATTAACTAATAAAAGATAAAGAATCATAAATACACAATATATACGGACCTACAGAATTATACATATCGAATCGGTTGAAAATATAATTCCACTCCACCTAATTGTCGTTACCCAGTGTTGTGTATGGATGCGCTCTACGTTTAGAATTGATTTACCTTTTGGTTACCTAATTCGGATCAGATCAGGTAGGAGGCGAATGCTTAGGGACCTGCATCGTTGTACTTGATGTGGTATGATACTCGTATGTTGAGTGGCCCCCCCCGTATGCACACACCACACTCTGTTGCGTAGCTAAGGAACCACTTAAATGGAGGAGATAGATTGCTCGCTAAGAGTATTACTCGTGCCTGTACTATCCGTAACGTAATCGAAACAACAC
The DNA here is from genome assembly GCF_018151105.1 of Drosophila obscura. NCBI lineage: Eukaryota > Metazoa > Arthropoda > Insecta > Diptera > Drosophilidae > Drosophila > Drosophila obscura. Next base: position 3,148,949 of record NW_024542781.1, on the reverse strand, counting down.
CCAAATCCACTGCCGTATCCGTATCCAATTCCTTCCAAATCTGTATACACACACACACATCTCCTTTCCATCTCTCTACGACCCTCTCTCTCTCTCTCTATCTTACTCTCGTTAACTCTTTCAAGATCTGTCCTTTACGCTGTTTTTATTTTACTTGAAACTCACTCATTCATTGCACATACAAATGTATCTGAGCGCATCTGAAGAACAAACATTGAAATTGTATTATATTTTCTGATTGATATTCATATTCATGTCCACCACATGGACAGCAATTCTATGCGGAAATAAAATAATGAAAATGCGTGGCCAGGCATCAAATGTTTAACTTTCTCACTATACTTATATCATTTCCAAAAAAAAAAAGTACAAAAAAAAAAAAACAAAAAATCTGTCTAAATCAAATTGTCACCATTCGTTTTAGCTGATGCAATTAAAAGACAAAGAAAATGCAACACAAGAACTAATAGAAAGTAGTTCGTTTAATTCGTTTGTTTGTTCGTTAAATGCAAATTGAAGTTCTTCTTTCTTTTTAGAGTCCTAATCTAGCACAATTTTTTTTACTGCCACTGTAGAGGTAAACCTGTTGATATTGCCTTGTTTTAAACCACGAAGAAACATTTCACTGAACTCCACTTATCAATGAACGTAATGACGCATAAGGATGGGACTAAAAGATAAAATTATGAGAAAAATATTCGAATTTTATTGTTACCTTAGCGTTTATTTCAAAATATTTTTATTTTCTAATAAAATTTGAAACTTTACATTAATGTTACGATGTCTAAAAAATTTCTTTAAAGATCGCGTTTAACTATTTCTTTTAGTTGTCAAGATCTCATGATATTATTTTCCTAAGAGACTTTTATATTTTGGGTAAAAGAATTTTAATTTAACTCTGAACGAATCTCATCATTTGACCGCCTTCGACACTGTAGTTTCTGTGGTCATGGTTTGTATGACACAGTACAATGAAACCCTCACACCAAAATCACACACAAACACACCCACACAACAAGAAGAGTATGCATGTTGTAGTTAGCCCGGCACTGATACACTACACTACTTTACCTAGGTATGGATAGAATGCCTGCCCGGTTCGCCTGACTGCCTGATTGCATGACTGTGATAACAGTGAATTAATATCCAACCGAACCCATAATATGTTTTAATCATAGCACCCTGTAGAAATATAAATAACTAAACATTAGCAAATGGAATGAGCGTAGTGTATTATACAATGTGTACATAGTATATAGAGTACCAATACTTTGGCCAGTTGCTGGCCAGTTTTGATGCTTTCTTGATGCATGTAAGTTGATTGAAAACGAAATGGTGTGCGTAGCTATGCCTTAACCTAGAACCATATTGATTTCCAATATATATATAATTATCATTTGATTGAACTGCAGCCGCAGAGTGCTGCCGCTGCGGGGACGAGATCCTCATTTTGTGTCTATTATAATTTCTTGCCATTGAATTGATTTGTGAACAAGCCTCTGGGGTAGCAGACTAAATTCATGCATTCTGCATTTATAATTTGACTTTAGTTTATTGATTTTTCAGTTTGTGTATTTTGTATAATTTTTGATAAATGTTTGTTTTCCAAAGAAAATGCAAAGTAATTTATACTTTACCACAAAATAATACTGACAAGCCATAAAGATATAACATAACCAAGCAACGACAAGCAGTTGATAAATAATACAAAAGAGATCAAAGCATAAATCACTATAAAGAAATATACAGAAATACAAGACAATAAATATAAATAATCTCACCCAAAGAACATGCACTCATCTAAACATACACAAGGCACTCTCGCAGATACACTATCACACACACACCCACACACACGCATCAATTGTATTATATAATTGTATGGCTTGTGGTTTGGCTCATGGAATGCTATCCTATCAGAGATATGTGGATGAGCCAGGCCCAGAGACAAACGAAGGAATTTAATTTCATAATTGAAGCCAAATTCAATTTCTGTCTCTCTTGCTGCTTCACTCACATACTAATTCTGGCACACATAAGCGCAACACACAAACACACACACACATACAAACACACACACTCACATTTACATACCCATTTGTAACACATGTACAGCGGTTCAATGCATTCCACTTTAGGTTTAAGCCAAATTGTTGCTTTACCCGTATCGATAACAAATAACAATTCAATGGAACTAATCTATTTATCTCTCTATGCCACACCCCCACACACTTGAACGAACCAACCGAAACACACAGACATATTGTGGTATGCGGTCACATAACATACGAGTCCGTGTCGCATTTCCTGAAGGACTTTCTCCACGAAGATCGGGAGGATGTCGATGTCGAAGTGGTCTTTCTCCATCGGTAAGTCCATCCAGAACCTGTCCAAAACAGCAGACAAACCTCTTTCTAAACGTATTGCTAATTTGTTGTGCCGTTGTTCATTTGAATTTATGGTTTCTTAAATGTATTGTATTTTCGATTGATTTTGTTAAATGAGATCAGCAACAAAGAGAACAAATTTAGAGCAGTACTTAAGCAGAATGAGAGAGAGGGGCCAACAGTTGCGCAGAAAAGTATGCTATGATTTGTCAACAGCTGCTAGCCTCTCACTCGATAGTTGGGGGGCACAGACATCCCCCAATCAGATAAGTTAGACCAAGGCACTATTATTAAGTATTTGCATTAAACTAGCCTCTAGTTCACACTCAGAGCGATACAAATCGACTTAACTTTGATATTATTTTTACCCTTTTGCTTTTACTACTTAACTATTAATATTGAAATATATCATATATCATGTAATGTAATGTAAACCATACGACGAACAATTAAATAGCAAAGAGCCTGACCTGGAGCTAGAGGGACTGCTGAAGCGTCACTATACCACAGTGGCCTTTTTTCAGGGCACTATGATGAACGCAGTCGACCTGGAGAGAGTCAAGGTACACAGAACACACACCAAGACACAACACTACCAACCTGTACACACTCACACGTACATATACAGACATACAAACATACATACACACATACACAGTGAAAACAGTGAGCATACAAGAAGACACACGCAGAAATAACGATATACTCGTACTCGAGCCGCGATTGTCAGGTGCTCCTACTACTATGTACAACGATACTACAACTCATTCGTATACCATGTGAATGTGAATGTTCTTGTGTCCGTGCGCAGCCCATGACAGTGACACGCCCACAACGTAGTCCTCCGAATAACCGAAATGCAATTTCAAAAACAATATTATCAAGTTCCATTTTCTGCTGACATCTCCACAGCAACCAAGCAAAAAGACACGCCCTCTCCCCAACGTCTCTATATACTCGTACCATAAATCTTTGCTCGCTCTCACTTTGAACTTGAACAATTCAATTTTGTTTATTTTTATTGCAATTTTATAGCTTCATTATAGCATTCTTTTTAATGGTTTCCGGTTGCTGCTGATGAGATTTCCCAGAAATCGTTTTCTACCAATTTTTTCTCAGAGCTTCATTATAAAATAATAAAAAAAAAAAACAATAAATAAAATATATACTCAAATATACATATTATAGGTAGTATTTAGATAAGATTCCCTTACCACATAATTTCACCTTCTTTTTATTCGTAATATTTTACACGTTGGCTTTAAGTAATTTAACCTGCTTAATGGAATGTCCTCCTTAGCTGAAATTTTGTTCGATTTCTAAATTACAATTTACCATATATCTTGATTCCATACAATCCAAATCGAGCTAAAGCTAACATAGAAAAGCTTAAAATTAATTCACTTTAATCCTTTTCTTTATTTTGAATACTTTGTAGAAATCTGAATAGATCTATATTATTTGTAATATTATGGTAAAATCTTTTGATACCCCATAGAGTTCGTCAAGTGTTGAGACCATAGTCCTTAAGTAATGTTAATAAGTTATTTAAGAAGAGTTTAAACATAGAATATAGACCCAGGGCTATCCAGTCTTATAAGGAGTATTGATAGAGTATTTAGATTTAATGACTCACAGTTTTCGTTGCACCTCCGGCTTGGAGTTTTTATTTCTACAGTTGTCTGCATTCTTTTATTTTCTTTTATTTTCATTTGCATACTTGCCGAACCACAAAAAACTGCACCATAATCATATGATGTGTATATTGTTTGTTGTGTTATATACACACACGCCTCACCCTTACACGCCACCTGCAACGATGATCTTCTGTTTCTTTTGAACACAAACCCAATCCACGTAAACCTTGTGTACATTGGAAACATTGAAAACTCTAAAAACTTTGTATTATTTTCCCAAAAACAAAAAAACAAAAAAAAAAAAAAAAAATCTCGAAAACAAAAACAAACCAAAAAACCGAATTTTGATTGAAAAATTAATAAAGTAAACCACCCGATTTGGAACTTGAGGGTTTGTTCAAACGTCATTTTACCACCGTGGAGTTCTTCCAAGGAACCATTATGAATCCGATTGATCTGCAAAGGGTTAAGGTAAAACAAAAAAATGTCTTTTCATTTGATCTGTTATCTGTGTTTGTTTGTTGCTTTCCGTTCGATTCATTTACCGTTGGCCGTTTTTCGTTTACGTTCTTGTGTCGACTTGTTCTGAGCTATGATTTCATTATGTATTAACCAAAAACCCCAGACTAAGCGTACTACCACTACTTCGTACGTAATTGTATAACGAACGCTCAAAATGTAATTACAACCCGCCTATAAATAAACCCATAATCGTGTTTATCTATGTATATGTATATGTGTGTATGTGTATCGTATATCTATATGTATAAACGATACCCGTGTTCAACATATGTATTGCCATGTTTATGTATGTAAATCATAGTTATGTGGCCATTATGCGTTGGCGTATTCTCGTTCGCTGGCTTTATTTCTCTGTTCAACAAACAGCATCAAAATTTTCATTTGTATCTGGCATTCGTATTATTTGGCCCAGCACTCGAATAACCTCTGAAATTATGAACAATACACAAATAAACCAGCTGCGATTAACAGGCCACAAATAAACACACATTACACAATAAATTGCTGTTGACATTGCTGTGAAAAAACTTGATTTAATTTTAATTTACGAGTATCATTAGTGGAAGCTGCATTACTTAAAACAATAATCGTTAATGTATTTTCGAATCTATGTATGTGCTAAGTATCTTATTGTAATTGTTAAGTTATTTATTGTATAGTAGGGATTAAACACACAAACTGCAAGCCTTAAATAAATCCAAAAGAGTTCAGAAAGCTATCAGAGAAGAGTGTAGTGTAAACTCTAAAATCCATTGTATCCTTTTATTGCTTATGCGATTTAAGCTTACTCTAACTTCTGTTGAAAGTACATATGTTTTGATCTATAATATTCATAATTAATACAGATTCAAATCAGTTTTACATTGCGAAGTTTATTTTTCCAAGACAGAAGATAATAGAAGAACTCTCTTACTTGATTCTACAATAGATTTCTTAATTTTCCAAATTAAGAGTCTCAAGAGTCCTTAAAAAAAAACAAATTTTCTTTGACAACTGAAACCCTAAATGAGAAATTGGGGAAATGTACGCGTCATTATGTACTTTAGGCTTTCAGTTTAGCATTGAACAAATATCTATACATATTTTTTATGACTTTTAAAAAGGAATCTTGCAATCAGCTCAGTTGTATCTAGCTTTAACTATACTTATTGTGTTCCAAGTGTATTAATATGGTCTTAAGACATTTCTTATATGTATATATATTTTTGTACATAACAACTTAATCGATATCCTGCATGAGTCAGAGCTGCTTTATATCTATCGCATCTATTGCATGCGCGGCGACGGCATGTCCATAATCGATGACAAAGTGCTTGTGGCAAACGCCAATCTATTGTCCAATTTCCACTTGATTTTGCTCTTTAGTTGTATATGGCTTTGATATTTGGTTGGTTATCCAATGCACAGCCACCTCAGCGTTCTTTGTAATTACACACCTCTTCACCGTGCTACCTCCAGCCACCCACCAGCCCTGCCATGCACCGAGCGTTCGCTTTATGATTTCTTATGTTTTCCTTAAGTTGAAGTTAAAATCAAACCAAAGACAATGTCCAGCAACCCACCCACCCAGCAACAATCTTACTACCGCTTACTATCTTCCCCCAACCGCTCGTATCGGGCAATGCTAATGAAAAATCCCAAAAGAAACCTACCAAATACTCAATGTATATGCAAGACATCTGACATTGATCCAGTGCCAGATCAAACCAAAACCAAAACCGAAAACCAAACCAACAAACAAACAAACAAGTACTCCTATTCGTACCATAGTTGTCCAGTCAATGTGCGTGTAAACCGCTTAATAATTGTTAATATTGTGGACAATGCTCTAAACGTGACACCTCTGCAGTATATATATTCACAATAACAATAACAGTAACAGCAACAATTACAATTACAATCACTGAACAAACCCAACCATTACAAACAACTTGGAACAGTTCAAACATAACAAAACTAACTCACATGAGACATACTAGTCTGACCAAAACCAGAAATCCATACCACAATCCAATTCTAATCGGTGATTTTTTCATTCCAATATCACAACCCCAACCACAATAGGTTCACGAAGCCGATGCCTGCCTTGTGCTAGCTAACAAATATTGCCAAGATCCCGACGCAGAAGATGCTGCCAACATCATGAGAGTAATCTCCATCAAGAACTACAGCGACGACATTCGAGTCATCATCCAGCTGATGCAGTACCACAATAAGGTGGGTACCGCTCGCTAATATCTCCATACTCTACATTATACTATTTGATCAATTGATCGGTTGTTCTATTAAATAGGCGTACTTGCTCAACATACCATCGTGGGACTGGAAACAGGGTGACGATGTCATCTGCCTGGCCGAGCTGAAGCTGGGCTTCATTGCCCAGAGCTGCCTGGCCCCGGGCTTCTCCACCATGATGGCCAATCTGTTTGCCATGCGATCGTTCAAGACGGTAAGTTGTGTTGCCCGCCCTCCCCCAAACTGTTACCCACCCAACGCAATACCCGACACAATCACACAACCAGCGTTGAATCAACCAAAAACAGGCCAAAAACCACAAGTTAGATATTTTGAAGATTTACAGATTTGCAGATCCAAACCGAATTTGTTGTATTGCTGACATATGCCATGAGTAAAAAATAAAAGGGGGCAAGCAATATGTCAATAAGGGTATATGCCCGTATCCCGTACCGTATATAAGTATCAAATCAAATGTCTATATATTACGTCTCTAACCCATAGTCGCCAGACATGCAGTCTTGGACAAATGATTACCTGCGCGGCACTGGCATGGAAATGTACACAGAAACATTGAGTCCCACATTTATTGGAATACCATTTGCTCAGGCCACTGAGTAAGTCACGCAGCAGGCAGTTTTCAAACTTTCCAACCAAATATGCTATATATCGTAATACTCGTACCAGCAAGAAAAAAAAAAAATACAATATCGTATCTACTACTACTCTATTCTACTACTTGTTAATCGTGCAGCGTTGAACGAAAAAAAAAAAAATTATTAAAATAAAACATGAAAATATTGTACACCATGAACAACATAAGAAACACATACACACGTATCTCTGGTTTATACGATGAAGTTTTATTGTGATTGGAGCCCTTCTACAGAGCCATTCTATGTATTGCTCGAAAAGGGCAAACTCAATTACAATCAAACTTACTGTAAGCCCATGAGAGACAATTCACAAAACACATTGTTCTTTGTTTTCCACTCAGTTCTGATTGTCGTTGTAAAAATTTTTTACTCGATCTGTTTTCATTTTTCCTCAAAATGACAAAACTCCGGCACGTTTACACCGATCTTAATGTGTTATAACGTGTAAATGTGCCTGCCAGTGGAATTAGATTTCGTATTTTTCTTTCCATACACACACAATCACATACACACACACACACACACACAAATAAAGACATATACACTGTGAAAAATTAGTCGTTGTTTCAAGCTAATTCTTTGTGTAATTGAGTGTTCTAAGTGTTCAAAATGCCTTCAGTGTTTGCAAATACAAAAATATGGTTTCTTTTACTTCATTTTCCAAAAGTAAATTTCGAAAGCTGTCCAGGCAGTTCTATTGACTCTTTTTTTGAGGACACCAACACACAGATACACACACACATACACCACACACCAACACCAACACCAACACATACACATATCGCTAATTGTATGGTATCGATGTGAGCGGAGCGCTCTGAATCTCCCTCCTCTCTCTATCTCTATATCTATCTCTAAAAACAATTCTAAGTTTTGCAGCGTGCATTTGAGTTCAAGTTGGTTTTTCTTTTTTGATTTTCTGATAGTTTTGGTTGACGCTTTTGTTTTCTGCTCATTTGACACACGTTCGGTTCGGTTGAGTCTTGATGCCGTCCGCCACCCCCTGCTCGTGCCCCTTCAATGCTGTAAAGTAAAGTTCGCCAGAAGTGTACAGAAAAAAAATAAAAAAAAACAAAATGCCGAGACCAGAGAACTGCCATCACGATGCGTTCGAAACGTACTGTATACTGTATCTATGCCAAAGCCAAAGCCAAAGTATGCATTGCCTGACCCAGAAACAAGCACTTCCCCACACAGAAAGAAACACAATCAGAGACACACCACTCAGCCAGCACAGACCCTCGCCAGCTGTTGAAATGTGTGCCGTAGACCCATAGCCCCTGCCCAGCTATGCGATGAGCGTAAGATGTATCCCAGCGAGCCGTTGAACCCACTCTAGGCCACTCCACCCACCAAATACCACACTACCAAACAGACCAAACAAAAACGAACAAACAACAACAAAAAAATGATAAAAAATGCGCCACGTAGTTACTTAGCGAACTTACTAAATGCAAACCACAACAAAACCATTTTCTAACTTTCAGTCACCAGACACACAGGCCTGGCAAAATGATTATCTTCAAGGTACAGGGTGTGAGATGTACACCGAAACCCTATCACCTTCATTTACCGGCATGACATTCCCACAAGCCAGCGAGTAAGACTCCAAAATGAGAAATTAGCGAAACCAAATTATATGCAAACTGTATAAAAAATACTACTACTTCTACTACTACTACAACTTTTTGCATTGTACAAAATAAGTTTGTTTAACAATTCTTTTTCCCATTATTTATCAACTTGAATTCGATTCCGTTTGATTTACTCTCCTTCCTCATAATACTCGTAACAAACAATTAAACAACTCAACTTTTTGTCGCCTACCCCCAAACTCTCCCAGACCACTCTCGTACTACCTCCATACCTAGTTACTCATAGCAAGTGAAACGAAAACCGTAACCCAATCAAGAGCAAACGCATTGAGCAACCTGTTACTGTATAATATACTCGTACCATACGACACTCATTTTAATTGGCCCACATCGCATCCGTATCTGCAACCGTAATCGCATCCGATCGCCGCAATCGCTTGCTCACCGAACTCCGCTCGCTGCGACTCGTAATCCGTCCGGACACACCATACACCAAAACACTGCAAACAATTGTCCAGACTTCTGGTCAAGGCTCTCACCTCCACCAAAACCACCAAAACTCCACTCCACTTCTCAATCTCCACCCTCGAAACTCCCGACTCATTGCATGTGCATAGTGAAACGTTTTTGTCCCCAACGTCCTAGAGTGTACCCTAGTCCATTATACGTAGTTGGCAATGGACCAATAATGTTTTTGCGTCCGTAGTCTTGATTTTTGTTTAACATTTATCTTAACATTTGACATGATTTATCTAAGCATTTTGCATAGCATTTCTTGAGTTTTCTAAGCATTTCGCATTGGATTACATGTTTTCTGTAAGCATTTTGTATAGCATGTTAACTTTTGGCTCTGTGAATTTTCTTGTTTGCCACTTTTTTTTACAGTGTACGATTTAAAAGCACTTACGAACACCCACACAAGAACAAACACACCACTCAAACACCCACACTCTCACACACACTCACACCACACACACACACACACACACACACTAAATGTGCATGCCATGTTTTGAGAGAGTTCAACTACACTTTTGTAGCATACTAAACTAGGTTCAATAACAATACTTGTAAAGCAATTCTAGACTAAGTTTGAGATATATGGGTTATCGGGAACTAATGGACACCCGTTCTCCCCCGCGTTTAGACTGTGTTTCTCCAAGCTGAAACTGCTGCTGCTCGCCATCGAGATCAAGGGTGCCGAGGAGGGTGTGGACAGCAAAATTTCCATAAACCCGCGGGGGGCCAAGATTCAGGCCAATACGCAGGGCTTTTTCATAGCACAAAGCGCCGATGAGGTGAAGCGGTAAGAAGTCCTGACGTTGGATACTTATGTGTAGATCCATTAATCTGTTCTCTTGTGCAGTGCCTGGTTCTATTGCAAAGCCTGCCACGAGGACATCAAGGACGAGACGCTGATCAAGAAATGCAAATGCAAAAACTGTAAGCAAACCCTTGTACCAATATTCCACCCGATATCTATCTGCCTATCTCTCTTAGTGTACTTAATTTAAATTATTGGTTTTTATTTTAATATGTATTTGATTTGATTGTTTCGTTTGTGAATCGAACGTTATGAAGTCAGCCAGAGCTGAAAAAGCCCAACCGAAATAATAAGCATTCCAAACTAGTTTGTAAGAACTTTCTAGCTGCGGCACGGGCAGATTCTAGGTATAAGGCGCTCTCTCTATACTCTTTTTAACCTAATGAATATCTTTAAAACTCTTTGAAACTTTGAAACTACATACTCGAATATTCTTATAAATATATATATCGATGTTCTTTTATTATATATTTATTATGTATGTGTGTTGGCGCGTGGCCCTCGCTCTCAAAAACCAAAACCAAAAACTGCAACAACCACAATAACTAACTATGTATAACATAACCGAATCGCAACAACAATATCCATTGGCATGTCTGCCACTGCAACTGCAACTGCCCCTTCAACACACACCTATACATTTCAATGCGTATATGGGTGCGTGTGTGCGCTGCACTTGCAACATGACATAACAAATGAAACCAAAAACCAAAAACGAATCAAATTAAATACAAAATAATACCAACCAATGCCATAACTTTGTCCCACAGTGACTGTTCAGCCCAGGAGCAAATTTGATGACTTAGGTAAATCAAGCTACAACACCGTATAACCCAACCAACAATAAAACATACACTAACAAGAACAAGAACACCAAAACCAACACAAACACTTCTCAGCTTATGAAGTTTTATCCAATACCAATACCAATACCAAAACCAATTCCAATTACAATTCCAACTTTTGTATAAAGTACATTATGCATATTCCAATTTCTTTTGTTTGTACATTGAATACAGCATAATAAAGGTCCCTCCGAATCCCAGACCCAAACCGATATCTCCCTCTAAAGCACTTCACCCACCTCCACAACCAACGAAGAGCACAAAACAATCAAGTTTTTGTTTCATTTGATTTTGATTGTTTTTCGTTTATTTTTTTGAACAATTTTTCAATTGAAAATGTCCCTGTGTGCTCCGACCTCTTTCCATAGCCGTTTCCCACATCGTAGCCACATACATACCATTTCTATATCTGAACAATGTGCCATCCGTCCTGCCGTCCTGCCCGTTCATGTGCAGTTCTTTTTTGGTCACTGTTTCGTTTTGACATGCGCCTCTATATAATCCACCAAGTAACAGTTAACTACAACGATTACACACACACACACATATATAACGACATATAATATATACCTACATATATCCATAAATACCCTTTTGATGGCTTCCCTGGACAACTAAACCCAATCCATCGAACTTGTAAATATGTTTGTGCGATATGCAACCCCAGTTCATTGATTAATCATAAATACTCGTACAACCAGCAAGAAATGTTAACCCAAACTCTTCGCTTTCCCTCAACCATAACCTACCCTACTCACCATTAGAGTATAACTATGATAGATGACACTTCAGATTTTGAGTTTTTCAAAGTGTATTTTGCTTTCAACCCTGATGAAATACAAACTGAAAAGGAATCAAAAAGAGAGGCAGACTCTTATCTATTTTTTAGTCGAATATATTTCAAAATTCGACATATAAAGAAATTCGAAAATACAAATTTTTCTTTGTATTTCATTCTAAAGGGCATGGCAACAATTTTTCCATATTTAAAAAAATATTTACCGAATTTAACATACGAAAATCTCCTTTGATCAACCATTCAGAACTGCACCACTTTTTTTAACAGTCTGTCTCGCTTCTCCTCGCCTTCTATCTATCTCTCTCTCTCTCTCTCTCTCCTTGTCTGTCTCTGTAACTCCCTGTTAATCCTTTGTACTTTATACTTATGTGTTGAGAACCATAAAAGATCGAACCTAACAGAACCAATTTAAGTGCATGGAACCGCGCACAGAAATCGATTTACATTTTATTACACCATCACCATACGAAAAAAAGAAAAGAAATGTTTTGTAAACGAATATACTCTATATTTTCGATCGATTTTGACTCACTTTTGCAGCATCCAGCTCTGATATTTAAATACTCTTACTAATACCTATAACTAAATTAACTTTAAATACTTGCCCGTAGGCCTAAGTTATTGAAATGCTGCGCCGTCTTCACCACAATCCTTTTAACTATTTTTCTTTTACTTTGTCTTCTTGGCGTGGCACTCACCTCACTCACAAAATCTCTATATATATTTTATATCTGTCAATATATTATGCGATTGTACATACATACATATGTAAACGAGAGTAGTGGCAGTGACACTTCCAAGGAAAATGTGTAAATAACTTTAGAGCAGGTTACTTAAAGAACTTAACCAAACGTTGCCAAAGACAACTAATGTTATGTATTTGGATCCTATGTAGCGTAACACCTAAACAAACTATACCTATACTCTATGAATCTTAATATTAATCTGTGTACAACATTACGATCTTAGCTGCAAATGTTCTCAAGTAGTTAGTAAGTTGGCCGAGTTTGCCGAATTTGCCGAGATTGCCGATTTTGCGTTGGCTGCGTTATGGCTTTGACCGAGAAGCGGGCTCCGTGTTGCAGCAGCTATGAATTTGAAAGTTCCATTCGCCAATTTGTAGCGCCTAGAGCTTAAGTTTCTAAAACCAATTCCCGAATTCCCACACAACAGACTTATATATATCCACATACAAGTATATGTGTATATGCTTATGTTTGGATGTATGTACATATGTACGTGCGTGTGTTTATTTGAATACCAAATCGTAACCATCTTGCAGATGTTGGCATGATAATGATGCAGACGGGCATGGTCAACCAAGGCATCACATCGGTGATGAATACAATGGAGGGTACGCTTTCAAAACCATTTCCACAAAACGAAACCAAAATCCCATAACAAATTATTTACAATTTGCGGCGCTCTATAAAATATTAATACCTACATTTATCCTTATATCTACATATATTCTACCATGCCAAATGATTTATTTGTTGCTGCTAAACCTGACCTAATCAAAATCTATAATTTAATTGAGCGTCTGCCAAGGGAGTCTAAGAATTTACTTTTATGTATACTACTGCAAAAAATCGAGATAATAAAATATCGTTTATATATCTCACTTGATAACCGTATTCCAATGTCCGTTGATATCTTCACATCCTTTTCTAAACCTACTACGCAGAAAAATAAAATAAGAAAGAAATTTAATTTATGTAACATAACGATCTGCATATTTTACAAAGATTTTGCAAGGCTATACACTTAGTCAACATTAGCCCCCTTGGAATGCGCTCTTTACATTTGGCCCGCCAAATTGGTATTAAAACCAAAACCAAAAAACGAAAATAAATTCGCTATATAATTAATGAGCCTGGAAACCTAAAATACCTAACTAAATTGATGTAAATCTATCAGCGTTTGTGTGCCTTTAGTTTATGCCCAAAACCAAGAAAATCTTAATGCTGCTAAACGCCAAATGAAACCCGCCTAGAACCGAACCCCGCAAAACTCTAGAGACTGGGAGAAAAATCGAAGAAGTGGATCGAGTAGGGAGTTCAAATACTAGGAAATTCAGTTTCAGTTAAAAAGTTGACCTCAGTTTGTACCATAGCTCTTTCTGTCGCTCTATTGTTCTGTTTCTCTATCACGTACTCAGTATAAATATAACATTTAAAATAGATTTAATTTAGTTTTGCCACGATTTCTTTCTGGTTTGGTTCGCCCGAGAAGCGCGAGTAAATTGTCATACAAAGCAGAAAGCATATCTAGTCTGTACTCTCTGAATACATTGCATATATCTATTTATAATCATGAACTACATGCCACATATAAATATTTAAACATATATTTACCGAAAGTTCAAGTACAACGTGTGCCGTGTGATTTAATTATGTAATTTTGGTTATTAGCGTATTTTATTTTAAAATTTATTTAAGTTATCATTTGATTGGTTCCTTGAATGATGTTCAAATGCTTTTAAAGCAGATGAATATGAAGTTGAAGGAGAATATGTTGGAAGATCAACTATCATTACCTTACCATCATTTACCTATTCACACAAATCCTATAAAATTCTGTTTTCATGAAACAAAAAACAGTGGCCACCTTCCGGAAAGGCGTCCGAGCCGTACAAATGGTTGGGCGTGCAAGTACGTATAACTTTCTCTACTCTCTCACTCTCTCTCTCTCTCTCTCTCTCTCCCTCTACTCTCTATCTCCTGACTCTGTCTCTACTCTACTCTCTAAGCTACTCTACTCTCTAAACTACTGTACTCTACTGTAACCGAATAAGCATACGAAACATACAAATTCACAACAGAACCCAACCCAGACACAAACAGAACAAACGCTCTGATCGGCAACTTGAAAGTTAATCTTTTAACTACACACTTACTCGTAATTCTTGCTCCGTTAAAATTCTTCTAAGAGCCTAACTTACAAACCAACTAACTCTGGTTGGTGTTGCTCTTAGCGTGATGCACATGCAACACTGTCAAGTCGAAACTGAATCAAGCCAATCAATCAGTTAGCCAAACAATCGGAAATCAATCAAGCCCCAGCGGGAAACAGATTAAAACACATAACACACACAGCCCCTAGCCCACAGACCCCCCTTCCTCCGCCCTCTTTCCGTGTACACATCAACTCACACAGATACACACACTCAGACTCACACAGATGTATTCGTTTCTACTCGTTCGTTCCTAGTAATTCTGTACTTTTTCGTAATCAACTTTAACCTTAGTGTGCGTGTGTGTGTGTGTAGTACAGTCAAGAACAAAACAAAAACCAAAGTACATATGTTTTGAGCCAATTATGTAATATTCAGCTAACTATTCGAATACTCGTACTATTCAAAACTCATACTCGATTTTAAAGTTCTGTTTTCGTATGTAATCCGTACCACCCGTACTTATATGTACATACAAGCATACCATGCCCCATATGAGGTCGTGGAATATATAATATCATCACACTCAACATAAATATCGTATGTCGTAAAAGTAATTTGTACAAATGTTAACTATCTGTATTGTACCGTATTTTATTTATCGTATCGTATTGTATCTATCGTGTATGCGTGGTACAACTTCTATTTGCTCACGTATCATAGGACAACATACATATACTCGTACTCGTACCTAAAACTCTACCCAAGTGATACAAACACGTACACCCCATGAAAACACAACAGTCTTCTCGTTTCCACCCCGATCTTACCCATTACTAATCACATTCTCTGTAAAATATATGTAAGACACTCAACATTCTTCGTCTGGAGCTATGTTCCCTTCAATATTAAATATATATATACATATCTTTTATATATGTAAACGTATCATCTTTCTATTGTACTCCTCCCCTACCCACACATTCGTGTTCCGTATCAACTACTACAACTACAATACTCCTATTTATATGTCTCTGTGTGTGTGTGTAGAAGACGATGAATACTCGTTGTCAAGTAAGTCAAAACTAACTCAAAATGTTGTATATCCAAAATACCAAAAAAAAAAAAACAAAAAAAAAAAAAGAATTAATAACCAAATCGCATTTGTACTCGTCTTATACATTTAATTGATAAAAATTCCATTTTGATTTAAATTAATTAGAATTTCTACAAATTCCTTCAACGGTGTGCCAGTGCACGTTTTTTCATCATTTTACGTAACTTGTGTTGTATCTTGGTTTAGTTTTTATTGTTTTTTAGTTGGTTTGTTAATTGTTTTGGGTTTTTCTCTGAAATAACTCTATGAAATTAGTCTTAAAGTTTATACATACATACATACATATGTAAGCTATTCTTTTACCATACATAAAAAACATGAATAAATGCAAATGTCTTGAGAAAAGCAAAGCAACTGACGCCGAACGATTAGAGCCACAATCAGATCACCTACACCAAAATATAAGTATGCGGCAATCATGCAGCTCCGCTCCGCTCCTCCCATCCCCAGCACCAGCCAAAAAAAGGAAGGGAGGAAGTATGCATTAAAAATTCAACTAAGAAATTCCAAATTGAGTGCAGTTAAATTGCTAACAAAAACATAGAATCGTTAAATGCAGCCCCATGGCAGAGCCAAGGGTCAAGATAGCTAGTGCAACTCGTAGTTGGAGAGATTGTTTGAAGTTATTCCGTTCAGTGGGTGTTAGAAGCAGTTAGAAGCAGTCTAAGTACTACATAATAAATGCTTTCGTAATCCGAAACCGAAATCAACGGAGGCCAAAGCTTATGATAATGAAAATGATATGGAAAATACAATTGCCCATCTTGCTACTCAGCTTGTAGTCCGCACTTAGTCGACCGTGTTGCTTAAATACTGCTTCAAGCTTTAACCGATTTGCTTTTGAATCCTTCTCTAAACCGACACTCCTGCTTGCCTAGCCTTGTATTTGGATAAATATATATATTTATTGTATAACTGTTTGTATATTGTATATGTACTATAACTATAACCATCACAAGTTCTGTTCCAACTCATATTTATTTGCATGTTTTGTTCAATAACTATAAAGCAAAAACCCTAAAGTGTATCCCGAACAACCATTTCCCCCGACCATCTTGAACACATTTCTTTGAGTTTTGGTTGAAAAAAGGTTTAGTTTGTTTTCTGTTCGTAAGGTTTCTCCTGGGTTTACCCCACACTCAGACAAATTTCAGTATAATTTACTCTCAATTTTCGTCTTTAATTTTACCAACCAACACAGACTCTTTCTGTTTCAGTTCTTACCAAAAACGAACACTACCTCTCCTAAAACAAAACCAAAAAAAAAAATGTATATTCAAAAGCAAATTATGAGCTTCACATACAAAAGCATTACCTTATAAATAACACACAAAAAGCCAAAAATAAAAAATTAAAAGAAATACATACACCCAGAATCTGATTTATTGAAGCTGTGCCATAACAAAACAAAATATCTTACAGATGAACACCATCCTGCACCCACATTTACGCCTCCAGAGCTACCCAAGCGGGTGCATGTGCGTGGATCTGTATCGGGTAATGTCTCGTCTCACAATATAGAAAACCGAACCACTTAGTTTATGGTATAAGTCAATGAAAATGCCAGAGAAAGGTTTTTTTGAACAGAAGACGTCTGTAGGCGACCAATCCAATCACACAAACACACGCACATTATCCAATCAATCTCAGTTTGAGTTTCCGTTTCGTATGCCTCAGTTTGCTTTTTGCCTCAGATCATACGATAACAAAAGTATCCAATCCAATCCAATCGATAAAAGAACAAGTAAAGCCCATACTAATTGTTTAGATATTTGTTTGCATAATCTGTTGTCTTTTGTTGATTCAGAACTCGTTTCTCTGCTAATGTAACTGGTTAATGTAATCTATCTAATTAACTGCTATATATCTCCTATAACTCATATCCGAATCTAATTGAATCCATATCGATGTCTATTTAAAGCATTCTTCACTTATGTTTTTCAATTGTATAACCAATCTGCTTGTTAAGAACCTACACACCAGAGATCACAGATCACAGAACCCAGAACTAAGAACCAATAACCAAACTAAACAAAATGCAACACGCGGCTCAAAAGTACCTTTCCTGATTAACTTTGACTAATACTTAAAGCCAATGAGTATCTCTTCCACACTCTGACCAGCCCCTCATTCAGTTTGCTATGGAACTAACTAATCGATTGCCGTCTGCTCTTTCTCTCTGGTCTCTCCAACAAACTGCTTCTGCAAACGCAAACGCCAACGCCAACGCCACGCCCAACGCCAATACCAATTAATTTGTCACAGGTGATATCACACGTGACAGAGAAGATACGAATCGTAAGGCCCAGCATTAAGCCAAGAATAGATCGAAAAATGATATTAAATCAACCCCCCATTCTCTATTACAGTACTCAATCGCAATGTGCGCCGTCCTAATGGCACTGGCAACGGTACAGGTGCCATGCATCATATGAACAACACGGCTGCTGCAGCCGCCGCTGCTGCCGCGGCGGGCAAGCAGGTGAACAAGGTGAAGCCCACGGTTAACGTGAGCCGGCAAGTGGAGGGTCAAGTAATATCGCCGTCACAGTACAACAGGTGAGTGGGGATGCACACAGACGGGGGAATTGTACGTAGGCCAGGGAAGATAAAGGCCAATAATGTTATCTATATATATTTATATATATACAGATATTTATCACATATGAACGGCACTCTGTTAACTTCAATATAGCAATGCAATCGGTAATCGGTAATCGGTAATCGAGCATAAGAGCAAAGAAAACCCAACAAAAATCAATGAACACACTTTATACATAGGTCAAGGCATCAACTTTGAGTTCCAATATTTTCCTTTGCGTTACTTCCGTTCTGCATTTTCCACCAACAGCAAACCAAAAGAGAAAAACCATTCGATTATGATTATTGTGTTTAAGTGTTTCATTTTACACAACCACAGAACAGAACAGAACAAGAGGAATAAGAAAACGAATAGGAATAAGAACCAGGCAGTTCGTCAATAAGTCTCTCGTACATATGTAAATGCTCTCTAACCAACTAATACTAACACCTCCACTAACTGTCTCTATCACTCACTCAACAAAAACAAAAACGAAACCGAAACAAACCAAAAACACAATAATTACTCGAACTTTTAACCAGTCTAAATGTATAAAAACGAACAACATTTTGTTTCAGGCCACCAGAGAATGATGCTAACCCTTATGCGGGCTATCAACTTGCTTACGAAGTTAAAAAGCTCATGTATGCGTCCATAATTTCCTAGAAATTTAACTTACAAAACAACTACTAAAAAAAAGCCAAAGCCTTTTTTAAACTATAACTTAGTATTCGTTAATACTTATTCTAAATACATTTTATGCGCATTTTGTTTAACACACATTGATTGATACTCGTATTGATATTGATTGATTGAAAAAGCTATGCCATTCCATCAAATACTCGTACTTAAATTAACGAAACCTAACTAAACTTGTGTCGTTATTGTCATGTCGCTGTCTTCTGTATCTGTATCTGTAACTGTACCTGTATGCGTGAATGTCTGTATGACTGTGTGTGTCTATAGATTTCTCTGTTAATATGTATGTCTATTTTTGAGTGTGCGTGTGCCCCATGAATATTTCTGCATCTTCAAACTAACTCAGCATCAACAATCACATAACTCAAATAATCATGCGAATTACTAACAAATAACTAATAATTTAATGTGTGAATAGCCATTCTTCATATACATATAGCATATATAGTATGTCATACAATTCTTTGTGCTAATACGTTTATTCTTCAAATGAACTTGTATGTAAGAACAGTTTGAGTGAACACTTTCAAAGATCTTTTCGCCGGGGGAAACTAAACGTGCAATCCAACCAAGCCTTAGGGAAATTGCTTGAACTATTGCATACCCTCCAAAACAGAGTCATTTTTTGCCCTTTTCATCACACAAACGTCATTGAAACCCTTTCAAGCTATTTTAGATCTTAATCAGATACACATGTACATGTTATTCTGCGATTTTCTAAGACCGGATAAAGAATACAATCGCGCTCTCTCTCACTCTATCTCTGTCGCCTTCTCTGATCATTTGAAATATATATTAATGTCGAACTATTTGTTGTATGTGTTTTCTCGTGTTCATCTCTATGTCAAGTCCTGCACCAGTGTACCATATACTTTCCATTACTTTTTTTCTTTTCTTTAACAATTACGAACAGCATTCAATAACTGTAGTATATTGATTGCAGCGTCCGGCGGACGGGGAGGCGGTTGGATCGTTTTGGGCATCTCCCTCGCGCATGCCGTACACACGAATCACCATCAAACACCCAGAGGGAGATTGCCAGCCACGTAGAACACCCAAGATTGACCGATCCACGCCCCACCTACGTCGGATGGCAGTGCAAGAGTTTTGAGTAGTGGAACGATTGATTTTGATTCGTATTCATATTCTTGTTCGCATTCATTTCGAGACTTTTGTTATTAGCACAAGCTCTTCTCTATTTCGTACTCTATCTATCTATCTATGTACTATCGCAACTATCTATCTATCTATGTAAACGTAAACTCTCTATCTTTAACTATCGTACGTATGTTGAGAACACATTTTTAATTCAATATGCTCCAAGTACTTGTACTCGTATTGAAGTATTCACATAATTTTTTGAACGAAACACGTACTCGTAGCGTTTCCGAAGAACACTTTGCATTTGGATGTAGCGTTTGTTTTTGAATTGGTTGATATCTGCATATGCAAGTCAAAAGTTGAATAAAATTGAAATCAAATCCCATTACGATCGAAGCGATTACAAAGCGCATCAGCACAGACCGCCCCATGGCTAAACCAATTCTCTATCGATTTACTTGACTCTAGGCCGACGAGTCGCAGCTCCGGTACGGGTACGCAGAATCAAAATGGCGGCGTTTCATTGCCCGCCGGAATAGCGGACGACCAGTCGAAGGACTTTGATTTCGAGAAGACCGAAATGAAGTACGACTCGACGGGCATGTTCCACTGGAGTCCGGCAAAGAGCTTAGAAGACTGCATACTGGTAAGACCCAATCGAAACACACGGCTGAGCTTGAACCCTCCCTCATACCATATTCTGATGTGCAGGATCGCAACCAGGCGGCCATGACAGTGCTGAATGGTCATGTGGTCGTCTGTCTGTTCGCCGATCCCGACTCGCCGCTGATCGGTCTGCGGAATCTGGTGATGCCCTTGCGGGCGTCCAATTTCCACTACCACGAGCTGAAGCATGTGGTGATAGTTGGATCGGTGGACTACATTCGGCGCGAGTGGAAGATGCTGCAGAACCTGCCCAAGATATCGGTGCTCAATGGCTCGCCACTGAGTCGCGCCGACCTGCGGGCGGTCAACGTCAATCTGTGTGATATGTGCTGCATTCTGTCGGCCAAAGTTCCTAGCAACGACGATCCCACGCTGGCCGACAAGGAGGCCATCCTCGCCTCGCTCAACATCAAGGCCATGACCTTCGATGACACGATCGGCGTGCTCAGCCAGCGCGGCCCGGAGTTCGACAATCTGAGCGCGACCGCCGGCAGCCCGATTGTGCTGCAGCGTCGCGGTTCAGTGTACGGCGCCAATGTGCCCATGATTACAGGTAAACTGCATCGCACTAGGTTGGCCGAGTTTGCGAACGATCAAACGAATGTGAGGCTGGCCAGGTTCACAGCTGTCCACAGGAATTGGGGTATAGGGGGTATGATCTGTGTCCTGGCCAGCCTCACCCGCCTCCGATACTGTTGAGGTGTGTGCTTTACTAATTTTACACACACTTGTGTGTGTTTTATTGTTGGTTGTCGTTTAAAGAACTGGTCAATGATAGTAACGTGCAGTTTCTCGATCAAGACGACGACGATGATCCAGATACAGAGCTGTATCTGACGCAGCCCTTTGCCTGCGGCACAGCCTTCGCTGTGAGTGTGTTAGACTCGCTGATGTCCACGGTAATGTCTCGCTTCAAGCTCTGATTCTGAATCCTTGACTCCTTTGAGCCACTGTCTCCCGTCCCCTTGACCCAAATCACTTGATCCTCTATATGTGTTCTTACTTACCCTTGCCCAGACATACTTCAATCAAAACGCCTTAACGCTGATCCGCTCACTGATCACGGGCGGAGCCACACCCGAGCTGGAGTTGATCCTGGCCGAGGGAGCCGGCCTGCGCGGTGGCTACAGCACCGTGGAAAGTCTGAGTAATCGCGACAGGTGAGCTTTCTATTACTCCTTATCCCATTGGCACGAACTGAAAGTAATGGTTGTACTCCAAAGATGTCGAGTGGGCCAGATATCGCTATATGATGGCCCGCTGGCGCAGTTCGGAGAGTGCGGCAAGTATGGGGATCTGTTTGTGGCCGCCCTCAAGTCGTACGGCATGCTGTGCATTGGCCTCTACCGGTTCCGAGACACCAGCTCCAGTTGTGATGCGAGCAGCAAACGATATGTAATAACCAACCCACCCGATGACTTTTCACTACTGCCAACAGATCAGGTACGGCAGAAGCTCCACGATCCAGCATCCTTCGATCAGAAATACAATTTATGTACATTGACACTTTCCAGGTATTCGTTTTAATGCAATTCGATCCGGGGCTGGAGTACAAACCGCCAGCGGTGCGAGCACCCGCCGGCGGACGCGGCACCAACACACAAGGCTCCGGGGTCGGTGGGGGCGGCTCCAATAAGGATGATAACTCTTGATTGTTACTGTGTAGCGCCTTAACTGATGGTCCTTATTCGTACATTTGAACGGTGGAGACGATCATTGAATGCAGAGCATCGCATTTCTGGCACCTATCAAGAAAACTATTGGCATAAGATTCGATTCACAAAAAAAAAACCCCAACAAAGACATATTTGTACGTATCGATTGTACCATGTACAAAGCTGAAATCAAAAGCGTTAACTAGTTAGAAATATCCCACAGAAATTGGGTGCCAGCAAGTGTGTTGCACTGTCCCTTTATGTGTGTGGAGGCATGCGACGCGATGTACTTTGTCCATCCCAAATAACAATCAAGAGACAGCCCGAACGAGCCAACGCAAGAGCATGCAAATGCAACTGTAACGTCAACGGTAGCGCCGCCTGCCTCCACATATATTAAGGGAATTAATTCAGATCAGGGGAGCCAGAACATCATCCCCGTTATCCATCGTTCAATTGCCAACTGATTGCTTCCCACATCATTCCGTATGCCTTTTTAGAACCTTGAAATTAACATATATATTCTATTCTATTCTATTCTATGTAATTATTTATAATTTTACCACTACTCCTATTCTGCATTGGTTTATCTGCTACACAATTTATAATTATTATTCTTCTTATTTTGTAATCTTTTCTGTGCCCCAATAAAATATTCTTGTTTATGCGTTGAGCTTATTTATGATTTGGATACCAAACAATCCCAGTTCGATTTAGTTATTGAGGCAACAATCATTAGTTATATCGATGGGTATGTATTTATGTATGAGTTCGTTAAACAATCATTTACATTAACATTTAAATTTACATTTCCATTGAAACATACTTTATCACTAATTTCATGTCATTTTGATTTACATTTGAGTTCACTTCATGGCGCTATCATTGCATAAGAATTAATTGAACAATTCTAAACGAAAATCCATCTCAATGGTGTGACGTAAGCAATTGGGAACCATTAGTGAGGTAAGCTACACATTAAACAAGGAAAACCGCCAATCGACCAGACCAGATCGATTGGCAAAAACTACAACTAAAACTAAGTCTAAGTACTAAACGAAACACAAAACACAATCTATGAACTTTCACCGACACCAACAACTGTCTCAGAGTCTATCTCTAAGCTGCAGACTAGCAGCAGCAACTACGCAACAATTTATACTTAAAAAGACACATAGAAATCAACCAGACACAGATGCGAGCATAGGTAGAGATGATACATCCTGTATCTCGTATCCTGTATCCGTGTCTACATACAGGGCGATGAGGCTAACACGAATTGTTGTGCCTGCATACAAAAATTCAAAAACTGCATTTAGAAGTTTCTGAGCATGCGCAAAATGATTTATATAGAGCGAGTCATACTGTAATCATTTAACTTTAAAAGTATAACTAAACACAAATAATGATTAGCGACTGTTAAAGGCCAACAATCAGCTAGCTAATTCGTACACTTAAAGCAAATGCAACTACAAATACGAAGCTCGACTCGAATACGATATTTTATAAAAGCTAGAAAGCAGGTAAAGCCAGAGTAAAGCAAGGTTGTTTCAGCAAAGGATTACCAAGAAAGGAACTACTTACTACCCAAGCAAGAAGCTAGACGAATTACACATAACTAATGCTTTTTAACTCGACTTAACACGTCATCTCCATGTGGGACAGACTCCAACTTTGCTAATTCAAAATTCAAAAACTCTTCACACTCACATCTTCACCCACAAATACACACAAAATACTCAAGACAAAATACTGTAAGTAGCGCATTCAAATCATTATCCAATCTAGAGTACACATATACCTAGGGGTATAGAGTGCCACGATCAGCTGATGAAAACGTAGTTAGTAATATTTTTTAGTGTATGTGAATGTGTGCGCTTTTTACCAGCGATTTACGAGCAGCATCTGTGGTGTTCTAAACAATTTTTGATAGATACAATCGGTAAACAAAATCGAAGGACGACAACGTACGTTCTGTGTTCTGCTTTTCTCAGACTTTTCCCTTTCTCCGATCTGTAAATCTACAATTTTACATTTCTATAACTTTCACGCACCTGCGCTCGAGCCGCCAAAAGGGTAACGCTCTTTTTTTGTACATAGCATGTAAATATATAAAATAGCTCCAGATTGTGTCTCGGATATGTTATCGTTTCGTTGTGCAGCCAGTTTTCGGTACCATATAATTGTAATTTGTTCAAATGATAAACACTGCCAAAGCGTATAGAAATCACATTAAATGTAGATCAGCCAACCCGAAGCAGACACCATTCATCCGATTAAATGGGTAATACAATACAATACCAAAAGCGTAACAAGAACACGGCATAGAGCAGAAGCATTCAATGATTAGGTTTGTTTCCACCCATGATTAGCCAATAACAAATTTAAGTAAAACGAATTCGAGCTTTTAAAATTAATACATCAAAAACAAAATGGGAGATCGTAAGGGAACTAAGTGAATGAGAATAACGAGTTCATTTTCGTTTTGTATCTGATTTGTAGGGGAATTTTGTGTAGCCTTGGCTTACCCAGAACGTAAACTTAAATAAATATGTGAATATTATGCGCCTTCGAAATTTATGTAAACGTGTATGTAGCCGTGCAATGTGAGAAAACATTTAAACTCATTTAAAGTAAACGTAAAAGTAAAGGTAAAGGTATTAGTCAGGTGTAAATGTTAACGAATGAAGAGCATAGCATAGCTTAGCATAAAACATAAGACGACTAGATATCGTGGCAAGAAGTTCATTATTGTTAATGCTAAAATTAAAACTAAATATTAAATCGATTAACAACAACCGCATTTGCAATCCTAAAATAAAAAGAGATAGACAACCAGAGAGAGGAGTAGCGAAAACCCAAAAGTTAAACATAATTTTTAAATGAATAAACTAGGCATTAAATTTATAGAAATCTCACGTACTCATACACACATACACACCAAGCCACATAAGAACACACACACACCTACACAAACACAACAGCGAAGACCCCAACAACAAGAACAAAATGAACTCTCGATGTTGTGAAACTTGATCAAATCATGTTTACGCTATAGCAGATCAATAGGAAACCGAATAATGTACCACAAACTATTCAGAAACATACCAGAACCTACCCAAAAGCTTCTTGATAACATACCAAAAAATTAACCCAAAACAAATATCGAAGAAAAAACTCTCCGACAAAGCTGCCTTTGCCATTCACATTTCCAATTGAATAAATTTCGAATACTTTTTCCACTTCGCTTCATCGACAAGTTCTCAGCAGCTTTGTTCAAAAAAAAAAGCTATATACAGACACATATATATATTAATTAAATCGCATAAAAATATTCAATGCTGTATAACTTACTTTAAGAGCAAACTTTTTATAGAAAATTGGTGAATAAAAATTCCAAAAAAAAATATATATATAAATATATATATTATCATACTCGTAAATGTGAAGCTATGCAGCATTTTACTGTAGTTAGATTTTTTGTATAGAATCAACGTTTGCAGCTAAAAAAAAAAAAAAAAATAAAACGATAATTTTACACGTTTAAGCGGCAATTGATAAAAATGTTCATTTTGTAAGGGAATAAAGATATTTGAAAAAATATCATAATTAATTTACAAATAGCAATTAAATACGAAATGGAAAAACCGAAAAAAATATTTTTATAATTTTGCGGCACTTTCACATAATCCATAATGCATTACAAAATGTATAAATAAAAGAAACCAAAATACCAATCACATTATGTACAACATTATTGTAGTTAAATTTTTTTAGTTTTTACTCGCTATTTATATAAATATATTTACACAAGAAAACCGATCGGAAGAACGTAAACTTAAATGTAGACCTAAAACTAAAACTAAAACAGAAAACGTAAAAGGCGATAAACAAATTATTAATTTAATTTTAAAAACAATTTATAAATAAATCGAAACCAGAGCAGAACGCGCATAATGAAAATTAGTTTAGTTAAAAGCAGCCACAAAAAATATAAAAAATTTTTAAATAACAATTAAAACGCTAAAAAGGATATTTTAAAATTTGTCTAAAATACAACAGAAGAAGAAAAACAGAAAGAAATGATAAATGTATAAAATAAAAGGTATAATAATAATATTATGTTGTTAATGTTTAAAAAACCTTGTTAAAAATAATATTTCAAAATAAAATATAAATACAGACAAAAAAAAAACAAAAACAAACGATGTAACCAAAAATCGCAATCGCAGCTTTATGAAAAGTGAAATTTTGAGTTATGGCTCGAGGTTTTGGGCTGCCCAAGAGACCATTTTGACCCACATATGGCGGGGCAAACGCAGTTAAATTCCAATGACCAATTGGGTTTAGAAATTGGCGGTTGCGCCCTGCATAAAATCCGACCAATTACGCCCGGGTGTGTTTCATAAGCGTCTGGTTGAGGGCTCATTATCATTATCAAGGGGCCTTGTGTACCTAGGAGGGTCGTCCCTCTCGTGGAAACCAATATTGATAAACGTAGTAACTGTCTCTAAATAGGGATTGTCTTCAATGCCACAGGTTCTTTCTTGTCTAAGAATAAATAAAAATAATACAGTATCTTTTATAAAAACTAGTACAGTCAATGCCCACTGTGGCTGCCATATTTCGTAATGTCAATCTCTGGCTTTGCTCCTGATTGGTGCCGCTTCCACAGGCACAGTGGCAACAGTTGACAGGCAGCGCACTGGCTACAACGATGCCGTCTCCTGCTCATGTGCGCCTGGTCCGCATTGCTTTTTAAGGTAAAGAGCAACTGCTGAGAGACAACGAGTTCGTTGTCTAGGTCTTTTGTTTTTCCCCCTCTCCTCGCTTTGTGCCGTTTCTTTCTTTCGCCGGGCAAGAACAGTCGGTGGCAAAACACTTTCGTTTGCGCTTCCATTGCGGCTTAAATGAGTGGCAGCAATCTTGGCCACTTGCTGGCCAATTCATGTTGCTCGTTGGTCGCGTGCTAAGCCTGGGCCATCAGCGCAAACAAGTTTTCTGCGCCGGCAGCGGTGCAAACGAAGACGCATGAAAATCCGACCACTTTCTTTGCGGTGCGCATTTCCAATGCGACGCCGCTACGTGGGCTTCCAGTGGATGGATCGTTAGCTAGTGCCCCAGCACATGGTTTTTGTCCGTACTCCACTGCCGACTCCGAATCAGTTGTCTTCGCGACTTGAACAAGTGCAGACGTCGCCGTCTCTGGCTATATCAGAAATTCTGTGCGTGCAATTGGTACTGAAGAAAGCGCCGCGGCGGACGCTGACATGAAGTTAATTGATGTGATTATATACTTAATTGCCATTTTGATCTTCATCTACTTGCTGCTTGAGGCTTAGAAGAAGCCAAAAGTCAGTCAACTATTGCCCAGAGCTTTCTACAACAACGGAAACATCATCATCATCCTCAATATCTTTCGACAAACCAACGAAAATCCAAAGCCACAAACCCAAACCAAGATGAGGGTAAGTAATTCGCACGAAGTGATCTCGAGTTTGTTGTCCGCAATTAGCGATAATTAAAAAAAATCTTTCACTGTGCATAGTAATAGTTTGAAAGTAATTTGAATGGCACATCTACTTTGCTCTGCTTTGATCACTCAGCGTGCAACGACTCTTATTTGATCGACATTCATCAGCAAGCTCACCTTCACCTTCAAATCCAATTACCAGACAATGCCGCCGCATCTGCAATTGAATTGAATATTTGACAAATTGTGGTGTGGCCGGCAAACGGCGTACTTTCATTTGCAATGAGAGCAGTTGATGCGCCAAGTTTCGCTGTGCCAGTGCCAGTGCCAGTGGCAGTGGCAGTTTCAGTTGGACTTACCGCAGCCAGCTAGAGATAGAGCTCTAGACAATGGATCGCTTTACGTGCACCAATTACAGTCGCTGCTTGCCTGACTTTGCCTCAATGTGCAGCGGGCTTGAAAATAAAATGCTTACCGCTAAAATAAAAGTTGCAATTCAAGTTGCAATTTGGGTTAACCAAACTGTTGTTTGTGGACTCGGTGCTACAGCGCTGCTGGTGACAGCCTGCTGATCGATAGTTCCGTTTATGCCTAACGGCGCAATCCTTTGTCAAGTTCAATGTCCCATCCGGGCCAAGCCCAGTACAGCCCAAGGAAAATCAAAATTAAGTGCATTCCAATATCAATATTTTGACTTTCGTTCAAACACGTTGCGGTAAGCAATCTCAGCATCCGTCTCCTGGCGGCAGTTCATTCACCAGACAGGCCTGCAATATGTATTTGCATATTATTATGCATATTGTATGCAAAGGCGACAAACTAACCACTAACCACTCGATAAACAATAGGCAACAATTTGGTCCCAATTACGCCTATCCCTGTCTCTGTCTCCAAGTCACAGTCCGTCTCTGCTTGCGATTAAGCAAACGCAGCACGTAATCAATAACCACATATACATACAGTACTTATGTACGCGTATTGGACTCGGTTAGGCATTTCACCCGTTGATTGACGTCTGGCTAACGGCACACAACATTGTCATTGTCATTGCCTCCTCCTCCTCCGTCTGCGCCTTCTCCAGTGGCGGGACTGGGCCTGGTCAAGTGAAATTATTATATCCAATGGTTGCCATCAAATTACCGACTTCCACTTTGATGGAGCACGACCAAAAAGTAGCCAAGCAGCAACGAAGTTCATGTACTGTTATCGACTTTAAAGAGAATTAATATGGGCTTCGAATGCAGTCGTAGTATAATGTAAACACCTTGCTCTGGAATTAGGTTAATATCTTTTGATTAAAGGATCTCTTAAGTCCACTATATTTCATTTAATGAATTGTTTCTTGGAACGGTATGAAGCTTATTTAGCTTCCGTACTTAGATCCATCCAAGACTACAACAAGAGGCTCTTTCAGTCACTTAAGTCCCAGAATTACAAACCGAGCCACCAAGCCTTATATACCCACCGCCAAGCCATACAAAAATATCACCGCAACAATTACAGAACCAAGACATATCAATATTCAACTTTTCACTTTCATTCTACGGCAATGCGGATTGAAAGTTTAATCAGGTAACGAATCGGGGAAAATGGACAATGTTATTATGGCATAGACACACATACATATGTATGTACATAAATACATATATAAATATTTCTATATGTACATATGTACTCAGGTATGGCTCGTTTGCTTAAGCAGCTTTTGGTTAAGTATTAAGCGGCAGGCGACGTGATAAAATTTTAGAAAACCGCCAATTTGTTCAAATTAAGGCCATTACCGTTTTTTTTTGTTTGTTTGTTGCTGTCCAACGATTACACGGCCCTCCCTCTGGTTCCCCCCCATGGTGGAGCTTAGAAAGTTTTTATTTCTTTTAATGTTTTTGTTCGATGCACTCGTAAAATAATTAAGTTTTGTTGATTTAATGATAGTTGACATTTTCACTACCATCCATTCATCCATCCATCCACCAGCATTTCATTCTCTTTGCGCTGCTCCTGACGCTGGCCAACTGTGAGCCGCAGTCGCCACATGGTGGAAAGCAGCGTCCTCTCGTCTATGGCAATTGGCCGCCAAAGAGCGCCAAGCAGTTGTCCCGTCCTGCGGCTGGAGGTATAGGAGGCGTCCCTGGAAAGCAGCGCACACTCGTCGTACAGATACGCAGCGATCAACCCGTGCCACTGGTGCTCAAGGGTCGTCCAGGTCACCAGCACACACATGCGACTCATCAGCATTTGGGCCACGCCCATGCCGTGCATCCACATGTCTTGCAGCACCCCCATTCGCACGCCCACCTACATGGTCATCCTCACCTCCTGCACGTGCCACAGCATCAGCATCAGCATCTTCGCGGACCTCGACCCATCAAGCTAAGTGCCCCCGTCTACCTGAAGCCCGCCAGCGCAGTGCGCAAGCCCCTCAAGATCAAGCTGAATAACTCGAAGCCTAAGGCGAAGCCGACCTTCGGGTATGACAAGCCCTTCAAGTTTGAGAAACCCACGGCTGTGTCCTACAGCGAGCTGCAGAATTTGCCGGTAAGTTAAGCATATCAGAGATCCAAGAGCATGAGTCGAATGCCATTTCGATGCCTGCTTTTGTGGACTTGATTGATATACGACACAGACACAAGCATCCACTACACGCATACACATGCCAAATCCCCCAACAGCTGGACACGCACAACAACTTCAACACTGAGCACTTTGCACCCATTTACACGATACCCGCACCGAATCTGGCCGGGCACGACAATCACTTGGAGCTGGACGATGGAGGCCATTTTGCCACCGCTTACCTTCCCCCACAGCACACTTCCCAGTCCCCGCCCCCCTCCGCGCGCCCACAGACATACTTGGCACCGGGTTACAATGTGCATGAGGATGAGACAAATGACCAAACCATCCGCGATCCCATTTCGGGCTCGCAGAAACTCTTTGCCCCAGATCCAGATCCCTCGCTGCCCACCTCAAAGATTCGCCCCGCCACCGAGAGCTTCAATACGCCGAGCAACAACAAGCCTCTGCCATCAGACGTCCAGAGTAATCATCTTCCCGCCCAGCCACTGGTGCAGATTGTGGGCGCCCAGGCAGCCGCCCAAACGGCTCCGGAGATCTATCCTATCCAGTACGCCCAGCAGACCCAGCAGTTGCAACCCTTCCTAGCCGCTTCCATTTCCGCCGCCCACATTCCCCTCTACAATCCCACCTATCTGGTGACCCAGTCGAATCAGCTGTACACGCAGCACAAGCAACAGCTCTTCAAGCCCAGCTCAGAGCATGTGCTCGAGACTGGCTATGTGAACGCGGATCTGACCCAAGAGGTGGCGAGCAATGGACAGATACTGCAGGCAGCCAAGGATCCGCATCACAACATTCACCCCGTGCTGGACTCGGCGCCGCAATACGCAGCTCTGATTGCTGCCCCGGTTCTGGGTGAGCCCGTCGAAAGTGCCTACGAGACGGCTTCCTTCCATTTGCCTAATGTGGCCTCGGCGGTGGATTCCACGGCTCCGGAGGGAGGCTTTGTGGTGTCCAACTACTACGGCCATGCGCACGATTCCTCGCAATTGCTGCAGGCCTATGCAGAGGAGGAGGCCCGCCGTCAGCAGTTGGAGACCGAGCACGCAGCCCTGGAGCTGCAAAAGCAGCAGCAATATCACCTCGATGAGCTCAAGGCCCAAGCGCTGGAGCAGCAGCAACAACAGCAATTTCATCTAGAGGAACTGAGGGCCCATGCTCAGCGGCAGCAGGAACAACAGCAGCAGCAACAGCAGCATCTAGAGGAACTCAGAGCACAGGCTCAAGCCCAGCAACAGCAACACCAGCATCTGGAGGAGCTGAGGGCACAGGCTCATGCTCAGCATCAGCAGCAGTTGCAGTTCGAAGAGCTGAAGGCCCAGGCCGAGGAGCAGCATTCGCAACATCAACAGCAGCAGCAACAGTTGCAGTTGTTGCAACTGCAGCAGCAACATCAGCAACTCCAACAGCCTGCCCAACATCACCCGCAGCCCGCCCAGGATCCTGCTGCAACAGCCTTCGAGGAGCATCAGCGACTAGTGCAGCAACAGCTGGGCAGCAACACGCCACTGCGCATCTTTGTGCCAGACGAGGATGCCGCGTCGGAATCGGTAAGAAAATCCCCTGAAAATCTAAAGGACCAATGAAAATTCTGATTCTTTTCCGTTGAACAGCGCCTGCAAAAACGATCGGATGATCTGAAGAAAGGCACGGTGGAGGATGTGCAGAATCTGGGATCGACCGACAGCGAGGCAGAGTCAGCCAAAGATTTATTTGAGGTCTCCACCTCCGTAGAAGTTGCCGGCGAGCATCACAATGCCAGCAGTACATAGTTATTTTTTATTGTTATGGCATAGTCTTCGACGCTGTTCAAATATTTATTCTACACACTCATTTGTATAAATGCATTCATATAGCGAGCAGTCGGTAGTTAAATAAATATAATCATTAATTTATTCAAATTGATTTCGAATTCATTTTGTTGTGGTCTTTGTGTTGGTCTTTGAATATGAAATGGTATATTTGGCTGAGAATACCTTGGGAAAATGGATATTATGGGCTTGAGATATTGTTTGTAATTTCAGGCTCCAATTAATACAGAAACTACTCAGTCTCTGGTCTAAACATATTAACGAAATTTTGCAGTTCACGGGTGCCAATAATAGGTATCAGAACCGGGATAAATGTATTTGTACAACACAAACCATATGTAAATTTAAAATATTTTACGCATTATAGGTGAAAGATGTCAGTGGTCATTTTTGTTTTGTAAATAAAGAGGAGGATGGAGCTACAAGGAGCCTTTACAAATAGTATTATTTTCCGCGGCTTAACAATGGTTGCCAAACTTTTTAAATAGAGGGGTGTTAAGTGGGTTAAGTCTCGTTTGATCGCCGGATTGCCCTGGTTTTTTTATGGTATGGTATTTAAATGGTATTTCTCGAAACTGAAATGGTATTTAGTGGTATTTATTTTTTGGCCAGATGGTATTTCTTATCGTTATCGGCGCATTCACGCTGACGCGGTCACACTTACGCAGATAAAAACACATTTCGCGTGCACTTTTTGTTTCAATTCTGAAATCCGGCGAAAACAAAGCTTCAAAGACAAAATGATTATTCCAATTCGTTGCTTCACTTGTGGCAAAGTCATTGGCAACAAGTGGGAGTCGTATCTGGGTCTACTGCAGGCGGAGTACACCGAAGGGTAAGAAGACACCACCAGTGGAGTCTCGGTCTCGTTCCGTGTCCTTTTCTGTATCTAATTTCACCCAAAAACTCATTACAGCGATGCATTGGACGCATTGGGCCTGAAGCGCTACTGCTGCCGACGCATGTTGCTTGGACACGTCGATCTGATCGAGAAGTTGCTCAATTATGCACCGCTCGAAAAGTAAACTTAGTCGTTGGAGAATTTAGAAACTGTAGATTTTATTGTAAAAATTAAAGCCTCGTGAAAACCACAAAATAATGAGAATTTCGTATCCAAATTGGCAGTGGCTTGGCACGATCTTCGTCTCTTCACATCTTGTCCATGAACCAAGGCTGGCCGTTGTTCTCGCGTCGCTTCGTCAGGATCTCACAGCCGTTGTTGTTCACTAGAAGAGTTTGCTCGAACTGGGCCGAGTAGAGGCCATCGCCGGTGACGGCAGTCCAGTCATCTGGCCAGCTCTTGGCCTCGCGCACACCCATGGATATCATGGGCTCAATGGTGAAGCAATGTCCAGGGGCCATGACGCCGACAGCAGAGTTTTCTACAAAAGATACAAGGATCAAGTTCGTCGTATATCATCTGGTTCATAATAGCATCCGATCTTACTGGCATAGTGGGGCACATTGGGTGCTGTGTGGAAGACACGATGTATGCCATGGCCGCAGTAGCTGCGCACCACGCTGAAACCATGTGGGGTCACATACTTCTGGATAACGTTGCCAATTTCGCGGTACTTGACGCCCGGACGTACAAGCTCGATTGCCTTGGTCAGGGCCTCGTGGGTGACCTGCACCAACTTCTTGTGCTTCTCCGAGACATTTCCGACAAAGAATGTCTCATTCAGATCTCCGTGGAACCCACGATGGAAGACTGTGACGTCGATATTGCACAGATCTCCGTCCTCCAGCGGCCGCTGGTCTGGGATGCCATGGCAAATCACTTCGTTGACCGATGTGCAGCACGATTTGGGAAAGTTGTAGTAGTTCAAGGGCGATGGATAGCAGTCGCGCTCAATGGCCGCCTCGTGCACTAACCTATCCAGCTCGTCTGTGGTGGTGCCCACCTCCACAGCCTTGGCTCCTTCGTCCAGACACTCTCTTCCCAGACGGCCGGCCACCCGCATGGCCTCAATTTCTTCATCATCCAGCACCTTGATGGTTGTGCCTCGCAGGGCCTCCTCTGAGAGCGAGCGTCCGTCTACGTGATCAGCATAGTCGGGTCGCTGAATGGCTAGCGGCACTGCACGCTTGGGGGTCTGTTCGAACGGACGCAGCTTGCCGGTGAATTTGAACTGAGGCCACGGGTTGTAAGCCCCATTCTCAGCCGCGGTCTTCTGTGCTCCGCCTGAATTGAATAGTTCGAATATTTTATTCATATTTATACAGGCGAATGTGTCAGACGCGCACTGAGACTAAATGAATTTCATAATGTACCTGCCAAAGCGTGTATAGCCTTATGTTCCTTCCAGAAGCCCTTGAAGCAAGGCTGGGAGCAGAAGAAGGAGCCCTTGATGCCCAGCTTCAGGCAGCTGGGACATTGCAGAGTCGCCTCTTTGCCGCAGTTGGTTGTCTCGCATATCTGAGTCATTTTATTTTTACTTACAAAATGTTCTTGCTGAAAATAGGACTATAGGGATGTGTGTAAATTGATATATTAGTATATCGAGTATTTATGTGCGATAGGCAGTACAGACGATGCATCGGCATTTCTGTAAAAATATCAGTAGTTTTGAGCGTTATGCTATCGATATATCGTGATAAATAATAAAATTTATAAATTTGTTAAAATACTAGTTAAATTCCGAGAAAACCGGAGAGGCATTCAATCTGTTATTAAAATAAGCCTTCAAATTTAAAATTTTCCGAAAGGCTTTCTTTTATTATCATTAAAAAGTACCATTTAATGGGAGAAAACGAGCAGCGCGCCAAACAAATTTTTAAATTTACACCCCCATCGGTGTGCTATTCTAGCAAGATGCTCTGCTTATACATATATATATTCAACATCCCTACTGTTTACGTTCAAAACGCGAACAACTTCGGTCGTGAACGGACATGATTTTCGCAGTGGCGGGAAAAGAATATTGAAAACGAAAGAATATTGGCAACAAACTTGTTTGCAACAAATGGCAGAATACAAATATCTGCAGCAAAGGCCAAAAGAATAAATCCCTTTGGTTCTGAAGTGAGTGTTTGTGTAATCAAGAGAAAGATGGATGTGTTTAGAGAGTGTTTATTGGATTATGATAACAGCCGAATGGAAACGAACAGAATGGGAATTTGGATTATTCAACAAGTGTATTTCGAATCTGTGTGTGTTGTGATTGGACTGCCGAACACCTCGCGGCTGCCACGCTAATCACACGGTTTAGTCGGTTCTGTTCTGTATTTTCAAGAGTCGCGATCCTTCGCACTCGATTCTAATTCGATTATAATCATTGTGTGCATTTGAGTGTGTTATCAGTTGTGGGTTGTGTTTTTGCATTATATGTATTTGTACGCGTACAAGGCAAGGCTCGTATGCTTGAGCACACAACAAATGAACACGCCGTTGTTGCCTCCTTCTCCCCTGTTCCGTGTTGATCTGTTGCTCTGTTGGTCTGCTGCTGATAGAAGCGCAGCATTCAATGGCTATAAATAACAAGCGGCACGCGGCGCGCTGACTCTGCCTCTGATTGTGTGAACTGCCCTGCCTGCCTGTATCATTGCCTCTTCCTCAAGTGCAACTGCTCCCCCGTCTTGGTGGGTGTTTTGCGTCTTACGCTTACTTCTGTCTACATATGTACATGTACATCCATATGTACATAAGTATGTCTGACGACGGCGTGCGGTTTCCAGTTTTCCGCTTTTCATTTCACACATCGCAAAAGTAAAAACAAAAACAAAAAACCTCAACGCAGATCATCGTCAATTGCCAATCTAAAGGCCGCCGGCATAATTAAAATAGAATGTTATATTTGTTTTTTTATTGTTTCTTACGATTTCGCTTTGTTTTACGAGTATGTGCTTATACAATGTGTGTGTTTGTGTTGCTACTGCAATACGGAACCAGCCGGAGTCAAGGTGCCCATGATCTCCGAGCAACGGCCACGACGATGCGAAATAGTAGAAGCAGATTGGGACCTCTTGGTAGCAACGAACTCGATCGCAGCCTCCAGTCGCCCAGTCCCCCAGTTCCCCAGTCTTGCCTGCCTCCTGATCGCGGGCCTTTTATTCATTGTTTGTTCTCCCCTTTGCTTTTTTTTTTGGTCAACGATCCGCATTTGTGGTCTGTCTGGCGTCTGGAGTCTGCCGTAAGGCCGGGGCAGCGGCAATTAAAGGTAAGCTGGGAGCCCAAAAGGCAGCCTGCACGTCCGCGCATTAGACTTAATTGGCTATGGGTCTGGGGCCCTGTGCTGGTTCCTCCTTCGGGACCAGGAATGTCGTCTTCCAGATTGTTGCAAAACTTTTTCATATGCTCCGCATTTTGTCTGTCAGTTCTAGATGGAAATTTATGCGTGGAGGAGAAAAGAGGCAGAGTGAAATGGAAAATATGAAATTCAAAATGTGTGTGGGGGGCGGCCCCCGCTCTCTGAGATGCTCCAACACTTCCGTTTTGCCAGAATATCAACTTCCGCTGCCGAACAATTGTCAGCGGGAGGGTTGGCTGATGCAGGGCAATGGTTGGGCTGTGGTGCACAGCGGCGGAGACGACTCTGAACAAAAGACGCATATTGATATTGTTGCCCAGGTTGCTCACGCTCCAATAAACCCACCCATCCCACCCCTTCCCTCACACCCGTACGAACGCTGGGAGAAAGGAGCTTTGGGAGCTAGAAAACGCATTTCGTTTTTGCTTCACTGGACTGCTGCCCTTGTCTGTCCCCTCAACTGGCAAACATTTTGTGGCAACTTGGCCATTAAGCATTTCGTGTTTAAGCAGTAGCAGCTCCAGCTCCCCCACCAGATCCCACTCCTGACACCCTCCTCCGCTGAGCCCAAGGACAGCAGAAAGGAATAAAAATTGCCCGCGTATGCATTTCTTAACAATACTTCTCGCCCCGGACAATGCTCGTACTTCCCTTTCCCCCAGCGACAACATTTCATATTTTCTGCCAGAGCCATGCTTTGAATAGAATTCATTTTGATTTTTCCTTCCCTTCGTTCCCTGTCCATTCCTTTCCTTTCCTTTACATTCCTTTTCTTATTATTTTCCTTTTTTCTGTTCCCTTTTACTCTCTCTGTCTCTTCGTCTCCACACGCACTTCACTCTGATGGCGCTTAACAAATTTTTGCTGGATTTCTTCTTTTTTTTTTTTGTTGTCTGGGGGTCCATTCTCTCGTATTTTTGTCCTGGAAATGTTGAATTTTTTACAATTTTTTGCTGTCGTAGCAGCAGAAAAATTAAAAGCGAATTAAGTTCGGACAAAACTCAAATGGGAAGAAGTGGGGAGCCACACAGTATCTGGTAACCAAAGATAACTGCAGCTAAGAGCAGGTGAGAACGTAACGACCTCAAAGGTGGCCCAGCACACGAAACAGCAATGGAACATGACATACACCAAATCGTATATAAGATTTGAGTTATTTTATGGATATTAGAGACTCAGTCTCTGTCTCTATACATAGCTGAAGGAAGCTGGAGGTGTAGGGGTAGGCGTGTTGGTGTCTTGTGTAGGCGTTACAGCTGTCGCCGTGTTCCTAACAAGCATCGTAGCATCCACATCCACAACAGAGACACTGCAGAGACGATGACGACCCACACCCCCCGGCATCGTCTTAAACTCCACGAGTTACGAGTATTTCTTTTCGTATTTTTACTTCATCTTTTGCCACGCCTGCCACTGGAACTGCTTTGAATTTTTTTTCCTCCCCCAATTTCTGTCGCCATAAAGCAAAGTTAATGATATGTCGCAAGTGTTTGTCTCTACGTGTAAGTGTATGGGTGTGTGTGTGTGTGTGTGAGTGCCACAGTGTACTTGTGTGAGTGCGACGACACAAGTGCGCTTCCACTTGGCTGAGTCCTGTCCTGTTGGCAGTGCCCCTCGCCGGCACCCTCTTCGCCTCCTGCAACATGTGTAATTAATTAAAGTCTAAGCAGATTTTATATTTCACTTACTTGGCCCTGGCCTCAGACTAATTTATGGGGTACATCATTTTACTTTTTGTCATATTTCTTCTGGTAATTATTATTTCTGTGATAAAGATAACTAATTGGGGACGCATTCATATTTAATGCATTACCAAAATTAAATACAAAGTTAATTATATAGAAGATTCCAGAGGGAGACATAGATAACTGCTCCCATCTCTTAAGAGACCATCATCCTAAGGCTGAAATCTTTCTTAAATATTTATCATGTATGTGCGTTCTTTTCTCAAGCAGACATCTTTCTTTCTTTTTGCATTTATTGTCTCAATTTAGGTTTAAAAATTCTGATTTTTATTCCCTCACACATCACTTCTGGGCAGACATCTCCGTTAAAAACAAATAAAAGACCCAACTGTAAGCGTGGGTGTCCGCTCAAGTATCGGACTTTATTCGAAGAATGTTAATATGCCGAAAAATTGCCCCACATCCAGAAGAGTTTCATTCAACCATTCAATAGCTTCGATTGCTTTGGTCATGGTTTTGGCATTTTGTAGTTGGCCAAACTTAAACTTGGTCCACAAACTTTTCACTTTCCGACAGCGTCTCTCTCTCTCTCCCACAGATCGTTTTCGCTTGCATGCATTTACATGCCAGAAGTTAAGTCGCCAATTCCCCCACAAAACTCTCTCGCTTTGTGCCTCGTCCTTTATTCTCCCCCTGGCATCCCACCCAGTCAGCGCGATGGGGGGTTTCCATATAAATTTGTACAACGGTCGCCCTGCCGTCACTTTTATTTGCCAAATTAAAAGGATTTCACTCGCTTTTCATATTTGCATTGTGTGTGTTTTCCCTTATTTTTTTTTTCTTTTCCATATTTTATCGCCAGGCTGGCAGGCGTTGGGCCCTGGGACTGGGACTCGTCGTTGCCGACAATTTTCCCACGCAATCACCATAAAAAGGAATCTTTGCCGCCATATTTTTGCTGGCGCTGCTTGCCGGCAATTGTTATTCATGACCCGAAACAACAGGGGCATCATCATCAACAGCATCATCAGCGGCAGCAGCAGCATCCTGGTATCCGAGATTCAAAGGTGCGCATCCCCACGATCCAATGGGCCGGGCCATGTTTGGGCCTCCACCCGCTTCCACCCAGTCCCAATTCCCAGGCCACAGACCGGTCGTCATTTGTCGTTGTTAGTATTAATTATTTCTTAACTTTAGTGCAGAGGCCAGCCATCAGGATGCGGTAGCCGGAATCGGGGCTGCGAGCCAAGTTTATAAATAAATCGCAAATTCTTTATGAACCATGAGCAGGCCATACCCAATGGCTGTCCAGTGCTGGCCATTGCCCATGCCATGCCCTCTTGGCTTGTATCTGGCCCTGTGGTTATTTGCATCACCCGGTTTCTGTTACAGATTATGGCAATGAGGATGCGACGCCCGGCAGTTGGTGGGTGGCAGCGGTTCCCCCTTCTGTCTGCGGGGTGTGTTATGGCTGAACTTTATTTACATTCACATGCCGAGCAGCTAAATAAACAGGGCTTGCCTTTTTCCTCCTCCCACTCCCACATCTACTCCTTCTCCTTCTCCAAGCCTTGCCTCATCCGCCCCATCCCGACTCATTTCGTGTCGTTTTGACCCGACTCGGCCACAGTTGCAATCACCTGGAGGTGGTTGCTGGAGGCTAGGTGGTTGCTTGGTTGCTTGGTTGGGTGCTACTATCCCTGGACGGAGTCCACAGGTGCTAGGTAGCCAAGTTTAATTATTTGCCGCTGGCTTTGGATTCGTCCTGGTTCTGGCCTCTGGGGCTGTTCTTGGTCCTGGCCTTTAGCTCCTGTCTGTCGGTGTGTTTTTGCCTGTCTGTCCCAATGTTTGTTTGTCTGTTTGTTAGTTCAGCCGCCTTGCCTTGGTTGCATTTTGCGCTTGTAAAGCATTTTAAATCGCATAAAAGTCGGCTCCTGCCAGACCCCTCCTCGGCTCTCGGATGGAGGCTGCATAGCGTCGTATTCATTACAGCATTTCACTCCTGTCATGCCGTTGCAAGAGGTCTGCTTTCCTCTTCTGCGCTCGTAATTGAAATTAAGTTGTTTCCAAATTGAGGCACGCTTCTACATCCTCTCCGTCCTCCTTTCTCTGCTGCTTGCTTGCCAGAAGCCAGCCCATTCCATTCATTTCGATGCAAAGACAGCCTCCGAATGAGAAAACTCGAAAAGTGTGTCCAGATGGAATTAACCAACTCAAAGCACAACAGATCCAGATGACAACTTTCCGTTGTTCTCTAAGTTTTGGCAAATATTCTCCATTTCAATCAGTTCTGCTCTTTACTTAGATACTACACATTCCTTTGAATTTCATTTGAATTCATATCTTTAGCCGGAGTAGTTTACAGCTGCAAATGCCAACTGTCGGATGCGACAGAGCAAATCAAAATTAGGCAAACAAAGAAGTTGAGGGGAGAGCATGGGAGGGCACAGGAGGGCGCGGGCACCCGACCCGGGTTGGGTTTCGTTTTAGAGTCTTGTCAAGATTTGCTCTTGTAAAACACTAAAAATGACAAAGGCGAAATGAGAGATGAATGGATGGGATGAAATGGGATGGGAGGGGAGGTGAGGTGATAAGATGGTGGTTGGAGGGATGGATTGGTGTGAGTTGTGAGTACGATTCGCTTGGCTTAGTCCAAGTTCCGATTCCTCTCACTTGGCGGAGGAACCAGAACCTCCCCCGTTCTTTCGAGAAGAACGATTCCCCAGCTACTTGACGCTTGTCATTGTCAGCTCTTGTAGTTGGAAAGTTGCGAGCACTTGACAAGCCTGATTGATGGCTCTGACTGCAAGGAGGAGTGTGCCTGGATGCCAGCAGGGGCTGCTTGACTGGCGCGCTTATCTCATCTAATTAAACTAAAAGTAAATGGCGCGTGCCATTTGAAAATGACATTTAAAAGCTTTTAACTGCTCATTTATGCACAGAGTGCATAAAGAATCTATCTCTGACTCTGAATCCAAATCCAAATTCGAATCCCAATCAAATGTCGCTCTGGCTCGACTTTGGACAGATCCAAAGAGCATAAGTAGGTAAATCAAATGGAAATCTTATTTGTTTATACATTTTTTATATGTGCCTATTACGTAGTTGAATTTGTTTACGTTTCCCGAACTCAGATCGCGTATCGCGGATTGACCCAGACCCAGAGAGCTTTGATAATTCCATCTAGTCCATGTGGGTGCGATAAGAGATAGACACATAGAGACGCAGAGACAGAAATAGAAACAGAAACAGAGACAGAGATGGGAGCAGTCGAATTGCTGGCTGCAGGAGGGACGCATTTTATAATGAGCCAAAACATGGTGCCAGGCAACTTTAGCTCCAATCAATTAACATACTTTTCAACGATTTTCAATTTCCTCCCAAGGACAGGGAAAGCAGAAAAGATCTGAATGGGCGGACATGGGTGGCACCATAGCCCACAATGGGAAATTACACTTAACTTTTTGTTTCTTTTATTTTTCTTCTTTTCGCGGGCTTATTTAGTTTGGAATTTATCAATTGAATTTTTAATTCCGCTTAAATGAGAAA
The DNA here is from genome assembly GCF_018151105.1 of Drosophila obscura. Taxonomy (NCBI): domain Eukaryota; kingdom Metazoa; phylum Arthropoda; class Insecta; order Diptera; family Drosophilidae; genus Drosophila; species Drosophila obscura. Next base: position 3,106,889 of record NW_024542781.1, on the reverse strand, counting down.
GTAGCATCGTCATCATCTTTCGCAGCATCGTTGTCGTTGCTGTTCCTAGTTGGCCCCACGCGGCGTATACGTAATTATGCTACCATGGATTATGGAAATGGCTGATGCTGCTTCTCCTTTTGCCTTTACAGCTACCCCACACTGCTCCCCTGCTGCTTTAGGTCCTGCTGTTGCTGCTGCCGCTGCTCCTGTTGCCTCCCTCACAGCCCCGCAATTTGTGCGAAGTGAAATTAAAGGAAATGAAATTAAGAAAATATGTTGCACTCCTTTGGCTCTGGGCTGTGCCCCGCAACTGTATTGTTTGGCTGCTGAAACTTTTGTCCAAGGATTGCCCGTTGAATTGTCTGCGGGGTGTTTGGCTTTATTTGTTAGTAGCCTGTTTCTGGTTAAATCGTTCCCCACACCCCACATTGCCACCACCCGAGCCACCACCGCACAAAAGGCAACTTAATTTGCCATAAAAAGCCAGCCGACTCGTTGATTTGTTTTGTGTGTAAGTGTGTGTGCGGCCGGAAATGAAATGATTTAATGAAATTGCCACAATTGCTGGGGCAGCAGCAACATCAGTAGCAACAGCCCGATGACAATGGCTTCGGCCCAACATTCAAGTTAATTGAAAAGGTTTTGTGAATTGCCTGGTCCTGGATTGCGTTCGAGCTAAGCGATTTTTAATTACCCGATATTGTGCATGGCTCTAAAGTGTGGTGGGCTACGGTAGCTGACGGTGACGGTGACTGCCTGCCTGCCACTCTACCTCGATGAGCCTTCGCATCCTTCGGCATGAAATTAATTGAGTGCTAAGTTGATGGTAGAGCATTTACCTGTTCTCTCTATTTTCCTTTCACTCCCTACCTATGTTTGTAGGTACCTTCCTGACTTCATGGCACAGCTGCCGGATGGTTTCGCCGGAATTTTACACCTCTTTTGTTTTAAATGCTTGGTGGCAGCTTCGGAGCAGCGCGCACACACGCCAGCCTTTATTAGGCCCCGAGGCACAGATGTGTACTAGATCCACACACTCTTCAACATAGAGTAGATGAGATTCTATACAATGCTCTCGTATGTAAATCAGACACCGGCTGTGCATTGATTGCCCTGAAATGAGTCTAGCCCGACAGCACGACTTGATACACCAGTCTGTTGCATTAACATCTCACTCAATCTGGATGAAATGTGCACGGTCGGAGCTGCATAATTTGTTCGGCATTCGATTGTCAGGCAGCTGCACCGATGGCAGCCATGGCAGCCATGGCGTCTGGCTTGGAATGAGCAGTGGAATCCACTTTGATGACATTTCCCATTCGCTCAGTATTCAAATTGCAAACGAGTAGCTCCCCTCTATAACGAAAAACGAGAATGTATTTTTGTACAACCATCGAGGAATAGTAATGCGGCTAGCCATTTGATCTGCATTTTAGCAGCGTAATCCTAGAAATATTTCAATGAAAATTCCGTGCCAAATTACCCATTCAGATGTGTGTGAAAAATTGCGTTTAATTGCAAAGAGAATCAAATCAAATCGTGAAATCTTTCATGGTCAGGGCAGAAACAAAATCAATCAGAGCTCTATCGCAGCAAATTGTATGTCAATTGATAGGAAAAAGGGTTATCAGCGGCTCTGAGAGCTTTTTTCAAAAAATAATAAATAAAACGACACAACAACAAAAATATTACTCTGTGCAAGGGTATAAAAACAAATGCCATTGAGTCTGATGGAAAGCTGAATGAAACCATTATTATTGCGTTTTGTTTAATGATTCTCTGGTCATTTTTCAATTGCAGGCCAGGCACGTGCTAAGCGAAAATGCAGAAGTTTTAAGTTAAAACCGATAGTCACAACCGAACCCCCACTCAGCGACAAGCCACAGAACGTGCGAAGAGGCCCCGGGCCCCCGTTAAATTGTTTTATAAATAAGCAACAAAAAGAGGGTGCAAATCAGAGGAGGAAGACCCCGCTTCGATGCTGGCAGCCGTGGAATCGCTGTGGATGCGTAGGAGGCACGGCACGGCCATGAGCTACACGAACTTTGCCCTGCTGATGGCCACGGGTCTGTTGGTGCTTATCTCGGTGCATGCCAAGAGCAGCAGGCCCAGTGGCAGTGGCGAGCTGCAGCCCCTGTCGACGGATCACGTTGCACTCGCCGAGAGGCATGAACATGCCCAATCGGCTCCACATCCACACTCACATCACCCATCAGGCTCCGATGTGGAGCAGCACCAGCTCCGGGCCATGCATCATCAGCGCAGACAGCAGCACCGGGCACATTCGCATTCGCATCCGCATCCGAATCTTTTGCGGAACAAGCGACGCACCTACCACAGCAAATACACCATCGAGCAGCTGATGCGCCTGCAAGTGACACCAAAGGTATCCGAAGACATTGACATGGATCCCTGCAAGGCTGGTGAGTAGAGTAGCACACACAACACATCTATCTGTGGCACGGAAATGGTTTCGCATTTGCGTTGCTTCAGAGTAAATTCTACTTTGCCATAAGCCAATCTCTAAGCCATGAACCTATACGGGATTCTTTGGGAAGCCTCTTACCGAGTCCCCAACCAAGACAAAAGCTTTGGAAATTGTGTTAGCCTGGAAGTTTGAGTAAAAGCGAAAAGTCTTGTTAACTTGAGTCGCACACACACACACAAACATGGCAGTGTTCCCCCCCACCCACTCGACATTATTTATAGCCACCTCCTTAAGCATCCTCAGATCCTACCCGTACACCATCAGCCGCTTGTTGCAGTGTTGAAAATTAAGCGCCATTGTGGCGTGCTTGGCGCTTAGCTTTCGCTTCTTTTCCGAGCAGTCCAGATCAGCTTCCTCCAGGCAGGCGACCTCCTTCCCTGTCTGTTGGATTCAATTGAATTTACCTGAGTTTGCACAAAAAAAAGCACGGGAAAAATAATAAAAAAGAAAAAACCAAGAAGAAATATATAAGGAAATTGACTGGGAGAGCAATGCGAATGCGTTGAGCTGAGCTGAGCTGAGGAGCTGAGGACGTTTCAATGGCTGTATTTTCGGTCCATATCCGTGTCTGGTTCTGGTGCTGAGTCGGGCAGGAGCAGAGGATAACCATTTTCGATTGCAATTTGTCTGGCTGGAAGTACGACGAGTCTATAAGTATTTGCTCACATCAATTGTCAAAAAGTTATACCCCCCCTCCCAACCTACATACAAGCCCACATATAGACAGACGTACATACCTCGGGGGAAATACCCCCCTCTCGAAGTATGCGTAATACGTACGAGTATATTGAAAAGCAAACGACTTCCGCCCTAACCATCATTGGTTTCAATGTGCCCTCAAGTGGGTGACTATGGTAATGGCAATATGAAATGGACATTATTTTGAATTTAACATAATAAATATTTATACAACATTACGAATATAAATAGTTGAACAGTGCAGCGAAAACCCATTAATGAAACTTTTATAAAATGGGTTGCAATAGTGAAAACTAAATGGAAATTCTTTAATGTGCCATAAATTTGTATATTTTAATTTATGCGTATTTTAATGAGTCCGCTGGCTACATTAAAAGTTTCCTTTTATAGTCAGGAAGTGCAATTTCCTCCCACTGTGGCTGGCTACACCACTGCACATGACTGCTGGCTTCTCCCGACTTCGTCCGGATGAAAGTCTTTGCCTGGTTTCTCGATTCCCAGATAAGTCACACCCGCACATATATCATCAATATGCATACGTGCCGCACAGCGATAGCGATACGGAGATGAGGAGTGCCAAGGCCCACCCCACTGGCCATAATTCCACAATCAATCATACCAGCTCTGAGCGCTTTTTCACGCGGTCGCGTTTTTTTGGCGTCCCAACAATTAATGAATTGTTTGCTGCTTGCGTTTTTCATGCTACCCCACGAGAAGTGGGTCAAAGCCGATTTATAGTGCACACAGATACACCACCAGCACGGGCAGAGCCAAATGAATGGCATCCTAATGTATGCAAATGCACGTGGGTCGGCAAGCGGGCAGTAGGGGAGTGGACGTGGACCCCCCCACTGGTGGCAGAGTAAATAAACAATTTTTCCTTCGGTTTTCCTCAGCACAAAGCAGCGTAATTGAATTCTGAAGTGGGATCAAATTAACGGTGCGGAGTGGGGCTTCAAGGAGAAACTGGGAGCTAATCAACTTTCAATTGAAGTTGGCGCAATTTGAAACTCGAGAATTTAATTTGCCAAAAATGTGCTGTGCAATGCAGACATGAGCATCCCATGGGCTTCCTTGCTCTCTCCTCACATTCCACAAAACAATTTCTCAAAACAGTTAGGCTTCATTTGGCAAATGTTTGAAAGTTAATTAAGGACTTCGAATGTCCTGGCTCCCATAAGTATGCCACAAAACCGCACTGGCATGGAGATTCTGGCAAAATGTGCCATAACATGCTGGGACACACCTTAAGCAATTTAGTGTCTCAAAGCGAGAGTCCTGTGCAGTTGTCGCTAATTAATTTGCATACACCAAATGCACAAAAGTTCTATCAAAGGGCTAACGATGGGAAGAACCCAGAGGAGAACCCAGCGGAGAACCTGGAGGAGAATCTGGTTCAGGAGGAGGACTGGGAGCAGAACAAAGAGATGGAAGTGCAGGAAGTTGTGCACGCAGGGAGGCGTGACTGTGGTCGCACACAAGAAATCAAACCGCAAATGGCACTGCAAATGTGAAAATGGTGCACCACGCGGCCCTCCAAGTTCCCCAGGAGCCAGGACTGCGACAGTAATGATGACAACAGCATCACAATAACCACCGTCAAGGCAGAGCAACCAAAATGTCAGGCAGTGGACTGGCAGCGATGACGATGGCGTTGGCTTCAAGTGGCCTGGAAGGCATCGTGCACTCCAAGTCAAACAACCTACCCAAGTGACTGCAAATAATTTCCCCCACCCCCACCAAAATACACACACACACACACACACACAAATAGAGAGCAAAAGAGAGAAAGAGAGAGAGATAGGGAGAGTGACATAGAAAGGGGAACCCACATTGATAGAGCTATTGCTGCGAGGCAGTGGCTCGACACGGGCTCGGTTGAAAGGCAACAAACTAACGCTGCCTCTCATTGCCGTTAACTCTCTCGCGCATTGAAATAAAAAGGCACTTGGAAGGCATTGCATGCATAGCACAGCGAGAGACAGAAACATCAGAGTCCTGGGATGGTACAGGTAGTGATGGGGGCAACTGGGTCGTGAATCGAATGGAAAATCTTTCAGTTGAAAGCATCGCACGCAGAACAACTTAGGAACCACATACATATATCATATAGAATAAATGCTTGAAAATAATGAACAGCTTCGCTTCCTGTAGATCCGATGCTAAATCTGATTCTGTGAATCCATCCCATTGTTAAGTATACACGAATACACGAGAGAAGATAAATAAACTTGCAAAAAACTTGAGAGCCATGTGTAAATAAAAATAAATACATAAATCTCTGCGTAGTCCACAGTTTTGATAAGTATGTATGTACATATATTCACTCGTATTTCGTGCCGAACTGAAGTTTGTGTGCGCCCCATCACCAGCATGAAAAGAAAGGAGGAATTTAAAGGAAAAGCTTACACACAAAGAAACTAAAAATCCAGATAAAAAGCACTGTTTATCCATCCGTAATCCAGCGGCATAATCCACCGTTTTGATTCGTATAAACTCGTATACATAAGATTTCGTGCCCAGCTGCACTTCCGCCGAGTCCATCCCTAGGCCATGAGCCACAGCGAGAGCCAGAGCCAGAGCCTGATGCCTGAAACTATTTACAATTCGCACTTTTAGCGGCATTGTGTGCAGACGGATTGAGTTAGTTTGTTGCCGCCGCGAGGGGCAGACTGTCTGAGGGGTGCGAGAGGGGAGAGTCATGGGGCCGAGCACGCGAAGATTGTTGGGATGCTTACCGCAAAACAGCCAACAGGATCAGCTTACAAAGCCGCACAACGAGACAGCGCAGAACGAGGCAGGAGTGGGGCCGAGCAAACAAACTTTTCGTGAAGAGAACTTTGCATGCTCTTAATTAAAAACCGCAGCTATTTAATGAATAACTTTATTTTACGTGCATAAATATATACATAAATTCAATTAATTTCCGCATATTCGCATATTGGCAAACAAAAGGCTTTAATTTTAATGCCAATTAATTATTTGAGAGCTAAAATAATGGCAACTGTTGAAACTCGTTCACATTACGAAGCCGTAAGCCGCAAAATATACAATAAATGTCTATCATTGTTCATTTGTAAGTTTTATCTCGGTCTTGATATCCTCTCGGCCAAGAAGAGAATCCAGCTGGCCTCCAGGCAACAGAAACAAAACTAAAGTTAACTCGTGATGAAAAAGCAGGCGCCGGAAATGTTAGCAAATCGGAAGTGCCAGTGCCAACAGTAAGAAGCAGCTGTTTCTCATCGACTCAAAGGATGAACTGCTGGAAGGGACTTTCCTTGCCATTGACTGCATTTGTTGTTGCTCTTTGAAGAAAGGCTTTTCCACCCACTGCTGTGAGCGCCTCCTGCTACAGTGACCGCAATTTATAAATTTACCCATGAAATTTATTGCACAGACAAAACACACAGAATTGCAGCAAACGTGTTCGACCATATTGTTTGGCAACATTTTAGTTGCATTTATTGAAATTTCATTCCCTGGCAGCTGGTCTCTCTCTCTCTGTCTGTCTGCCTCCATCTCTATAGTCCCCCGCATGCAAACCGGCAGAAACATGTGTAAATAAAATAAACTTGCATTTAAACTGTTTGCATAATTAATTAATGCCAGCAAGAATGACAGAGCAGAGCCCTCACACACGCACCCATATGCATGAACAAGTGTTGGGGGAGAGGCAGGGCGCATTGGGGATGGAATGGGGCTTACGCACATTTAAGGGCAGCCACTGGCAACACAGTTGCCAAATGGCATAGTAGTATCCTTCCGGGGTAATGGCTCAGCTGCATTCCCCAACTTTTTGCTGCATACTTCTTGGCGCTATACTGCATGCCACCCACCCCACCAATACCAGTGCACGTACTATTTCTTCTTACGGCTTATGTAGATGTGTCTGGGCAACCTGTTAGCCAGAACTTGTTATCGTGCTGCTGTCTGTTCTGCTGCAATCATTGTTTATGCAAATTGGCATAAATAAGCAAGCGGAGCAAACAAGCTCGAAAGCTGCTCAGATAATGCCACAAAACGAAGCTTATGATTTGGCCACCCTAGTGGGGTGGGGACACACATACGCACAATCACATAAATACACATTCATACAGCCATCCCACTCATACACGTGTACACATATTTATATGTACTTGTGTATATGTCTGTGGGAGCCCCTGCAGCTGTGGGCTCTGCCGTAATTTATGCAAATCGCATTTTAAATTTGCAAATGTTTTTTTAATTGTTCAGCCAACAATCTGCTGTCCCGAATTCAAATTGCAACTGAAGGGTGAAAAAGGATAGCAGCAACAGGATAAATATATGTAAATGGCATGCATCAGACAAGAACTAAACCACAATTTATGAATCTTTCTCTATTATGTACATATATGTATTCCATTTCTTAGTAGCTGCATTCTGATTTTTGGTCTGTTCTCAGCATGAGCCAAGACAAATTGAATGCATTCCTTGCTCTCGTTTTTTAAGCCAATACAAAACGAATTCCAGAAATTCAATATGCGATTTATATTGCAAGCAGCATGAATTCCATATCCAATGAAGCATGCATCCAGCTTCATTTGCAGCAGTTACGTTCCATGCTTTCTCTTTCTGTATTGCTATATTTGCTTTATTGATACACATATGTATGGCATGATTGCGTCTATGCACATGTGGTATATCGACTGACGGCAGAACCAATTTAAAGTAGTAAAAACCTTCATTTACGAGCATTTCTTACAACTAATTCTTCTCTGTTAAATGAGAAATAATTGAGAATTCGTTTAGAAAGTGGAATTCAATTACGGGGCTGGCCCTTCAACTGCTACCGGTTCATTGTTCTTTTCCAGCATTAAAACATTTTTCTTTAAATATTATGAATTCTTGGAACGAAATTTTTTTGGTTCTGCTCCCCCAAAATGCCACCATCTAATTTCGTTTCATTCATTTTTTGTTTTGCGAAAAGCGTTTGACAAAAATAAACCCAGGACAGACATCCATTGGCAGGCAGTCTTTGCATCTCTTCTGATGGCACAATTATCAGATGCCACTGCAAATGCCGGCAATGGAAGCTCTATGTTGCCATGGCACTGCCAATGAATGAACGGATGCACTGGGAGAGCAGTGGCTCTATTGTGCATCGAGAGTTTATTGAACCCGACCCGCTGCTCCAACCCGTAATGAAGTGCCACCGAAATTTGAGTAGGTGTGCTCCCCCCCAGTAGGTGTTCCCAGTCATGAATATATCTATATATGTTTGTACCCATATGCCCACACTGATATGTTCACACATCATACGACTATTGCTGCGTGCAGTGAGAAATGTTTTCAGCCCCATTTCAAATTGAAAACAAAAAGTACGCGCAAAAAATAGGTATATTTTTTCCCAAGTTCTATTTGCTCGCGCTTCTGTGGCAAAAGTTTTTCTAAAAATGCTTTGTGCGAAAAGTGGCAGTGCAGCAGAGTCCGAGCTGGTTCGTCTTTTTGTGGGACGCAATGGAAAATAGTTTCTATATTTGCCGTAGGTGCAAAGTGGTGATGGAAAGCCAGGAGAGCTGCGCCACATACAGCTGCAGCTGCATAAATATTTCGACGAAGTTGTCCATCATAAATCTGTTGCGGGAACTCAAACATTGGCCATCTATTGTTTGCCCCCAAGTCCTATCTGCGATTTGGTCTGTGAGCGGAAGTGGGAATGGAGTTGTGGCCATGGACATGAACATGAACGGGCTGGCACATACACAGCCATACAGACGCGCACATGAATATAAGCCTCAGTGGCTTTATAAGCCTAGTCTGGGCTATTGACCGGATACAGTGCGGCGGCCGAGGCTGGTACAAAACAATTCAGATCTGGTAGTGATATAGGAGCTCTTTCGATTGATTGATGTGTGCGGTGAATGCAGCCAGACTGTGCCCGTACCCGTACCCGTTTAGTGTAGAGAGTATAGGGTGTTTATCTTTAATTTGATCTTCCCATCTGCATTGCACACCATTCAGGAATCTCTTTCATTTCATTAGGATTGAATATACCCACTTGCTTTTTCAATCTGCATTGCTGGAGGTTTTTCAAATAGAAAATCATCTGTAGATGATGCGATTCGATTCCGTTCAATCAATTAACACTCCACCGATGCGTGCCCCTCAATGGCCTGCTAGTTCTAGTCTTCCTCGGCACTCATTCGCTGCAATTCCGCTGGACTGTATATACATACGAGTAGGTATAAATAAGCAAACAAAATCCCCCCCAAACACACACACACACACACACAAACTCTCATAAAAATCAAACAAAGCCAAAGCCTAAATCGTGCACAAATCCAAAATCGCTTGCTGGGTCACTCGTCAAAACCATCGCCATCGCCATAGCCGCCATCATGGCCATCTTTGTTGTCCGGGCTATTGCTATTCGTACCGAAATACCCGGAACCACTGTTGCTGGTGCTGCTGCTTCGGTCTGCTGTGCCTGGGCAGTCGTCGGGATTGGGGAGTAGGACTATAGCTAATGGTTGAGGTCTTCATGCCAGCTCTGCTGCCGCTGGATTAGTTTCCCCAGCCATATATTCCCATCCGTCCTTCCTTCCGTTCCGTTCTGTCTCCATTTGTGTCTGCCACTCTGCCTATCTATGTGTGGTTTATTTGCCCCCTCTATTTGCTTTGATTTCATCTTTAATTTTGGCCAACGCCTGTCTCCGTGTGCACATCCGTCTGCCGGCTTGTTTGCCCCTGCCGGCCGCTTATCAAAACATAATTCTCGTCATCATACATTTGTGTGTGTCCGCCCATTAAAGCTTTCCGCGGGGCGAAGCCAGCAAATTGAATTTCATTGTTATGGCTATGGTAATTAATACACAGAAACATATAGTACATGCATGAACAAGAGGTAGAGGATGACCCGCACACACTTACATATCCTGCAGTACACAGACACATGCACATACACAAAGATGCACTAATGGGGGCCGTTGCGATATGCATATGCATTTCCGCCCTCAATTCGCTCGCCCTCACACATCCCAACGGGTAGAAGCTTATGCATAATTACATCCATATTCAGATTGCTGGCAGCGATTTAAAGGCCGAAAGGGTTAGCCAGTCGGGTCAACGTCAGTCAGCCAAGGCTAAGTCTACTTACACTGGGTCATGATGCCGGCCATATCTCTGGCACTATGCGAACTAATATGAATAATTACCTTTGCAGCAACGACATGTGTATATTCGTTGACTTATTCAAAATTAATATGGTCCTCTCATATTATGGATTAACTAAAAATTACTTTAAACGAATAAGCTGTAAGTTTTTATCTAAAAATATATTCAATAAATTTGAAATATTTTAAAACAAATTAGGATTAAAGCTCATGTAATGTTTGCATCGAATTTAACTCACTAAAAAAGGAAAACCTGTATTTACAAATTGATTTAATGATGTTTATAAATATTTAATAATTACCTCAAAGAAAACAGAAATTGCAGCTTTATTTACAGATAGATTTAATTAATTTGCAACGAATTTACTTTGTTTACTTAATCCTTTGTGTTATTTGAGAGATTTTATTGACTCATTGTTAATTTCCATTCCACTTGCTTGCAAATTGCATACATACCCATTCCATTGCTTGGCTTCGACGTTGCCCAGAAAGGGGGAAGAGAACGAAATTAAACAGAAAGATGCAATAAGCAACAAAAATACCGACTTAAACAACAGACAACAGAGAGACATTAAATTGAATAAAATTGAATAACCTAAATGTCAGTTTTTGATTTCCTTTTTTTTTTTGATTTAGCCACGCAGCATTTTAGAAGTTAGGTAAATGAAAATTTAACTACAAACTATAATTGAATTGAACAACTACCAGAGATCCAGCACATGAGTAGTGTTAACCAATTAGCAATTTTTTTGGATCCTCTGTTGAATGTTGAATCGAAACTATTTTTCGCCAGAGAGACATAGGGGGTTGTTTAATCGCTTGTGTTTTATTTGAGCACATCCATTTTATTTTATGACAGAGGCCGCAGAGTATTGACAGTCTCCACAGAGCGCCAAAGCCATAAATAACACAAAAAGAAACGAAACAAACACACGGAGAAAAAAAAGGTGAACGAGGCCGTATCCGAATGACCCGGCTGGAGAATGGCAATCAGTTGACGGTAGCTCAACGGGCAGCTCCCTTCAATTATTTGCTTTTGACCCACAAAATGGATGGGGCTGCCGTCTCTTCTGATGCGTAAAGTGTGGCAACTGTTGGGGTTTTGTGTTGTTTTGCGCTGTTTTTGTTGTATCACACGTATAAAGCGTTGCCCAAAGCGAGTAATCAGTAGTGCCACAGGAGGTGGGAAAGGAGTGGTTTTATTTTTAATTAAACCCGCAGCGGCACAGGCTGCCTGTGGAGGAGGGATGCTCATAAAGTGGGTAGACTCTGTTCCCACATTACGCATACGCCACATGGCTCGGATGCGGAAATGGGGCTCGGGATAAAGTGGCAACTGCAACAAGGCAAATGTGTTGAACATTTTTGTGGCCGCCATAAAAGGGTACGCTACTGGACCTGGTCTCGGACCCGGATACCTAACCAGATCTCATTCTAAAATGGCACGTTCTGTGCGTCAGTTCGTTAGTGTGAATGATGTGGAACAAGTGGGGTGTGGAATGAGGAGCACTGGCGTGGTAGGACATGATGCTGACTGTGGAGGAGGCGACGCTCAAAAATTTAATTACTTTCACTCTTGCGAACTGTTTGTCTGCCAGTCAGCCGTGTACGGACAGAAGCGTGGAGGGGCAGCCGGACTGGACAGCCAAAGGCATTTAACGTAAATGTAATGAAATTGCAGACGGACTGCGACTTGAACTGTTTGTGCTACGCACATTGGATGGTTTCCGTTTCCATTTCCATTGCTTGTTCTACTTCTGGTCTCGGTTACCCGGGCTGCTAGCCCTTCAAGTGGGTGGAAAATCCTCGCTTAGTCGGGACGATACTGGCTCTTGCCTCTCTACCAGGTTCGTGACGCATTATGCGGCAAGTTTTCTCGCCTGCTGTGCTTCGCAGAGTGCATCGTCTTTTTATTGCTGCCACTTTTCATTCCTTTTTTTTTTTTCAATTGTAGACTTCCACTTGCAGTTCCCTCACAAGTCCACGTTCATATTTGCTAGCAAGTGTTAGCGGGATTAAATGCCAACTGAAAACGTATTTTGCTTGGGTGCCCTTTTTGCCCGGACCTAAGTTAAACTTGGCCAACTCTCTGGCTTTATGTTCAGTCTGCGTTCAGTCTCCACTCCCCTTCCCCTTCCCTATCCCCTTCATACAAATCAATCATACGCCATGTGGGGCGTGCGCGAGTGGCTGTATTTTAAATTTAAATTTCATGTATGCACGGCCAACACCAGCACGCATACATATATGTATTTTTAATCCACAACAGAACAGAGCACACGTGCTCGCAATGCTGTACAGATTTTCAGATTGTACACACACACACACACACTGGCATGTACTGGCATGTATGTAAATATTTGAGCAATTCTAGAAATTTGTTTGACTGCAAATCAAATGTAAACAAGATATGTTTTCCAAGTCGCACGTTGCCATGGCAGCAAAAACAAAGGTACAAGAATTGAGAGAATCACTCGGATGGGGAGAGAGATATACTCGTGCCAGAGAGATCTCAATGGTATGTACAATTGTGTAACTTAAAGCCCAGAGTATGATGAGTATTCTGTTGGCTACGTATGGAATTCTATATGCCGGTGGAAAGCTACAAGGAATGCATTTATGATTCATCACACAAACTCAGCACAGATCCCCATGCCAGGTGACAGTTGAACTGTGACTGTTGCTCAAATTAATGCATTCTGATCTGTGACTCGACGTTCTGATTGGAATTGCCTCATTGCCCCTTAACCTGTTATTTTGTGGGTGTTTGGGGAGCTGGGGGCCAGGCTTCTAGGTGCTGTCCTGTCAGCCCACATACGCAGTTCAATATTGAATTCCATACATCAACCTCAGCTTCCGTTTCCAGTTCCTTGAGTGCAGTGCCGTTGCCAGTGTCAGTGTCAGTGCCACTGGCTGTGGCAGCAGTCACAGTTCGGTTACGGTGCGTATGATTGACATTGATTGGAGCAAAGCAAAGCAAACTGTGGTCTGGTGTTCATTTTTTCCCAGCTTCCCTCCATGCGTCTGAGTGATTGTGCACAATGATTGGCATGCCTTGCTGCACTTTCAGGAACCAAATCCAAAAAACGTTTGCAGCTTGATAAATATGTAATTTGCTATTTCTACAAAATGAAACGCAGCTGCAGGGCAAAGGGAATACTGTATACCTTGCATACTGTACTGGCTGCTGGTACAGTGAATACAAAACTCAAGCAATGAAGGGACTCTTGGAGCATACCTAATTATGTTTGTGGAAGTGGATTATGTACAATCGGTTGACTATCCCGAAAGAAAGAACATTGAATCAATACATAAAACTGTTTATCCAATAAATCTAATACAAATCTTATCTCTGGATGTTCGAATGCCCACCGAGGGGATCAAAAGTGTAATTTTCCTATCTTGCCTGGCAGTGTGCCTGGCACTGTGCCTGTCAGTGTGCTCTCGTTAATATTTGGATTCCAGTCTCAATGATGTTCGAGTGCAGCACAAATTCAATATTTTATCTGCGATTGCCCTCTGGGATATCAAGGCAATTGGCATGCGTAGCTGGTGTCAGTAGTTTTATGGCTTGGCTCTCCCACACGCACTGACCCAGTTAAGTTACAAGTTGGCCCAGCTCCTACCCGTGTGGCAGTTGGAAGCTTAAGGATTATTGGTTGTGTGCGACAGCATTTGTGATAATCAAATTGCCAGCTACCTACCACATCGGCATGGGCATCTGCATCCCAGATGATCCGAGCAGGAGTCACAGACAGCAATACGACTCCGTCTGAGATGGCAACTGGCACAGGGGGCGGAAGCTAGGCGGAAGCGAGTGCAGCTGGGAATGGCAATGCCGGAATGTGGAACACGTTGAGCGGCCTTCAGAAGTCAAAAAGCGTGAACACTAAAGCCGCCCTATCATACCCTGGCCGGCATCCACTTGAGCAGACTTCACTGTGCCCGCCGTGTAAATAGTAGCATGAATGCAATTTTATTTTATTTATATTCAAATTAAGCCCTGCCCTGCTCTCAGGCAACCAACCAACCAGAAGCATCTGCACTCAGACAGACTTCATAGGCAAATATTGTAGTTTTCTCTATCCGTAAATCGTATTTGTGTCAACTTTTTGTTTTGGTTTGAAATGTTTTGGCAAATTCGAAATTAAACATTGATGTGTGTGTGTGTGTTGCTACAGAAGAGTTGAGTGACTAACTATACTCCATTTACAGTATTTAGTTGGATGGAATTTCTCTCTTTAATTGTACTTATGTCCAATGTTATAGACAACTGAAAGAGTCTCTTGAATTCGGTCTGAATTTATATATATTTTAATGCCATGTTGTTTTTTTTTGCAATGTGCAAACGCACTTAATTAATTTTGTTTAACATGTCTGAGTAAGGCAGGCAGGCAGGGCAACAGTTTCATATTTTGCTTGTTAACTGTTATCGTAGTTGCTGGCAAATGGCCAAATGTGGGCCATGCAACACTCAGGACACAGACAAACAGACGCGCACACACAGTCGTAAGTCCCATTTCCCGTTTCCCGTCATATTCCCATGCCCATTGCGTATACGCCGCGTGGAACGAGCTCGTTTGGGCAAACAAAAGCATCAGTTGGCCAGTTGGCCAGTTGTCCGGTTGTCCAGTTGCCCACTGTTGCCCACTGATTAAATGGATATGCAGACCGTGTCTATCCAGCCGCCTGGCGAAATAACTGTCAGAGTCAATCCCTGCTCCGTTCCGGGTCCACGTTCACTGTCAGTGTGAATTATAAATTTCCAGCAAGGAGCATCGCCCTGGCGTCGGGCTAACTAACCAACCAGCCAACCAACCAGCCAACCAACCGGCGGAATCCGGCTGAGTGCCGACAGAGCCACATGAAATTTCAATTAAAATAAAAATGTATACGCTTTTCGCCTTGTTGCTTATAATTAAAAACGATTTGCAATTTATGGAAGCTGCGTTAAAGTAGCAGGATAAAACAATAATTCCCTCAATTTAAAGCGAGCTTTCACGAATATGCTTATCTGTGCCGTTGCAGGTGGCTTCATGGGTGACATTGCCCTGCCCGACGGAGATTCGGGTCCTGTGGTGGCCCACACACCCATCGACGACGAGGAACAGGAGCGGGAGGAGGTGGAGCAGCTACTGGCCGATGCACCCGATCCAGAGCCAAGACCAGGCACAGCTCCAGTCCCAGCTCCCATCAAATACAATGCCACCTTTCAGTTGGATCTGGAGAAGCTCAAGCAGGAGGTCTATCACGAGGGTCTGCAGGTGGAGGAGGAGGGACTGACCGACATCATACGCAAGAAGACCAAGCTCCCGAGCACGGGTCCGGTGAACCTCACGGCAGGACAGGGCCAGACACAGGTTTGTACCGGAATACATAATATCTTGCGGGTGATTTACTTACCGAACCACTCCCACCCCCAGCAGAGTGCCAATGAACCGGTGAAGCCCGGCTCGGAGTCCCCCTCGGACTTTGCCCAGCCCGCCAGCTACAAGAACGAGGTCATCTCGCCGCCCGAGCAACGACACAGCACTGGGCTGAAGCCAGCCAGACTGACGCTGGCCGAGATGAGCCTGAAGGCCAGCAACAAGACACAGACAACCCTGCATCGCAATGTGGATGCCCGCAAGATACAGTCGGATAACAAGGACATCGAAGTTGATTCGGGTAACAATTTTGTGGCCGAGCGGCGCCAGAGTCACATACTGCCCACCTCCCTGCCGGAGCAGCGCTCCACGCTGCCCAATGTCTACAGCAATGCTGGGGGCAATGGCATGCAGCTGGACGATGAGGTGGACTTCCTGCATGCCCGCGGAGTGGTGCGACGGCGGCACCGACGTGGACCCAAGCAGCGGTAAGTACATAGAAGTAGCTCGAAGAGGCTCCATAGATTCTATCCTCTTGGATATATCTCACTGACCACAGACGCACCAAGCATCACTCGGAATACGAAACGAAAGTGCAGCGTTTGCGCGACGAGCTGAACCGGCCACTGGGCAAGGGACATCATCGGCAGCAGCAGCGCCAGCATCACCACCAGAGTCATCATCATAAGAAGCATCGTTCGCACCGTCAGCATCGCAGACGGGGCCAGACTCCTCCTCAAAATGTGCATCATTCCCTGCCTGGATTTAATCAATCGGCACAGGCACAGGCAGTGATTCCCAAGGCTGCTGTTGAGGGGCAGCAGCAGTCCGCGCTTGAAATGGATTTACCAAAAGCGGAGTAAGTTTTTGAATCCCTCCCTCTGCCATGGCAGGCACTGCCACCACCACCGCCACATCCGTTTCCGTTGCCATTTCCTGGCCCACTGTAAATTGCTGGCCATTTTCATTCAGAGGTTCTTTTTTTATTTTGGCATAAACTTTAAACAAACAGCAGCCATTTTGGCAACTCCCCACACAGACACACCCACAAAGCCGGGCTCATTGTGTGTGTGTGTGTGGGTGTGTGTTGGTGCATGTGAAAAGTTATGAATTTTAATAGAAATTCGCGTGCCAGAAGTTGTGTCCAAAAACAACAGTGAAAAATGCATGGAAAACTGTTGGCAATTAAAATTACGCATACGCCACGTGAAAACTTTTGCCAGCCCAACTACGTATAACCCAAATCTTCCACTCTCTCCATCATCATCATCATCATCATCACCATCCAGCAGCCTGTTCAGCCAGAAGGATGAGAAAGAGGAGGAGGAGATGCGGCAACGTCATCGCGTTGCCCGTGCTGTCACCGCCAAAAAGGAGCGCATCTGGGACTACGGCGTCATTCCATATGAGATCGATGGCAACTTTAGCGGCCTGCACAAGGCTCTCTTCAAGCAGGCCATGCGGCACTGGGAGAACTCCACGTGCATCAAGTTCGTGGAACGCAACCCGGAGATACATCCCAACTATATTGTGTTTACTGTGCGCAGCTGCGGGTGAGTTTGGGGGATCCATTTCACATGGAGACGCGGCGTGAGTAATTGTTTCATGCTTTCGCAGATGCTGCTCGTTTGTGGGAAAACGCGGCAATGGCGCTCAGGCCATCTCCATTGGTAGAAACTGCGACAAGTTTGGCATTGTGGTGCACGAACTGGGTCATGTGGTGGGCTTCTGGCACGAGCACACTCGTCCCGACAGGGAGAAGCATGTGGTGATCGAACACAACAATATAATGAAGGGTCAGGACTACAATTTTAATATGCTATCACCGGATGAAGTGGACTCGCTGGGCATGGCCTACGACTATGATTCCATTATGCACTATGCCAGGAACACCTTCTCGAAGGGCACCTATCTGGACACCATTCTGCCCATCGAGATGAAGGGTCGCAAGCGGCCCGAGATCGGTCAGCGACTGCGCCTCAGCCAGGGCGACATTTCCCAGGCAAATCTGCTCTACAGGTGTCCCAAATGCGGTCGCACCTTCCAGGAGAGCACGGGCATCTTTGCCACCCCCTCCTACTACACAGCCGGAGCACTGACCAACGAGACGGAGCACTGCGAGTGGCGCATAACAGCCACGCATGGAGAACGTGTCGTACTCAAGCTGGAGAATATGGTGAGATATTCCTTGCATACAACATCGGGAAAGCGATGGAAACTATTTCCTATATCTTTGGCTCTTAGAACATCTTCAAGTCGAACAACTGCGAAACGGACTACTTGGAGATACGAGATGGCTACTATGTCAAGTCCCCACTCATCGGTCGCTTCTGTGGCAAGGTGGCCAACGATACAATTCGCACCGTTTCCAGTCGCATGCTCCTCACCTACGTCAACTCCCAACGCAGCGAGGGCTATCGCGGCTTCAAGGCAGAGTTCGATGGTGAGTAGGGGGAAAGGAAAGGGGTAATCGAGTTCACTCTGACCAAACTGATGACACTGACGTCGCTCTAGTTGTGTGCGGCGGCGAGTTGTCCGTGGACGATGCCGAGGGTCGGCTGGAGTCGCCCAACTATCCGCTGGACTATCTGCCCAACAAGGAATGCGTGTGGCAAATCACCGTGCCCAAGGGTTATCAAGTGGCGCTGAAATTCCAGTCGTTCGAGGTGGAGAACCATGACAGCTGTGTCTACGACTATGTGGAGGTACGCGATGGTCCTGCACAAGATTCGCAACTAATTGGCGTTTTCTGCGGCTACAAGCCTCCGCCAAACATGAAGTAAGTGCCCTCGTCCATCCACCCCGAACATCTCCACTGCCAACATTAAGCCACCAGCTCCAGCGCTGTTCCATTGAAACCAACTTTGCTTTGTTCGGCGTCGCTTTCAGGTCAAGTGGCAATTCGATGTACGTGAAATTCATGTCGGACACATCGGTGCAGAAGGCGGGCTTCTCAGCCGTGTTCATGAAGGAGGTCGACGAGTGCGAGACACAGAACCATGGATGCGAGCACGAGTGCATCAACACGCTGGGAGGCTACGAGTGCGGCTGCCACATCGGGTTCGAGCTGCACAGCGACAAGAAGCACTGCGAAGGTGGGTTGGGTCCTGGACCTGGTCCTGGTCCTGGTCCTGTCGTCGGGACTATGCATTGACAGCCATTGTCATCGGTTGTGCCTCTAATGACCTTATCTGCATTCCGCTCTTCATTCCAGATGCCTGCGGCGGTGTCATCGACTATCCGAACGGAACCATCAACTCGCCCTCGTTCCCCGAAATGTATCCCATACTGAAGGAGTGCATCTGGGAGATAGTGGCGCCACCAAAGCACAAAATCTCGCTGAACTTCACCCACTTCGACCTGGAGGGAACAGCGGCACAGCAGTCGGACTGTGGATACGATTCGGTGACTATCTACTCCAAGCTCACCGAGAATCGCCTGAAGCGCATTGGCACCTACTGCGGCAGCGCCATCCCACCCACGGCCACCTCCGACAGCAATGCAATTCGCGTGGAGTTCCATTCGGACAAGTCCATTCAGCGGTCCGGCTTCGCTGCCGTGTTCTTCACGGACATCGACGAGTGTGCTGTGAACAATGGGGGGTGCCAGCACGAGTGCCGGAACACCATTGGCTCCTACATCTGCCTCTGCCACAACGGATACTCGCTGCACGAGAACGGACACGACTGCAAGGAGGGGGAGTGCAAGTACGAGATATCCGCCTCCTTCGGCACCATCTACAGCCCCAACTACCCGGACTCGTATCCCCCCAACGCGGACTGTGTGTGGCACTTTATAACCACGCCGGGGCATCGCATCAAGCTGATATTCAACGAGTTCAATATAGAGTCCCATCAGGTGAGTGCCACTCAGCCAAGGGAGAGCAACCCACTAATTGGAATGCACCTCCAGGAATGCACCTACGACAACGTGGCCATCTACGATGGCGAGTCGGAGGCCAGCTCGGTGCTGGGACGCTTCTGCGGCGACAAGATACCCTTCCCCATCTCATCCACCACGAACCAGATGTACATGGTGCTCAAGACGGACAAGAACAAGCAGCTGAACGGATTCATGGCCCTTCACTCGACCTGTAAGTGTGATCACAGTGGTGTGTTCCAAGTGCTCCAAGGCTTATGCCATCTTTTTGTCTCTTCTGCAGCTTGTGGAGGCTTCCTGCGCGCCACCAACTACGTACAGCAGTTCTACTCCCATGCCCGATTCGGCAATCAGGACTACGATGACAACATGGACTGCGAGTGGACCATTGAGGCGCCGCCCAACAGATATGTGGAGCTGATCTTCCTCACCATTGACATTGAGAGCAGCGAGAACTGCTCCTACGACTATGTGCAGGTCTTCTCGGACACGGAGGACACCAGCGGACCCATGTACGGACAGTACTGTGGCAGTTTGGTACGTCCAGTATATCCAATCGAATGGAATATGGTAATATCCCATGAATCTTGTTTTGATAGCTGCCCCAGGACATCATCTCCATGACAAACTCGCTGCTGGTGCGCTTCAAGACGGACAGTTCGGTGCCCATGAAGGGTTTCTCCGCCTCATACGTGGTCGTCGATTCGTTTGACAACGGCGACGAGGATGTGGAGAATTCGTACAGCTCGGAGATGGTCACCCCGTTTCCTGGCTCCCTTAAATCAATCTACATCGAGGACACCGAGGAGACTGACGAGTACGGCGACTTGAGTGGCAATCAGTTAATGGTGCCTAATGGTCGTGGTCGCTATAGTCTGCCCACTCGGTACTATCCCTTCTCCACCTAGACGAGCGAGCACTGGCACGCACTCGACGCGCTAAAAATTCATGACAATATATTAAAACGGAATTTATTTAACAAGTTTAGGCATATCGTCGCGATCATAAAGCAAGCAAGATTCCGTAGATCTTCCTTTCTCTTTGTCAATCACTACCCCCCTCCCTCCCACAACACAGTGTTAGTTTTAGGTAATCCGAACAGGTTAGGTTCTAGCATGCCAGGCATATCGCAGTGAAGTGCAAAATATTGAAACCTATAATAAGAAATTAAGTCCAACTTATCTACGTAGCTTGAACTTCCCTCCCTGGGTTGATGCATATCTAACTAAATTGAGGATCGATGCTTGGGTGCTTCGGATTCGACTCTTTCTATAGTGATCTTTTTCTCTGAATGTGCAGTTCTCGTTTGCATTTTACTTGTTGCCATTTTCAAAAGGCATTCTATTTTTGTTTATTGTGCCATATTTGGTAGTCTAGATTTTAGGGGCATTTTCTTTACCTTAGCTCGGCAGGCAGCTCTGTTCTGTGTGGCATCTTAGCATAAGTTTAATGGATGTCCAAATAGAAGTTAGGCTAGAACACACATACACACACACACACACACACACACACAGGCAGATACAGCACATATCTTCGGAAGCACCGAATGTGGAGGCCCTTGTAGATAGATTTAAAACATTTATTCATATTGCAGCTCGACGATTTAGGTGTTTCGATTCGTTGGCTTTATTTCGTAGTACTTACATACTCTTATCATCATGTTTCTGCAGGGGCATAGAGAACTTTACACACACATACAAACATACATTTGTACAACTCTCTGATATTTGACTCAATTTAATACGTAATTAAATCTATACATACATATATAATTAAACTATACACATAAATTCGTATAATATAATTATAGTAACTATGTTTTAAAACCAACATAAAAGTGTGTCTCTTTTTACCTCTCCAAGAAGAAGGTTTCAGTTTCAGATCTGTTGATGATCCTCAGCTTAATAGATATGTATACATTTTATGGTTGCGTTTCCACCTTGTCTTTGCTGTAGGGGCGCCACGCAGATTGAATAGCATTTATTGGTGGAATTACCGAGAAAAGTTTCGTTCATGCGACGGATTTATGATCGCCTCATTAATGACCTGCCCTAAAAGGCCCGACACACAACACCTGATCCAGAGCCAAAGCCGGCCACAGGTAGGCAGATGGAACAGAGCCACAGCCCGAGCCAACAGAGCGAACGGGAGAGGACGAGAGCGAGAACGAGAACGAGACAATGTCAAGGTGTAGGGATACCCAAATCAAAACCCATTGAATGCTAACAATCAAGAGAACAGGCAGACAATGGACAGTCTGTATTGCCGATGCGGTGGAGTTTCTGTTGCCTCGAACTCGAACTGGGACTCTGAATCTGCCTCTGCCTCTTCTGGTTCTGCTTAAAGCGCGAACGGTCGTCGGGCCTCTCCTCTGTATGTAGTGGTCAGTGGTTCTTGTCGATGACGATGACGGCAGATCAGGATCGATTGGGATCGCGTTTTGTTGCCTCACTCGCTCTCTCTCTCTCTGACTCCCTCAATGGAAGTTTTCTCTCTCTTTCTCTATCTCTTTTACCTGCCTAATCCGTGAAGCGCGAGCGAGCCCGTGTCTGAGAAATAAAATTCGACAATCATTGCTTCCAGTATTTAGTTAGAATTTTGAGCTGGCCTGAGGCGGTTGTCCAAATCGAATTCAAGGAGAACGAGTGAAAGAGTCAACGATCCTAAGAAAAATTCCTCAAGGGTCAAAGAATGCGCGCCATGCCCCCTTTCATCAGAATGAGAATGAAATTGGTTGTTTTGGTTGTGGGAGCCTTGGCCGTGGCTTCGATGCTTGAGCTGGCCCAGTGCCGGCATTTGGATCAGCTACCAGAGAGCGAATGCGACTTCGATTTCAAGGAGCAGCCGGAGGACTTCTATGGCATGCTGGATGCCGTGCAGGTGAGTGCGGTCACGTGGTTCAGTGTCTGGGAATTCAATCTGATTTATACAACAGGTGCCCGAGGCACACAAAGAGCGGACTTGGAATCGCATAAACCTGGCAGAAAGGAGCAGAACACGGCCAGCGATGAGGTAAGTCTTGCAACCAAGCTGCCAGATGCCCCAAGTGGGATTAGTTCAGCACAATGGCGCACAATTAGTGTGGCCACTTGACGTTGCCTGAGGTGGACGGCACTTGAGATGCTTCGCCACAATGTGAACGCAAGCAATACCTGAGCTCATAAGCTTCTCATTCCATCCCATCCCATCCACCCCAGCCGCCTCCAGCACCGGAAGCAGCATCATAAATCGCGAGGCAAAGCCCTGCTGAGATTACCCCCGCCACTGCTCTGGACCGAAGCCTCCACGGATGTGCTGCAGCCCGCCTCTCCTTACACTCAACTTCTGGCTGAGGCAGAAGCAGAAGATGAAACTGAGACGAGAACGGAAATGGGAATGGGAACTTTGACGGGGAGGCACAGTCGACGGAGACGTGGCGTGACGGTGCGCAGGGAGAGGACATGGGACTACGGCGTGATTCCGTACGAGATCGATGGCATCTTCAGTGGCGCCCACAAGGCCCTGTTCAAGCAGGCTATGCGACACTGGGAGAACTTCACCTGCATCAAGTTCGTGGAGCGGGATGCCAAGTTGCATGACAACTACATTTTCTTTACGGTCAAAAATTGCGGGTAAGACTCCACCAAATCGCCTCTGAGAGTATCTTTTTTGATGTTCCCAATTTAATCCTCTGCCCCAATCAGTTGCTGCTCCTTCCTGGGCAAGAATGGCAATGGCCGCCAGCCCATTTCCATCGGTCGCAACTGTGAGAAGTTTGGCATCATCATCCACGAGCTGGGCCACACCATTGGCTTCCATCACGAGCATGCCCGCGGCGACCGGGACAAGCACATCATCATCAATAAGGCCAACATCATGCGCGGTCAGGAGTACAATTTCGATGTGCTGTCACCGGAGGAGGTGGACCATCCGCTGCTGCCCTACGACTACAACTCCATCATGCACTATGCCACGAACTCATTCTCCAAGAGCTCCTACCTGGACACGATTACGCCCATAGGGATGCCCCCGGGCACCCACATCGAGCTGGGCCAGCGACGCCGCCTCAGCCGTGGCGACATTGTCCAGGCCAATCTGCTGTACAAGTGTGCGGCCTGTGGACGCACCTACCAAGAGAATTCTGGCCAAATAGTCAGTCCACACTACGTGTATTCGGGCAATGGTGTCCTCAGCGAGTTCGAGGGCAGCGGCGATGCGGATCCAGAGCCCGGCGATGATGGTTCCTTTGATGCCTCGCTCACCAGCTGCGAGTGGCGCATCACGGCTACCAATGGCGAAAAGGTCATCCTCCATCTGCAGCAGCTCCAACTGCAGCTCTCCGAGAACTGTTCCGAGGATTACCTCGAAATCCGGGACGGCTACTGGCACCGATCCCCCCTGGTGAGGCGTCTCTGTGGCAATGCCAGCGGGGAGATTATCACCAGCCAAACCAGTCGCATGCTCATCAATTATGTGAACCGCAATGCGGCCAAGGGATATCGCGGATTCAAGGCCCGATTTGAAGGTGAGTTCGGGGACAATCATCCGTTTTGGAATCAGCCAATCTAAATCCCCTTTCTCTCTATGTCAGTGGTCTGTGGTGGAGAAATTCAGCTGACCAAGGATCAGTCCATAGACTCGCCCTCCTATCCGCTGCAGTACATGCCCGACAAAGAGTGCGTGTGGCGCATCAATGCGCCCATCCACCACCAGGTTGGGCTCAAGTTTCAGAGCTTCGAGCTGGAGAAGCACGATGGCTGTGTCCACGATTACGTGGAGATACGGGATGGCAATCGGAGTGACTCCCGACTGATTGGACGCTTCTGTGGCGACAAGCTACCACCCAACATTAAGTGAGTGGACCTTGAACCTTTCTATATCCCGGGCGATCCCCCTTCTAAGTGACATTCTTTTCGTCGTTACAGAACCCGCAGCAATCAGATGTACATCAAGTTCGTGTCGGATGGATCGGTGCAGAAGCTGGGCTTTTCCGCCGGCCTCATGCTGGACGTGGACGAGTGCAAGTTCACGGAGCACGGCTGCCAGCATGTCTGCATCAACACCATGGGCAGCTATCAGTGCGGCTGCCATGCTGGCTACGAGCTCCAAGCCAATGGCAAGACCTGCGAGAATGCGTGCGGGGGCATTGTGGATGCCACCAAAGCGAATGGCACCCTCTACTCGCCCTCATATCCGGACGTGTATCCCAATGCCAAGCAGTGCGTGTGGGAGGTGGTGGCCCCACCCAATCACGCCGTCTTCCTCAATTTTACCCACTTTGACCTGGAGGGCACCCGATTCCAGTACACCAAATGCAACTACGATTACCTCATCATCTACTCGAAGATGCGGGACAATCGCCTGAAGAAGATCGGAATCTACTGCGGGAACGAGCTGCCGCCGTTCGTCAACTCGGAGCAGAGTGTGCTGCGTCTTGAATTCCACTCGGATCGCACGGTGCAGCGCAGCGGCTTCGTGGCCAAGTTTGTCGTAGGTGAGTTTGGATCAATCGACATCCCGGCGATTCCCACCGTAATACGAAATTATCCTCCCCTTAGATGTGGATGAATGCGCTGTTAATAACGGGGGATGCCAGCACAGGTGTAGAAACACCTTTGGTGCCTATCAGTGCAGCTGTCGGAACGGATACACGCTGTCCGGCAACGGCCACAACTGCACGGAGACGCGGTGCAAGTTCGAGATCACCACCTCATACGGGGTGCTGCAGAGCCCCAACTATCCGGATGACTATCCGCGCAACATCTACTGCTACTGGCACTTCCAGACCGTCCTCGGACACCGCATCCAGCTGACCTTCCACGACTTTGCCGTGGAGAGCCACCAGGAGTGCATCTACGACTATGTGGCCATCTATGACGGCAGGTCGGAGAACAGCTCCACACTGGGCATCTACTGTGGCGGACGAGAGCCGTATGCGGTGATCGCCTCCACCAACGAGATGTTCATGGTGCTGGCCACAGATGCGGGACTGCAGAGGAAGGGTTTCAAGGCCACCTTTGTATCCGAATGCGGTGGCTACTTGAAGGCCACGAATCACTCGCAGACCTTCTACTCGCATCCCCGTTACGGCAGCAGACCCTACAAGCGCAACATGTATTGCGATTGGCGGATTCAGTCGGATGCGGAGAGCAGTGTGAAGATCAAGTTCCTGAACTTTGAAATCGAGTACTCGGAGCGCTGTGACTACGACTTTCTGGAGATCACCGAGGAGGGCTACTCCATGAACACCATCCACGGGCGCTTCTGTGGCAAGCACAAGCCACCCATTATAGTCTCCAACTCGGACACGTTGCTGCTGCGTTTCCAGACGGACGAGAGCAGCTCTCTGCGTGGCTTTGCCATCTCCTTCATGGCCGTCGATCCACCAGACGACACTGCCGGCGAGGAATTTGATGCAGTCACACCCTTTCCGGGCTACCTCAAGAACATGTACATGTACTCCTCCGAAACGGCCAGCGACCATCTACCGCGAACACACATTTTGCCCCCAAGCAGGCTTATGTGAACAGATTGAGGATTGCCGGGGGTGGATTTATGTATTTTTTTGTTGATATTTGTAAATAAATGATAAATAAAACTAATTTTAATTTAACCTTTCTTCTGGCACTGTAGCGTATTTATTTATGTCTATATTCAAATTTGAAATGCGCGCTCTGCCATTCGCAGGAAGCGCTTACATGTACAATACCACAATTTAGGTGGCGCCAGCGCGGCCACTTCTTGGACTATAAAATAAAGGAAAAAAACAAAATAAAACGATCATGGAACTTTAATTCAAAAGCTCTGGGGAAAGCTTTCGCAACCCAACCTAAATATCAGTCAGTTTATACAAATCTTGAGCTTATGATTTTCTTAGAATTTTAGAAAAAAAAAAAAAAAAACTTTGTTTAATTTTTTGCTACCAATAGCAATATACAATGTATTCCATCTAACATGTAGAACGTTCAATGTACATGCCTACAGGTTCATTTAATATAAAAATATGTATATAGATTAATGTTTAATTGTTAACGCGGCAAATTGTAATAAAGAGCATAATAAAGTTAGCATTGGTTGGAATGAAAAATAACTAATATTTTGCTACTGAATATCGCCAGTATGTTTTCGTATAGTCTTTTCTTTTCTTATATGCCGCTAAAATTAAAAATAGTGAAAATATTACTTTTTTTTTAATTCTAATAAAATATAGTCGCAACGAATATTTTTTTTTATAAATAAACATTTCAAATTTTTTCCTTAAATTAGGAAAAAAAAAATATTATCCAACGGGAGTACTTTCTGTGAAAAATTAATTTGCTTTTGTCAATTATAAAGTCAATTCCTAATGAGTGTATCAAAAGTTGTTTGCCAAATTCAACAATGAATCCGATAGTAAGTTGGATTAAAACTGGCATTGCTCCATTAGAGGTCGATCCGTCTGCAACGACTGATGCATCCATCCGTTGGTGCCATCGAATCCCAGGGCATAGTGGATATCGGAGATCGGGTAGATCCACGGCGAAGCGACTGATGGGACCCTCCACCAGATACTGCTCAAAATCCTTGGATGCGAGTGGAGCCGCCCAGGTCACACGATTCTGTGTGTGGACGGCGTATACCCATCATCTAAATTTACTGTATTCAGCTTTGCTTCGCAACCTCCTTGTTGAGTAAAGATTTTGGAATGTTCCGCTGATGGAACACATCCCATATTACCGGGAATCGTCTGGAAGCAGCCACGTGCAGGGCTTCAAAATTTGTTTTGTTGCGATCCGAAACAATGGCCATCAAATTTCCAGATAGGCCCCAATTAACGATTTTCTTTAATACGATATCAATAGCCTTCTTAATTTTGTCGCTTCCCAGCTTTGATTGTCGTTTCCTGATTTTATCAACATAAATTGGGACCTGTGAATAAAAAACTGAACTTTTTGTGTGTTGATTGAAAACTGATTGAAGTTTTTTACTAATTTGAGGTCGCTGATTTCAAATCTGATCTCCATTTTTTTCCATCAGATCGCGTTTTTAAGTTAAAGGTATTAATAGTATTATTGAATTTTTTCAATCAATAAAAGTTCAAAGAGTCAAAACTTTACTCCTCATCGGACGATTTTCAAAAATTTAATTGTTTTGCAAAGCTAACAGTTACATTATAAAAAATAACCAAGTTTAGTTCTTTGTTTAAAACGCCCGATTAATTTGATTTTGTCAATTTTTGAGCTTGAAATTTTTCAAAAATACTTTTAATACCTGTAACTTAAAAACGCGATCTGATGGAAAAACGAGAAGGAACGTGGGAGTCGCTTCTGGGGTCGCGACTCTACCCGTACTCAGTCAGTATATACATTTTTGAGCTTGATTTTTTAGAATTTTAGAATTAAAAAAAAATGTTACATTTTACATTTTTTTGCTACATCTGTTATCTACATCTACAATGTATATTTTACATCTAACATGTACATTACAGATGTACCATTCATATTCTACATCTCCTCCGCTAGGGGTTGCTCGCGCACTGAACGCGGCAGAGTGTGCGAGCGAGAAAGAGAATGAGTATCGTATCTCTGGCAGGTGGAGGCGGAGGAAGCAACTGAAAATTAATTTCATCATTTTGGCTATAAATATTATCCGATCTGATTCAGATTCGGCAGTCTGGTAGATATGGGTATTCTCTACGATACTGCGTTTTATCGTATCTTTAAAAATATGGCTGCCACAGATTTTCGTCCTTTGTGGTGGCGGAAGGGGGCGGGGCGAAATTTTGAAATACACTTGTAGCAGTGTGATGTCACATGAGTCTGGAAACCAAATTTGGTTACCCAAAATCTTAGTTTTGTTAGGCGATCCGAAACAAGGGACAGACAGACATGTCTATATAGACCCGGCTATTGATGCTGATCAAGAATATATATACTTTATGGGGTTGGAAACGTTTCCTTCTCTGCGTTACACACATCCACTTTGACCACAAATCTAATATATCCCTTAACTCTTTTTTGAGTACGGGTATAAAAATGGAGATCAGATTTGAAATCAGCGACCTCAAATTAGTAAAAAACTTTAACAAAGTTTTAGGAAACATGGCTCAGTAATGGTTGTTTAAATAAAAAAGAAAAGAAAAAAATTACAAAGTCAAGTTTATTGGCTGGGATTGTGCCAATTGGCAATTGTGCTTTTATTAGCTTTATGAAAAATCATATTAAATTAGCTTCCTATGTACATTAAATCTCTAAACAAAATAATTCTAATTTAAGAAAATATTATAAAAGAAAAATTTTTTGATTAGTTACAAGTACATTATAATACTTATAATTTTCTTTTTGGACTACCGATTGGAATGAAATAAATATTAAATCATTTAAAATATGTTTAACTAAATGTTTTTATACCAAAACAATGATTTTTGTGTCTATTTTTTTTTATTATTAATTTTTAAACAAAAAAAAATGTTTTTTGTTTTTTTTTAAACTGCAACGAAAATCCAAAACTTCGATCTGATACAGAAAAACCAAGTACAGGGTTGGATTTAGCATCCACAATTACCGTACAAAACAACATTCAGTTCTTAATCAACAAAACCATTGTTACCTTATTTTAAAAATTTTATATCAAAATAATTGTAATGCAAACTACCTTGTTACTAAAATAAAATAAATCTAAAATAGCTTAAGACATGCAAAATTTTCTATGACACTACTATTATTTTGTATATAAGAGCGAGTAAGTAAACAATTACCACACGGATATAAATATAGCTAAAGTTGCTTCCGTCCATGCTCATTGCAGCAAATGCCAGCGCCTTCAATTTCACCGTTCCATCATCACTGGGTGTCTTAAGGGGGTGGCTGAATATATTTAAAAAATAAATGTGAATTATATAGTTAAATAAACACTTACCATATGCTGTAGATGATATTCGTCAAAATATATTACAAAAGGTTCATTAATAAACTTCGTTAATGATGACAGAAAATTTATTTTGCCATTCTGTATCTCCTCGAAATGTGCTGGGCGCTCCAAAAATTGTATAAAACTAGCAGAGATAACATCCTTTATTTTTATATATTGTATTTATTTACCACCCCACCCACTCTGCCCATCCCAATTGGCTGTCACTGGTTTGGAAAGCAAAAATCTATTATACACAATTCTTTTGAAATGGAGATCAGATTTGAAATCAGCGACCTCAAATTAGTAAAAAACTTTAACAAAGTTTTAGGGAAACATGGCTCAGTAATGGTTGTTTAAATAAAAAAAAAAAAAAAAAATTACAAAGTCAAGTTTATTGGCTGGGATTGTGCCAATTGGCAATTGTGCTTTTATTAGCTTTATGAAAAATCATATTAAATTAGCTTCCTATGTACATTAAATCTCTAAACAAAATAATTCTAATTTAAGAAAATATTATAAAATATTATAAAATTATACAAGTACATTATAATACTTATAACTTTCTTTTTGGACTACCGATTGGAATGAAATAAATATTAAATCATTTAAAATATGTTTAACTAAATGTTTTTATACCAAAACAATGATTTTTGTGTCTATTTTTTTTTATTATTAATTTTTAAACAAAAAAATATTGTGTTTTGTTTTTTTTTAAACTGCAACGAAAATCCAAAACTTCGATCTGATAGAAAAACCAAGTACAGGGTTGGATTTAGCATCCACAATTACCGTACAAAACAACATTCAGTTCTTAATCAACAAAACCATTGTTACCTTATTTTAAAAATTTTATATCAAAATAATTGTAATGCAAACTACCTTGTTACTTAAATAAAATAAATCTAAAATAGCTTAAGACATGCAAAATTTTCTATGACACTACTATTATTTTGTATATAAGAGCGAGTAAGTAAACAATTACCACACGGATATAAATATAGCTAAAGTTGCTTCCGTCCATGCTCATTGCAGCAAATGCCAGCGCCTTCAATTTCACCGTTCCATCATCACTGGGTGTCTTAAGGTAGTGCTGAATATATTTAAAAAATAAAAATGTGAATTATATAGTTAAATAAACACTTACCATATGCTGTAGATGATATTCGTCAAAATATATTACAAAAGGTTCATTAATAAACTTCGTTAATAATGACAGAAAATTTATTTTGCCATTCTGTATCTCCTCGAAATGTGCTGGGCGCTCCAAAAATTGTATAAAACTAGCAGAGATAACATCCTTTATTTTTATATATTGTATTTATTTACCACCCCCACCCACTCTGCCCATTCCCAATTGGCTGTCACTGGTTTGGAAAGCAAAAATCTATTATACACAATTCTTTTGACATACAAAGTATACGCAGCTCGAAAAAAGGCACCAAATTGCGGTCAACAATTTGTACCTGTTGTTTTTTAGTATCGTGCAGTTGATTGGTGGTTCGTACACCCACAATACCGCAAAATTAATTATCAAAATTGGAAAACGATCTGAGGATCGAGTAAGTGCAATACCGAGCATCCGCAAACTGAACTACAACGAGCGCGCTAGTTATGTATCCAGACGGATTTACCGTTATTTGCTATGGCAAATAATCAAGGGTTCTTTTCCCGAAACAGAAGACATCTGTATCGTTTTAGTGTTAAAAGTATAATGATAATTTATTCTGCGTTTGCTCTTTTTAAATAAGCCTGCTATATGTCGATCCCTATCTCTCTCTCTCCTTGTCTCTCCTTCCTTGTTCTGTCTCTTCTCGGCTTCCGTGTCATGTCCAGTACAGTGGACATTGGTTACGGTGGACACTCAGCAGTAGGTGTGCCATCTTGGGGAAGTAGAAATGGTAACTCGCTCGCCTTGAGAAATGGCTGCAGAACGAGGACATCACTCTGAACCCCCGTTCGCGTCGCGACACATACTGCGATGTGCGATCCGTGGCAGAGATCCTCAAGAAGTGGCATCCTTCAATAGAGCTGCGCTGCTATACTGCAGCCAGCAGCTTCATTCGTCGGCTGCAGAACTGGCAGGTGTTCTCGTTCCGCGAACTGAAAAAACTGGGCCTCCGACTGAAGACGGAGGATCTGAAACAGCTGGCCGAAGGCAGGCCAGGAGCAGTCGACTGGATGCTGTTCAACCTCATTGGCAAGAATGAAGTATGGCCGAGCATTCGAAACACGCCCAAGTCCAACTCCTTGGCGGGGATGAGCCTTAACCGCATGGTCGCCTTTCGCACTCCTGAATCTAGTTGGACATTGGATAAGGATTGGAAGTTATAGATCGCTTGGCAAGTATTTAGTTACTTAATTAAAAGGCTTGCCGATGATTCTATGGATAATTCTCCTTCCATACAGGTCTACATGCCACCTTTCGCCCACCAATAAGCTACCAATAGTCAGTTTCAGGTGCAGGTCGAATGCTTGAGGACTCTCTCTGCAGGACTCTCTCTCTCTCTCTGATTGGAGATGGAAATTACGGACAGTCTGAAAGAGGCTACAAAAACAGCTTATTTTGCTGCGAATAATAATAATAACAGATATTAAATTCTAAATTTATACCTGCGCTTTTACTAGTCCACAAGACGTGAGTGGGTGAGCAGCCTTGGGCGGCTATGCCAGGATTGTGTTGACGAGTAAATTTATTCTTAACTTTGAGTTTGTTTTCCTGCTTGCATAGTGCAAAACAATCTATGATCTGTCCATAATACTTGGGATGTAGATGCAGCCAGGCGAGGGATGGAACTTGCCTACTGCCAAGCACTCGCTGTAGTTTGGCCCTGTCCACATACAGAGTCTCCCCATTGACATTGGGGACTGGCCAGAGTCGAGAAACTGCACAGGCAGTGTAGCACCCATCCTTGATCTGTGGCAGTGGAAGGGTTACGGTTAGAGGCCTTTCACTGTGCGTCTCTCCCCAAGTGTTCCACCAACCTGCCAATCTGCTGGTCCGTCTCTGGGGCAATCCGGATGGCCAAAACTCTAAAAGGGAGAACAGAAATGGAAAACTTTCAGTTGGGATTTCCCTGAATTTGAACAAGCATACACATACTCCACTGTCGATGCTTTCAGCTAGGATCCATTCCCATAGCCCATCCACATACGCTCATCTAGATATGTCGCCTTTTGTTCGTGTAGTGGCCCCTGGACCCAGCTGGGCTCAAGGAGCGAGCCTTGGAACAGCTTCGCATTCTTGGCAGCACTTCCCCCATTGAAAACGCATTAAACAGTAACCAGTCGACGGTCCCGGGCTTACCCTCGGCAGTATACAGTATACTGTAGGTTAGTGATATGGCGCTGAACGGCAGAACGGACTTTGGGAGCTCGCCGCCACCACAAATAGATCCGCAGAAAATTTATAATGATGAGGACATGGAGAAGAGAAGTGGAGGAGCGGTAATTCAAATGATGGAAATACTGCGAGAACATTTTTCAATAATTCGGAATTATCAGCTGATATAACTGGCTACGATGAAAGCCTTATAATACGATGTTCAACATTGCTCCAAGCTATGGCATCAGGGTACAGGATTAATTCTGAAAAAATTCCGAATATATGCTTTTGACACTGCCAAGAAGTTACTAGATTTGTATGATTGATACTACTTTCCGCCCACAGTGCACAAAGTTTTAATCCATGGTGCAGATGTGATTAATTTTGCGCTTGTTTCAATTGGAGAATTATTAGAAGAAGCTGCAGAATCGCGAAACAAAGATATACAAATATTTAGAAAGCAGCATACTAGGAAAATATCTCGAATTGCAACAAACACGGATTTAATAAACAGACTACTTTTGTCTTCCGATCCCTTTATTACAGGACTAAGGAAATTACCATGCAAATACAATTCAAATTTAATGAAATCTGCATTAGATTTGTTAGAAGAATCGGATTAATTATTATTTCTTCCCTTTTTTTTTTTGATTATTTAATTTATACCACGCCCATTTCTTTTGTTATGACTCCTATTTTGTTTGTATAGTGTCAATTGTCAATTTCTTAAGCCAGTCGTTCTTTTCACCTCGCTCCTGCCTTTTTGCGATAATAACTCAATATTAATTGCTAATAATTGTGTAAATCATTGAACCTATCATTGCTGATCACTGTTTGTGCCAGTTATATCTGTTTTACTTGCTATTCAATTGATTAAATATAATAAAACATTACGATCGTTAAACAAACTTGCTAAAACGATTTGTTTAGTGCTTTTATCTATTCCGCTTTGGATCAACGCTCTCTCTCTCTCCGCTGCATCGCCTACTTACACACGCTCTGGAGCGCACAAGTGCAAGCTCTCTTGCTCTCACTCTCTGGATTTTACCTGCATTCTTCTCCAATTACTCTTTCGGTGTCTCTGCTGTCGTGAGCTTCACCGTTTGTTTTCGTCACCTCGCTGGATCATCTGCCGCTGCTGCTGATCGTCGCTCGCTCTGCTGCCCGCTCTCTCATATAGCTTTGCGTTCTTCTTGGAGCACAGTGATTCAACTGCTGTCAAAAATGGCTGTTGTCTGCTGTGCAAAAAAATGCGAATTCGGTGGCAACATAGTCAGCGATTCATTCCTCAGCTGCTGGCTATGCGACAATGTCGCCCATATAAAATGTGCTGGTGGTGGTAATTTTGGACGAGTACACGATCTCATCTCAAAACGTATGGGTCTGACTTGGTAATGTTTGGCCTGCCGGGATATTGAGGCCGAAATGCGCACTTTTATGAGGCAGACTCGTACTGGCTTTCTGGATGTCCGGAAGCAATTTGTCGCTCTCAACGAGAAATTCCTGAACCTGGAATCTCAATTTCTTGGCCTCAAGCTTCTGAGTGAATCTCCTAGACGGAAAATCCCTAACACCGATAACAGCAACTTCTTGAAACCTATTGGAATCGGAACGCCTTCTTCTTACCTACATACATCGGCATCTTTGGCTTCGCCGAGTGGTCATGCCTTGCCGGAAATCAATCCGTTTCTCACACAATGTTATGCCACTCACTGTATCCATCACTGCTGACACCGCTGTTCTGCCCCGGGACTCACTGTCCTCACTGTTCCTGCCACCGTTCCTGTTCCAGCCACCGTTCCTGTTCCATTCATTGCCTCGGCTGCTGCCATCGTTTCTGCCCCGGGACTCCAACTAAGAGCAGTAGTACCTCAAAAGGCAATCTTTGTATCTCGCCTCCTCCCAGAAACCACACCGGAAGATGTTAATCTACATCTTAATCATTATCTCAACTCACCGCCTGATGCCTTTATCATAACTAAATTTAATTTTGACCATAAGCGTAATATTTCATCCTTAAAAATTTGTCTTCCCGATTCTCTTTTATCCAAAGCCTTGGAACCGTTCGCGTGGCCTGAGCACTAACCATACAACATATAGATCAGGGGTCGGCACACAGACTCACACATTTTTTTGGTGCGTTTGTGTGCGAAAACAACAGACACGAAGTCAAATACGTTACTTATTTCTCTGCCGCTGCGAAAGCCGAAGAATTGTACACGAAGCCGTTCATAAAATATTTTTTCGTTTTGTTTTGAAAAGCTGTTGTGTTGCGTCGGGCGCGCGGGGTATTTCTTCCATTCTCTTTTCTTTTAGGCTAGCCTTTGCCTCTGCTTTCGGCTTCGTCAATGCCTCGACCCGACCCGCGTCGAGTCGAGCGACAGAACACACCAAGAAAATATGAAGTCTTACGACGGGAATAGGTCCAGGGCCGGATTAGCAGTTGCCTAGGGCCCTCCTAGAAATAAACGAAAAATTTTGTTGAAAAAACAAAACTCCAAATAATGAATAAAAAATATAATAGCCACTGAGAAAAATACAAAATAAAGGAGGGCCCCAGATTGATGGTTGCCCAGGGCCCGGTTGAGGGTTGATCCGGCCCTGAATAGGTCGCTACATCACATCAGCCCTCAAAACAAAACGAAAAATCAATTCAAGCGGCCAACAATTGTAGAGCCCACTTACAAGCACAGTATGTGTGAATACATGGCACACACACATTTACGTAACCTGGAAACGAAACTCAAAACGGTTTCGGAAAATAAGAATTGATACAAAATTTTGTCGTGTCTGTTTACACACATACATTTGCAATTCTCAGCTTGCCTTCGCTTCCCGACATGAGTCATACATGCCGAACGGCCCAGCTCCCGACCCAAATGGCCTGGCTCCCGACCCGAGTGTCTCAGCCTCACAGAGCCGAAGCGCCTGGGAGCTGGGACAAACACTCGGCTGCGCCCCTTTCGTTGTATGAACTGGCACATCTCCATATATACTGTATGGTTAGTGCTTCGGGCCATGATGCAATTATATATTTACATTTTTACATTTTTTTGCTACATCTGTTATCTACAATTTATATTTTACATCTAACATGTAGATTATAAATGTACCATTCATATTCTACATCTCCTCCGCTAGGGGTTGTTCGCGCACTGAACGAGGCAGAGTGTGCGAGCGAGAAAGAGAATGAGTATCGTATCTCTGGCAGGGGGAGGCAGAGGAAGCAACAGAAAATTAGTTTCTTCATTTTGGCTATAATTTTGATCCGATCTGATTCAGGTTCGGCAGTCTGGTAGATATGGGTATTCTCTACGATACTGCGTTTTATCGTATCTTTAAAAATATGGCTGCCACAGATTTTCGTCCTTTGTGGTGGCGGAAGGGGGCGGGGCGAAATTTTGAAATACACTTGTAGCAGTGTGATGTCACATGAGTCTGGAAACCAAATTTGGTTACCCTAAATCTTATAGTCTCTGAGATCCAGGCGCTCAACAAGACGGACGGACAGACAGACATGTCTATATCGACTCCGGCTATTGATGCTGATCAAGAATATATATACTTTATGGGGTCGGAAACGTTTCCTTCTCTGCGTTACACACATCCACTTTTATCACAAATCTAATATACCCCTTAACTCTTTTTTGAGTACGGGTATAAAAATTCCACTCATACCTTTCATGCAGCTCGTTGCTCCATCGACGACAGCGCTTTCTTCGACGAACACCTAGAATACTGTGGGTGGAGACAAATTTAAAGCTATAGGGCCGGGAAACATGTTATCACGGATCGGTGGTGAAGATGAGGGCAAGCAATAACGGAATAGCACAAAAAAACACTAATCACACTTAATTATTCAACTGTTTTTTTCTTTTCACCCCTCTTACAGTATGCTTAACTTTACTGCCTCCTCATTTCTCCTCTCCAAATCTTCCTCTTCTTCCTTATGCGGGTTGGGAATAAGACAATAAATAACTGATCTTTCTTCCGCCGCCTGAAACTTTTGTTCGGCAGAGATCTACACTCGGATTCCGCCTTCTCTTCTCCTACCGACGAAGGGGTGTTGGGGACGGGAATTATACACCCAAGCACACTCAGAACTATTCTGCTAGATGCACTCGACGGTAGGTATGCCGACTTAACGCAGTTCTTGGTGGAGTTTTTATTAAGCGCCAAGACTAAGAAAAAAAGATTTTTTTGACTTTTTCCTCAGCATTGCTTTCGGACTCAGCGCTATTTGAGTTCTGACGGCCAACACAGCCTTTACCCTTTTCCAACTCGGCACAATCACAATTAGAATAGAAAAATGGAATAATCAAAACTGAGAAGCCAATTTTCGCACTATCGTTGAACTTGTTAGCGCATTTCTTCTTCGTCTTGAGCACTAGATGGCGCCACCCCAACTAACATATATTCCTACTATAAGCACTACAAATGCGGGCAGCTCCCGGCTAGGGACCCCCCTTTCTGGCCCGATCGCAGTCTACGACGCCTTCTGTCGGTCGGAGTTTTGACCTGAACATAATGGCTTCTTTGGCGGCTTCTTCTTCTCGGGTGGCATGGAACGCCTTGGTGGCCTCGATCCAGGCCTTCGTTGACCTGATGGCGCTGGGGGCCGTCGCTGGCTCCGTCCGGGGCAGCGAAAGTGTCAATTGCCAGCTGCGGGCAAGGTTCCCTTATTCGGGGCTGGTGGCTGCTTTCGGCGGATTTTTGCCTTTGTGACACGGAGGGCCGGGCCTTCCCGAAGCGTCCATCATGCAAGACCTCTAGTGGGCTCGGGGCTCTGCGTTTGATGCTCCCGTAGCGGGTCGTCGCTTCTGATCCCGCTGTCGCAGGCGCTTCAGCTCACTCTGGAGAATCTCGTTCTCACGTCTTAGGAGCTGGAGCTCCCCGAGAGGTTCGTCGGGGCGTCCTCCCTGGATGGCTGCCACAGTTCCGTCGCCGGCGATGGCGAGCCGTCGTAGAGCCACCCGTGAGGTGGATGGGCCTTCGGCGAGCTCTTGTAGCAGGTGCATGGCCCCGTGGAACGGGACGCCCCCTGGATCGGCATTCTGTGTGAGGTGCTCCCCTGTGAAGGCGTGGAGTGGTGTTGGCCCGTGGTGAGCCGGGCGTTGTGGCTCTATTGGCTGAGGCGTTGGGTGCCGTGTCTATATATACCCTACCTATATCCTGCCGATAGGTGCGATTTACATTTGTTATTATTCCCATAAGGGGAGTTATCCGTAGCTTACTGTGGCATTGCCGCGGACGTTCCTTTCGGAGCAAGGACGTTAGGGCACCGCGAGGAAGGTGGCTCCTCCGATTGCAGAAGTTTCTGAAGGAGCGGCTCGTAAACTGGGTGCCGTTGTCGAATACAAACTTTCTGCGCGTTCCGAAGTGGCTAAGGATGCGTGCTCGGAATGCCGTTATGGGTACTAGCTCCACCCACAGCGGCAGCCGACGACTGTATGTGCGCACACGTATTCTAAAGCATTATAGATCTGCCTGCATGCATACGGTTTTTTACAGCGCTGTCGAAATATACCCTTCACTTAAGAATTTTTGTATGGTGGTATGACACGTTTTATAGACGCTTGCCGCCCAATACAAAAAAATCGTATATTGTTTGGAAATATTTTATGTGCAGTTTGTTTTTAAAATATAGAATTTATGAATATAATTACATAAAATATTTCAAACATGACTTCATACACCAGCAATTGTGCTTAGGGTATTCAGCGGGCGTCGTGCCAAGAAAATTTTCATCAAGCCCGAATGTGTGCTTGTGTAAGTATGTACGTGTGCACAGCAAACGACTGACTATGACTTTCTGGAGATCACCGAGGAGGGCTACTCCATGAACACCATCCACGGGCGCTTCTGTGGCAAGCACAAGCCACGCCACCCATTATAGCCAGCGACCATCTACCGCGAACACACATTTTGCCCCCAAGCAGACTTATGTGAACAGATTGAGGATTGCCGGGGGTGGATTTATGTGTTTTTTTGTTGATATTTTTAAATAAATTATAAATAATTTTAATTGAACCATTCTTCTGGCACTGTAGCGTATTTATTTATGTCTATATTCAAATTTGAAATGCGCGCTCTGCCATTCGGAGGAAGCGCTTACATGTACAATACCACAAATTTACGTGGCGCCAGTGCGGCCACATCTTGGACTATGAAATAAATATGATTTAATATGGAAAAAAAAATGATCATGGAACTTTAATTCAAAAGCTCAATTCAAAGCTTTCGTACTAGATATTAAAATGAAAAAAAACTTAGTTTAATTTGCATCAATAACAATTTTTGTTTAAGAAAAAAAATTCAATATGTTCTTCACAATTTTGAAATGTATGAAATGTGTAGTTGCCATGTAAAAATACTTCATTATTATTCGCCTTCTTTGTTTATACTCTTATTTTATAAACAATACAAGAAAAAAGAGTCTTTTAAATTATCCAGATTGTAGAAAATTGATTTTTCTATTGGACAAAACTACATGTTCAGTTCTGAGAGTCCTACCTAGCTTGAAATATTAATTCGAATATCAATATTGAGGAATATAATTTTCATCGGTATATTTACGGTATTTTTTAACATAAGAAGGTATATTTCGGTATATTTATGAGGGTCAGTCACATTGTTTGGATGACAACCCTAGCCGATTGTTTTCAAAATGGCAACGGCGGCGTCCGCGCTAATTTTATTTCGAGCGTAGATTTTGATACTAATTGTTGTTCAGCCGCGTTTTGTTAATCGTGTTAAGTGTTGCTGTGTTCATGGCACGTCCCTGTTAATTAAGTTTTGCGTTTTTGTTCATCGTTGTTAGCTGCTAGTGTTATTTTTGGTGTGCCGGCATTCGCGATGAGCGCCTTCGAGGTAAGTGGCCCGTGCGATCCAACAAAGAATTGCATTTCTACATTTGAGGATGCATGTATTTTGCAGGTCACAGTGACGCCGTCGCGGCAGAAGCATAAGAAGCCCATCGAAGGTCGCGAGCCGGCCGTGGTGGTCATGGCTCCGTTTTCGGCCAAGGCGATTGTGCAGTTTGAGGACGTGCCCGTAACCAAAACAGCCAGGCGCTTCGTGCGCGTCATCAACCCCAGCGACGAAGACATTGAGGTTAGTTGGTCGCCGATATAGATCAGTCGGCGGCTGCCTGGCAACATGTATTTGATCAATGCTAAGCACCCTTGCGGCTTCTAGGTCAAAGTAACGAAGGGCATCAAGGAGGAGCACAACTTGACTGTCGAATGGATGGAGCACGTAATTCCCGCTCGCGACGAGGTCTCCATGGAGCTAGTCTGGAGCCCCGAAATGGAGGTGGCCTGCAAGGAGACGCTGCATCTGCTTGACAATAGAAATTTTCGAAAGGACGTCATGATCATACTCAAGTCCAAGAGCAACCAGCCGGTCAAGGTAAGTAAGCCCTTTAAGACTCACACCAATCCCGCAACTCACCCTTCTGCTTCTCCCATTATGTATGTCTCGCCTACCTGAAGAA
Organism: Drosophila obscura; assembly: GCF_018151105.1. Taxonomy (NCBI): domain Eukaryota; kingdom Metazoa; phylum Arthropoda; class Insecta; order Diptera; family Drosophilidae; genus Drosophila; species Drosophila obscura. The sequence continues at coordinate 3,066,655 of NW_024542781.1, read as the reverse complement.
CCCGCGCAAATTTCCAACCGTAGGCAAGACGCTGCATCTGAAATCGCCGACGGGCGGGTCAAAGAAAACAAAAAGTGCGGCAGCAGCTGCTGTGCAGCAGAAGAAGCGTCTGTCCGCCGCAGCGGCTCCGTCCAAGCAGCCCTGGCGTTCTTGCAGCGGCTCACGGACTGTTCGGCCATCCTCAGCGGCCCCTCATGCCCCGCTGACGGATAAGAATGTTTACAAGCTCTCGCAGGAATCTGCTTATATCTCACCACAGCCACGCACGTGCAAGGAGAACGTTAGTCCAATGACTCCTGCAAATTTGTTCAACATAATAGACACATTTAAGTTCACGCCGCTCACTGAAACGCGCGGCACTAGCGCTGGAATTCTGCCAGAGAATCTGGCTGCCTGGCCGACACCTAACCTAGTCACAGATGGCATACCGACCGTGGGCGATTTGCGACCCCGTCGCCTCATCCCTGACGAGTTTGAAGAGCCACCTCCCACGAACAAAACATTTGATGTGAAGCATTCAGAGACCATAAACATGTCGGTGGACACGTTGGACTGCTCGCGCTCCGAAGTGCTGCTGCAAACGCCCACTGCTCAGAATAAAACCACAACCATTGTCCATGCAACCCACCCCAGGGCCCTGGAATGCATACGCGAGGAGGAGGCATCCAGCCCACCGAAGGCGTCAGCCAAGGGCCCCGTTAAAGATTTGAAGAGGGATATCAAACTAGTTGGTTCACCACTGCGAAAATATTCAGAGTCCATGAAGGATCTGTCGCTGCTGTCGCCGCAAACAAAGCTTGCTATTCAAGGCTCGATGCCGAATCTCAATGAAATGCAGATACGTTCGATCGAACAGAATCGGTACTTCCAGGAGCAGCAGACTCCGCTAATGAGTACCAAGCAGCTGGACGGCACGTTGCTGGACAGCTCCATTTGCAGCGAAATGAGCATGATGTGCCCGCAAGACTTTCTCTTCAATCACAACGAGATCCTGGCCCAGTCCAGTCGATTCAATCTCCATGAAGTGGGCCGCAAATCGCACAAGTGCAGCCCTGTGAAGGAGAAAAAGACTGCTATTTCTCAGAAGCGTCGCTCCCATGAGCTAAGCTTCTCGGACTCGCCCAGCAACGAGTCCCTCTATCGCCACGAGTCCACAATGGCCATCTCACCGCCCAAGAAACAGCGCGTTGACGACATCTCCCTGCTCCGAAGTGCAGCTCCAGCCAATGCCTCCGCCAGAAGTGGCAGCACGTGGACGCACACACAGCCCAAGAAGTTTAAGCTGGCCCAAACGATGTCGCTGATGAAGAAGCCTAACACACCAGGGCGTAAGGTTAAGGAAGCAGCTCCCGTTAAGCTCTACGACTCTGAGCTCTACATGCAGACCTACATCAATCCGGATCCGTTTGCAGCTACAACCACGGCAGATCCCTTTCTGGCCTGCACCATGTACCTGGATGAGCAGGCGGTGGAGCGTCATCAGGCGGACTTTAAGAAGTGGCTGAACGCCTTGGTGACCATACCCGCTGATCTGGATGCCGACTCGAACAGCAAAATCGATGTGGGCAAGCTATTCAATGAGGTGCGCAACAAGGAGCTGGTAATGGCGCCCACTAAGGAGGAGCAGTCCATGAACTATCTGACCACGTTCCGCCTGGAAACGCTGCGTCGGGCAGCTGTGGAGCTATTCTTCAGCGAGCAAATGCGTCTGCCCTGCTCCAAGGTGGCCGTCTATGTCAATAAGCAAGCTTTGCGTATCCGCAGCGATCGCAATCTGCACCTGGACGTGGTCATGCAGAGGACCATCCTGGAGCTGCTGCTCTGCTTCAATCCCCTATGGCTGAGACTGGGTCTGGAGGTGGTGTTTGGCGAAAAGATTCAGATGCACTCCAACAGAGATATTGTGGGCTTGAGCCACTTCATCCTCAATCGATTGTTCAGGAACAAGTTCGAGGAGCAGAAGTACAGCAAGGCCTTCACCCTCACCGATGAGTACGCGGAGACCATCAAGAAGCACACGCTGCAAAAGATTCTGTTCCTGCTGCTCTTTCTGGACCAGGCCAAGCAGAAGCGCATCGTCAAGCACAATCCCTGCCTCTTTGTTAAGAAGTCCCCCCACAAAGAGACGAAGGACATATTGCTGCGCTTCTCCTCGGAGCTGCTGGCCAACGTTGGGGACATCTCGCGCGAGTTGCGCCGCCTGGGCTATGTGCTCCAGCACAAGCAGAGCTTTCTCGACGAGTTCGACTATGCCTTCAACAATCTGGCTATAGACCTGCGAGACGGCGTCCGGTTGACCCGCGTCATGGAGGTCATCCTGCTGCGCGACGACCTCACCCGTCAATTGAGAGTGCCTGCCATATCGCGGCTCCAGCGAGTCTTTAATGTGAAATTGGCTCTGAACGCTCTGAATGCAGCAGACTTCCAGCTGGGCGGTGACATCTCCGCCCCGGATATCGTGGACGGTCATCGCGAGAAGACGCTTTCGCTGCTCTGGCAGATCATCTACAAGTTCCGTTCGCCCAAGTTCCATGCGGCTGCCAAGGTACTCCAGAAATGGTGGCGTCATCGTTGGCTGCGCGTTGTCATCCAGCGTCGCATACGCCACAAGGAGTTGATGCGGCGCCATCGGGCAGCCACTGTCATACAGGCCACCTTCCGCGGTCACCAGATGCGGAAGTACGCCAAGCTCTACAAGGAGGAGCGCCTTCAAGCCACCATCATCCTGCAGAAGTACACGCGTCGCTTTCTGGCCCAGAAGCAGCTCTATCAGAGCTACCACAGCATAATCCTCATCCAGCGATGGTGGCGGGCCCAAGTGCTAGGCCGGCAGTGTCGCCAGCGGTTCCTGGAGGTGCGTCAGTCCGCGATTTTCTTGCAGCGCATTTGGCGGCGGCGTCTATTTGCCAAGAAACTTCTCGTGGCTGCCGCCACAGCTCGTCTTCAACGCTCGCAAAAGCAACAAGCTGCCGCCAGCCATATTCAGATGATGTGGCGCAGTCATTGTTTGGCCAGGAGCCAGCGGCAGGAGTACCTGCGCCAGCGGCAGCTCGTTATCTTTGTGCAGCGTCGAATGAAAGGAAAATGGATAATGCTAAAGCAGCGCCAGGAGTTCCTAGAGCTAAAGAAATCCACCAAAATCGTACAGCAGCGCTGGCGTGCCATGGTCCTGATGAGGAAGGAACGAGCCCACTTCCAGCAACTTCGTATTTGTGCTCTTAAGCTGCAGACACACAGGAGGGCCACGCTTCAGATGAGACAAGTCCGTGACAGCTTCCAGGCCACCAGGAAAAGTGTCATTGTCATCCAGGCACGCATGCGTGCCACTTGGGAGATGCGTAAGCAGAGAGAAGTCTACCGGAGACAGTGCATGGCTGCTGTTACTATACAACAACAATTTCGCTTGCGTCTGGATATGATCAAGGATCGAAATTCGTTTTTGGCGACCCGCCGCAGCATCATTAATGTCCAACAACGCTGGCGCGCCACTTTGCAGATGCACCAAGAGCGTGGCAAGTACTTGCAGCTCAAAGCGTGCACCCGTTTCGTCCAAAGTAAATTCCGAGCGAAGCGCCTAATGCTGATCGAAAGTCAGAAATACCACCGACTGAAGAAAGCTGTCTTGGTGGTTCAACAGCGTCGCAGAGCTGTGGTTAAGATGCGGGAGCAGCGCCAGTATTTCCTTCGATTGCGTGAGGTTACCATCAACATGCAGAGACGATTCCATGCCCATAAGGCCATGCGATTCATGCGGGCCAAATACCGAGGCACCCAGGCTGCCGTGAGCTGCCTGCAGATGCACTGGCGGGCGCATCTCTTGAGAAAGCGAGAGCGAAGCGGTTTTCTTGCACTGCGTCAGGCAGCCATCACACTGCAGCGCCGCTACAGAGCCCGCTTAGCCATGATTAGGCAAAGGAATGGCTACCGGCAGCTCAGGAATGCAGCAATCGTTATTCAGCGGCGCTATCGAGCCAAGGGGCAAATGGAGAAGCAGCTCTCACTGTACCACAAGAATCGGGCTGCCATAATCAAGGCCCAGCAACGTTATCGCGGTAAAATCGAGATGAGGCTGCAGCGTTCCCACTACCAAAAGCAACGCCAAGCGGTCATCCGTCTTCAAAAGTGGTGGCGCAGTCTCAAAGAGATGATTCAACTACGCCAGGGCTACCGAAGAATGCGCGCCGGCTCGATGAGCATTCAGCGCAAGTGGCGGGCGACCGTAGCGGCCCGTCGCCAGCGGGAGATCTTCTTAAAGACCATCCTGAAGGTTCGTCTCGTGCAGCAATTTATCCGAGCCACCCTGCTGATGCGAAAGGAGCGCGAAACGTACCGGAAGCAGCGTGAGGCAGCTTTGGTTCTACAGCGTCGCTTCCGTGCCCGTCAGTCCATGCATAAAGTCCGCGTGGAGTTTCAGCTTCTACAGTCGATTACCATTCGCCTGCAGCGCAAGTTCAGAGCCACACGCATCATGCACGAAGTGCGCCATGAGTTTGTCCAGCTACGTGAGATTACCATACATCTGCAGCAGAAGTTCCGCGGCAAGCAGCTGATGATAAAGCAACGCGAGCGTTTCCTACTGCTGCGCCGTTCCATTTTCAATTTCCAGACCCATTCGCGTGGCTACTTGGCCCGCAAGCGCTTCCAGGCTCTGATGACCCCAGAGATGAAGCATCTTATCCGCCAAAAGCGGGCGGCCAAGGTAATACAGCGCTACTGGCGCGGCTATCAAACGCGTCGTCAGCAGCGCCATCAGGGACTGTTGGCCCTGCGAACGCGAATTGTGCAGCTGCGGCGTGAGGCGAAGGCCACCAACTCGGTGCGCACCAAGGTGCAGGAGGCAGTTGGATTCCTGCGCGGTCGCTTCATTGCCAGCGATGCCTTGGCTGTGCTAAATCGATTGGGTGAGTACCTCTAATTGTGTTCCAATGGACCAAACTAATCCACCCGCCTGCCATACGCCCTACAGATCGTCTGTCGCGCACTGTGCCACATCTGCTCATGTGGTGCTCGGAGTTCATGTCGACATTTTGCTATGGCATCATGGCCCAAGCCATACGCTCGGAGGTGGACAAGCAGCTGATCGAACGCTGCAGTCGCATCATTCTCAATCTGGCTCGCTACAACAGCACCACGGTCAACACATTCCAGGAGGGCGGCCTGGTGACCATTGCCCAGATGCTGTTGCGCTGGTGCGACAAGGACAGCGAGATATTCAACACCCTCTGCACACTCATCTGGGTGTTTGCCCACTGTCCCAAGAAGCGAAGGGTTAGTTGTCCCCCTATAATTGCCAATTTGTTGCACTCAAATCAGAATCTTTTACTCTGCAGATCATTCACGACTACATGTCCAACACGGAGGCCATTTACATGGTGCGCGAGACGAATAAGCTCGTGGCCCGCAAAGAGAAGATGAAGCAGAATGCCCGGAAGCATCCACCCATCACCAGCGTACGCCATCCATCGCAACAGTTGCCAATATTCTCGCCCCGCGCTCTGCCCAGCCTGGAGCCGGACTTTGGCATCATACGCAACAGTCCGTACACTTTCATATCGTCCGTGTTTGCCTTCGATACAATTCTAAGCAAGCTGAATATTGAAATATTCTAGGTTTAGTTCCAACCCTAAGCTAAATGTTAAATGTTTGAAACGTTTTCTGTTTTTTAGTCACTTAACTGTTAATTAAAATTTGTAACTCTGTCGAGTGTTTGCCCAACCTGAACATAAGTGTAGGATAAGTTATTTTAAGAGAGACATTACTTTGTATTGTATATTATATCTGGAATAGCTACGTATGGAAAGAGTCAACGAAGATTGTAACTAATGTATTTACGAGCTAAGCTTAGGTTTATTGTTTTTTATTGAGCCCAGAAGCAGAACGAATGTAAGAAATAAATTTGAGAAATGAAAGTAGCGGGGACTGCGTGTTTTGCTTGCACCACGCTGCTGTGCTGTTTATTTAGGAATAGATGCATGTATGCACAAAGCATTTACATATATGGTACGTATGTGCATATATAGTATAGTTAAATTAATAATCACTTTGATACATCCAATATTAGTTTGCTATTTGTGTGTATATTCCCAATATTCAAGTTTGTCCGTCTATGCGCCTCTATTTCGGTTGCAACTAATGCCACTCGTCGACTCGAGGGATTGCCCCAAGTATAAAGCTGTGTGTGTATAGTATTAGCTAATGCCCCATTAAAATGTGTACTCTAATTGGATTGAATCTGCATATATATATATATATATATGTATATGTATATTTTGTATATATATTCGTATAACATTCTATGTATTTCTTCCTTGATAATTGCACACGCCAGAGTTTCATTCCCATCTCATTCTTTGACCTATCTCTTCCTCTCTTTTAATTTATTTTTTTGGGTTTTTTATGCAATTTTATATTGCCTTTTAAACTAGTTAGTTGCCGCCGTTGAACGTCTGGAGTTAATAACTAATGTGGAAATCATAGTGTTTATCGGTATGCTTTATTTTAGATATTTTGTGGGACGAAGGGCGTGCAGTTTGATTCAAAGACATTTAGATTAGTTCTTGGAGAGGTTTTACAGTACAAGAGTCCTAGAGCCTTTTGCAAATACTTGAATTGATAGTTAAGTAGGTTTTTATCTCAATTGGCACACGGCTGGATCTGGTTGAGTGTGCCATTTGAGGTGTCCTCCTCCGCGGTTGGACTTAACGCCGCCCGAGACCAAAGTTGAAGGGCTGCGGGCGCGTCGTTCGCTTGTTCTGTCTGCCAGGTCGGACTGCAAGGCGGAGAGCTAACCAATTAAGGGTCATATTTGATCTGGGGAAGGATTCACTTACCTCCACGCTCCACTGCCATATAGTTCGCTGGCGGCACTCGGTAGTCAATCTCGTTGTCCTGATCGTAGTCGTAGTCGCTGCGCTTTCCCAGGCCGAAGGAGTACGGACGCGACCTCTTGCCCAGCCCAAAGTTATAGACCGGCAGCCGCTTCATGCCCGGTCCGCCGTTGTTGTACATATAGGCGCGACGGCCCAATCCAAAGGCATATCGTTCTACCCGCTTGTCAATGTCTCCGCCATTATCGGCCATCTCGTCGGCGCCGAGCAGGCCGTCGGCATCGCCCTCGCCAGAGACTGGATTGCGTTGGTCCTGGCCTATGACCGGCGAACAGGCAATATAGCCGACGCAGCACAGGGCCAACAGCAAAAGATGGGCATTAAGAGTGTTCATTGTGATGCTGGGGGCACGGAGCACTAGCACACGTCTGACTGCTGAAAAGGGGAGACAAAGTGAGCAAACAACGAATAGAATTTTAAGCATTATTTCCCCTCCGCCGTTGTACTGTCAGAAAATGTTGCGGCTGACAAAGGACAGGGCATATGGCAGGTTCGTTATTCGCTTACAAATACTTATGCAAAACGAAGAATCGACCAGGAATTCCGCACATATACCCACACAGAGAATATATGTCAACGGCAACAAATGTCGCCGCGTTGACAGGAAACAGCAACACCAAAAAACAGTCGAAACCCATGAAAAAAATTGCCTGGAGAACGCTCAAAAATGTAGCCAAAACTTTATCCATCTCTCTGTAGGTCTGTGTCTGCCTGTACCGGTCATGCGGAAGGTCTTTGGCCACCTGAACTGCAACAGACAAGTTTTCTGCTGGCCTTGCAGGCCACTCAACCACCCAAGCGCTTCCCTCGTAAAAGTTAAATTTGATCCGTGAAACGAAAGTCCGTCGTCCCCCGTTCGCCCCTTTCTACTGAGGCTGTCCTTCAACGTTTGCTGAGTAGCTTAATTCCTGCCACAATTAGCTGCTACAATTACCCAAAAATTTAAGCCTAGCTGCGACAGTCGTTGAAGTGTGTACCTTTAGTTGGCTTAAAACTGCTTCACTGTATTCCATTAGCGGAATGGCTGTCAGTCTCCGTCGGAGGGCCATCAACATTTGTGGTGCTGTCAATACGAGCATACTTTCACTCGCATCTTGCACTGTCAGGGCCCATCAATGGAAAGTGCACACTAGAAGACAACACAACTGAAAGATGTGCTCTCATTCAGAACGGATTCGCTATTTGCATTGCTTTGCCTGCACTTCCGCCCGGACAAAAGTCACGTACAAGCCGCGCAGAAGTGTTGCCAAAGTCCCTATCATCTCCAACTGGCTCCAATCGCTGCTTGTTGTTTGGTTAGGCAAATGAAGTTGGCTGCCGCCTAGGACACGACTATTTTCCATTGAGCCAAGGGCTGGAATCACTTTCCACAGCTTCTGTTGCTACTCCTTGCTGGCTGAATTGACTTAATGCCAATGAGGCTTAGTTTTCAATGCCAATTGATGGCTCGCTGTCGCACATAATGATGTGCAAACAAGGGGCTGCAATTAATTGAAGCCTACGTAAAGGGGCTCTGTATCTTATTCTCCCCATCTATGTAAATGTGGTGCACACTCAACGTCGCGTCGGTTGTCATAAATTTGTAGAATGCATGTGCAACAGCTAGAGCTGGAACTACAAATCATGCAACAGGTTCAACACTATCCACCACAGACGAAGCCAAGGCCAAAAGCGACAGCCACATCTGCTCCGATGCGAACCCCAGACCCGCAACCTCCGTGTTTGATTTACAATAGCACTGGCACTGGCACTGGCATGGCAGAGCAGGCAGCGGCAGCTGTGCATTTTCCACGCAGGACAATAAAAGCAATGGCTATGGCCAGAGCGACCAACAACAGCCACGAGATAATAGGCGGAAAATCGTCACATTTGTTAGACTTTATCAACCGCAGCACGGCGACGACAGTGACAATGATGTCGTACTGAGTTTTGCAAAACCAATCGTAAATCTGTGGAGAGAAAACAACTTCTGTTAAATGTGTCAACACCTTTCACTATTATTTCCCTGTCTGCCATAAAATCTTGTTTGTTCACGCGTCTGCCCTTGGACCCAAATGAGATTCCAAGATTATCTGTTTATGAATTTACGCTTTCAGCAATAACTCTTTTGGGTATTGCCCGTGCCTTGGGCCCTGGCCATAGCTGCGGGACGAGCTTTTTCTCATATCCGCAGCGGCGATTAGTTTTGACCGCCACACAAACTGCAACGGAAATTCAAAGGACCAGCCAAGGCGATGCCTTGCCCTGGCATAATTAGGTTTGAAAACTTTCCCGTCTATAGGGGAGATTAGAGGCGAGATGTCTTAGCGGAAGGCACAGCAGAAAACAAAAGCCAAAGGATATAAGCAAATTTGCTGCCACAGTACAAAGCAATTTCGGCTGATGTGGCAAATTACGACAGACACAGAGGAGATCCTTCATTCCCTTCAGCGAGCCGCAGGTGGAGCTTACGAGATGGAAAAAAATTAGCTGTGTGCAATTGAAACGTTGCCAATTTGTGCATGTATACATTTTTAAATTCAAAGTCCCGCCAAGGGGCAGCTCCTGCTCCCCTTTGAGCCTCCTAATTAAGTTACGCTCAGGTAATGAAGTGGCTAACTTCTTTGCATCAATTTATGGCGGTTAGGCGAGCGAACAAGCGGCTAATAAAATAGCTGGTACCTCAGCTATTGCGGTTTCTATTCAGGCTTCTAACGGATCCTTAACCCAACCACTTCCTTGTTTTTCTTTAATTTCACAATGTGTCCCCATTGTATATGTATCTATTTTGCAAGAAATATGGGCTCTGCCCCTTGGGCACACATCATCTCCAGCCCATGCCAAAACTTGCCCTCACATCAATCAACAATTGTCTCTTGATTTGTTTATTTAATATTTTAGCCATGGCTTTTGGGTTTTTTCTATCTTCTTTTCGTGTGTGTGGTGTGTGGGTGGTGTGTGTGTGGGATTTCTATTTCTTCTTGACTCCCTGCTTTGTTTTCTCCTCTGCATTGGGTGTGCTGTTATTTATTTAATTACAGTTTGATTGAGGCTTGTCTTTTGTCTTGTTTCGATTTGTGTTTCTACCGCTTTCGCCTGTCCTGACTCTAATGTTTTTGCTGTTTATTCTCGGCCCATATGTCAATTGTTGCCTCCAGCTTTGTATATAATCAAATTTGGTTTGGGTCTTGGTGCCAAGCGATTGAAATTGAGCCGAATTGAATTTGAGGCTTTTTCTTGGATCTCTGGCGGATACAAATTGCATTTCATTTCTCTTGCATACTTTTTGGGGCCACATTATGGTTTGGGCTTTCGGGGTCCTTTCAAATACGTCAAGGAACTCGTTCGAGCAACAATGCCATTTTAAGAGACGTGCCGTTGTAAATACATAGTATTTTTATCTAAAATGTGCTTTCCATTAATCTCGATCGAATTTCCAGAAATGTTCTTAAACGCGCTAAGCCAAAATTGATTTATTGTTTGTAGAAATGTTTAGGTTGAAATATAATACTTTTTGTTGTGTACTCTAAACCTCAATTAGTTCAAAAAACCATTTTTGTCTGCTCCTCTTGAACAGAAATAATATTTAAATTATTGAAAATAAAAATAATCGCAGGTGTTTCCTTCTGAACATTTTTGAATTGCATTTTTTCAACTATTTTATCATTGGTGGTGTTGATTTAAGTTGATTAAATAATACTGAATACTGAGCCAAACTTAGAGTTTTGTATACAAATATATCAAAACTTTGCAAAGATGTATGCAGTCCTAAAGATGCTATCAAAGATTTGAACTGATTCAACATTATAATACTTGCCACAGTTGAAAAATGTTGTGAAAAATGTTCTTCTTGAATTGGAATCAACAATAGTCACATTTATAAATAAAGAAATTTTGTCTTCAAAATATAAAAATCAAATTAGGAAGAGTCTAGTCTTTCAATCCATAAGCACAACTTACAGTTTAATTCAATTGCCGCTGGAAAAACTCCCGAAAAGCACAAAAATCGCGTATTAACTTTTTGAAATAAGGTACGGATAACCCGAAACTTGAATGAAACACGAGATATATCAAATATGTGTTTATTCCGCGGCCAAGTATTATAATTGTTTAACTGCTGCGGCTGCTCCTTCGACTGCTGCACGTTGACAGATCGAATGTCGGTTAACTTTTGAATCCGCATCCGTTGGAACCGTGGCTCTTATATGAGCGAGACGTCGCTGCTTTCCTTCGTTTTTGCCGTTGTTGTTGTGGTGGTGGTGCGCCCTTATCAACCAAAAACACCCACACGACAAAAAAATGTAGGGGAGTTCGCCATAGCGGCTGCTACACTGCCAACGACACTGCCGATGACGACAATGTGTGGTGAATTTTGCTCTGTTTCTCAACACGAACTGAATGGCCGTGTGTTGGTGGTGGTGTCGGGTGACAGGGTCCTTGCTGGTGGCTGGCGGCTGCTGTCAGCCAGGATGTAACAAGTGGCCATTGCCGTGCTGCATTTTGGTAGAAGCCAAGAGACCGTTCTTGGCCCAGACATGCCCTAACTTATCTTTCTTCTAGGATAGTTTTATGAAATTTGAGGATGTAAGCAAGCTCCTTCAAGGACGTCACAAAGGTAGGACACAGGCGAGGACACTTTAGAACCTTCCAGAACATGCCAAAGGAGCCCGCTACAAATGAAACACAATTGACTCTCATTGCAGAAGGACAGTGCGTATGATGAATGCGGTGGTTGAGGTTCATTAGAAGGAAACATACGCCCACGGGTTATTCCATATATATGTATCTGTGATTTGCATTCCCACTGCTGCGCCCACATCCTTCAAATGTGAATCCAACTATTTCTCATTTCGAATGGAAAATTGTCAGCTGGCTAGGCGCGCATTAGTCAAATGCAGGACACTTGCCTTCCAGCGCCTTGGCCTTAGTCTCCGTCTTAGACCTGCCTTTGTGGGGCAACCGCAACCGAAGCGGATAACTCGAATGACATGCAGGCAGTCCTTTCTCTACAGTTTGCCGATATGCGCCTCCTTTGGCTGTAGCTGTAACATTTCAAAAGCGAAACGCCAAGGAATTTTATGCGGAATGCCAGCATACATTTCACAATGTCGCCATGGGGCATGGCACGCAACATTTGTCCTGCTCCGCATTCGTTATGCTCATCTGTGTTCGGTTTGGTTCTGTCCTGTCCTGCTTCCTTTGTGCATTATACAACTGTCGCCTCTTTGCCGATTCGAACGCACTTTTTCGCTAATATTTTGAATAAAGTTTTCGCATTGGTGGTACAATTGAAGGTTGTGGTATGCTTCAATGTAGAAGGATTCTTGAATAATATGAGAAGAGATTTCGGATCTATTTAGTAGACATTTCAAGAAATCTGAAAATAAAATCTCATCGGCAATGTTGATTTGAGAAGCTATCATCTAAGAAGAACTTGAACTTCTCGAAGAGTGTTTTCTGGTTCTTAATTTCTAAACATTTAATATTTATTTCTTCATTTTCTGTGACAATTTGTTCACAGCTTCCTTTTACGCTTCGTACTAAATATGCTTAGCATCATTTGAAATAAATCTGCTTACGTTATTCCCATACGTTTCAATGCTTTCCGTTCGAAGCAATTACCCACAAAGAGGGGTGGCAAAATAAGCTGGAGATGAGGAAGCCATTACCAATGGAAATCCCGCTGAGACGTTGCTAAGTTGTAAATAGTTTAATTACAAATAAAAGGAAAAATCGTTTGCTAATTGGAAAATATGGTAAAAATATTCACATTTGATGGGAGACTCTCGGCTCCTGCACATTCAGGCTAATTGCCTCTGAGGAAAATGATGGGAAAGTTGTAGGAAATGTCGCACGAGCGCAGCTTGAAACCGAAATTGCATTGAGATTTGTAGAGCAATTACAACATTCCAGGGAAATTTATATGTACGCATGCTTTTATGGCTCTCAATGGAAAATGGAGCTCAATGACGTCAGCCAGTCAAAGGTCTCTCTTATTGACAAACGGAAGATAAAGTTGGAGAGTCATTTGCATCGGGGATACACGATCCCAAATGGCCTGCACGTGGATATGACTAGAAAGCCTTATTCACCACAAGCAATCGATCATAAATCAGGCTGATAAGAATAGCTAATGACATGCTCCGACATGACATGAGGGGGAGCTGGAAACTGTAACTGAAACCCAAAACATGGCCCAAAGCGTGGCCGGGCTAATCTCGATGGGCTGACACTGGGGCGTCATCGCACCGGAACAGGTTAATAAATTTCCCAGCGGTCTAATCGGAGGCCAGCGGCTCATTTGGCCATTTTACCATTTGGCATCTGGCATGTGTGCATATGGCTCTACGGAGGATAATGGCTGGCATATGCGCCAGTTTTTGTTGGGCTCGTTGTCGTTGTAGTTGTCGTCGTCATGGTGTGACTCGATCTCGCTCTCAAGTAATTTCAATTTTTGTCCGTTTGCCAGAAGACAAGTTCAGCCATAAATCATCATCTCAAACAAAACAGACAAAACAAAGAGGAAACAAGTAGAAAAACAATAGGACACCTTGCGACGATTGGATACCCGCCAAAAATTAAAAGATTAATTAAAATATTAATTTTTGGTGCTCTAACTATCAAACAAAAATCTTTGAATAACTATCCTTAAAAATCGTTTAATGAGGATAGGAAAATGTGCAGTAATGAAATATTGTTTAAATTTCTGTAATAATGAATAAAAGTGGATGTAAAACATGGGAATATCGCCTTGATTTCAGCATTTCGGCTCAATTGTGATGGTTTTTTTTTTTTGTTTAATCGTACATATGGGTCTGCAGGTTCAGAGTTCTATAAGTAAACTAAACATTAACAGTAAATTTGATCGATTCTCGGAGTTTTACATGGTGGACAGATCCAAGTTCCGTATCGAATACCATATACCCTTGTGATCTTAAAGTACCGGGTATATATATTAAAGCTGGGCACAGTTGGCCGGGCCAAAGACAACGAGGCACCCAACCTGTTTGGCCCACACCTACTCCACACACATACATAAACACAAATAAAGACAGACGGGCAGTGCAAACTTCCCACCGAAAAAAATGCATAAGCAAAAACATAAAAAAATAAGCAAAGAAAACATTTTCATAGCTGTTGTAGTTGCTGTTGCTGCTGCTGCTGTTAGACAGACTAAAAACCACAAATAAAAAATGGAAAATCACGATTTTTATGCAGGTTTTCGGAGATTTTTCCCACAACAAGTTCTGCCGTCTGGCGTTTTTTTCCATCTCTTTTAATTGATTCTGCGCATGAGAAAAACGCAGTGCACACAGTGCACTTGAGATCCAGATGAACTTATGCGGCGTTAGATAGTGGCAGCAGCAATAACTCTTCGAACCAGCAGCAACTAAAGCTAGTGGAAGCGACTAACAGGCAGCATAAATATGCATTTATAATTAGAAGTCAAGCAGGGCGCCCAGCAAAGTTGAAAGCGGATGGAATGGAAAATTGTAAATGCAAGTAAAGCTTTTTTCGGGCAGATGCGTAGTCAAGAATGCAGCCTGAGTGGGGGGTTCGATCAGGAGAGCGTATCCCCAAGTAGACTACGGCACTGCACTTTGTTCGCATGGAAGAGACACAGAAAGTCAGAAAAGCCAAGAATGTTGCTGCTTTGGCTCTCTTCTTCCTCAGTCTCGTCTCTGCTTGCTCTCTCTCTATCTCTCTCTGTCCCTCTGCTGCTGTTGCCGCTCGGTTTCTTCTCAGTGACACACTTTCCGACAAACGCCGCGGCCCAGAAGTAGGTGAGCAGCAGGCCGAGTGTGTGTGTGTGTGTGTACTCCAATGTACGTTCTCCATTCTACGCTTCACTGCATTGAAATTTCTTTTTTCGCTTTCTTTTCGAACTCTCCAACACTTGTGCTCTCCCGGTCTCCACACCACACAAAATTTGGTTCTTTACTTTGCCACCCACTTAAAAGCGTCAAGTCGCTTTGCTTCGCTCTCCCTCTCGCTCACGCCGACCGGCGCGGCGCTGACGTCAACACCGACGTCGCCGTTATATGGGTCACACCGCTTGGAGTTCTTGGAGAAAACTGGTAGTACAGGTCTCTGGCAGAGGAAAGTGATATGGCCACTTGATCGAAAGCGAATGCGTTTGCTTCGGCGTTTGCCCCAGCTTTATGTCATTCTAGATACGTATTTATGTATGCTTTCCAGCTGATGCTATGCGATAGAAATCTTGTTAGTTCTTCCAGTTTTGGGGTCAGGTTCACACAGAGGAATGGCATTTCCGCTCCGAGTGCGTACAAAGTGCATTGCATTATGTAAAAAATGTACAAAAATACGAAAATACCAAAAAAACAGTAATGTTGTTTTGTTGTCTGCTTTGGCTCGAAAGGTGAATGAAACTTAGTGAATGCCAGCAGTGGATAGGGGAAGACGAGAGAGCGGAGGAGAGTGGAGGTGGAGAGCCAACAGGTGATCCGCTGCATTGCTTAGTGATTTTCACCTGGTCTCCGGCTCTTCCGAGCGTGCCTTTGGAATTCGCAAATTGTTATGAGCAAAACAGAGAGAGAGAGAAAAAGCACGAAACTGAAAAAAAGAAAAATAACAGCAAAACATACAAAAAAAAACCAAATCGCTGCCATACAAAGACGACGTAAAGATTACACAAGCGCAGCGTCGACGATTATACATATGTATGTACGTCGAAGAGCAACGGGAGGGGGGGCGGCACGGCATTAGAAATAACACTCTGCTGCAATCAAGAAAGCTCTCCCAACCAGCAGAGCAGCGCAGCAGCAGCAGGCGCAGCAGCAGCATTGCTGAATCTGAAGCTGAAGCTCTGGCTCCCCATTTCAAGAGCCGAGCCGAGCCCAGAGACCGAACCCCAAAACGACTCGACGGCTCATCGGAGCTGCAGAGTGTAGAGAAATTTATCATTTCACTGCAGCCAAGACAGAGACAGCGTCGCAGCCAGCAGGCCAGCAGCAAGCGATCGCAGCCAGTTTTCAGTGTAGTGTTTCTCTTGGGGGTTTGGGTCTGCTCAGCTGCTGATCGCTCTCTTTGGCGCTCTCCTCTCTGCTCATCGTGGGGCTGCCGCTGCCGCTGCGCTGCTGACGCTCGCTGGCTGACTGCCTGGCTGGGGCCTGGCCACAAAAACAACACCACAGCTTTTCGAAATTAGTTCTAGTGAGTCTGTGAAAGTGTGAGCGACTGCGACTATCGGACGACGATTTCTGTGCACGCGCGATCAATTGGCGAACCGCAGGCGGATCAACTGGTCACTCATTTCCGAGAACTGCCGCAAGAAATAAGAAGCACTCCCACACACAAGCAGCAGTAAAAAGAAGAAAAGCTGACAAATAAAAATACATAGCTGGCAGATCAAAAGAAAACGGTCCGCAGAACCGAATAAGTAGTTTGGAATTATCCATCCAGCAATCCATATCCATCCATCGGTCGGGGCTCTACCAGCCACACATCCAAGCAAACCACGTGCAATATGTCGCATCAGTGCAGCTGCGGTCGCGATCTCAACAACAACTACGTCTCCTACACGAGCGCCTACGCCAATGCGAACACGGGTCTGGACCGCGAGACGGCGGCCAGCGGCGGCGGCAAGTCCAGCGCCTCGCACCACACACAGCTGACGGCCAAGGTGATGTTCGGCACCGTGGGCGCCATCAAGGAGTTACGCGACAAGGAGCAGCAGCAGACACGGCACGCGGCAACGACGCGCGCCGGCGAGAGACGCAACTGAAAGTGAATTTGGGATGGGATCAAATGGGATGGAATGGGATCGGATCGGGTCGGTTTGGATGGTAGGAGTATAATGGATGCTGGACGCAGGCGTCGTCGGGGTTGTGTTTCGAGTGCTGTGCAGTGGGTTTTTAGGAGATTTCAGATTGCGTTGGATCCTCTCCCATCCCGTCTGGTCCCGATCCCACATCTCACACTGGATGCGGCTGCTTGGGTGATGTTAGAGGCTTCAAAGGTGTTTACGGGGGCAGAGCAATATGCGGATTTGCTGGATGAGTGTGGCCAACAATTAAGACAGACATTCCTTCTTTAAAACAAAACAAACAAAAAAACAAATACCCAAAAAAGAAAAATCTAGAAAAAATCAACTACAAAAAAAAAGGGAACTAAAAACATCACATATTTATACGATTATATCTGCCACACTGTAACTCTGTTAGTGCATCCTATTAGCTTCAACTGTCTCTCTATATCTCTCTCCATATTTACACTGTATGATGATATCCTTAAACCAGTGCATGCTACTGGTCCTTCAGTTACTAATTTCCGATATTTCATCTGAAAAAAAACAACAGAAGATTAGCCCGACTCTTTCGAGAAAGGCGAATTCAATTCGATGTAAATTGTTTATCACATATTTATATATACATACTATATAGTGCAATACTTTAGCTATACACTCACACACACCACACCAACACACACATGGCTAGCTTTAAGTTTGTTTTATTTTGTAAGCGCACAAACACACACACATACCCTTACATACAATTTACAATGTTGTTTAATTTCGTTTTTTGTTGTTCACGCGCTCTGCCAGTTTTGGGCTGCGCGTCTGGAGACTTCCAGGTGCTGCTGCAGCTCAAAATGCAAAGCACGTAGCCCCACAAGCATACACATACACTCTACACTATACACTTATAAACCATATAAATATAACTATCTATACATACATACATATATACATGCATATATCCATTAATACTTATACAACTGTTATTATTTTTAATAATCATATTGTATATGCTGGAAGAAACAAGAGAAGAGAAGCCGAAAATGAAAATGAAATACTAAAAATTATATTCCTCTTAATGGGATCATGTTTGCTCAAGTGATTTTGTACTAAAATGGAAACGAAAATAAATGAAATAAAATACAAAAAATTATACACAAATTGAAATTCAATTAAAATCAAACAAAGTGCTGTAAATGGCAAGCATTCTGAACAACGACCATGAGCTTTTGTCAGGCATTAGGAGGACCACGTACTCGTATAGAGAGCATGACAGCGCATCTACAATATATTTATTATACCAGATAATATAATATAAATAATATCTTGCATATCTAATCTTACTACTTGTAAATCTATTTATAAAGCTAATCCTAACAAGGGCCAATAAAAATCGAACTTTTAATAAAACCGTAAACCGAATAACGCTTCAAGAGATTGCCAATTTCAATTACTCCGAACAATGGCAGTGCGTGGGAGGGAGGCGTACCTTTTTCTCCCACCACTGTGGCTGCGCGTGAAAGTAAGAAAAAAGAAGAAGTGAAGAAACAGAAGAAACGGGCAAAAAACAAATTCAAATAAATTATAAATTACAATAAAGCAAAAGGGGAAAAGTAAAATATGCGAAACGAAAGCGAAGTCAAGTCAGAAGCCAAGGGGGCGCCTCGTGTATTATTTCAGCGATTCTTTTTGTGTGTTCTGGCTCCAACACTGTCCGTCTATCGGCCAAACTGTCCCTCTATCGCATTCACACTCTTTCTCTCTCTCTCTCTCTCTATCTCTCTCTCTCCGTCCCCCTCTCTTCTAATTATCAATCGCTCTGCCTATCTGGAGGGCGTCTGTCTGTGCGAGCAGAGTATACTCGTACTCGCTGGTTCGGTTCTTACGCTGGTAACACTGACCCAGTCTCAGTCTCATTCTCAGGTTTCGGTCGCCGCCGCCGTCGCTGCTGCCCAGCACTTAAGTGTCGTCAGCAGCAGCAGCAGAGTTCCATCTCATTCCCATATTGCTGCTTCCTCTCCACACGCGGTGCTCTTAAAAGCTCACGCGGGCTGGATGGATGTCGCTTTGTGGATCAAAGTCAGCGTTTTTTATGGTTCTGGTTGTTAATTATTTGTACTCTTTTTGGAGGGCGCCCTGCGCACAGTTCAATTGAAACCAATTGTCCAAGTGCGTGGCTCTTGTCAAGCAAATGTATTTATTTATTTGCTTACGTATACTTAATTTACGAGGCGCATACGTAATGCAACGCCCACCACTTGTGCATTTTCAGCCAGATGGGACGTCACTCCAATTACCAATTGAGAGGATCGCTTTGAACTGTAATTGAAATACTACATAATATGCTAATTGAAGCCATTTATGACTTTTATCTTGCTGCTGGACTATGCATATATCATTTATTCATTTACCTTTCGAATTGAATATTTTCTGCATCTGGAATCTCAGCATCATTTGAAATGATGATCCAACCTTCCAGCGTACGCTTATTCTCAAACGATTTCATTATTATTACGTGATTCAGATCTGATAACATCACGTGCAAGTCCAGTTCGAAGCAATTAAAAAATTTCGAGATTTCGAAAAATCCCATGAGCAATTGTCATTAGGCTTTGTAAAAGAGACTTTTATGTCGTAAGTTTTTATTGGACTCTCTTAGATTCTTGTGTGTTCGCTCATGTGGATTGATTTCAAAAATAAAATAAATAAATCATGAAAAATCTCTAGAAAGTTTCTGGATTTTTGTCAGGGAATTTCAAACATTATCTCGGCTGTCATCTCTATAAAGTTATCAGCTCATATATTAATTCTTTCTTATTCAAGGAAATCCCCCTTTATTATCACACATCTCTAGAAAGTTTCTGTCAGGGAATTTCAAACATTATCTCGGCTGCCATTTCTATAAAGTTATCAGCTCATACATTAATTCTTTCTTATTCAAGGAAATCCCCTTTTATTATCACACAATTTACAATGCGCTTCCCGTGTATCCCATCAGACCCACTATATCTCTGACTATCAATGTCAAGACTCTTTGCCAACCGCACTATTCCATTTCTATTTTCAGACTTTTTGAAATGCTGATGTCATGCCTTTTCTATGCATATTCTGCTTTCCGTTCAGTTCAGTACCGCTCCGTTCCGTTCGGTTCGGTTCGGTTCAGATCTCAGATCTTCAGGTCTCTTTATCCACGCTGATCTCTGGGACTGTTACTGGGACTGGGAGTGCGAGTGTTATTGTTTGTCACTTTGTTGGGTGATACATCATCTCCTTAATTTATGAGGTGCAATTTTTATGATCTGGCTGGCCCCTGCCCTTACCGCCGTATACCCTCATTGTCCGCTCCCTGGACTGAGAGTAAAAGCATACAATCCGCTGGTAACAGCACTTCTTTTTGTGTGTGTATTGGTTGATTATTTTTTATTTCTGTCTTGGCTTTTTTCACTTTTTCTTGCATGCTCTTGTGGCAAGAACTTTCTCTTCTAATTGAAAGCAGTTCGATGATGGCGGGCGATAAGCCATCGGTGGACCGGTGGTGCGGCGGAGCGGTGGCAAAGCATCCAGCTGGGCATCTTTTGATGGACCGGCTGTAGCGATGGATGGACCGTGGACATGGACGTAGATGTGGATGTGGAACTGGTTGACTCTTTGAATGTGGCATCAGCGGAGAGGATGAGTGGATGAATGGCAATCCACAATGTAGTAAGACATTTCTTATGCCCCGGCTATAATGGGAACTTTATGCAGCCGGAGGCATTTTATCTCTCTTCCTCTCTCTCTCTGCGATTTGAATACTGGACAAAAAAAGTCAGAGTTGTGGAGGGGCCGGCGATAAGCGCCAACAAGTTGAAAATAAATAATAAATATTTAAAAGTAGAAGAGTATGGATCGGGGGACAGATGGTGGGCTGGCTGGGGAGGGGGGCAACCAAACTGCCACTACGAGACCGAGTGAATGAAAGCCAACAGAGAACTGGTCGCTTGCCTGGGAAGACTTTGCTCTGGGTCTTGGCTCTAGCACTGGCTGCGACTTTTTTTTTTTTTTTTGGTGAGCAGCTCTGTGGCACGGCACGGCTTGGCGTCTCGCATCGGCATCTCGGCATCTCCGTTTCTTTCGGCTTCTAATGGCAGCCGTGAGGTGAGAATCGATTTAGTTCGGTTTACGACGATCAAAGATACAAACGCGAAAAAGTTTCTATTTGGTGTGTGCGGCATATTCGAACTGGCCACAAGGAGAGCCCCAGCCCCAGGAGCCACGAGGAGCAACTCCCACACTACTCAAACAGAGAATAGAGCACGTAGCACAGATACACTCAGCGAGAAAGTCCCGTTCCCCCTCCAGCTACTTAATTGAGGCAGGTGTTAATCGCAGTACAAATTGCACTTTGGCTAAGTCAATTTCCGTTTTTGCGCAAAAGATCGGCGAACAAATTGATTATTATTAATGGCCCGAGTGCCACAGTTGGCCAAGTGAGCGTGGCCAAAAGAAACATCTACTTAAAACAAAAAGCTTCGACGGCCACCCGGAAAATTTCTCTCAACTCAGCCAGCCACTTCCTGGTGGTTTTCAGACGATGGAAGAGGGGAGATCCTTGAAAAAGGAAAAAAAAACAAACTGTGTGCTTTTTGCAAAACTCGACATCCGACCGCCTAACGCTTTGGATAATTGCATAATTAGTTTATGAAAAATTAAATTACAAATTACAAGTGCTTAGGGTAGTGCAGATAGAAAGCATATAGCTGATATAAACAATCACCGCTGCTCGCAGCTCCAAATATTCAAGTTCTTCGGACTCACATTCCGAAATACCTGCATCTGCTTTATGCAACGCCTCTGTTTTGTGAACACCCGGCTATTGGAGTTGCATACACTGTATACTCGGGGAATACCATATTTTATTGCATAGAGAACTGCCAGTCTTGACGCCTGTTATGTGGCCATTGAAGCATATAAAGTGATCCGCATTACATCAAATCAGCAAAAACAAATCAAGACACAAGCAAATAAGGACTAGTACTATGCGAGTTCGGGGGAATCCGAGGCATTCGATACCCCTAGAAGTTAATTGAGCCACTTGTACATGTTGATTATGGAACCAGAATACAGGATCGGAAACGATACCTTATCTGCAAGTGTATCATACTATCAGACCATCGCACTTCGCTGCTTACTAAATGCATTTAATGTTTAGGACTTCTCTCCGTTGCGGAGATAGCCGCTTACACACAGATTTTTTTCTACAAATTTTTGGTATAGATATATATTTGTATGTACATATATATGTAGATAGAGAGAGAGATTAAAACCAATTCAGTTCATTACACAGAATTTTTATGTCCCCATTGATTGCTTAAAAAACAGTCCGAATAAGTGTGAAGCTATTCTAATGCATTCTTCACTTCAATCAATTCCCCAATTCACACCACATAATTAATCAACTCTTCGCCTCAAAAGGGTATGAACAAAACAGTAAGCACTAAAATCACTCGTGCGCAGCCAGCGTAAAGTGAATTAAATAAAAATGCAGAAAAAGTGCAAAACAAGAAACAACAAAAATACATAAGCGAAAAATGTGATAAATATGGTTAGGTTAGGCGATAAAAATTTGTAGTTGTAGCTAACTTTTTGTATAGCCACAATACCCACTACAGAGGGGTATATTCGTTAAAAGGATATTACATACAATAATTGTGTATGCTGGATGAAAGGAGGAAATCACACCACATTAAACTGATTAAAGTTTTGAATGAAGATATAATCCTTTAATTAATATTTTTATACACTCATGTAGATGTAAAGAAATAGGTATTCCTATAGTCGTAACAGTTTTTGTAGCATTCTTATTTGTTTATTATTGTAATTAGCTGTGGGGCAGCCCCAACAAAATAATATTAAATAATAGCGGTTTTTTTTTTTTGCTGTATTGCTTCTGTTTTTGTTATCGTGGCTGATGTAATCGATTGAATCAAATCATAACAGAAATAGCAGTAAAAACATAAATTGATTTATCAAGATTGGTGACCCACAACATCGTAACTTCAGCGATAATTAAGTTTAATTTTCCAGCTTATTGATGAAGCTTTGTTTTTCATAATTTATGTGGCCCCAAGGTGGCAGAGTAGTGCAATCCATCAATAATTATAACTTGCAGCCATTAAATATATGCAAATATGAATCAATTTTATCCATGAGTATACCTGCTGAGTTTACCCTTCTGGAAACTTCTAAATTAATGTCATGATTTGTTACAGAACTTTGCCGAATGCTTGGAATGGTGCAGCCATCATTTTTGATGGTGGTGGTGCTCCTGCTGCTCGTAGCTACATTTTCCCAGTCCCTCCAACCGGAAAATGCCAGCAGCAAGCCACCAACCAAGGAGCTGCCTCGCCCGCTGATCCCACTCGAGGAGGAGCATGAGATTGAGTCGGGAACATTCCAGAGAGAGCGTAATGGGCGCTCACGTCGCCCCACCCTGATGGATGTGGCGTTGCAGCAGAGCGTGCGGCAGGGACTGGACGCCATGGCCGAGCTTTATGGCCGCATCCAGCCGGAGATGCTGCGCAATGGTGTGTATGTGTGGTTGGGATGCTGCAGGGAAAACAATAACCGCCAGTCCTAACCTTCATTCCAATCCTTGAAAATACCGCATAAAGGTCAAACCCTGCAGGACAATCATCCGGCCGCGATGCTCTCCCGCTTCAATGCCCCCACCGTGGACACCGAGCGGCGGGAGATGGCCGCCTATGCAACCATAGCAGCAGCCAAGGCCTTTCGCAAAAAGTAAGTTCCAGGGGCTGGCACATACAGGGGGTGGGGGTGATGGACTTACTCATAAGAGTGAGTGGGTGGGTGGGTGGCTGATGCGGTGTGCGTGTGGGTTGCTGTGGTGAGGCATAAGTTCATCAGCCGCAAATATGTGGCGATGACATATGAAAAAAGTTATTCGCAAAAGCTCAAAGGCGCATAATTAAAAATCGAATCGATTTCATGAAACGAGGGTGGGATGAAAAATGTAGGGAGCATAATGCTATATTGTTTCCCTTGATAGTTGCAAATCTATGGGAATAATACACCGATTGGAACTATAACAATTGGTAATAATCCTTTGGGCCCATAATTCGTACTTACCCCGACCAAACTTTTGGTGGAAACTCTGTATGCAGCCCTCGCTTATGTCCGCCAGTGGAGTGGCATGCCGCACACTCGAGCTGCTTGGCCGCGGGCAATCTAATGCAAAACCAACAGTTACAACAACAACAACAACAACAACAACAAAAAGAGCCACAGACAAAGACAGAAAAAGTGAACAATGCGACTCGTATTATTGAGTTTGTGGAAGCCGCCTCCCCTGCGGTACATACGAGTAGGTACCGAGTAGGTACCCCCGTGTGCGTAGCCCCTGTCCGACGGACCATTCCTTCTCCTACCAATTACCGTTGGCAACTTTCTCGCTTGATTAACGAGTTCTACGGCATCCATGGCAGCAGAGGCACAGCAGCAGAGCAGAGGGAGCACCGGCAGAGAGCAGCCAGGCCTTGGCTAATGAGTTGGAGTATTGGGAATGGAATGGCAGTGGCGTTGAAGTTGGCTCAAGTGGAAGTGCGACCCCCGCCCCGTACAAAAAAGTGCTCCGAAATGAAACGAAAATCGACCGGCAGCAAAAATCGTAGCCAAAACGTTGGGACTCGTGCGGGGAGTGTGTCTGTGACTGCTCATGACTAAGAGTCAACTTTCACTTTGACATTGAAATGCCGGATAATTGCAAGACAAGCCAACGGACCAGACCAGACCAGATCAGGCCAGGCCAGGCTAAGACAAGTGAGGCGGCCAGGGCATGGCTGAAGGTAGATTAAAGCCGCCAGGGTTAAATGACCTCTTTGGCAAAAGCAACGGAAATGGCAGACGCCACCATCTCTGACTCCGACTCCGACTCCAGCTCTGAGCGAAGTTTTTCCAGTTTTTCTCACTGGTAAAGTTTTCACTTTTCACAACGGGTTGAATTTCCAGCTTGTGTCTGTGAAAATCCATGCAATTTTCCACACACAAACTCGTAAAACGCATTAGCCGCTACAAAGTCGAGAACTTTCACCCGAAATGACACAGGTGGGGGACGACTCCAGTTGGAGTAATAGTGCCAAAAGCAGCATTTAGCCAAATTAGAAGCCAAAGAAAGCGAGTGAGCGAACGTGACAAGAAACGTTAGAAAAAAAAACTTATGAAAATTCAACAGATCCAGCCTAGCTTCATGGGGCTTGCCAAGGGTTGGGGGGGGCGTGCCTTGAAATGCTAGCTTCATGGCCGGGTAGATACTCTATTCGTGCTCACAGCACCATACCCAAGAAAATCAAACAAATAAAGACAGAGTAGGAGAACCAGCAAGGATGGAGTAAGCAGCAAACAAAGAGATGAAACGATAGAATGATTTAAATTAGCATGTTAAGGCATTGAAGCTTAAAATATTTGCACAGCATCATCGAGGATGGGATGTCCTTCTGCTGAATAAAAAGCTTAGCACCATCTGCATGCTTCGCAGTTGTATTAACTCCACTGTAGATGGTGAGACTAGAAAAGACTTCTTCGTACGACAGTATTCTGATCAGAGCTAACAGTACCCTCTTTAAGAGTAACAATGGGCATAACCAAATCAAAGCGAATCGAAGTTTAGCCCCCTCCCTCTCGCACTCACACCCAAGCACTTCCATTGCAAAGTTTGGATTCGGTATTCGCAATTTGATTACATCAAACGGTGGGGGAGAGCAGAGGGGGCATCAGCAACAAAACAGCGAAAGGCAAAGCTAAACACAAAGCTCCAGACGGTGACTGAGGCGAAGACGCAGACGCAGACGTAGACAGTGGACTTTGACGACGACAGCAACAGCGACAGCGACAGCGACGACGACGACGACGACTTCCACTGATATGCTGGAGAAGAAAAGAAAGAAACAGAAACAGAAAATGAAACACAAACATGACGCGACTTTCGTTTTCTACCAGCGTCGGCGTCGAGCATCGAACATCGAATTCGGATTCGGCCTCAAGCTTCCCAGCCATACCATACGAAAGTTTTTGTACTTTTGTATTGTGGATTTTTTGTTTTTGCTGTTTTCGTTGTCGTCTCTGCAGAAAGTTCAATGACCGCTGCCGCTGCCGCTGCCGTAGCTGCGGCTGCGCTTTTTTTCACTCCTACACACATACATATGTACATATGTATGTACTATGTTTTAACATAACATATTCACCTACATGCATATCTGTGATTGAGATTGCGCATACGCCGCCTGAACCCAAGGCAAAGGGCTTTAGGCTGTTTATGGACTTATTTTATTATTAACACAAACGCCAAAAAAAAAAGCTTTTAAATAAATTGTACAGCGAACAATGACAAACCAAGCTCAAACAAAGCCTGGGAAAACATTTCCACTTTCACCTGCCAACTGGCCTGTGGGAAAACTGGAAAAACGTGCCGAAACGATTATACACTTGCACTTGCACATCCTCCCGAGAGCAACCAACAATCAAAGTTAATTCACTAAATGTTCATCTCGAAGCTCAGTGAAAATATCTAGAAGATTGATTGATCGACAGATCGCAGGATAATTATGGTCCGGACAGGAAGTAAAAATGGAACACAATTGGTTGTCCAATTGGGAGAAAGTTCAAATCAAGTTTAAGAGTTTTAAAATTTCCTGTGATTAAAGTGCTTTTTCGATAGATCATTGATTGCTTAATTGGAGTTGTAAAATGGTTCTTATAAAATAATCATTTCTGACTTTGATATCTTCATTTGAGAGAGGAAGTCCCAAGCTGTGCTGCAACATTTTTCGGATGTACGCCAGATAAATAATCTCAGAGTATAATTTGGTATTTCTTGAGCTGTTTAAGCTTCAAAAAAGCTCACTATCTTAAGCTTAAATATTTAGACAGTTCGCCAAGAACTTCAATATTAGCGGAACATTTTCTAAGGCATCTCTCTTAACAGGACAGAGTTGTCGAAGAGAATAAAAAAATTAATACGTTGAATAGAAAATATACACAAGAGAACCCATATTGAAATAGGGCTCAGGTACATTCCCTAGTGACAACTGGCAGCTTGAGATTTGTTTTCGAATAAATACATTGTACATCTGTACGTACAAAATTATTCATCAACTAAGCAACAATCTGCCGATAAAGTGACCCTGTATTGTGGATAACTTTCCCACAATTAAATTGTGCGCCACTGCGACACTATGTGACACTGCATGTTTCATGACCAAGCGATTATACCCCCCAAAGATTCAAACGAAATGAAAATCAACGAACAAAATAAAAACTACAACCTGCTAATAAATGTGGCAAATGGAAAGCAAAAGCGAGTAAATTAAAGCCAGCGGCAAGCTCGGTGATTTCTTATGCGTTTTCCCGCCACAAAAACCAGCGCTCTCACACTCTCAGACACACACAACGCAACAACGCAACTTGCTTTAATTCGTGGATGGTGGATCCCAATTTGATGCCGCCAGCAGTGGAGCTGCGAGCTGCGGCCCGCGAACCCGTTTCCACCAACCCAACTCCGCTCGGAGCTCAGAGCTCAGAGCTCGGCTCTGGCAGAGCGTTTTATAAATAGAAGCTGGCGACGGTGGCAGGCAGCACTCGAACACGAAATTTGCGCGCAGCCATGTCGTGGACGCCAGATCCATTAGAGCCTAGTAGGCCGCCAGGATGATGGCCTGAGATCCTGGTACTATCACTCGACTCTGTCTCTCTTCCCGTCTGTCTCTATCCGACAGCTTCCAGCACTTCGATGAGCTGGCCCGCCAGTCGCACGCCCAGAAGATCTCCCTGCGCCGCACGGCCCTGGAGGGTCTCTGCCCGCCCCGAGATCCACCACCCTGCATGCCCGCCTCGGAGCGGTATCGCACCCACGATGGCACCTGCAACAACAAGCGGAGACCCCGCTGGGGAACCGCCCAGATGCCCTTCAATCGCTTCCTGCCCCCGGAGTACGGCGATGGTGTGGACACTGTCCGCAGTTCCACGGATGGCAGCACGCTCTCCTCGTCCCGGTTCGTGAGTCTGCTGGTCCACGGGGCCAGGGAGGGCGAGGCGCCCTTGACATTGATGATAGCCCAGTGGGGACAGATGCTCGACCACGACATGACCTCCACGGCCCAGCCACGGTAAGACCGGAAACTGCCGATTATCTTTTTCAGCTCTCTGAGATTAGTGTTGCTCTTTTGGTAGCTCCATCAATGGCTCGATTCCCAGCTGCTGTGGCGGCAAGGACTTCCATCCCGCCTGCTTCCCCATCAAGGTTCCGCTGGATGATCCCTGGCTGGCACCGCTCAAGGTGCGCTGCCTCGAGTTTCTGCGTTCGGCACCGGCCCAGCGGCGCGACTGTGTGCTGTCCTGGCGAGAGCAGACCAACCAGGTGACCTCCTACATCGATGCCTCGCCCATCTACTCGAACAGTGCCAAGTCCTCGGACAATGCGCGCGTCTTCCGCAACGGCCTGCTCATCTACGGACGCGGTGATCCCGCCGAGGATGTCTGCCAGCGCGGGGCCATAGCCACCAAGTGCATCCGCTCCGGGGATGGCCGAAGTGGAGAGCAGCCCGGCCTCCTGGCCATGCACCACGTTTGGGTGGGCGAGCACAATCGCATTGCCATGGAGCTGAGCGACATGAATCCGCACTGGAGCGACGAGAAGGTCTACCAGGAGACGCGGCGACTCGTCGGCGCCATGTTCCAGCACATCACCTACCGCGAGTTCCTGCCCGTCGTCCTGGGCCGCGAGGTGTGCCGTCTCTTCGACCTGGACCTCCTCTCCACGGGCTACTACGAGCGCTACAGCTCCAAGGTCAATCCAACGGTGGCCAATGCCTTTGCGGCGGCTGCCTTCCGCTTTGGCCACTCCCTGGTGCAGAACTCCTACACGAGATGCGATCGCCATCACAATGTGATCAACAATAGTGAGTTGTGGCCATCATTTCATCACCCTCTGCATGTGCCCAACTTATGTTTGCCTCCTCCTCCTCCTCCTGCAGATGTCAGCCTCCATGAGGAGTTCCAGCGAGGAGACATTGGCTCAGCCGGCTCCCTGCACCGCCTACTCAGAGGCTTGGCCTCCCAGCGTGCCCTCAAGCGCGACGAGTTCATCACGCCGGAGCTTACCAATCATTTGTTCCAGACGGCCGGCTTTCCCTTCGGCCTGGACCTGGCAGCCATCAACATTCAGCGTGGCAGGGATCATGGCATTGCCCCGTATAGTGCCTGGCGTGTGCCCTGTGGCCTCACTCCCATCCATAGCTGGGATGATTTTGGTAGTTATATCCCACATTTCCCGCTCCTATCTATTAGATATTTAGTTCGAATTTCCTCGCTTCGTCCATAGCCAACGTAGTCGGACCGGAGTCGGCCAAGCGCATCGGCCACGCCTACCGCAGCGTCCACGACATCGACCTCTTTGTGGGCGGCATTGCGGAGCGACCCGTGGTGGGTGGCCTGGTGGGGCCAACCTTTGCCTGCATCATTGCCCAGCAGTTCAGCAACTCGCGGAGGGGAGATCGCTTCTGGTATGAGAACGGAGGCTTTGAGAGCTCCTTTACGCCCGCCCAGCTGCACTCGCTGCGACGGGTGTCCCTGGCGCAGGTCCTCTGCCGGACGGTGGGCGGAGGTACCCTCCAGCCGCACATCTTCATACCCGCAGAGTTCACGGACAACGAGCGGCAGAACTGCGGAGTGGACAGCCTGGCACCCATCGATCTGAGTCCCTGGCTGGAGCAAGATCCGTTTCTGGCTGGGCACAATCATCACCAGCAACCAGATCAGGTGACTAACATCGGGCAGCCGGAGTTGGGCTCGCTGCATATCGTCAAGGAGGACAAGGCGGGCTTCTCGAATCGCGTGAAGCCCACCAGGCCTCAGGTGGAAGTCAATCCCAATTCGGGCAGTGGCTTCCATCGCCCCA
The DNA here is from genome assembly GCF_018151105.1 of Drosophila obscura. Lineage (NCBI taxonomy): Eukaryota > Metazoa > Arthropoda > Insecta > Diptera > Drosophilidae > Drosophila > Drosophila obscura. The sequence continues at coordinate 3,037,083 of NW_024542781.1, read as the reverse complement.
GTCCCAGTGGCAACATCACCAACTTCACCAAATTAAGCGACAAACTCGACCTCAAACGCAAGACAGTGACGACCAGCAATGGCAACAACAATCGTAGGGTGACACCAACCCGAAAGACCGGACACGGGGTAAACAACAAACTGGACAAATCTCCCAAGATAACGCTGAACATAAAGAACGTGAACGTGCGAAGACCAGAGCAGGGTGCGGGTCTCAAGCGCAGGGTGATCATCAATAATGTTCCCCTAGAGCTGAGGCATGCCGCGGAAGGGAATGCAACCGATTCGGATGCAGTAACAGAGACAGAAGACGGGAAACGAAGACAAAGACCAAGGCGCGGACGTAGATGTAGACGAGGACATAGAAGAACTGGCAGAGTTACGGAGTACCGAACCACTGAAACAGGACGAAACTGAACCAAAAGAAACGGACGAACAGCCACTGACAAACATAACCACTGCCCAAACAGAGAAGGAAAAGAACGAAGACGAACGAACCTCCATTGACCCACTGAGACAAACAACTGACGACTTGACGGCCTCGAAGCGAGTCTCAAGGAAGCTTTCACAGGAGACGAAACCACAGGACAAGACAGCTGACTTTCGACTGCTGCACATGCAACGCAATCGCACCACTACAGAGACCACTCAGAGTTCCACCACAGCCAGCTTGGGACGATCCACACTACTGACCAAGGCGCCCAAGAGCAACAAGACCACGAAACGGGGAGTCGAACTGAGACAATACCAGAGCAGACCGATATACACGAGACCCCAGAAGGTGGTGGTCAACGGACCGAACGCCGACCAGTACGAGATCGAGATCAACATACGACAGACGAACAAAAGTCCACAGAATCGACCCTCCGACACGACGGACTATGCCGAGTACACGACTGTCTACAAACCGTACAACTCCAACCACAACTACGACCCACACTACGGGGAGTATGCCAGCACCACGCCCATTCCCAGCTATGGCTACTTCGAGCCGCAGGCACAGGAGTCCGGCACACAATCGCACAGGACGAAGCCACCGACGATCATTTACCTGAACGACAATGACGACAGACACCAGACCACTACTCGAGCACCGAACATCTTCCAGAACTTTCTGACCTTTGCCACCAGCAGCTTCAATCCGCTCGGCAATCGACGTCCCTCTCCCACGCCACCGACTCCGATCTCCCAGCCCCATAAGGAGCGGCCCCACTACGAGAACAATGTGATTAACAGTCCCCTAAGTGTGGGAAGCTCCCACATTAATGCGGGTCCAGCGTACTCCTCTAGACCCTCTTCGGTTCACTCGTATCCCGTGTCCACTAGCTCCCAGATAGGCGCCAATCATCAGTCATATCCCGTGTCCACTAGCTCCCAGATAGGCGGCAATCATCAGTCGTATCCCGTGTCCACTAGCTCCCAGGTAGGCGGCAGTCCACAGTCGGGTTTTCTCCATGTCTCCAGCAGCGCCGTGAGTGCAGGTAACTTCGGGAGCATCTCCGGGGTGGCCAGTGCCAATGGAGCCGACAGCACATTCAGCTTCAACATACGACCACGTCCCAGTCCCGAGGTGAGTCCGGTGGTCAGCTCCTATCCACGTCCACAAAGTCAGAGTGGCGGGGGCTACGGCTTGACTGGACAGTCTCCTTATAGGCCAGACTATCACCAAGGCCAGAGCGAGCTCTACTACGATCGTGAGGTTAGCTCGGACAGTAATCCGAGTCCGTTCTCCAGCTCCAGTTCCGCTCACAGGCCACAGACGCTTGTCCATACACAGACCTTTTACGGACGAACGCCGGAACTGAAGGAAGCACGACCAGACAGCAACAAAGACAACCACAGCAATGACAATGACAATGACCTGATCAAAACCGAAAACAAACTGTACCTACAAGACTACGACTATCTCAGCCGTACTCTATCCAATATTACCAAGGATGAGGGCACCGAAGAGGACAACGACGACGACTACGTATACGACGAGGACGAACCCAGCAATGACCTGGACGGCGCAGTGACGGGCAAACAGGACAGGACGGACAGCACTGGAATGCCCACCAAGAAATACGACAAGAACGGCTACATGAGACCCCAAGACAACAACAGAACCACAACGAACGCCACAGCACTGGACGACAACTACGTACTGCACATGCTGGAGAACAAGACGCAGAGCAACTACGTGACGGAGATTCCCAAGCCCATGCTGTCCACCTCCACGCGGAGCATAGCCAACAGCAAGGTGACCGTTTTCTCGGACAGCCTGGGCAAGCAGTTGGGCAATGACATTCTCGCCGACGAGACGAGCGACTATGACGATGACGATGACAAGACTAGGACTGGTACTGGCACTGGCACTGGTGCCCTGCAGAAGGCTCAGAGACTGAAACAGCTGGCCAACGTGGCCTTTGCCCCGATTACTGTGCTAACGAAGCCTGACAGACCCGACAACTGGGTGATCTATAACAAGGCCAGTGAAGAGCCGCCTTTGCCTCAGCCGCCGACTCTTAGCTTGGATGTGGCGCCTACCGGAGAGATACCCACTCCCATACGTTTCTTTAACAATGGATGGAAGAAACAAGATCTGAAAGCTATCACGGAAACAACCCCGCCTTCAACCACAGATGCGGACACACCGCAGACAGAAACAGAAACAGACAGCACAACAGAGGAGGTGGAGGGTATTGGCGCGGGAGAAGATACTAGAGAGTCAACCACTGTGGCAGCATCCGAGAGTAACTAGTAATGCCAAATAAGCCCTAGATTACTTAACATTTATTAATTTATTTAAATTATAAAATCACGAAATAAAGTCCAATCATCATTCATTATTAAAGTGAAGATTCTATTATGAAAGATGTGATAATCTGAAAAAACTCTGTCGAGTATTGGCAGCCTCTTGAGGCACTCCTTTTCCTACTCTTCTCCTCACATAGAGCACATGGAGCATCGTTTTCAATTGGGTATTCACAGTGCCAAAAATGTAACAATTCTTGGTTTGTACTTTATTACAATATATGCAAACTAAAACTACTCATTCGGAGAACACACAGAACACACACATACGAATGCTTAACTATGTATAAGTAGGTGTTTTGTTTCCCCAGGGGATATGCTAGCGGGGACCCTGTTTTGATATTAATTTCTAGTTTCGGCATGTCCAGTATACAATATAATATAGTAATATGATTTCGGAGCAAACATTGCTGTGCTAAGTAGTGTAAAAGTAAAAGTACAAGTAATTGGGTTACCATTGTAAACGGCATTATTATCAACATCATCATCAAAGTACAATTACAATTTCTATGAATATTTATAATAAATTAGGCTTGTCACCAATCTATATCTGCCTCTAGTTGTTAGGTATAAAATGACTAAATAGTATAACAATATAATGTACACTTTAAGCTGCAACACTTTGGGCTATTTGAATATTAAATTGCATTATTTGAATATCCTAGCGCTGCCAGCAAATTGAAAACATTCTACTAAAAGTAATCGGTAACCGGTGTACGGTATCCACTTTCTGCTATCGCCAGAGAATTTAACTAGTTAACCCGTGCTCTGTCCTCCTTCATTGGTATTTACAAACGTAGACGAATCTCCTCTGGTGGTTTTTCAGTACGTCGCGTAAATGCAATTTTGAGTTGGTTTCCGTTTTGGGTTGGGTTGGGGTTTGGGTTTGAGGGTCTTGTGCGCACTTTATTACCATCGTATTTGATGCTTGTACTGCTCATCTACGGCAATGCGTTTGATAGTCTCGTAGCCAAGGATAATGCTGAAGGAGAAGGCCGCCGACTGCACCAGGCGAGCGGACAGGCCCTTGAAGAAACAGTTCAGTTTCTCCTCCCGCCACAGCTCGCGGAAAGCAACGCTCATCGAGTCTAATCGATGGACCTAAACGGAGTGACGAAAACATTATGATTCAGATAAGGTATTCTATTTATGACTCTGGCGTTGGGTTGGACTCACCTGCAGACGGGCGCGCACTATGTCTAATGGATTTGTTAGTATTGTCGTTGTGAAGCCACCCAGACTGCCGGCCACGCATTGTATAAACAAATGGGATACCCAACCGGGGCAGATGCGACAGAGTTCGTCTGGAATGAAGAGCAATCCAAATTAAATTAAATTAATCTTATCTGGCTAATGGAGGCACTTTGCGGCCTGACTCACCCTGATATAGATGATAGAAGGCCCACCACATTGCCGAATTGGGTACATAGGCCATGAGGCTGGCCGTATAGCCTCTGTAGAAGCCGCGCAGACCATCGCGCCGCATTATCTCCCGTCCGATGTCCATGGAGATATGTAGGCGGCTGCGGCCGGGCCATGATTTAATACCCAGAGGATTGATATCCCCTTTAGATCCGGCATGCGCCGACATGCCGAGCACCATGGCGTGCTGCGATATAACATCGAAAGGAACTATGATGGTCTGACCCACCAGCGAGGCGCATCCGCCTCCGACTAAAGCTTTTACACGGTGCCCGACACCCAGATCGGTGAGAACGTGTCGCACGCCTTCGTAGGTGCTGATGTAGAAGACGCCCGATACGATTTGCACCGACGATATCCAGAATCCTCGATACAGTCCAGGCACACCCTCGGACTGGTAGATTTTCATTGCACAGTCCACCATGCCCTTGTAGACATCGCTCTTGTACTGCACCTGGAGCTGCGTCTTGATCACGGTCAGCGGGAAGAGACAGCAGCGCACCGAGAACGAGCTCAGCATGGAGAGCGGGAAGAACTTGGTTTTGTTCATCATGTTCCATTCGATTGTGCGTATGTAGGGAGATCCGTCCACCCCACTGCTCGTCCCAGCAGCTCCTCCGGACGACACAGTGAGGTGTGTATTCGTTTCCGCCATGGTGCTACCTGTCGGACACAGTGCGTCCGGAGTGATGCGCTTGCATGCGGGGCAAATATGTGAGTGATGCCGATGCGGATGTAACGCTTTCTTCTAGGTTCAACACTGTTCAGAGCATCCTCGGGCATTGACGGCAGGGGCATTCAACCAGCATGACGACGACTATCATTCACTTAGTTCCCTGGGTATTCTCCCTTTGTTTCCGCTCTCGTGTGTGTATCTGCAAAGAACAAAACAACATCTCAGTGTTGACGCAACTCGAACGCATACGCACGAAAATCATTGCGAAGGCCTCAAGGTCGCGCCGTGACAGATTGAATCTTTTTTTGGGGTATACGCGGCCCCAACCTTTGCTCAGTGGGCAAGGCCAAGGAGGATTTCTGGCGGGAGTTTTGCGTAATCCTAGGCGCTATCTTATCTTCCAGCACCATTCTCAGATTTGTAATATTCGAGTTTTCATTATATAATGCGCAGACACAAGGCACCACCTGACTGAGTGGCCACCCAACCCAACGCCTCACTCCTCCCCACCGCCCAACGACAAAACATTGTGCGTAAACAACGTTTCAAGGTGGAGTTCTCTCCATGCGCTGCACTGCATCACAAACCACTAGGTAGGTGTTCACCTGTTCGGCACTTGGCTGTTGTTATTGTTAATTGTTACCACTTACGCCTGTATGTTTGGACTTGATTTTTTGTACATATCACATAATAATAAAACCGCTGATGACCAGTGCTGACAACTTTTCACTAGGAAAAAGCTATTTCTTACTGACACAAAATACTTTAAAAACAAGCTGAAATTTTTCACAAAAATTATGAGTGGTGATATTGGCTAATATCGACAATTTTTCATATTTTTTTTGTAATCACTGGCATCACATTTCTATAAAATCTCCAATTCCAGTTTCCCGTAATTCACACATTTCTCCGGCAATTGGCCTTCAAAACAAGCCAGATCTGACGGGAAAAAAAGCCAAATCTGCAGCTCTTCAATTGACTATAAAGATTACGGCCACACAGTTATACTAAAAATACCAAAACGCGCTACACAGCACTAGTACACACAACAAAAATCCAAAAGTCTGGCAGCACTCTGACCTAAGTTTGAGCAATTGGCAATTCTGGTGGCTAACGAACGTTTGAATTGAAATTTCGAATTTGAAATTTTCATCATTTGCTTATAATTAATACAAAATGCATTTATTAGGGAATTCTATTGAAATTATATTGAGAACGTTTTTGATAATTACCTTTTTTAATAAATATTAAAGCAATAAATAATAAAAGATCCGCTCTAACTGAATATCAAGCAAAAGTTTAACAGTTTGTTAAAAAATTAGTTAATAATATTTAAAATATTGTTTTCAAACTAATTAACGCCCACGCTGGCTTTCCATTGGCCAACACCCACAAACGCTGTTGAACCAATGAACAGCCTTTGGGGGCGTTCTGCACCTGCGCAGAGAACAATCCACAGCATCCTGGCGCATCCACCCCCATTAACTGGCAGCCTCTAATCACAACCCGGCTCCGGTCGAATCCTGCGACGCCGTCACCACACCAGTTATAACGGGAACTCGAGAACGGCTGCACGATGACAACGGAATGCGGGCTGATCAGCGACAAGTGAAAGCCAACGAGCGTTGAATAATTTAATATTATTGATGTGCAGAAACAAGGCAAAGCGAAATCCTATTAGTGAACATTTTTACGCAGCCAGCGGCACCCGCCATCAAGTTCAACAGTGTTTCCGGTCCGGTCAAGTCCGGCCGTGTGTCCGGAGTGTGTGAAGTCAAGCGTGCGATCTATAGTTTCCACTAAATGGATACCGCCAAACTGGTAAGATTATGTGAGCCAGTCAGTCGAGTGCCAGAGCTCCAGTGTATCAATTATTCTGCTTAAAGCTTTTATTTCTGTTGAATCTGACATAAATTAAAGGGCTAATACTTAAGGGTGCCCCATGCGGGGCTCAGCCATAGCTCAAGGTGTAGCCCATGTTCTCCATCAGGGTTTCCTTGATGGCCGGCTGCAGGGCGCGCTGCATGTAGGTGGTCAGCAGGCCGCGCACTCCCATGGAGAAGAGCTTCTCCAGCTCGTGGGACATGGCCTCGCCGACCAGCTCCTCACGATCCCCGCTGTGATTGACGCCGCCACCAAACCCTTCACCTCCTCCACTCGCGCTGAAGATGTCCGCAAAGGCTCTGGCGTCTGGTTCCACCATCTGCTGCAGTTGCTCGTCCTCGAAGTGGAGCACATCCTCGTTGAAGCTCATTTGGTCCACGAAATTTTCCATGGCTCCGTTAGCCGAAGCAAACCGCCGACGACGACGTCGCCGCTTGTTGAACTGCCGCCGGTAGAAATTGTCCGCATTGACATCCACGAACTCTCCCGAGTCCCGGCCATGGCTATCGCTGCCCAGCTCCAGGCTCTTGTCCCGCTGCGTGGTCTGATCCAGCCTGATGTCGTAGTCCGGCTTGTGGTACTTGCCCCATCGCTGGGGCTGAGGTCGCGACGTGCCCATGATGACATGCGGCTCGCCCAACTCCACTTGGGGAGCGGTTCCAACGCCGTAGCCGAATCTCCGCTTCGAGTTCTGTCGCAGCCGGATGCCAGTCGGTCCCTGGCAGCCGTGCGCAAAGACGGAGATGAAGCCGGGCTCCGCAAAGTGAGAGTCCGTGCGTACGGACGAGGCGCTTAATCTCCTGGACTGCTCATAGGACGGAGGTAGCGAGCCTGAGCCCGCTGGCTCCAAGCCCAGCGGCACAGTCCGGAACTCGATGCCCGCATGCCGCAGGCGGAGTATCATGTGGCAGCGTCCGCCCATGGGCTGCATCACCACCTTGCCGCTGAGTGTGAGATCCGGGAAGATTAGCCGCGTGTCCAGTGTGGAGTTCTCCGTGCTGAACTTGCACTTGTCAATCTCCACCCACCGGGAGGCGGACTTTGTGGGCGGCACACGCACCTTTAGATCCTCAACCTCCACCCGGGATACAGCCAGCTTGTGCGGCTGCCGGTGCAACTGCTGCTGCTGCTGCTGCTGGTGGTGGCCGGAGAGCAGTTCCTCCAGCTCCAGCGCAGCACTGGAGTCCGCGAACGGATAGGGGCGCCCATTCCTGTGCAGCAGCTTGGCATGGTAGCCACGACCCGAGTTGTAGCTGCCCCCCGCATTGTAGAAATCATCGTCGGGCTCGCTGTGCTGGCCATAGAAGCTGTGGTACAGCTGGTAGGGACTCTGCGGCGGCGGCTGCCACATGGATCGCGAGCGAGTGCGATCGGAGGAGCTTTTAGTCTGAATGCTGCGCCGTCGCATGTGCTCTAGGGCGCTCTCCAAGCGATTCGAGCAGCGATGCGGCACCTGATACGGCTGGCACAGGGCCACTGGAAGTGCAGGATACTTGTTGTAGTTGCTCGAGGGAGACGAGACCAAAGAGTGATTACTTACCCTGGAGCAGAGCGCAGATCAGCAGCAGAGTGCACAGCCAAAGATAGTCCCGGCTAATGTGTTCTGACATGGCGCTGAACTGAACATGGAGCAGTCTGAAGTTCTGAAGCAGTCCAGTGGATGTTTTGGGGAATAGGATGGAAAGCTGAGAAGAAACACCTCCGTACTGGCCCGCAGCTCAAACGAAAATGCAAAAGGCAAAGCAGGCGAAGCGAACCAGCCGAGAAACTGGCTCGGTCGCGCTTCCATTGCCACAGCACCCACAAGAAGAGCGCTCCGCAGCGAAGACAGCGAACACTATGGTGACGACTCGTGTCACTGCCTCCTCATGTGCAGTGAAAGTGTTTTCCACGACAAGCACAAGCCCAAACCCAAGCCCAAGCTGGAGCTAGAGCTAGAGCTCAGAGCTCAGAGCTAGTGGTACAGCCTGAGTCGGAGTTGGATTCGGATTCGGAGTTGGAGACAGCCGCCAACCAATTTGCCGCACACAACGCACCTCAGCGTGGAAACAAAAGACACAAAAAAAAACAAAAAAAAACAGAAAAAATACAAAAAAAGAAAAGCATTGTCTTCTGTGCCCTTCTGTTCCCTGCCTCCTCTGGTGTCGTGTGGCGGTTGCTGCAAAGTAGATCAACCTCACAGAGATACACACACACACACTGATACACTAATACACTTGCAAATGCAAAGCAAATACAGTTAAAGTTTCGTAATGGCAGTTGCGGGCGCGCATGCGTCGTAATCTTTTCCATAAGCCGCACCACCCACCAGTCTTCACATACTCGTACCTTCCTCATTGTTTGCCAGAGTTCAAAGTTGATTCATCGAACGGACGAGTCTGATTGTCAGTCAGTCACCGCCAACGTTTGTTTTTCCCCAACTGCAATCGTAATTGGCATCAATTGCGCATACAAATTAGAGCCTAATGGTTAGGGCCTGAAGTACACCTCCATGTAAAGGGTATGCCTATGCACTCTTAGCTGCAAAGGCTACAATGTGGTTTAATTGGCTGTGGAACTTGACTTAAAATTTTGAATATTTTAATATTACAAATATTAGATCTTTACAGATCAACCTTGGGAAATGCGCAACCAAATTGTAAAGCTTTTCCTTTTGAAATTTCTATTCCTAAATTCTTCCTTATGTTTGTTTCTGCAAAAATTACATCCTATAAACACGTTCCAATCCAACAATGGATTTTGACCTGAAGAGCATTCAAAGGGTATTCTGTAGTCGTACCATGCGCTTTCAACTTTGGGCCCTTGTTGCAGTTGCGCACGCGTGGCAGGTGACAACGCTTCGCTGGCTGCCTCTGTCTCTGACTCTGACTCCACATCAACCTCTGAGTGCGCTATGTGCTCGTGACAGTTACACTTAATAATTGTGGTAATTTGATTTGACAAATTGTTTGCTTGCACTTAGCAAGCGCAGGCAAACGACATATTTTGCAATTTATCAACAAATTGGTACCAGCAGAAAGCGGAAGTAAAACTGTTTATGGATTGCCAAATGCAATCTGTTCGGCCACAAATCCAAGTTAAATGTACACACAACATCGAAGATTTACATAACCCACGGCTTGGAGGAGGAGAAAGCAAAACATTCTGAACATTTCTTCTGCCACATAGTACAAAGAGGGACGGCACGGGCACGGTGCCGCTTTCTGCGTTCCAAAGAGTATCTATCTGGAGCAGGGCTGGTGCTGGAGCTGGCACTGGCACTGTCGCTGGATGCTTCTATTGCCGATAGAGCCCAACTGGCAACGAATACGGGCATGTAATTAGGGGTAACTATCGTACAAATGATTCTCGAATGCGACGGTGCACATCGCATCGCATCGCATCGTTTGGTGTGTTCCAGTTTTCAAATGTCACGTGAGGGATACGATGTGATCGCACCACCCAATGCACTTTGGGATATAGGTCCCAAGAAGATTGTTCCAAGACCAACCATTTGGAGATTTCTTTTCCCCTTCACTGTATCTCTGGTGTAACTGGGAATAGATTGGCTCATCCATGTCTGATGTAACGCAAACTATGCAGCTGCAAGTATGAGTATGTCAACGATAGACGTTGTCTCCGACCTGTGGCCATGTCATCTGCATTGTGGATTTTCTGTAGGCAGGGCCATTGAAATATATTTTGGAATATTGGGTTAATCAGTTACAACTATAAAAATTGCAGAAATTTGCTTTCATGCTATAAGAATTCAAATAAAGTAAGTTAAATGCAATTTGTGTGGCATCGATAGTAGTGGGGGGAGGTAGGATAACCAGGGAAACCTTGGCAATGCAATCAGCATTTAACAAAGCTCCTTGTGAAATAAATCCTCGAAGCAATAACACAATTATCATCTGCGCCCATTCATTACAGCATCGAGATATGATTAGGCTAGGGATAGAGATTTTCCAACGATTTTCTCCCATAACAAAAAGTGAAATTCCCCGCAATCTTTAATGAGCAGAGAGATGTCTGCCGGAGAGAGCGAGAGTGTGACCAAAAAGAAAGGTTAACCCCAACGCAGAGCTCATTAAATGTAAAAGTGTCAATAAACCGCAGTCGGAGATGGAGATATGCCACTGCCACCACTCATACGAGTAGTACGCGTGGCATGAGGTGCATACACACATATGTGTGTGTGTGTCCAGTTTGTGCGAATTCTAGTTGTGCGGTGACAATGGCTCATTACTTAATGGGCCCGGCTACGACAACGCGGCCAATTGACACCCAGAAGTAGAAGCAGAAGCTGTTAAGCTAATTGCCACAAGTTCCATTCACTTGACTATGTCAATGTGACGGACTGAGACTGAGACTGGGCTTTGTTGTCCCATTGTTTCCTGCAACCTGTTAGCAGCGGGTATCACTAACGCGCTCAGCAGGTGGCTTTAAGGCCCCCTTAAAGTCTGAAGGGTGTAGTTGCTCCCCCAAAAACAGAGACTTACAAATTGTCAATTAATTTGAAGAAAACGCCAATCGAACCCCAAAGTAACGCCGAAAAACTCACGAGTAATTTCCTGCTGCGTCTGGTTTCATTTCCTTATTCCACAGAGCGACTACAGCCAGGAGGCCAAGACGCACTTGGAGCAGACGCTCACGCACTTGGATCATCACTCCCATTCGCACTCGCACTCGCATCCGCATTCGCATTCGCATCATCATCCCCATCCCCATCATCATCATCACCATCCTCATTTGGGGCTCTATCATGGGGCTCCGAATACATCCACTTTAACCACAGACTCGGTGGTTTCCTGTGTCAGTTCGACGTTGCCGGCCGTGGCCAAGGCCATATCCTCATCGTCATCGGCCTCCAGTTGCGGCCACCTGGAGACGGAGCGCAAGAAATGTCACAGCAATGACCTGGATGCCGGCCACACTCTGATGGAGGCCATCTGCATTGGCCAGAAGTCGACGGCAACATCGCCGGCCCTAGCCATAGCCGGAAGCTTGACGCCGCCCGCTCTGATGAATGTCACCGCGGCCTCCAGCAGTTCCAATGGAAGTGGAGGTGGAGGTGCCTCCCTGTGCAATGGTTTGTAGTGATCCTCTACTCTGCCATAACCATCTGCTTTAAGGGATTATCTCTCCTCCCGCTTGTGCAGATCTCACACGCGAATCGTCCTGGTATGCGCATCACCATCATCACCATCACCACCACCATCACCAGCAATTGGCCGATGAGCTGGTCATGTATGCAACGCCCACGCCCACGCCGGCTATTGGCAAATTCGGCCTGGACACATCCACCGAGGGTTACTTGAACGCAAGGTACAATGGTAAGCGTCCGTCCACATCCACCTCCTCCATCCACTCTTAGGCCCGGATGCAGCTTCCCCCTCCCCACCCCTGTATCAACTGTATCTGTATCTACTTTCTGTTTGTTTTAGCTATTTAAACGTCCCCCTACCACCCTCCCACCCGCTTGTTTATTAATTTTCCATTATGAGTTAAGGGGGAGTTTTGGGATGAGAAACCATTCGATGGGAATGGATAGGGTGGGCTTGGAGTGGAGTGGGATTGGCCTGGAGGCTTTGCTTTAACTTATTTTGTTTTTTTATTAAGAAAACATGAGTGTAGATGGCGCGTGCCGAGTTCTACAAAATATAATAAATATATTTAGAGCTTTGGGATAACTCAAAAATCATCCACAGAAGTGATTTAGGAGGGTGTCGAACTGTAATCGAATAAAGAAAAATTAATTTAGTACTTTAGTAATCCCTTCAGAAATTTTATTTTCTTTTTGGAACATTTCCCAAATAATTTTAACGATTTTAACCCTAACCGAATGATATTTAAGCTTAAGGATAAGTTTAAGACCAAAGTTTTTCTTTAAGTCGTTGAACAGCAGACTAAAGTACTTTCTTTTTTGTTGTTATCTAATCTAAAACCTGTCTTGCCATTCGATTATCGGGCAAGTCAAGTGCATTTGACAAGCGCTCGATTTGTGCTCTCAAAGACATCCCGGTGCGAGCGTTAATATGAAATATTATCTAACAAAGGCTGAAGCTCCCTCGCTTAAGTAGTGGGAGTATGGGAAGCTTCTCTAGCGTATTATGAATCCAACCGCAAAAAAAAAAAATGTGTAATATTATTTTTTGTTCCTTTTTTCTTGGGTGAATCTCTGCAGTGAATGTCAAAGGCGTGCGCCATGAAAGAACATCAACTTTCTTCGATATACCCGCTGTGACGCACCCACACACCCATCCACACCCTCACCCGCACTCGCTTCCGCACTCACATCCGCATCCATATTGCTACAGGTAAGTGGATGTGGCGCTGCCACTGCCGCTGCCGCATGGATTATTGAATCTCATGCTGACAAGACAAGTCAACTTTAAGTCAATCAGCTATTTCTGGGCAGTTTCCTCTGCTATAAAATACATCTCATCTCTCAATATTCTTCTTGATTTATGCTCTCGCCAGATTTCCATCATCGCCACCCGCGGGCATTCTGAAAAAGAGCGACGAAGGTAAGTCCCCCCCTCCCCCATATACTCCTCGTTGATCGAAATGAAAAATGAAAAGAAAATTATTAAAGCCATGCGCACATTCGTTTGTTCGTTCGTTCGTTCATCATTTATTCAAATTATCCGTGAGGCCTTACCATGCCTTATCAGTTTTGCATGCCAATAACTCAATTTGTTTGGCCAAGATGATGCCGCTTGGTGGCTCGTTGGGTTGGTGGGTTTCGTTTTCACTTGCGGGGAATTACTGGGCTTCTATTTTTTCGTTCTACTGGATATTTTCTCAAATAAAATGAAAGAAATTGCGCGCATAATTTACAATAACAATATCGCCGGTGTTAGTAACCGCTAATCCAATTGGCGGGGCACCGGCATCCCGAGTTCCAGAGGCGGAGGCACGAGCTTGGAATTCAATTTCGAGAGCAGCGCCACGCACTGCAATATTGTAGTTGGCCTCCGGTGGATGGCTATGGGGTGGCAGCATCAGTCAAACAAGCAACTCAATCACAGGCCGCCGCTGAGTGGTTCGATGGATAGAGGAGACAGAGGGGGGTACGTGGTACTCACACCCCAATCAAAGCCGACGATTGGATGTGGGGGAGTTCCCCTTTTGGGCACAGCCAACAGGTTTGCATTTCCATCAGCAGCGTCGCGTCGGTCGTGTCGGTCGTATCGCTGTTGTTATCGACAATGATGTTTTTACTTGTCGACACTTGCTCATGGATTATGCAGAGGTATCTTCTGAATTTTTAATGCGGCCAGCGTCGAGTCGCGCCCAGGGGGAGTGGAATATGATGCGATGGGTGGGTGGGCTTGAAAGAACGAAAGAAAGGCAGAGGAAGACCTGGGAATGGAAGCTAATGAAAAGGGCAAGCCCCGTGTTGGTGGGCAGGAGAGTGGGTTCGAGTGGGTTGGGTGCACACTCAGAGAGTATTGTTTTCCTGTTAAATTGCAGCATATTGAGCATTTTGCAGTGCCCAACTCCAGAGGGTGAGCTGTTTAAATAATTAATTGCTGCTAAATACCTTGGCCATTTAGGTACAAAGCAGCACCAGAAACAACAGAACAAGCCAAAAGGGCTCATTATGAACTTAACGAAGTGCGGAATACCCTGAAAGCAGTTCCTAAGATATGACAGGACTGTGGGAATATGCTATTCTATAGATTTGAGTTACAGAAATTAATCAGAAAAATATAAAACAAATTTAAAAGAATCTAAAAGTTAAATTTTAGATATCAGAAGAGATACTCATACGTATAGATACAAATGTAGATATTATGGAGCTAAAAAATAAATGAGGAAATTCTGTTCTGTTCTCATAAGCGACCCAACCAAACCTGTAATGCTCTACTTTGGGGAAGTGTATTCTGATACCCATGTAATTAGTGCCCCATTCCCTTGATGTCTCGACATTGCTTAAACGTGCATGAAAGCGGCTTTCATTCAGTTGCTTCCAACTCTTCTCCTGCTCTCTTCCAGAAACGGCCAGCGCTGCCGCCGCTGCAGCTGCTGCTGCTGCTGTCTATTGCAACGATGTCTCCTCTGGCCAGCACTTTCAGCCCAATACGAAAATCGAACACGCCGACTCCACCACGACAGCGGCACAGCAACAGCAACAACAACAACAGCAGCAGCAGCAGCAGCAAGAGCATCAGCATCACCATCACCAGCAACAATTGCAACATGCTGCACTGCATCCGCACCATCATCATCATCATGGACACCACCAGCAGGCGGAGCAGCAGGCACTGACCCACCTGACGCCACTGCATGCAGCCTCGGCCTTCAAGTTCAGCCACACGGCCGTCATCTCCAGCTCGGCTGTCTACGGCACGCCCGCGCACTATGTCCACCAGCAGCAGACGCAATCCCAGTCGCACGCCGCCGTCTACCGAGAGCTCTCCCCCACCTCGGCGGCGGCGGTGAGTGATGCTGACCTGAAGTATGATAGCGGTCCGTACAATGCCACCATATCCTCCACCTATCCGGCGGCTCTGCGGCCCAGCGTGGTGGATTCGACCACGTCCAGCGATGCGGAGCTGCGTCTGGATCAGTTCTATGCCAGCAATGGCATCTCCACGAGCAGCAATGGCCAGCCCATAAGCCAGCGTCGCGGCTCGCTGCAGCTGTGGCAGTTCCTGGTGGCCCTTCTGGATGAGCCCAACACCAGGTGAGAGTCCGCTCTTATTTGTCTCTGCCTCTGAGACTACATTAAGTTGTTCCCTTTTGCAGTGCCAGTTGCATAGCCTGGACTGGCCGGGGCATGGAGTTCAAGCTGATCGAACCCGAGGAAGTGGCTCGACGCTGGGGCCTCCAGAAGAACCGCCCGGCCATGAACTACGACAAGCTGTCCCGTAGTCTCCGCTACTACTACGAGAAGGGCATCATGCAGAAGGTGAATGGGGAGCGCTATGTCTACCGTTTCGTTTGCGATCCGGATGCGCTGTTCAACATGGCCTATGGCCATCTCACCGCCGGAACCGGCAAGATCGATCAGCACCAGTTGACTTTGTCGCTGGCCAAGACGCCGCCAGCTCCCACCGACGCACAAACGCAATCTCCTCGCGTGCCAAAGTCGGATTACTATGATACGGCCGGCTTGCATAAGTATTAGTATTAGCGTTTGCATGTGTGGAGTGTGGGAATGTTGCCGGGTGGGCGTGGTCGGTTCGGGCCGGGGTCTCTTGTACATTGTGTAATTTAGTTGCGTGTGCCGGGTGCGTGGGAGGGAATGGGCTCAATTGAATGTCGAATGAAGGTTTCGCAATGATGACATAAATAACGGAAAAAGAGTGCTAGACAACGACAGATGCGTGAGTGTTGGGGAACGTCGAAAAATGCGGTGTTTGTAACGATTTGTAACGGCACAAATGAAGCGCTCTCTCTTGGATTTATTATTTGTTCATCGAAGCGAGGCCTTGGCTTGGCAGCATTCGCAATACAATATTTATATACGAGTATAACATACCACAATACATAAGTACATATAGTATATGTATATATAGAAGAGATGTCCACCATTAATCGTAGTTTGCGTTGGGGTTGAGTTACAATACTTAAATAAACTATGAACCGTTTTCTGTTCGTTACAATGTGGCAGCCTTGTTCCATTTTCATCCTGGGTGTGATCACCTCTACTCCCGCCTCTTCTTTTTGGGCACAGAATCGTCGGAATCCTCACTGCTGGAATCGTTGGCACTGCTGCTGCTGTTGCTGTTGTTGCTGCTCTCCGGCTTGCGCTTCTGCGGCGTCTTCTTGGCCAGCTTCTCCACATACGCCTTCACCTTGTCCGGCTGTGGCGTGTAGGCCCAGTGGATAAGCTGCAAATGCAGTTCTGTGGGTTCACCCGACTCCGAGTCGAAGAGCTTGGCATCCTCGCTCTTGATCTGCTCCAGCAGCTTGGCTATCTGACGATTGCGCACAATGTCCCAGCTGGTGGTCTCGTCCTCCTTAGGATACATGGTGCGCAGGTGCTTATAGTTGCCCTTGGCCTTGGAGCCGCCATAGGCTGCCAGGAACTCTACGGGCAGATCCTCTTTGGGCACTGGCAGCTTGGATACGACAGCATAGGCCAGATAGGCGCGATTTTCCTTGATGCGGTTCTCGGCCTCGAACTTCTCCAGGAAATCCTCCAGCAGTTGGACTCCCTCCTTGATGGAATTGATCTTGTCCTCATTCTTGGTGCCGGACAGCACACGCTTCGAGCTGCCAATCAGTCCCTTGATGGCCAACCTCTGGTAGTCCGGATCACGCTCCGCCAAAATGCTGCAATGGCAGACCGAGTCGAATGCATATACAATATGTTAAAATATTGTGGATACAGGCAGAACAGTGGAATGTGCTCTTGGATATATGTAGGTACAAAAGACGAGGGGTATACATCTACATATGTGTATATATACGATATAATTACGAATCGCTTAACAAGCGGAGAGCAGCAGCAGAGAGAGAGGCATACAGAAAGAGCAGAGCAGAGCGGCACGGCGCAGTGTTTGCTCTATCAATCTAATGAGACTTCCGAGTTCGAAACACTCTATAACTGTGACATGACATCATAAGATGCCGCTGCCGTAGCCGCTACCGTAGCCGCTGCTGCTCGCCCTCTTGCCCGAAGGTCGCTCATCGCTAGCCTCATTAGTATGCCCCCAAATGGAGCACGCCTCCTGTCCCGCTTACCTCAGCGTTGCCTCTGCCGCCGCCTTGTCCTTGAAGCCCAGGCCGGGCACCGTCTCCACCTTGTCCTCGTTGTCAGTCTTGGCATTCTTGTTGGACGCACCGCCGCCATTATCCTCCAGCCATTTCTCAAACACTCCAATCGCTGCATTAATGTTCTTCAGCTTCTCCTCGGCCTTGGTCACTGCATTTGCGTTCGAGGAGGAGCAATCAAGTGAGTTGGGACTCCGATTATGTCTAGAATTGAACTACTCACAGGTCAGCACTCGCTTGGCGCGTCCAAGGAGACCGCGAACGGTCAGCTTTCGGTACTGCATGTCGTGATCCTCCAGCAGCTTCAGCGTCTCCAAGGCCTTCTCCATATCCTTGAAACCGAACTTTGATTCACCCTCCGACATAGCTGCGTCTTTGGTAGATAGAATAAGTGTGTATCTGATGAATACCGTCCACGATGTGCGAGCGGCAGACTACGACTGATTTTGGAGGTCCAAGTTTTGGGCAGAGCAGCCACTCTGTGTGGTGTTGTGTGAGCAAGCATACAATGAGGCCATCGCCAAGAGCGCGTGCGAGCGGCACTGAGCGCCACTGAGCAGGCCAGAGCAGAGGCCAATTAGATAAGCGCCACAAAATAACCGGGTGACGCCGCCATAGTCCGGGGGAACCGGTTTGTTGTCGTAGCTACGGAGCAAAACAGAACACACAAAAACTAAACAATGCCCTGACGTCATCCCCCCATAGCGGCTGATAACCGAATGAAAACCATATGGGAGCGGAGCACAGGAGCGGATACACAACCCTCAGGGAAACCGAAACATATGGAAAGCTGTAGCGAAGATTATAAGAATAGGAATCACATTTCAGTAGAACCATTAACAGTCCGAGCATTAATAAGTCGCGTCATGCGCACGACATTTATGTTGTTTTTTTGCAATTCTCTGTGAATTTCATTTGCAGAATTCGCTTGTTTATTTTGTGGGAAGAAGAACGCGTTTTATGCAATAGAAAAATCATTAGTTTAATACATTAATGTAATAGAAGTAATTACAAATATACTCAAGAGCAACAATAGTGAATGTAGTCAGAAAAGTATAATACGAGTGGTATGAACATATTGTATTTGAGAAAAAACTATAGAGCAAAGTATTTAGAAACAATTTGTCGAAAGAAAAGTGTTCAGAGAAAAAAGAGTCCAATTCCAATTCCGTTGGATATGAATGGTCATTTTGCGCTACCTTTAAATATGTACTCATAGTTCACAATTAACGATACGATTGTCCTGATACGACTGCTTAATCGATACGAAAACATTGGAGGCTAATTTAATTGTTGTTTGCGTTGTATTTAAACATTGAACTCGAAACGCTTTGGACTTAAGAAGATTGCTTAGAGGTTAGTGTTAGTTGCAGCTGCGGCGTATCTGCAGCACATCGTCCAGCATAAAGTTGCGTAGGTGGCACAGGGCCTGCACCACGCTGTCCTGATCGCGGACATTGGGTCCCAGCCAGTGTTCGGGCAGTGGAGCCTTCGGCACGACTTGGGCGGGAGTCACGTGGGTGAGGGCTCGACGCCAGTTGTTGTTGCAGGCGGCCACATTGAGGTGGCTGCCCGTCTGGAGGCTCTCGATGTACTTGATGTAGGCCTCCGAGTGGATGACGCGAGTGGTGCGCGGCGGCACGGTGACAAACATCGGCTCTGGCGGCGGGCCTAGGACAATCGTTTGCTGCTGCTGCAGCAGCTGCTGAGTGTGCGGCGGCTGCTGTTGCAGCTGCACTGCCTCTACGGTGTTGGCGGCACGCGGTGAATGGGCATTGATAGGCGGAATTGGCACAGTGGCAGCTATCTGGGGCATGTGCTTCTGCCGGCGCGGCATAAAGTTCTTGCTGCGCTCGGCGATGCCCAGGACCTTGCCGCACTTGCTCAGATGCACCTCGCGCACGTGCTTGATGAGCCGCAGCACGTTGGGGAATCCCTGGGTGGACTTCTTGATGCGAGAACAGTTGCGCCAGAGGCAGACGTACTCAATTTCGACGCCCGCCTGCGGATGCCGCTGTATGTGGCCAGTGGCGTCGGCGAGGCAGTGTTCGGTGCAGTCGGGCATTTCCTCAAACTGGAAGTCGCACTTGTCCCACTGGCACTCGAACGTGAGCGGGGGCCCTGGGGTCTCCGGGGTGGCGCTGACCTGGGACGAGGGACTGGCACTGTTCTGGGCATCATCTATCTCACGGCGCAAGGCTGCCGTCTCCTCGTTCTGTTTGCTGGCCCGATCCTCCCAACTTTGCTTGACGCTGAACGGTAGATTCTTCCATTCGTTGCCCACCATTCGAGATATGTCCCCAAACGAGGCCTCTGGATTGCTCTGGCAAATCCCTAAAAGAGAATATTCATATGATTAGTATCATATGGACGTCTCATAGACGGCTGAGAGCACTCACCCTTTCGCACTTCGCTGGAGTAGAGAATGTAGCCGGTGAGGCACTTCTTGGCTGATTTGGCAGCCTTCACTTTGGAGGTCAGCGGTGTGGAGTTCACAGACGGCGCCGGCGAGGACATGGCAGCTATTTCAGAGCTCAGTGACGGTGTATCGCCATCCATCGAGTCCTCCAGCATACTCAGATCGTTGATCTCGCTCTTCACATCTTTGGCCTGCTTAATAGGAGTCTTGAAGTAGAAGATCTCATCCTCGGTGACGGCCGAGCTGTGCTGGAACTTGCGCATGTTGCCGGCCACCAGTTTGCGCACGGCCTTCTTCAGCTCGTCGTAGACGGACTCGCAGATGTAGACATCGCTCTCGGCTATCTCGGTGGGACGGGAGTTGATGAACTCGGCGTACTCCAGTACGGCGCAGCGACCCACGACACCCACCACGGGACTGACCTCTTCGACGGTGCTAAGGAGCAGCTCCTGGCGGAAGAACTGCTTGCCCAAGGCGGGCGTCGTCTCGCTGGGGGGCAGCAGCCAGGGACCCTTGAAGTACGATTTGCCGTTCTGCTCCCAGATCTGCTGGACCTGTGCAACGGACTGCTTGCCCGTCTGGGTGGCCACGTAGACAAAGTCGCCCGTCTTGATGGCCCCACTGCAGATGGTGTTGTACTGCTGGTAGTAGACACTGTTGTTCTCGGCATTCGGTGGCGGATCGCAGGACACATTGGGCTTCTCCTTCTCCACCATCGTCTCCTGCATTTTGAGCTCCTCCAGCTCTCCCTTGTGCTTCTCGATGCGCTCCTTGAACACGGACATCACGCGCCTCAGCTCCAGCGGCTGGTCGCGCGGCACAAACCGGACGGAGCTGCCCTCGCGTATCTGGGGCCAGTTCTTGAGCTTCTTGAAGCAGCGTCCCTGCAGATTGTAGCGCGACTCGCACACAAACACATCCTTCTCGAGCAGCCGGTCGGGACGCATCTTGATGTAGTCCTTGATGTGCATCACATAGCACATGCCCAGCACCTTGTCCATGGAGATGGTCTGCGAGATGCTGCTTTTGAACACCTCCTTTTCGAGGAACTTCCGCGTCGTCACGTGATATGTCTCGTGGGGCCGCACAAAGATCGAGCCCTGCATCAGCTTCTCGTTGCTGGGCGATGTCCACAGCCGCTCGATGCAGGCGATCGAGGGAATCTTGTTTTCCGGCATCTGCACATAGACATAGTCGCCGGGGGAGAAGACCTGTTGATTGATTGTCATGCTCTCGCCCTTGCTGGCGGCATTGAACTCGTCCTTGTCCTGCTCTTGTTCCTGCTCCTCCTGCAACAGCTTTTGCTGTCGCATCACCTCCACATCGGCCATCAGGCGCTCCTGCGTAAAGCTAAGAGCGGGCGAGCTCAAGGTGTCCTTGCACAGCTCGTCCCGCTTGCGTATGAAGTAGGTCTGCAGCTCAATGGAGTCCTGAAATATATCGGAGTCCGTGCGAGACAGCTTGCGGGCACGCTCCATGCAGGAAAAGATATCCTCCTGGTAGATATCCAGCCGCTTGTAGGCGCCCTTGTCCAGCCTTCGCTTAACCAAGTCCAGCGAAATGCCGCGCACCTTGGCCCCCTCGCCCAACTCATCGTACTCGGCCAGCTCGGCCAGGGAGTCGGAGTAGCAGCGTCCCTCCTCATCCTGGTGATTGTACAGCGTCGTGAAGAGCGTGAGGAACAGCTCCTGCACGGCCAGCGGGACATCGGGCTGCGAGTCGCGCTCTATGCGCAGCTGCTGCTTCAACTGCAGCGTCAGCTGCTGCAGCACCAGGGCATCCTTATAGATCTGCGAGTCGGGCTCGTTGTACTTGCAGGCGTTCTCCAGCATCAATAGGAAATCGGCGGCCAGCTCGTCCAGGCTCTCGTAGGCGGACTGCTTCAGCTTCTGGGCAATGCGGTCCATGTCCATCGGCTCCTTGATGATGTCATAGTAGTCCGGATACTCGCTCTTCGATGGCAGCTTGGTGAAGATCAGCGACAGCTGACGCTTCCCCTTGGGCTCCTGATACTCGCGCAGTGTCTCGTAGAATTGCCAGAGGCGATCGGTAACCAGTGCTGTCTTTGGCTTGCGCCCCACCTTGGAGTACTTCTGGAGGGGCTTTTTCACCTCCACAAGGCCCGGGAACTCCTTCAGCTTCTCGTTGAGGGCTCGCTCCAGGATGTTGGCATCTTCGTAGATGGTGGAGCCCTCCTCATTGTACTGCCGACAGTTGGAGAACATCAGGCGGTAGTCGGAGACGACATCCTCCACGGTGGCGTAGCGATCGCTGCGTATATTGTGATCGATGGTGCTCATATCGATGGGGTTCTGGATGATGTCGTAGTAGTCCGGGTAGACTTTGCGGGGCGGCTTCTCCATGAACAGCTCGATGGGCCGACGATTGCCAACCAAGTACTCCACAAGGCATTTCTGAATGGCCAGAATCTTCTTCTTGATGGCCCCATTGATGGCAATGCGATTCGTTTTGGGCGAATTCGAGTTGTTCGGCGTGTGCGAGGTGTTCGAATTCGAGTTGGAGTTGATGCGTGGCCTGCCCGGCTTCCGCTTCTCCGGCTGCGTGTTGTTCGATGCAAAGGTTTCAGCCTCCAGCAGATCGTCACCCTCTTCGTCTTCCAGTTCGTCGCCAGTCTCCTCGAGGGACTCTTCCACCAGCTTGGCATTCATAATTTTCAGCATCTTGAGGGCATCTTTGTGGGTTCGATGGGTGGGCGGAAACGCCTTCTTGGCGTTGTCCAGCATGAGATACAGATCGGAGGTGAGATCACTAATATTCGCATAGTCGCCCTTCTTCAGCTTCGTGTGGATCTGGCTCATCGAAATGGGCCGCTTGATCATCTCAAAGTATTCCGGATGAAAGCGACGCACCGGCAGCTTCCACAGGGAATTGCCCAGCGGCGGACCCGTGATGCCAGGATGTTCCGATGTCCCAGGTGCATTGTAGAGATAATCGAACAACGCCCACATGGGACCCTCGCCTTTTTTACTCGTCTCCTCGTCATCGGAGCTCTCCACTTCTTCCTTCAATGCTGCGAAAGAATGGAAATGTTAAATGTTATATTCCGAAAAAGGCGGCTTCTTTTTCCTACCGGCTATGACCGCACTGGACAAATTCTTGAGTCGCTTGGCCAGCTTGCCTTTGCCCGTTTCTAGCTCGATACGCCTTTGCGTAAAGATGCGCTTCAGAGCCTTGGCATCCTTGTAGATCTGCGAGCCCGGCTCATTGAAGAGGCAGGCATTCTTCGTCATCTGCAGCAGATCTCGCTCCATTTCCACCAGCGAGGAGTAGGCATTCATTTGTATTTTGGTCGCTATCAGACGCAAGTCAATCGGATGCTCAATCACATCGTAATAGTCCGGATAGATCTTCTTGGAGGGCAGCAGCTGGAACATGCGGTACATGGCCCTATCGCCCATCGGGTCGGTGGCCGTCATCACGGAGGCAAAGAGCTCCTCATACTGATTGAATTCATCGTCCATGTCCCCGCCCGGCTCCGTGCTGTTCGTCATTCGGCGAATACTGCGCGAAATGCGCTTGGCACGCGGCTCTTCCTCCGCCATGCCATTAGCCTCCATTATGCGCTGCCTATGCGACTGAATGTGCTGCCACAGGGCGTGGGCATCCCGGTACTCGCTGCTCTCCGACTTGTAGAAGGCCTTCGCGTTGCCAATCAGCAGCTCCAGGTCGGCCATCAGATCTTCGAGATCGTCGTACGAGTCTGTCTTGAGCTTCTGCTGTACCTTCAGCAAATCGATGGGATTCACCACCACGTCGTAGTAGGAGGGCTCCTGGCGACGCTTGGGCGCCCGTATGAACGTATCGCACAGCATCGAGCCATCCTCCTTCTTTATGTTCCGTATGGAGTCGTACAACTGCTGGCAGAGCTCGGTCGGATCCAGGCGGCGCTTTTTTCGCGCCGATTGTGTCGTTGTCTGCTGCACCGGCGACTGCTCTGGCGTCGAGTCGTCCAGCATTAGTGGATCTTCGTCCTGGCGACTCGATATAGAGCTGGCGCGGCGCTTGCGACTCAGCATTTTCTAAATATTGTTGTCGTTTCTCTGAAAATAATATATAATAAAAAACCGACAAAAAACACGACGCCACCAAGATTAGAGGTGTCAAACCATCGATGTCACTATCGATGGTATCGAATTTTACTGCTAGCCTCTACTATCGACGGATTTGCGACTATCATGATAGTATCGAGCTACAGTCGTTGCGCTTTTGATATGTTTGGATTGGCTGCTATAAAATACGAAGACACATTTGTATACAAATCGACAGGTGGCATCTAATTTTTACCAGTTTACAAGTTGGACAAGTTCCTAAAAGGTTTCAATGGTTTATAATAATAATTTTTTGAGCCCGATACTATCACGATAGTATCGATTGTTTTTTCTTCAAAACATTCAACGTTGATATTCCTCGAATTTGATATTCCGTTTAATATTACTAGCTAGTTGGCCATCTCAGCTCTAAACAAATAATTTTATCCGATAGATATATAAATTTTCTGCAAGATTGGCAAGTTTTCAGAAGTCCCTTATATTGGATTATTTACATATTAAGGTTCAAACAAAAACAACATAAAACAAATGTGCCGTCGTATTGTGGCGCTGCCAGACTCGTGCAATTCTTAGTTTCGGGCTGCCACCATGATATTTTTCTACCCGTTTCATTACCGATTCGCTTTGAACTGATCTGGCAGCCCTAACAAAAAAAGTAGGCAAAAAAGAAGAAGATAAATTTTCCACAAATAGGAAGAAGAAGAAAACTTTCCACAGCGAGAAGAAGTAACGCATAATTTTTTGTGCGCTAAATGGAGTTTGGCGGTCATTTTGAAAAGTAAAAAGTAAAATTTAAATTGATAAAATTGATTAAATATTTTTTTATATATATTTCGAGTTCGACGGTAAAATAACCCAATAAGTATTTAATTAAACGGTCACCCGGACCTCCAGATAATCATATTTAGAATATACCGTCTGACCTTCAGAAATATACCAATACTTGTTTAAGTGATGTGTAAAAAATAAGAAATGTATCGATAACAATTGGTTGACATTTTGCTCACGGTGCCGTCTCTAGGGGTATGGTGAATTTGTTTGTGGTGATTAAAGGATTTGAAATTTATAAAATGTATTCCGTCATACGATTCAACGTAGGAAATAACGCTCATGTATTTATTTTTTAGAAACAAATTTCTATATCTTATCACACATTTTAATTTCATTAAACAGTAAATCACAGCAAAATTATTATTATTAGGATCGGGTGTGGTGTCGCTCAGGCCAGTAGGAAGAGCGAAGCCAAGCTGTAAGAAAAGAAAATATGAAATCATGGCCAGTGAATATTTTGGCAAAGCAAAAAGCAAAAAAGAAGCAGAGCGAAACAAGCGAATTTTGTTAAAATTTTTTAGTTTATTTTAGTTATATCACATAATGTTTAGATGCTTGTGTGTATGTGTATGTGTGTGTTACAAATTATTGAGTATGCGATAAAATGAAGTGTTTTGGGTGTAAGGAACATTCTTGACACTTAAATAAATAGCAGACAAATTATTAAACATGTATAGATAAATAAATTAAAAATTAAATGAGCTAAACGGAATCTATCGCAGGACTCTGACCGACAAAACGAGTTAAAATACAAACAAAAGTAACCTTAAACGAGAGCGGACAATGGGGCAAATCTTAGGTTCTTACATCGAAACGTTTTCTGCTTTTCTTTTGCGATAGATAGTTATAATCTCTACTTATTTACATGTGCGAGATTTCTGTGTCCATCTAGGGGCCATGGCAATCCCCCATGTAGGTAGCACAACAATATAACGGCTCAACATTTGGTTATAAGTAGGTATACGAATACGAATATCAGTTCTGCTTAAACTACACGTGTATATAGAACATATGTATAAGGTATGCATTATATGTATATATATATATATATCTTGCGGTCAGTTTCGCTACATATATATCTCAACCTTATATCTCTCAACAGTTCGTTTCGTTTGTGTTGCGACTAGCGGTGGTATTGCGACTGCTCCTAAAACTTAAATTATGATACTTGGCATAGAATCTATTTAAGCTCGTAAGCGGCGACTCGACAAAGCTTCTCTGCAGCTGCAGCAGAGAGACATTGTGGCGTCGCTTCCGCAGATATCAGTTGATGAAGCTCATGTAGTTAGTAAAGAGCACATAGTTTTCCACTAACCGGGCACGCAGCTCACGCCGCACGGTGGCCGAAAACTTGTTGGCCAAACACAATGCCGTGGTTGTTCCAAACACCAGATTGTAGAGCAGCACAATTTGGAAATTTCCCAGCCACTCGATGGCCCCAAAGTCCCCCAGCAGATCAAAGTTTGTAATGCCTGCAAGAGCAAGAGGGTGTTGTAAATGTTAGCTACAATGTTTCAAATATTTCCACACTAAAGCATTTACCTATAATCCTGCTGAGCAGCGGCAGGGCCGAGGACAGAACCAGCATGAAGCCACAGTTGAGCATTAGCTGGGGCAGTGAGGTCTGGCGCCGCTTGGGGCGCACATTCCGCATGAAGGGCATGCTGTAGAAGCCCACCACAGAGGTGGCGCCCAGATAAAAGATGAGACAAACCTCCAGTCCGGCGCCAAAGGGTCCCAGCTTTGACAGCGATGAAATTCCCAGCGTGAATTGCTGCAAAATAAAGTCAGAATTTAATTAGCAAAAGAATTGGGCAAAAGATGGGGCTGGGGCATCTGGCGACCTACCCTTGTGCTCAGCGGCAAAGCCTTGATTCCTATAAGCAGCTCGAGTGTATTTTGCACCACCAACAGAATGGTCATGCCTGTGCAGAAGAGCAGCAGCAGCATGGCCAGCGGATAGACAAATGTCCGCTGGAAGGTGCTCGACTTGCGCTGCTTGTCCAGCTCCTTGCGCTCACTGTCCAATTCCCTCAGTCTTTCGTTGAGCTCCAGCTGCTGTTCGCTCACATCGTGACCCATCGCTTTGCGCTGATACAGATGCACCAGCGACTGTTGGAGCAGGGACGGTGGCAGATACCCACGACTGCGTCCATTCCGATGGCCGTTGGTGGCATCCGAAATGCTCACGTTGTGCAGCTCAATGTGGGCCAACTTTCGCTTGACGCTCGCCTCCTCCATGTAGAAGGCGCTGAACTCCTCGTTCACGTCCCGCCGCAGCATTGGACGCACCAGCACCTGGTTGACAACGCCAAACAGACGCACAAAGCCATAGGGAGTGCAAACTGGGAAGGAAACACACACAAAAATAAACAAACTATCAGTATCAAGTAAACAAAGTGCCCCTCGGTTTCCATGACATCCAAACAACAGTCTAAACATTAATTTGGAAGGAACAACAGCATATTAGATTACAGCAGATCAGAGCTCAAAATGGCGAGCAAGGGACTGGACGATTTTGCCGAGTTTGAGGCCACTCTGCAGAAGATCGAAGAGATATTGAAGGAGAGTGATGTGAAGCAGGAAGCAGCCGCCACAGAGGCCGAGTCCAAGCCGGACTTTGACAAATTGGATCCCGACACTGTGCGCCTAACGGTGCGAGAGAACCGCACTGTGATTAACCGCAAGAGCCTCGAAGACGACAAGCAGAAGGAGGCGGGCATGGTGCAGGCCATGAACCAGCAGAGCTTCATGCAGCAGGTGGAGAAAGATGCCAACGAGCGTGCCGGGGCACGTGCCAAGCGCGAATACGAGGCGGAGGTGCAAAAATGGTGAGCATCCAAAATCTAGAGGCAAATGTCCTTGTGCAGTCGATTTCATTCCTCTTTCCTGTCAGTCATGGCAACGAAGCTTTCCGCAACGAAAACTATGAAAAGGCCATTCTACATTACGGCAAGGCCCTGGCTCAGATCAAGGACAGTGCCATAACGTACAACAATCGCGCCTTGTGCTACATCAAGTGGGTAGATAGAACCGCCCAACCCTCTGGCTGTGCTAAGTCTCTCCCTCGTTTGATCTTTCAGACTTCGCAACTATAAGCGCGCCCTGCAGGACTGCCAGTATGTGGTGGACAAGCTGCAGGAGACCAATCTGCGTGCCTGGCTGTACAAGGCCACGGCCTACAAGCGTCTCGGACAGACCAAGGACTTTGAGGAGAGCGTGGCCAAGGCACGCGAGCACAATCCCAAGCAGCTGGCCTACATCGAGAAGTACATCAAGCAGATGGAGGCAGAAACAGGAACAGACAAGGAGACATAGAACACACACACAGATTTATATTTAAAATGCATTTTATACTCACTCAGCATTAGCATTACGCCCAGAAACGAGACACAAGAATAAAGGAACGGCAGGTGAACACTGCCCAGATCTGTGAAGCGTAAAGAGTGGAAATTACGACAATTGTTTATCGATTAAAGAGGGTGCAGTCTGGTGAATCGTGCACTGGGACCGCTCCCCTATTCGCTGGTTGATTGACTGCTGGGTGCGATACTCACTTAAAAACCAAAAGAACTGCAGTTTTTGAATCCCAAAAACTGCACTGAGAACAGCAGTGAGTACCAGGACAATGACGGCCATCAGCATGAATACCGTAAAGGTCTCATAGACGCGCGGCAGTATGCCCTTCTTGTGGCCCACAAAACCCGTCGATTCGGTGAACAAATAAACGAATGGCAGAAAGATGAACAGCGACAGATTGGAGAACAGAAACACATGGTTCCAGAGACCTGTGAGGAGGAGGAAGAAAAAGTATTAGATTAATCAACCTAGGGCTTTGGGGTTTGCCTTCTACTTGCCTTGTATGAGGGAACTGTTGAGCCATTTGACATAGTAACTGTTGGGATACAAGAGCAGTACCTCGTTGCTGGCGATGGACACCGGCAGCAGCATGGCAGCCCCTTCAGCGACGGCCAGTGTGAAGGTGCAAAGCCAAAAGCTGCAATTGTTGGTGAACGGGTTAAAAGAAAAACGTTTTCATTAATGGCACTGGCATTGGCATGTCTGAGTCTGAATGCAGCAACTCTCTCGAGTGACTTGGCAATTAGCAAAGGTAGACGGCAGGTTATTGACTCTCTCCCTCTCTTTCTCGCTCTCTGGCGGATCGGATCGCATGTGAAATGGGATGGGATGGGGTGGGATGCCTTACCTTATGCGATAGACCAGCACCTCGTCCTCATCGTTCGAATAGAGATCGTCACGATCACTTCGCCGAAAACGTGAGACAACCACATAGGAGCTAAAGTACAGCAAAATGATGAGCAGCAAGAATATCTGAAAGGAAGAATATAGAAAATATATCATTCCCGTATGTACTATACATATATTGAACTACAATTCTTGATCTGTTTCATAAGAGTTTTCCCCACCCACGCATTTCTTTTATTTTGCTTTGTTTTGCTTGGTTTTAAATGCAAATATTTTGTCGTTTTTTGGGGTTTCGGTCTACCAACTGCCAAAACATTTGCTCGAATCTAAAGTATATTTATTTATACTCAAGTAAATGCATGTTTGCAGACCGCCCGCATACATATATATATGTATGTACATATGTACGTATGTATGATACGATTGGGAATTAGATCTATATAAAATTCAGTGTGAATCAGGAAGGTACTAGGTGTCAACGTCTGTTTCTGTCGAGTGTTCCTGCACTGCTTCAGGGTCATATCTGTAGATAAAGTACGAGTACTCCCGTCGAACTGCTCTTATTTATGGCATTGAAGACTGAGATAGATACACTGACATCTATGGTATTATTATAAAAGTTTGACCTTATGAAGGTATTTTCTTAGCGGAAACTAGGAATAAATATATGTGGAAACATATAATATACAAACAACAAACAAAAAACCTTATCAACGTCAAGCACACGCATTTTAAATAATTATTTTTTATACTTTTCTCGGGCATTCTCTTTTGTACTTTTCGCTTGTGCGTCTCGAGCTTGGCATCAATGTGTCGCGTTATGTAGGTGCGAAGAGAGTGTGGGCTCATACATAATTTACTCAAAATGTCAGAGCCGCAGCGGATGTTGCTTCTTCTGGAAATGGTCTCTCATTTGGTTTCATTCCAAGCAAATGTGTCCTTCCACTTATAGGATATTTGTACAGCGAATCAACCTCCTTCCTTAGGGCAAAACAGGTCTTTTTTATTTGTAAAAGTGACTTATATATGTACTATCGGGTAAAACCCTTTTTCCAGAGCAACCACAGAATGTTCGCAAACTGCTTAAGGCGGTTAAGGCACCTTGGTTACAGCGCCGTCTATCATTATAAACAAATAAATAATTGGTGATTAATTATGACCACCAATCGAGCGACAAGTCGCCCAATGCGTTCGACGACAGCAGCAATAGAAGCGAGCAAAGGTTACAAAACGGGGCTTATCAGTGGCCGACGACAATTGTATTATCAAGACCCAGCAGACCGACCCAATAAAGCGGGAACCAATTGAATGTCATCCACTTCAAACATTTAGCGATTTATCCCCGAATAAGACTTATGTACAGAATGAATTAATGTCTTAAAGCAAAAAAGTTCGACTGGGAAATATTTATGGCCACAAAATCATTGCCAACACGTCATATTTCTGTATTGTGGTGCGGTTAAACCAAACAAAAACAATACAAAAATAGATAGAAAGATAGATAGATACGCAGAGGCGCTCATCATTAATATAAGATACTTTTCATGTTCTTCCCAAAGCAGAGAAAAAAAAACAGAGAGTGAGAGAGAACAAAAAATAACAATTAATTGTCTGCTTTTGTTTGTTATTCAAGATAGTTGCATTTGTATCTGTGAGATACTCTTCAGTGTGGTATTCGTGCAAATTCCAATTAACTTTTCGAAAACCATCGGATGGATAGCTCTGATCAGAGGCAATTAAATCAAATTATCTTCAATTATTTTTGCCATGCGGCAGTCCCAGTCCCAGAACTTCAGATCTATACTGTGTGCCGCGAATTTTGCATTATTTAAGCAGTTTTCTTTAAAATTCGCAAACAAAAATTATGACCAAAATTTATATAAAGAAACGCGAAACATTTTGCTATCAACAAATATGCGTCGTTTATTAATAGAATATTCAAGCGTCTAGACTCTACACTCAAGAGTGTGGAACAATCATAAAACATAAAAGTTTCATAACGATAGTGTGGGGAGATCCCAAATGACAGAACACAATCCATGGATCGTTGAATTTTAATCTCTGACAACTATCTTATGGCTCTGAAACGCACTGTACATGCTGCTGGCCAGTGACGTGCCTCTCACTGTTGAACTTGGAACACGTAGACGACGTCCACTGCGAGATAGTATGAGCAGCTTCTGCTTCTATAAGCATTGCCGGTACACATTCCAGAATGAAAATGAGGCAATGAAAATGCAACGAGAGCTTTAATCACGAGTACGAGTGAGCTTATAATAAGTTGCAACTTAAATGATGACACCGCAAAACAAACTGAATTTCTATCGGAAAAGTGATATCTTTTAGACCAAAATATCCCTCGAAAACGTATCGTAGGCGACAAGGAGAGTCAATGACTTGACATGAACTCGAAACATCGAAATCGGCAGGAAAACAACGCCCATTAAATGTCGACGCCGCCTTTGGCCATAAATAGGAACAACGCCCAAAATGCAAGGCAAGAAGCAGGCAGCAGACAGCAGTAGCAAAAGAGAGAGAGAGAGAGAGGACCAGTAGCGGCAGTTGTACTACGAGTATATACTATAATATCTTGTCAGACTGGTTGCAGCTTTGTTTGAAGACAACTTTGCCGGTGAATGGGCTGGCGAAATTGATTTTCTGAGTGCTCAATACCCAAGATGTGTAGTTTCAGAGGGTATATTGCATTTCTGTAGATGAGATAAGGTAGGAAAGGGCTACAGGAGCTGTAGTCAGCAACAGTTATATTGAGACCCTTCTGAGCACTTCTCTTCGAAGTAAAACTTAAGCTTGAAGCCTTCAAATGGTTCTTTTGCTTGCAAACTAATCCAATCTGTAATTAAAGGGTATCTACGAGTGCAAACTATACGAATTTCCGCACATAATTTAATTGCACAAGGTGAAAGATGTTTTTAGATACAAATCGGTTAGTTTAGGGGTTAATGGCAGAGTGAAGGAAAACTGAAAGCGCAATCTATTCAATTTCTTTTGAGATTTTATTCGTAAGCTATTCTAAAAATATCTTTGGAGAATTTCTAAGAACTGGAACCTGCTTTTAACTTGGAAATGCTTTACAGTTAATCAGAGTTCTTCTTATCGCTCAGCAAAAGTACAAAACAGTTGTAAGAAAATGACTGAGAACCTGGATTATTATGTGGTTACACAACCCACCAGACAGGCCCCACATTCATGCGTCCCATGCGTTCCATGGTGTGGGCTGCAAAGCAGGCGTTCAACGCTCGCCAGAACTTCCTACTTCCCCCCTCCCTATGGTACCGTTGTTTCGGGTTTTGGGTGCGCTTCTGCATTATTCATGAGCGCTTTGGCGCTCATGTCTCCTACAGTCAATCGCATTCGATTTGGGCTTTGGCCACAGCTCACGTATGTATGTACTTCTGATCTGACCCACATTCTGACTTTGGTGGGGGGAAATTATTCAATTTTCGGCAATGCGATGCAATGGGAAATGTGCTTCAATAAAAAAAAACTGGTTTCCATTTCCTAGAATTAAACCCATCTGCAATGGTTATATTTAAACCCATGGCTATTTTTAAAGCATAAGTACCAAAATACCATGTGTGTGTAAGTATGTGTGTTTTTATGAGTAATTTGAACAATTTCAAATGTATTTAACGCCTCGACTGCCGTTTTTTAAACAAAAGCCAGCAGCTGCTGGTCACGACAGACACCTTTTACCTTCAGAGTCTCGGGAGGAAGGAGGGAGGGCGATTTTATCGTGCAGCTTGTGCCCGTGCACTTGAAAACCGCTTGGGTCTGCACGTCGTCTGCACAAGTGTTTTTCAAAATTGTATAAAATGTTTCCGAAATTTATGTATGCGCAATCTTGTAAACAATTTTGCTTGCTTGTAGACATATTTTGTTTCTTTTTTGGGTATTACAAGCCCAAAGTTTCTATAAATAGACCTCTGGCTAGTGGGGAAACACTTTCACTTGTTGCTTTTGGGCTACTTCTTCTTGTCACTGTTTGTTTTGTTGTTGCTGTTTGCTGTCACCATTTCATTTCAATTTGCATGTTCTGCTTCTCCTTCTTTTTCTTCAGTCTGCTTCTTGCTGAACTTTTTAGCTTGCGGGTTCTGACCCTATGCCCCGTGTGTCGTAGGGTATATAGAGTCTATAACGACAGTTGCCTTTTCGAGGACACATTTGTGTCCATTGTTACTATATTCACCATTAAACATCTTTTAAAGCCATACAAAATGGTTCGGTTTGATCTACCATTAAGATTCAGATCCCTCATTATAATATTCCCACCTAAATTTTCCTTTACCAAGTATCAGCTATTCGAACTTCTTGAATATTTTTACACAACAGGTGTGTGTTTTTGATTGTGAGCGTGTGTGTGTGTATGTTTGCGATAATTTTTTGCAGGCCAAATAGAAAGTGCAAAGAAGTGGCTGCTGGCCACTATCGCCTCTCCCACTTCCTCTCCGATAATCGCTTGGTCGACACGACCATATACAAGTCGAACGCAGGCGCAGAAAATGCTGACACCCGTCTCTGATAACAGCCATAAACAAATAAATGTCCCTTGATTTTTATTTATCAATTTTTAGAATGCAATTTCAGGCCTCACACACACACGCGCGTACACTTTCAGATTCTAGCGCCCCCTGCGACGAGCGGTACAGTTAAAACAATGATAAGTCAGGCTGCAAACGGCAGCTGCCACAGATGCGTTCTGATTATGTTTCTGGAAACCTTTTTTGGGGTGGAAGTGCAGAGCCGTAGCCCTCAGCTGGGGTTCACTTACAATGTGCTCGCGTACTGTATTGTGAAACAATTGCAGTTTGAGATCGGTGACTTCCTCCTCCTCCTCGTCCATGTTCAGAAGGAACGAGGATAGCTTATCGCTTGTGGCCAGTTTTGTTTATTTTATTTAAAATCACTTCACAACAAAATGTATGACTTGGACATACACCAAGTTTGGACAGGCGGAGATTCCTTCGCAGAAATTGAATTCCTATGGGTAGCTAATTTCACTTTTTTTTCCCGTGACGACACACACGCACCGCACGACGACGCACAACAAAAACGATTACAACAAAGGGGGGGAAAAAGGGCACGCGCTGTTCTAGCTTTAATTTTGTAACTTAAGTGTTGACTATTTCACTTGACTGGAACGCACTGGCTGACTTTGTATGTATGGTAATAAAATTAGATAGATTTTCTCAGCCGCATTTCATCCGCTCCGAGTTTGCAGGGGCGCCCGAATTTATTTTAATTTGCGCCCGAATAACGACCGAACTGCCGCAATACAATTTATCAACAAAACCGTGCGAGGCTAAGGGAAAAATACCAAGCAAGAATATCGTAAATACCAAACCTGTGGTGCTATTTCAGCTTATTTCAGGCTAGATTGGCTTCGCAGATGTGGCATTTTTAAAAGTGGAATAGCTTATAAAATTAGAAAATAAATTATAAGCTGTTTAAATGTATATTTAATCTCTTCTGGATTTTATATTTATATATTTATCTATTATTTTGAAAAAATGTGAATGTGAGAAATGCCTAAAATAAGTTATAAGCTACATTTTAGTGATGTTTGGATGGTTCATGGTACGAGTAGATTCCACAACTGCGACTTACCATTAAAATATTTGTATTTAACTTTAAAAAATGCAAAAAATAAATGTAAAGAGGAAATGGACGATTGCATTAAGTTATCGCTGGTACAATAAAATCACTAAATCCACACAGTTTTCTATATTTGGGGTGTATTTGGCTTAGCTAAATTTTAGGTGGAATTATTTTTCGTCTTAGCCATTTTTAGCATATTGGCACTGTAAACACCAATAACTAGTATGTTACTAAAATACCAAAATATGAACCGCTGAAGATTTGTTGTGTCTGTACTGCTGCTCTAAATATGAATGTCTGTATTTAAGGCTTGCAATCTTTTATTCCATGCAGCAACATATATTTAATTTAATGTTTCCCAAAAATAATCCAATTAAACTTTTTAATTTTCTGTCGAATTAATACCAGAATTAATACCATACATACCGTATACAAATCAAAATCAGCTGTGACATTTTTAAAATGTCTAAATTTGCGGCAGCAGGTAGATTAAACGTAAAACCACATATAAACCAATCTTAATCCTTCAATTCTAGGTTCTCAGCGTCTTCAAGAAGCTCCATCGCACGCGGCAATACGTGTTTGATGGCGACGTTCGGGCCCTAGAAATGGCGCGTAAGAAAATTAACGACGAATTCCGGGGGAACCGAATCGTGACAGACCAGGAAGTTATTCAGAGCGTATGTTATGGAGTTTTTCCTTGATTTTGTGTCCTTTCTGATTTCCCCTACTTACAGAAGATCAAACTTGCGGAGGAATGTGCCCACGAGCTGCGCTCGAATGTGATTCAGGCCCAGCAACGAGAGGACGGCGTATATGGTGGGTTGCCATTATATAAACATTACCATGCCGCTGTGTATATTAAAATTGAATGTTTTCAGAGCTCCGCATAACGCCAGAGACTACGCGAATGGACAATATAGTCTTCAATCCGGATGCCATCATTGAGCCGCCACGAAAACGACGCGGGGCTAAGGCCACAGAAGGCTGCTGTGGAGGCGCTGCGATGGCGGCGCTTGATGCGGAGGTGGCGGCTCCTAAGAAATAGAATTAGAAACATTTTAGATGTAGATGTAATCAAAATCCTGTGTATGTTAGAGTCGAGAAAATCGCTTTATTTTATTTGCCATGGTGTCTCTTTTTTGATTTGTGTTTGCTCTTCGACTGGGCTTTCTTTTGCTTCGTCTTCTTGCTCCGCTTGCGCTTGCTACGCTCGTCCGAGGAGGAAGAGGAACTAGAGGTCTCCTCAGAGCTATCCGAGGATGTTTCATCCGAATCGCTTTCACTGTCTGACGAATCATCGCTGGAGTCTGAACTGCTGCTGGCGGCACGTTTCGACTTCTTCTTTGCTACCTTCTGGCTCTTGTGTTTCTTTTCCATGGATTCTGAGGGCTTACGTTTCCTTTCGGGACTTTTCTTGCGTTCGATCCGCTTTGAATTTCTATCTTGATTACGTTCATCGTGGTCTCTGGATTCTGGATGTCTTTGTTGGGGCCTGAAAAAGGGAATTTGATTAATATACTGACAGATTTGTAGGGTGTTCAGTCGGGAAACCTTCTGTCTGGTCCATTATCTCTGCTTCTGATGGGTTCTCTGCTTTGACCATAATGTCTTCCTCCTTGTGGGGATCTCTCTCGCCTGTGGTCGGTGCGATCTTTGGATCTAGATCTTCTTGTATCCATTCGTTGATCCCTTCGATCATTACGATCTCTGGATGATGACCGGCGGCGATCATTGAAACGTTTTCGATCGTTGCCGTCTCTGATCTGCCTCTCATTTGGGTTCCTTCGCTCGTTTCGATCCCTGGATCGGGAGCGCCGTCGATTGTCCCGATGTTCGTTCTGTTCCTGGTGCCGTTGCTCTCTTGCCTTCCGCCGTTCTGCGGAGCTCATTCGACTTCTCGGATCGTCAGGCTTCTTGCGATCCCGCTTTTCATCGGGTCTGTCTCTGTCTCTGCCCCTGCCGTTGTTCTGTGGCCTTCGATCATTGTTATCCCGCAGGTTGTCAAAGTCCAGCTTGCCGTCAGCACCCTCCACGCCACGTCCTTTGCCGCGCCACGTAACCTTCGACACGGACTGGGAGAAGTCCACGTGTATGCGCCGGTCGTCGATCAGCACATTGTCCATTTTGAAGTAGGCAGCCTCGCAGGATTTCTGCTCGTCAAACTCCACAAAGGCATACTGCAGCGAGTCTCCTGTCTTGCGATCACGTATTACCTCGCATCCCTTCACCACACCGAAGCGACTGAAGATAATCTCCAGGTCGTCGTCTGTCGTGACAGGATTGAGTTTGCACACGAAGAGTACGTTTTCCGGGGGTGCCATTTCGGCATCCGGCAAATCGCCCACGATCTCGAGTATTGTGGCACGGGCCTTTGCCTCGCGATCGGCCAGCATCTCCTGCATTTCCTCCATTGTCATGCCGTCGGTGTCGTCAATGTCCTCGTCAGCGGCGATGCGTCCGTTCTTCAACCGTTCGGCACTGGGAGAGGGCGAGCGACTGGGCGCCTGCAAGCCACGCGGATTGGGGTACGGGTCCTCCAGCACCACCGTGTGAGTTATGCGTATGTCCTGATAGGGGCGAAACTTCTCATCCACAATGGCATCGTTTAGCTGGCGGAGAACCTCGTGACCCTCCACCACCTCGCCAATGACGCAGTGGGTGCCATCCAGTGATGTCAGGTCCTCTCCCAGGGTGAAGAAGAACTGGGAGCCCACAAGGTTCTTTCCCGCGCTCACAAGCGACAGCATGCCGGCATTCAAGTGGTGGATCTTGGGCAGGAATTCGGCTTCAAAGAAGCGCTTCTGTGGGCCCTCCACAACGCCCCAAACGGAGGAGCCACCATCTCCAGCGCCGCTGGGATCGCCGGTCTGCGCTATAAATCCCTGCTGGACGGTGTGGAAGAGATTGTAGTTGTAGTACTTAAGCCGGCAGAGCTTCAGGAAGTTCAGGCATGCGATGGGCCGTTCGGTGGTAAATAGATCGACGGTCAGATCGCCCAGCGTGGTCTCAATCACCACGGACATGATGCAGTTTCTCAATAATCAGCAAAAAACACCCATAGAAAACAGAAAATTCTTCACAAAAACACCCCAAAGATGGGCTAGTGGTGGAACATGAATATATCGGTTGGCTGCTATCGATATGTTTACACGGTAATAATACTGCAAGTCTTATTAGTATTTCTACAATTGATCCCCTTTCAATGCAAATACATGATACGATCAAACATGAATCAATTAGCGGGACTAACTGATTACGTCAGTTCTACCACTTTCGTATAAAAAAAGGAAAAATAATTCCTTGAATTGAGTATTTTCGGAGCTGGTCCTACTAATCCAAATATCGATATATTAATTTCAGAACTATAATCGTCGCCATTTTCATTTTACTTCCGACTTCATTTGTGTGTATCAGAGTCTGACTTGTCTGGGATTTTCACACGTTGTGAAAACGAAATAAATTATTCACAAGAATTGAATTTGGTTTCGGTTTATAAGTGCATCCAGCGTATCAAAAGTGATTAGATAGTGACTAAGTAATTAAGTGCACGTCAAGATGCCCGAATTAGGCAAGAAAGTAGCCGAGTTGCGCGTATGCGACTTGAAAGATGAGCTAGAAAAACGCAAGCTGGACACTTTGGGTCCAAAGGCTGCGCTCATCGATCGCTTAGAAAAGGTAAAGTATACATATACCCGCCCCCATTTATTCTTCAGTGCACAAAGGAAATCCGTTTAGAAGCTAGAAAAAAAAATGGTTGTGCAATTTCTTGTGTGTGTGTGTGTGCGTGCGTGCGTGTGTATGTATTTTATGTTTGTGTGTTGTATTTTTCCAGGCACTAAAAGAGGAGGGTCACGACCCGGCCAGCCATTTGATTGTGCCGGGTGCAAAGGGCAAAAAGAGCATGCCAGTGCCCATGTCCGAAAATGAGAGTGGAGTCAAAATCAAGGAGGAGCCTGTCGATGAAGACGAGTCCATGGGGGCAGGCTTTGAGAATGGTGATGACCTTTCCCGCCATGCCGAACAGGATGGCCACGAAATAGATCAGGTGGGCGACGTCGACGATGTCTGTGTGATTCTTGACGATGACGAAGAGGAGGAGGAATACGACGAGGACCAGGAGCAGCACGGCGAAGGTGAAGGTGATGCTGATGGCGAGCCCGAGGACGCCGCAGAAGAGGGCGATAACAATGGCGAGGTCGAGCCTGCCAATGAAATTCAAGAGGAGGAGGAGAACACCGGCGACACGGTGAACCTGGACAACGACGAGTCCATCAATCTAACAATTGGTGAAGACGAACAAAAACTGCTGCATGATGAGGTGACATTAAATAAATTGAATCACTTATTCAATTAAATTTTCCTAATCCAATTTGCATTGTGTTCTCCCAGGCTCCAGATGACAAATCCATTAAGTCGGGTGAGTGTAGGAGCATTTCGGCTGAATCCACGCTTAAATATAAGATTAAGATTCAAGACCTAGTAATTTATGGGGGAAAACTCTTTAATTGACAGTGAAACCGGCCAATAAATCAGATAAGAACAACTCGAAGGACGCCGATAAGAAGAATGACAAGAAAAAGGATGATAAGTCCGCTGATAAGAAGGACACCAGGTTAGTGTCTACCGAAATCTAAACAGCTCGATTCAACCCTAATTTTCCCCTTCTAATGAAATTGTTTTATTCCCTTCTAATGACTTTATTTTATTATTTTTCAGTGATCAGAAGTTATCCTCAAAGTCGTCCAGCCAAAAGGATGATAAAGGTAAATTAAGTTAGGGTTTCCGCATGGATAGGTCCAGTGAAATTCGGAAAGTTACATGTTGGGAATGGGGATTGCTTGGGCCAAGCAAGATCCTAGTTTAAGGTTCGATCAAATATGTGAAAGAGTTTCGTGCAAGAGAGTGTGAATTTGGTTGGGCCAACAGGGAGTGAAGGCCCGACCCCACGCCCCCACACGCATGATGAGGACAGGACTTGTGCAACGGAGCAGCGATGGATTCCCCGGAGACACCTGAGCATCATTTCTGAGGCAGAGAGAGTGTTTGTTCCATGAAAATGAAGAGAAAACACATCCAAAAGAATCGATGGCAGCTTTGATTCTGAAATGACAACGACTGACAGTGAATCAAAGCTTCGAATGGAGACCAACTACTGCTGCTGGCACCACCACTCCATTTGGCATCTGGACTAGCAGAGAGATGTGGCATCTGGAATATAACTCCTGTCACTCGCAGCAATCGGAATCAATCGAGAAAGGAACGAAGCAGAGCACAAAGGAGTTTCCAGCTACGAGTAATTTCCCCTCAAAGGACACACACACACAGACATGGCGCAGGAATGCAGATGCAAAGATCAAGGGTAACGTTACTCTCTTCCCAGGACTTCCTGTTCCACCCACAGACGAAGACGAATGCAGCGCAGCAGCAACCCAAACAAATTCACACTCTCTTTGCTTCCTTTTTCCTGGGGCGACGGGGTGGTGTCTCTATCGAAGAAAGTCTCGTGATGTTAACGATTACGATTACCTTACGCTCTAAACTCCAACTCCACCAACACCAGCCAGCTACAAAAGATGTGTGTGTGTTTGCCAAAATGCTTCCCTTAAAGATCGTATCATAAACCAAAAACGTTAACCGTTAACCAGTTACAGCCACTCCTCAAAGCTCTGACCATAACACTCTCTTCCAATATTATTATTTACATGGAACTTGCAGAGAAATCAGCGACAGCAGCCGCTGGGGCAGCTTCGTCCGCCGCATCGAGTGCCGCTGGCAGCAAGTCCGGATCCGGTTCGGGCACGGGATCGGGTGCTGCCGGATCTGTGGGGGCAACATCAACATCCTCCGCGTCCAACAGCAAGCCAACGACGCTGTCACGCAATCTCTGGGTCTCCGGCTTGTCCACCCTCACGCGGGCCAGCGACCTCAAGGCGATCTTCTCCAAGTTCGGCAAGGTGATCGGTGCGAAGGTCGTGACCAACACTCGCACCCCGGGCACCCGCTGCTACGGCTATGTGACCATGTCCTCGTCGGCAGATGCCTCGCGGTGCATTGAGAATCTGCACCGCACCGAGCTGCATGGACGCATCATTTCGGTGGAGCGCACCAAGAACGAGATCGGAGGCAGTGCCAGCTCCAAGGATGGCAAGGGCAACAACAGCAGCAACAACAAGGCCACTCAGGGGCAAGATGGCAAGAAGAAGGACGACGACAAGAAGTCTGGAGGCGGTGGCGGCGGCAGCGGCAAGGGCAACCACAACGGCAACGCCGAGAAGAACAGCAAGAACAACGATGGAGGCGACAGCAAGTCCGCCAACGGTGATTCCAAGCGCGACGGCAAGGACAACAGGGAGCGCCACAACAAGCGTCGCGACGACAAGGACAAGTCTGTCAGCCACGACAGGCGTCACGATCGCGAGACGTCACGATCCGGACCAGGTGGCAACAACAAGCGTCAGGGCTCCAATCAAGACATCCATCGTTCGGGGCGCAATCCGCGCGACGTTGACCGCGAGATCCAGGCGCGCCAGCGGGACCGCGAGCGCCGTCAACGTGAGATGCTATCGTACCAGAAGATCCGGGAGGAACGCGAGCGCCAGCGTCTGCGCGAGCGGGAGCGCGAGCTGCGCGAAGAGGAACGGCGCCGTCGTGAGGCACGTGAACGCCAGCGCATCGAGGAGGAGCGCCTCGCGGAGGAGCGACGCAAGCTGGCCGTCGAGCGGGAGCGGCTCGAGCGCGAGAAGGCCGAGCTGCTGCGCATGGAGCGGGAGCGCCAGAAGCTGGAGCGCGAGAAAATCGAACTGGAGCGCCTCGAGCTGAAGCGTCAACAGATGAAGTATGCTAACAAACAAACAAAACCAAAACTTAAAACAAATCCGTATTGCGTCATGGCACGGCACTCGTTCGTTCCAACTCCCTAGCCAACAACACAAATATTTAGATATGTATTTATTATTCTTTTCACTGCCGGAGAGCATTTGATTTGTCCGTGTTTATAAGTGTGTGTGTGTGTTAAGCTAAGTTGCAGCTGCCTCCTCCGCGTTGTTGATGTTTCCTCAACGCCGAACTGCTTCAAAAAACGGAACATTGATAGGCAAATGCATTGCATCCTAGTCTAAAGTCTGACGTCCTCTACGCCGAACCCCCCATCTGGCTATTACCTGAAGATTATTAACTCAATTTACGTTTCCTCTTTTCATCTCTCTTCCTCTCACTCTTGTTTGGCCGAATCCACGTACCACCACCACCACGTACCATCAGGATTATGGAGTCGCGCGACGATCCTGTCAAGCGTGCCGTGGCCAAGCGTGCGGATGATCGCTACGGCGATGTGGCCGATCGCAAGCGCAGTGGCATTTTTGATGCCCCACCTCCACCAAGGTTCGACACATCTCTAGTCAGCTCTCGCAGGTGAGTGATCCCTCTTGCTCTGCAATGAAATTCCATATTCAAAGTTGACTCCTGCCGCCGCAGCACCTATGATAAGAAGCACGATGACTATGGCTCCTCGTCGGCCGCCAAGCGAGTGCTAGACGACTACTCGAGCACCAACAAGCGTCTGGATTATACAAACAAGCGCAACGACTATGCCACATCGTCTGCCTCGAAGCGTGGCGCTGTCGATGACTATGCCACAGTGCCGAGCAAGCGTTCGGGCGGCAATGACTACACTGCCTCCAGCTCGAAGCACGATTACAGCTCGTCCAGCAAGCGTGACGACTACAAGCGCGAAGTGGAGGTGCGTCACATGCCCATTTCGGCCAGTGCCGGTGGCTCGAGCAGCTCCTACTTGCACAAGAACAATGCCGGTGGCGGTGGTGGTGGTGGAGCCGGCTCCTATGTCCACAAGAACAACGCAACCGGAGGCACCGGTGGCCGTTACAATGACTCTGATCGCAGCAACACCTCCAACTACCGACGCGACGATTCCCACAGCCTGCAGCAGTAAGAATCTGAATCTAAATCTGAACCTGAATTTTTCCATAAAATGAGTTGCTAATCATTAATTCTTTCCGATTACAGTAGCGGCGCCAAGCGCTATGACAACTCCACCAGCAGTGGAGGCGGCGGCGGCGGCTACGGCAGCAATTCGAACAATGTCAACATTTGGGCACCCTCCTCGGGTGGCTCCCACCTGGGATCCAGTGGAGGACCGATCAAGTCCTACGGCAACGGCATGTCCTCGAATATGCATAGCAACAATTCGTGGCCGAAATCGGCGACAGTCGAGGACAATGGCTGGCGCCAGGTGCCGGCCCAGAGAAGCTTTGATCGTACCAGTTACAACGATCGTTCCACTGGCGGATATCAGGGCAACAGCGGCGGCGGTGGTGGTGCCGGGGGCATGTATGGCGGCAGTCGCCCTGCCCAAGATCGCTACGGCAATCAGGTGTCGCGCTATTAGGCGCTTGGCAACGGGCAATGTGCATTTTATGAGGCAATAGATGACGCGCACCCTCCAACACCATCCATCTTGGGCCCCCACCCCCTCCACTGACTTTCCCCACACAGCGCCATGGAGCGCTGTCTCTATATTTTAGCTTGTTTTAGTAGTAGATTAAGTTTCTACAATTACATTTGGAAACCAATAAATGTATTAACAATTAAAATACGATTTACCATAGCACAAACAAAACCCCATTCGCTTGTGCGTCTCGAGTGGAGCATCAATTGGCAGGTAGGAGATGCCCACCTGGTGCTCTAAAAGAGGACAATCAATCCCCCTAAGGACAATCCCCCTCATAGGACGATATTAGCGGCGTAGTTGTATCCACCAGAACGAGGACACTGTGCGCCAAGGGATAGACATCATGGACCTGCACATAGTAGCCACGATCGCACTGCTCCTTGGAGGAATAGAGTCTGCCAAAGAAGAAGATATTGCAGAGGATTGGTAAGCAGGAATCCGGGATGGAATGGAACCTACGCCAATATATCCACCGGTTCCAGTATCAATTCGGACTTGTACACCGATGCCAGAAAATTGGTGAACGCCGCCGTATTGTTGCCCAAATCAATGTCCGTATTGGGGGTGCACACCTCCAGGCCCAGGCCACTGCTGCTGGATCCGATCTCGGGCAGTCCATTGCGAGTGCCCCAAACGGTGATGATGTTGTCCTCGGAGGCCACAATCGTGCACTGATCGCTGCAGTTGGCCTTCTGCGGGTAGGATCAGTAATCAGTGAGCGAGGATGGAAGATGCAGATGCAGAGCTGCGGACTGATTACAAACCACAATGTAACGAGCGCGCACAGCCTCCACCAGGGTGGGCTGATCCACTTGATTGCAGTGCCGAATGCCACGCTGACCCTCCGTGTTGCGGCCCATGGTGTAGACATAGCCACCCTCCAGCAGGAACACCGAGTGGGTGGACGAGAAGCTGGCCTTCAGCATTTTGCTCGGCAATTGGACTTTTTTCTGTAAGGAGAGAGGAAGTAAGGAGTAGACAGTGGGGAAGGCAGGACAGTGCTGGAGTACATACAAAAGCCGTGATCTTGCCGGGACGATTGAAGCCCAGCTTGTAGTAATTATTGCTGCCACATGCATGCAGCTCTCCATTGGCGAACAGCACGGCCGAGGTGTCCGGCCCACAGAAAATCTTCGTGGGCTTTGTCTTCACATGGGAGAGCAGGATCTTCTGCGGGAACTTCCTAAAAGAACATAAAGGACATTGCAGTCAAAGGATTGGGATGCTTTCGGCTCCCCTCCCCGCCACTCACTGCTGCTGCTGATAGTTGCCCAGACCAAGGGCTCCGCTCACACTGGTGCCCCACACATAAACCGCGCCCTCGCGACTCAGGGCCAGGACATGATGCAGTCCGGCAGCCAACTGCTCGATGCGCACATCCGTCAGCTTGGCAATCAGCTTGGGACTGTGGTAGTTGCGCTGCTCCTCCTGGCCGAGCGACAGGTTCGTGTTGCTGCCACAGCTGAGGAGACTGCCGGCCTGGGTGACCAGAATGGTGAAGGCATCGCCGGCACAGGCCCCCACCACATGGTAGTTGCGCACGCTCTCCATGCGGCTGGGGTAGTGCTTCCAGGCCTCCAGCGAGGTCAGTCCCAGCTGGCCGTGGGTGCCCTCGCCCCAGGCATACGCCGATCCGTCCTCGTTCACCACCACAAA
Source organism: Drosophila obscura (assembly GCF_018151105.1). Lineage (NCBI taxonomy): Eukaryota > Metazoa > Arthropoda > Insecta > Diptera > Drosophilidae > Drosophila > Drosophila obscura. The sequence goes on along the minus strand of NW_024542781.1, from coordinate 2,992,328 downwards.
GTGGGAGTCGCTCATGGCCATGCCCACAATGACTGCCTTTGGCGGCAGCTGGATGGGCGACATGCTGAAGGAGTTCCCGAATGCCTTTAGCTGATACAGCACCGATCTAAAGGAGCAACGATCTGGGGGTCAATGGGAATGATTACTCCGGATTGCATACCTCTTTTCGAGGATCTCATGTGGCGCTGCTGTCTCCGCGCTCATCAGCTGCTTGGTCTCCGTCTGGGCGGTGGGCAGCTCCAGTTCCATGGTCACATTGCTGCGGGTAGCCGCCGGTACAGTAACTGCCAGCTGGTTGCCAGTGCTGCTGATGCCGTCCTCATAGGAGTAGCTGCAAAAATATCATCTAGGGAATCTCTTAAGTGATTCTTTATCCTCACCCTTTGTTCTTTCCCAGGCTACGAAATATCAGGGGTATCCAGTAGACCAAAACTTCTGAGGCGGTGGGTCGTCGGGCGGCCTCCACTTGGAGCAGATTCGACATGAGACTGCACAGTCCGGAGGTATAGCCAGAGGGCACAGGCGTATAGTTGCCGGCCATGATTTTGGTGACCAGTTCGGAGAGATTGGAGGCAGCGAATGTCTTCTTCAGGCAACACATTTCGCCCAGAATGCAGCCCAGGGCCCAGATGTCGCTCTTGTTGTCGTACTCCTTGCCCTCGCACTGGAACAGAGAGAGAGCGAGAGAGAGAGAGTATCAGCTGAAGATACTCTCTGTAAAGGGAGAGACTATTACCATCTCCGGACTGAAATAGTAGGGCGTGCCCAGTACGGTCTGGGCATGGATCTTGGTGTTCATTATCTTGGAGATGCCAAAGTCGCCAATCTTGACGATGCCCCGTCTATTCAGGAAGACGTTGGCACTCTTCAGATCTCTACAATCGATAGATGAAAGAACTAAAGACCTTCGAGTGTCAATGGGTAAGAAGTGAATGCCTTACCTATGCAGGATATTCTCCGAGTGCATGTAATTGATGGCACTGGAGATCTGCTCGAACACGGCGATGATGTACCGCTCCGGCAGGTGCTGATGGCCCTGACGCTCGGCAATGATGTGGGCCAGGGTTCCCCCGTCCGCGTACTCCATTTCAATCAGCAGCGTGTTGTCCTTGATGAAGCTGCCCAGATAGCTGACAATGTTCGGATGATGGAGCTTGGAGAACACGTCCACCTCGTTCATGGCCAGATCGCGGCCCGGTGGCGTCAGTTCGCTCAGATTGATCTGCTTGAACACGATCTGATGGCCGTCGGACTTGCGGCGGTACAGGATGGCAATGCCAAAGGAGCCCTGTCCGACGACACGCACCTTGTCGTAGTTGGCCAGCTCTGGCCCCGCAATGCTGAAGGTCTCCTTGGGCACACCCAGCTGCAGCATTACCTCCTGTCTGGCCGACTGCTGGTGTGGCTGTGGCGCCTTGCTGCTGGACATGGCCTCGGCCAGAGAGGTGTTGGCCGCCCCTGTGGTGCCGTCCGTGATGGTGAACACTGTCGGCAGCACACGGGTGCAGGTGGATTTGGGCTTCTTATGGGCCACTGCCACTCCTCCACCCAGCGGCAGTTTCAGCGATGTCGTGGTCAAGGTTGTGGCATCAGTTATCCTGCCATTGAAGATGGGCAGGGAGCTCGCCTTGGCACGCAGCTTTTTCATCTCCCGGACACAACCAGCGGCGGTGGGCGTACAAAATTGAATCGAATCGCAGGTCCTGTCTGTTGTGTAATTGTCCTCTGGCCCGCGTTGTGGTCAAGCCCGTTGCTAGGTGCCGTGCCTGCCACAATGCCACAATTGTTATCAGTCATTCGAATAATTCAACACCCCCAGAGGCAGAGGGCAGGGGGCAGGGTAGCAGCACAGTGCAATTATCATATAAGCAATGCCAAGGGGACAGGGCACATATTGAAGGTAATATTTGCACGAATACTAATCGGATTGATCGATGTTAAAGGGAATGAAATTAGGAAGCTAAAATTGAATGATAGATTTAAAATACCAATAAACAAAACCAATTTAATAAAGACCTAAATCTACGATCCATTATGCGAATAGCGCAAATATGGGAAAATATGAAACCAGCTCATTAACGAAAGCATAAGGAATAACCATTAAAGATTTGACTATTCTGTAATGGATTCCTTGTGCAAATGGACATTTAAGTACTTACCTAAAAATAGAATAAAACCAAACCAACGCAAACCTTAAGTTCATTTGTATACAATTAATGGGTTTTGTTTCGTTTCGTTTCTTACGAGTATAAATGTATTTTTAGCATTAGATTATAATTATTGGAATCGAGACAATATGCATGTATAATCGACCGAGTTATGGTATTTGCAGGAATATGCTAAAATATTTATGCTATGTTTCTTGGACTATCTGTACCCTTAAAATGCACAATCTGTATGATTCACATACATACATATACAATATATCCAATTTAATACAGGCATCCTCTCCCACCCATCGAATTACCCACCCTTTTTGTTTGCATTTAAAATGTTCATCTCGCGCTTTGGTTTCGTGTTATATCTGTTGTAATATCTTGGCATTTGGTATGGGCCACGAACTTGGGCTACAATGCAGCTTCAACAGCTTTGGACAACTTGGTTCTCAGGTTTTCTGTATTCGGTATTCGATATTCGGTTTGCGGTTGCAATCGCATTTCGTATATCATCTAACATCTAGCAGGTGCAGCGATTCTCGCCGGATAGACTGCCGAGGCTGAAGGTGCCGAGGCCATTCGATCCAGGCGATTTCTTGTCTTTGTTCTCCTCGTTGTCAAAATTGTCGCCCTATAAATACACAGCATTTCAATTGATTATCTCTATGGTCTTTCTTATAACCTTTTTTCGCTTACCCGTCGCTCTCGTTGTTCACGTATTTTGCGGGCCAGCGACAGAAACGCATCCTCAATGTTGATGTTCGATTTGCACGAGACCTCAAAGAAGGGCATGTCAAAGTTTTCGGCAATCTGTTGGATATAGACTTCAATATTAGTGTATACCAATTATAATCTCAAAGTCGTATCCACCTTTTCACCCCTGTCCTTGTCGACCATCCGCTGTGTGGTCGAGCATTCGCATTTGTTGCCCGCCAGCACCTTCACCACATCCGGCGAGGCATTCTCCTGGATGTTGCGCAACCAATAGGACAAATTGTTATAGCTCTCCAGATTGGTCACATCGTACATGAGCAGTATGCCCATGGCGCCACGATAATACGCTGTCGTCAATGTTCGGAAGCGCTCCTGCCCGGCCGTGTCCCAGATTTGCAGTTTTATGGGCACCCCATCGAGATTAATCAGTTTCTGCTTAAAGTCTATGCCTGCAAATACACGGGCGAAAGGAGATGAAAGACATAAAAGATGTAACATATTTGCAGGGGGGGATGCGGATGCAGATGCACTCACCAATGGTGGAGATGTATGTGTCGTAGTATTTCTCATCGCAGTATCTGTGCACAATGCAGGTCTTGCCGACATTCGAGTCCCCTAGCACCAGTATCTTATATGTGGCCACAAAGTCCAGTGCCATAGTGCCAGTATAAACAATTTTGATGGCAATATTTAATACTACTATTTATTGAGTAGTAGTAGGTTTTTCTTTTTCTTTCAGTTACAGTTACAGATGTGCGCCCTGCTTTTGTAATTGTTTTTGTTGGTGGTGGGGTTTTCGAAGAGGTGGTGGAAGTGGTGGTGGGTGCTTTGGCTCTCCTCTCACCCGATCGGGTATCGCAGGACGGGGAGGGGGTTTATGTATCTGTTTGTTTGCTAAACGCAGCTGTTTCTCCTAAAACTGCAGCGGCGTCATGGATATTTACTGTAAATTTTACCGTTTCCTCCTGCACCAGCTGAGAGAGAGAGAGAGAGGGCAGGCACGTCCAGGAGCGAGAGAGCACAGTTCGCGCGAAACAATCGAAATGCAATAATTTTGTAATTGACAACTTCAATTCTCTTTTGCCTTGCTTATTTATCGTGTAATTTAATTTTTATTTGATTTATTTTAGGTTCGTTATATATATATATAGATTTATGCATAATCTTTCCACTTAGAGGAATCAAATAACGTTGTTCGCGTGTGATTCAGCCTCGGTCACCGACTGCTGCCCTGCGCTGCGTAGGAAATCAATACAACCGCGACGGCGCAGCAGACAGCCGTGGCAGCAGCGATTGACATCAATCGAAATCGAAATTCAAATGGCGAGGGGGGCGCGCTGCATTCGTTTGCGTTTGCTTCTTAATACCATAGATAGGTGTACAGTACATAATAATCATAGATATGGGAGCTACATATTCAAAAATAGAGTCATTCATTGCTTAACTTAATGATGAGGGTTTAGGTTTACGGTAGAGTCCAGCATCGGGGCTTACATCACAAAGACCTTCTCGATTTTGGGATTTGAAAACTTGGTATTGGTCACCGGACAGGTGACAGTGCCATCGTCTTTGGTTATGTCGGTAAGAGCCATTTGGCCAAAGATCTGGCCATTGGGCAACATCATGGGCTGGTTGTGCTCGTTCAGGGGCAGGCCCGTCACCCGACAGATGAGGCGACTCTGCACACAGTGCGAATATGGCAACTTGAGGGCGATGCGATTGAGATCTTCCTGGCAGACGGGGCAATTGAGATTGCGGCAGGTCTGGGTGTAGCAATGGGGCGTCTTCAATGCGGAGAGGCCAGCCTGGACGGCTGCCGAGAAGACGGAAGTGCTGGACAACTGGAACAGGCGGTAGTTCTCGTGGCGAAAGTCCAGCACCAGCTTCTGCCAGCGCTGCGGGTCCATGTACTTCTTGTAGTGCTCCATCTCGGTGTCGGCCGGATAGGCCAGCAGTGACATCACATGGCAGATCTCGTTCAACTGCGTCTTCTCGTACGCGGGGAAGTAGCGGCGCGAGTGCTTCACCGCCTCGAATCGCTGGTTGTGACGCACCAGCTCAATGAACTCCTGCACCCGCAGGCTGAAATCTATGGTCGAGTTTATTTTGCGCAGTTTCGATTTGTTGTCGATGCACCAGAGCACGCATTTGGTGGTGCTGTGATTGGCAAGGTCGTCCTCGACCTCGCGCGAATTCTGGAATATATCCAGATTGGTCAGATGGCGCACATCTGAGCGGGCGGCCAGCTCCTCGGCCGTCTCATAGTAGCCCATGCGCAACAGATGCTCGATGACCAGGCGGTCCAGGCGTATGCGCTTCCACTGGTCCACCGAGCCCTGCCACAGCTCCCCAGTGCCTGTGTTCGGTGGCATGATGCCCTTGAGATGCTCCAGCTTGCGTTTGCATATCTGTGTGACGCTCAGCTCGTCGTTGATGCTCTCCTCGGCCTTGCGCTTGAGCACCTGCAGCTTCTGGGCCACATTCCCCATCAGCTTGGTCACATCCGCCAGTATGGGCGGATCGGCGTCCAAGGCCTTGTCCACCTGACGCGATACGTTCATCACCTGGTCCACCTCACGGTCGATTATCTTCTGGGCCGAGCGGAAGCGCTTGTTCAGTATCTCGTATGGCACTTTCAGAGTGGCGTGCTCCAACGCCTTGATTTCCGACATTTTCGTTTTCCTTGTTTCGCAGAAAATGGATTTATATTTGCTTGCAATTGAGACGCAATTGCCAGATAAAATATACCGTCTGACCCTCCGAAATTGACAGTAATATACCAAAAAATATACTATTTTAGATACCAATATACCATAAACAAACGAACTTAACCCAATTGACACCCCACTATTTAACAGGTGAACAATTTGTGTAAAACCGAGGTAGCTCCCTTGTGGATCCAAACTTTCTCTTTACTTACACTTCGAGATTTTTCACCTGAACTGCGCAAACATTCTTCTAGTTTCATAACTTTCGAGGAATTATTTAAATACCCCCGTCGACAATGGCCTAATGTTAATTTTGATGATTGGTAATCATATTCCTCGATTTTGATATTCGGTCCAAAGCTACTAGCTAGCTGGGACTCTCAGCACTTAACGTATCATTTTTTCCGATAGATAAAACCATTTTATACAAGTAAGTCACAGAGAATATAGTGATTTGTACATTGCAATGAAGTTTACCAAGAATTTCCGTTTCCGAAAATCAAACCAACAATAACGTTTATTTCGATAGCAACTATCGGTGTTTGCAGCTCTGTGCCTTATCGATGCCTCCGTATCGCCTTGATACGCCTTGGGCGACTGAATTCTTTTCTATGCTCAAAATATCACCGCCGAATGCAAAAGTGAATACTGGGTGTGATTGTTATTTTGTAATAAAATCTAACTCAAAGCATGAGAGCGCTGGTCGAAAAAACCCATCGATCTATCGCGAAATTTGAAAACCATCAATACTATCGATAGTGCCATCGATGGTTTTGCAGCCCTGAAATCTTTCTTTTCGTCCAACCACGTTTCCGTGCGAGTTGTCAAAATGAATGCGAGCCTCCCAATTTCAAAGAAACGCAAGGTAATTTAACGCAAATCGCATTGGGAAATGCACAGGATAGTGCAACGCGCCTGCTGCATGTTGTTTGCATATAGTTGTGTGAAAAATCTGCACCAAACGTCGCTAAGTGAAGTGCATTCGGAGATAACCTCAAATCGCTGGCTGGCCTGGCGTCTTCGTTTTGTTGGTGGCAGCGTGGAGCACCTCCCCTGTCAATTGAAGCACAACAACTACAGCAGTGGATTTTGGTGTGGAATAATTGCTAATAATTGGTATTTCCATCATTTTAGTTCGTCTCCGACGGTATCTTCAAGGCTGAGCTGAACGAGTTCCTGACTCGCGAGCTTGCCGAGGATGGTTACTCCGGTGTGGAGGTCCGTGTGACCCCTTCCCGCACTGAGATCATCATCATGGCCACCAAGACCCAGCAGGTGTTGGGCGAGAAGGGACGCCGCATCCGCGAGCTGACCGCCATGGTCCAGAAGCGTTTCAACTTCGAGACCGGCCGCATCGAGCTGTACGCCGAGAAGGTCGCCACCCGTGGTCTGTGCGCCATCGCCCAGGCTGAGTCGCTGCGTTACAAGCTGACCGGAGGACTGGCCGTCCGTCGCGCCTGCTACGGTGTGCTGCGTTTCATCATGGAGTCGGGAGCCAAGGGCTGTGAGGTCGTTGTGTCCGGCAAGCTGCGTGGTCAGCGTGCCAAGTCGATGAAGTTCGTCGATGGCCTGATGATCCACTCTGGTGATCCGTGCAACGACTACGTCGAGACCGCCACCCGTCACGTGCTGCTGCGCCAGGGAGTGCTCGGCATCAAGGTCAAGATCATGTTGCCCTATGATCCCAAGAACAAGATTGGCCCCAAGAAGCCACTGCCCGACAACGTGTCCGTCGTGGAGCCCAAGGAGGAGAAGATCTACGAGACCCCCGAGACGGAGTACAAGATCCCGCCACCCAGCAAGCCCCTGGACGATCTGTCCGAGGCGAAAGTTTTGTAAACTTAGTTTTACTGTTCATCAAATGAGCGACTAGTCCAAGTCGCCCCGTAAATACAACAAACAAAACAAACTAGAAAACACACAAAGCCCTATAAATTCAATAAACCATCTGAAGATAACTAAACTTTAAACGAGAATGAGCAGCCGCCGAATCGAGTCTCCTTTTTGTGCAGTGCAGTGTAGACCCCGAGGTTTGCCCCCAAAAGTTTCGACTGTCCGAAGTCTGAGTGTGTGTGTGTGTGTGTGCCTCTTGTGGCCTGCAAACCAGTTTGGAATCTACTTTTATTTGTAATTCTCTTTATTTTTGTCGAGTTTATTTTTTTTTTGTTCAATTACTTGCGTCTCTCGCTGTCTGTCTGTATTTCCATTTCTTATGAAGCGGAAATCAGCGATTAAAACTGCTCACATTTTGTTCCCTGCCTGATTTATGAGGTTGTCCTTCGGTTAGCGTGTAGCCGGGACTCTGTGTCCGGTGTCCCACTGTCCGCTTGTCCCCTGTCCGCTGATAGCCTGGCTCGCTTATGGGTCTCTTATTTATCATGTTGATATGTTTATTTCCAAGCACTGTGACACGGCCCCGGCCCCAAAGGCATCAGGGACCAGGGCTATGGCAGCGGCAGCGGCAGCGTGAAAATCAACAATCGTTCAATTTATCAACATTTCCGAGATTATAGCGAGAGCGCCGAGAGAAAGAGATTCATGTTGGGGGCTTTTACATCGTGCCCATTTGAAACAAACTGAAATCGCAGCTGCAGCACACGATCCTCGCCCGATGACAAATGGCCACATGCAACACTCGCCCTCCACCCGTACCATGGAAATGGAGGTGGAGGAGGAGTAGCTGGTGTTGTTGCTGTTCCTGTCGGAGGAGGACTAGGGAGAGTCGGCTGTGGGCCATGTCTTGGCGGCATCACGCATCAAGTTGCGATTTGCGCAATAAATCTAAATTAGCCAACTCAAAAGCGGCTGGTTCCTGGTTTCCAGCACTATTACGAGCCGAACACCCCTCCTACACTCTCTCCGGCTGCTCTTCCTCCCTCCACTGCCACTTGGCCAATCAATTAGGGTCTAGAAGAAGCTAATTTTCAAAAACGATCTGCGGGACTGTGAGAAATCTTTGTGTTGCTATTGGAATTTCCATTGTTGCTGGTTTTTGTTGGTGTTTGGTGGATTTCAACGCTCGCATAAATCATACCAGAACCTTTTTAAACACGACTTTGAACGTATGATTTCAACACAAATTTGTAAATAAATTAGATCGTGATTATGGCCAACATCAATATCTATCTCCACCAAACATTGCAGCAGGCAGGCATCGTCATCGGCATCGGCATCTCCCCGGCCTCAGCCACGGCGGCGGGAGCAACATTATTAACCGGCCAATGTCTGACATGTGTGTGGCTGCCATAGCTCTCCTCTCCATATAGACAGACGGCAATAATACTAACTATATATTATAATGGCATAAACCACAACAGCCACAACAACAACAAAAAGCAGAAACGAAAAGAAATACAAAAAAAAACTCGACAATTGCCGTCAACAAGTCTGCAATGTCGGCAGCAGCAGCAGCAGCAGCAGCAGCAACGTGTTACTAGTCGCATGTTGCAGTTGTCTCTCAGTTTGTGTGTGTGTGTCTGTGCAACATGCATATTGTCTGTCGCGGGGCTGCACAGGTTCATAACTTGCCTGTCAGCTGCCAGAGTTCTGGTACAGGCAAATCTGTTGCAGCTAGGACGCACTATTTATACACTTCTTTTGTAACCCGAAAGATACTCCACGAATATTGTTGAGTCCAATGTTAAGGCAGATATATGTCTGTTCTTTTTCAACAAATTCCAAAATAAACTGCAAGCAACTTTCCTCAAAGTAGACTCAACAAATTCTTCCAATTTTACAATACCTTGGAAAACTGATTTAAAGATTATTATATAGTAGATTGATCATTACTCGAACTATTTGCTACTAGTGGATATCGATTAAAAAAGCTGATCTGCATTTATAAGTCTATGGTCAATAGATCCCCTGTCTCTTCCACTCATCCTTTTGAGCAATTCTTTTTCCAGCTAATTTGGTAGAAAATAAACAAATTAATGAGATACTTGAATGGACTTCCCTTAAAGTACAAGCAACTGTTGGCGTAGCGTTTCCCACGCTAAACACAATTCTATAGATGCATTTAATGCCTTATCCTGTTCTTTGATAAATACCATACTGGAAGATTTAACCTTCAGCCGCACCACAAGACGCATCCATCTTTGAGTGGATAGGCCACATCCATGTACCCCATGGCCGTGGCAAGTGTACAATAACAATGGCATCGTAACTGTAATAGTTGCAACTTGCAACTACGACGAGTATTTTGTATTTCTATAAGGCATAAGGCAGCTCTGCTCCGTTCTGTTCGAGTCTCTGCTCTAGCTATATTTGCTTTGATTTACCAACATTATTATGAGGTTTTGTGTCATGATTTTGCCATCATTATTTAGCATTAAGAAACGCTGGCTGGCGCGTAATGTGTTTTTCATGTGAACTGCCAGGCCAGACGACATTTATCATCATCATCAGATGCTGCTGCTGCCGCTGCTGGTGCTTCGAGTTGGATCTGCAGTGGCTGGCTCTCACTGGTAATAGCCACGTTTGCCAGCCTCCTCCACGATCGTTTGGAGTGCGGCAAAGGCTTCGCTGGCCGTGGGCTCAATCTCCTCAGCGGACAAAATGAACAGATCCTCGCTGTCCGGTGGCCCGCGCAGCTCGTACGTGAAGGTAATAGGCACCTTTAGATGACCATGAACCCAGTCCTTGGATCCGCCGCTGGAGGGATAGATGGTCTCGTAAATGCTGCCACTCCTGTAGATCCGTCCACTCTGCTCCTTGATCCGTTCGGCTGCCAGCTGTCCGATCTCCTTCAGATCTTGATAGTTCTCCACACGCTCTGGAGTGTGGCCATAGGGGAACATGATCAGCTGGGAGTAGCTGTGCAGGGAAATGAACGTCTTGATGCGCTCCGACTGGATGCGATCCTTTAGGAACTGGACGATGCGCTGCGTCTCCACCTCGCTGCCTGCCGACGGTCCTGAGTAGTCATAGCGACAGGGGTCGCCACTGGCCCCCGTCACGTTCCAGTGAAAGGGAAAGTTACGGTTCAGATCCACGCCCCGGCAGATGCCGAAGAGTGAGCGATTCTTGCGCCACATGCGGTCGCCCTTGAACGTGTAGCGATAGCCATCGGGATTCACTGTGGGGAAGATCAGCCAGTTTTGGGAGCGGGCCAGCGCCTGCACCGCCGCATCCTTGGAGTTCAGCAGCTGTTCGATGAAGTACGTGGCCGTGGCCGGGGCGATCCATTCGCGGGCATGTATCCCGCTCTCCACAAAGACGCTGGTCAGATTCTCCCCACCAAAGGCAATCCTTACACCCTTGATGGGCAGTCCCAGGGTGCTAGCACCCAGATCGACTAGAGTGACCACCTCTGGCCGCTGTTTGGCCAGATGCTCGAGCCAGGCGTAGATGCTGTCCAGCTGGAAGTAGCGCCTCCAGTCGAACTGATCCGGCGGTGTTCCCTCAGGGGCCACTTCGCGATAGTTGGCATCGATCAGAGCCTGGAAATTGTGGTTCAGGATGCGGTGGCTCACGTTGTAGCTATGCAGCAGATCATCGAAGTCGGCCACCTTGTGCGAGGTAACCATGATCGTCAGCTTCTGGCCCGGCACTCGGGCATGGCCCATGAACGAGCACGAATCGCTTGCCAGCTCCAACGCCTGGAACAGTTGGACGTGATCTGCACTCGCCAGCTCCACTTGATAGATGCGCGTGTGGTCGTATCGGGCCTGGGCCTGGACTTGCGCCTGTGCAGGGGCACCAAGGTGACCAAAGGTCAGCGACAGCACCAGCAACAATCGAGTGATCCACAACATCTTCACTCGCGTACAGTCAGAGCCAGTCTAATCGTTTTGCGTTCGTCAAACAACTGAAAGTGGAATACGCTAAGCGGAGCACAAACTGATAAGCAATTAGTTGTGAAGGGAGGGTCTACTTATAGCTACCCTATATTGGAACTACACTCTAATATCGTTTCCAGGCTAAGAATTGATCGACTGAACTGTTTCCTGAGTCAAGCTATTGCCCAATATGCTCATTTACATAAATTACTCGAGGAGTAGCATAAAGACAAAATATTGTCTCGTCTCCACAGAACATCTGCCCGGTCTGAGATACGCTTCGATGATGATATTTTCAGAGCGTATTTGTTATTCTCCTCTCTCAGAGCAATCGTATGTTGGTTGAGTAAAACTTTCCATTTGCATTTGGTTGTACGATATCTGTTGTACTTTATTTTATCAGCGACTTGTCTCCACTAAATAGAACATTGAGCTGTCAATAATATCACTAGCCCAAGTAAACGACTGAAGAATGGGATGGCAGTGGTTAGGTCGATCATCGAGATGGGATTAGCTCGCCAAGCAATTCGCAAACATTTTTTTAACAAAAAGCTGGTCATGTTCATTTCCCAGCACTTGCCCAAATTGAATGGTTTCTTGTCAACTGCAAATTTTCGCCGCACAGCCGCTTTGAGGGCATCTATTTGTTGCTCGTACAATCCGTTGAGAGTTGATGGAATATTTTCCCTGTCCATATCCGACAATTCGAACTTGCCTTCCCATTCACCATCCACGAATTCCGTTTCTTTGCACATACGAAGTAGATAATCGGCCAAGTGAATGTATGGATCACTCAAGGCATAGGACAAATATCGGATGCTGTATAGAGTTGGGTATTTCTGATGGGCGTGCACCATAGCTAGCTCATTTTCAGCATTGCCCCTAGCCACAACAGCCACAAGGTATTTGTCATACTGTTTTGCTTCAATGAATTTCAGGACTTTTGCCAGGGACTTTTGGATTACGACACGTCCGATACGTTGCACCTCGGTCGGCGCCTGTCGAACAGTAATGTAATGTTTATGTAAATTCAATAAAAAATATGTACATTTGTTTGTACATACCACCCGCAGATATAGAATGCGGAAGCACGATGCATCTATCAAATCAGCTCCAATTGCCACAGCCTTCCACTTCTGCAGTTGTCCTGGCACCTAAATACATATACATACATATATACACACATATTTATATAGCACTTTGTCAATATATGCATGTACTTTTAAAAGATTTATACTTACAATCTCTCTATTAAAATTGTACACGTTCAAGTGTAAAATAAATGGTCGATCATATAGTCTTAGTTGACCCAATAGATTGATCACACCGCTGTTCAGTTCATTGAGGTGGGATGGGCGCTCGATATGGCCTAAAGCACGATTCACTTTATTGGCATTTATGTCCAGAGAGACTGGCTCGAGAAAATTCCACATTTTTGACTTCAGTGTTTGGATTCGTGGAAACTATTTAATCTGACACATGACAATGAAGTTTAATATGTTTCTAATCAGCTCCAGCAGTGTGTTTGTGTTAGTACGGCAGGACATATAGTTAAACGCCGAAGATTTTTGTATTTACCTTTTTCGTACTTAGCTTTTTTCCACCGAAGCTTGCATTTTCCGCGAAAGAATGTGCTAGAGATGGACGAACATCGAATCGATGTTTTTTTCATCAAACGTCGATATTATCGCAAACATTTATTGCCATGTGACGTTCTACTTTGCTGACTATGTGCATGAAAAACAGAAATAGCCTCATGCAGTGAGAACGAGAGAAATATATTCTTTAGTCGATCTGGTGGCAGAGCAGCGTCAGAGAATCGTTATAATCATAATTTGACGGATTATGTTTTCCTATTCCTTCCCATTTTTCTCCTTCTCATTAGCTTTGTCATAAGACTAGATTGGTCTTGAAGTGCAGTGGTAAGAGCTTAGCTTCTTGATTTCCTGAATTTCCTGAATATCATCTGCCAGCTTTGAGAGGCTGAGAGCCTTCATCAAGAGATTTCTGTTTATTTCTGAAGATCTGTTCTATCTCCACCACTCTGTGTGCTCCTCTGATCTTCCCAGCTCTTCTCTCAGCTACGAGACAGACCCAACGGCAATCGATGTCAACGATTTATGAGCACCTTTCATAACACTTCATTAGTTACATTTTTGGTAGAATTTATAGCGCAATTGCAATCGGAAAACGTTTAACGAGCTTGTTCTGGGCATTCGCAGATGGTTGGCCGATGCTGGAGAGGGGGGGTGATCCGAATTTGGTCAGAGCAATCGGTGGCAACAAGTGCGCGTTGCGATGGCGCAACATGGGTCCAGTAGTGCCGCGTTGCGTCTTCGTTTCCTCGTGTGTATGTGTATGTGTCTGTGGCAGAAACAGAAATACTATGCTGCCAACACGAGAACCAATTAACGTGGTATGTATTTCCCTTTCCCCCCTACAAACGGCTTGAAATATTTGGCGCTGCTAATAGAGCTTAAATGGTAATGTGGTTCAAGGCTGTATGCGAGTGTACTATGCGAAGTCACTGAAGATCTTCTTCGAGGGATGTAAGAGTGATGCAAAGTAAAATATTAAAATTTAAAATGATTAGTTTTTTATAAGGTCTTGAAGATACATACAACTTTATAGATTCTGCTCGCCCTTTAGTTTCTTTCCCAAGAAGGTTTCACTTTCAATTTACCATTGCTTTTCGCTGTGTCTATCAATGGACAGTCGAACAATAATTTGTTATACAACTGCTGCCACCATCCGTCCATCCAACCATCCAACCCGCTCGTTCCGTATGGGAATACAAAAATGCATTTCTCTTAATTGACTTAACGTGACTTTGACTTGAGAAAAACCAATTACAAAGCCACATTAATATCTGGCAACAATTTGCTGCTGCTGCTAGCTTTCGAGCAATACAATTTTTCAAGTAGCATGCAACCGAAAATTTTAATTAAGAAAATCCATGGCTAGGCTCCTGGGGGTGGTTGAGGGTGGCATGTGGTTGTGGGGGCGGCTTATGCAGAGAAATAATCTTATCAAACATTTTGGCAATTAATTTGCGAGGGACATAGAGGGAGAGGAGAAGAAACTTAAACATAAAACAGAAGCTACTCCCTCCCGGGCGTGTGGCGGTATGGCCTACCGCTTGGACAGATCGACGCTAGGACAGTTGGACGGTTGGACGGATGGTTGTCCATAAAAGCATTTTAATTTCTTAATTTACCACAAACTATAAATCATGGCCTTAGGTGTTTTGGCCATATAATGTAAGCCACCTGTAAGCAGCAGTAGCATTCGGTTTAAGGCATTCGCATTCGCACCATTTTCCAACATTTCGCATTCGCTATGGAAATGCCTGACATCTCTCTCCCTGCCTCTCTCTCTCGCGCGCTCTGCCCCTTTCTGTGGCAGCTGGGGTGTTGTAAAAATACCAAAAATACCAGACAACCGTGTTGGTCACGTCTGCAGCAGGCTGCCACTGCTGCTGCTGCCTCAGACAAGCCGCTTCATTAGGTGATGCTTGTACATATTAATTAAAATGTGTATCCCATGGATACATGGATACACATATGTCCAGTGGGCTGCTGCTGCTGCCCATAGATGGTCGGCCACTAAATCATCTCCAAAGACTTTGGGGCCTGCTTGCACTGCTTTCGCATATGGAAATCGTTGCAACATTTGCCACTGCAGCACACTGTTTGGCTATGTTTTGCGTTAATTGGCAGCACTTTCTGGAGGCCATGCGCTGTTGGTGTGGTCCAATCTCCGGCCCAGAATGATTTCTAATTGTAATCTCACACTTGCAACGAAAATCTCATTAAATTAACAGATTAATTTACCATTTAATTTACGTTTAGGGTATTAGTTTACCATTTATTTTGCACTGATTTCGCATATGGAAATACCAGCAACATTGCTCGACTCTTGCACTGCTTGCTATTTCAGCGTAATTGGCATCACTTTTCTGGGGTGTATACAAGACAATAAATGCATTGAATTCGCATTGAAACCTGACCTACGGGGAAAACTACCATTTATTTTCAAGATTAATTTAATTTTTAGTGCAACATTTTTATGAGAATAACTAAGAGTTTCTAAGCACTACTTTCCCAATATAGCAGCCAGTTGCACTGCTTGTTCCTAAGGTAAGGGGAGGCCTGGGGGCACACACTTTATGGCGCACGAAAAGAATTCAAATCAAATTTAACAATTAAAGAAAAAATTCCATTCAATTAAGAGATCAATTTTCAGAGCACATAAATCAAGGAAATGTCAGAAATTTGCCATGTCTTGTTGCATTTTGTGGTCTGAGCCGGGCATTGGCTCCGACTTGGCTTGGCCAAATTAATGCAATTTTGTGTAAATTACTCATTAAAAATGAAATAAATTTCCGTTGGAAGGCATAAATCACGCCGCCTAGTAGAGTGCACCGAGTGCCACACAAGCCCAAAAATTAAAAAAAAAAAGAAAACCACTAAGACCCCGGACAAACATTCGAAACAAAAGTCTCGATTACCCTAGACTCGAGTTTTAAATGAAAAGAGGGAAGGAGCCGGAGCGGGGAGGGAGCTCCAATTATATATGTCTGTATTTTATTGCTAATGTGAGCTTGTCAGATCTGCCTGCTCGAGTGTCCGGCATGGCTGTCCAATATGTTCGAGGCCTGTCCACATCAATTAAAAGCGCATTTGACAATGATATTTATAATACTTTGGGGGTTTGTTCGGTTCGGTTCGGATCGGATCAGATCGGTTTGTGTTCGGTATTGGCTATAGCATAGGTTATGGCTTTGGCTTTGGCTTTGGTTTTTCCTGTGATCTGGTCGGTAAGCCTCGACAATAATTTTCCAAGTTCGGCAAGTGCTCTCCCCAAACCAAACCAACAATATACGAGTATGTATGTTGAAGAGTCTCAATATGATTGGCAAAATTAGTTTGGGAGCTGCTGCTGCTGCTGCTGTTGGTGCAACAATGTTGCAGTTGCAGTGGCAAACGGCAGCAGTCTGTTGGGGAGTCAGTCAGCGTCTGGCAGCAAATTATCAGCGGGCCAAAAACAAATGTGCAAAATGTTTGAATTCGTAACAAACACACACGAACACACACACAATGGCCATATTTGTTTGGGCCGAAAACTAATGACGTGGCTGGCTGGCTGGCTGCATGGCTGGGTCTGGGTCTGTGTTGTTTTAATTGTGAAATGCATTGCAATAAATTGCGAGATGGCCAAAAAAAAAAAAGCTAGAGCGAACCCCAGTAGTATGTATCCTGAAGTGCAGTGCAATTCAATTACAGCTCAATTTCAGAGCAGCAACAGCAGCAGCAGAAACAGCAGAAACAGATACAGCTACAGAAACAGCAGCCAACTGAGAGCTATGGCCATTTAGAGAGCACGGCGACAATTTGTTTATGGAACCGCCGCGGACTTTAAATGGTTCGGTGCATAAATCACTCGGTCTCGCTCCGATCAACCCCAATTGTCAATTGCCAATATCTCCCTGTAATTGGGAAGCTGGCTCCGCCTCAACGGATATTGGTCCCAGTCCTAGGCCCATACTCCCAGTCATCCACCCACCAGCAACAGATCCTCTTCGTTCATTGCAAAACAATTTGCATGAAACCCTGATCTATTTACAATTGGATTGGCTTGGCGTGCTGCCCTCGGGACGGGATGCATGCTGCATGCTGCAGAGTTGCTAACTGTTGCCACTTAATTTCTTAATTCCAAATTGCGTGTGCGGTGCTGTACCCTACCTTGGCAGCAGAGTACAATGTATAGTGTGTACGTGTATACTAATGACATCATTTGCTGGCCTAGGCAGAAAACAAGTTGCCCGAAAGCTAGACAACACCAAGGGGCAAAATATTCAGACAAAAATAAAACAGAAGCAGAGATGCTCTACAATCGATATAAACCTCAAATAGTCATAAATCGGATGCTTCTTTTTCTAGAATATATTAAATAAACCGGAAAAATTAAGGAAAAGGAAAATGAAAATGTAAACAAAATTCGATCACATGTAGCCCCGACTATCTATATTTACATACATATATACCCAAATCTATAACTCTTTTAGGCCTGCTGCATTCTTGGCAGCAAAGTGCATAGTATTATCCTTGTGGCTGAGGCTCAACAAGTGGCACATTGCATGTGGCAGCCATGTGCTTGCAACACACTACTCGTACGTCCAAAGCGTAACTCATAAATGTGGCCAAGGCAAACGCAAAACGACTTCCTGCTCCTCGAACATGTCATGGCTCGCTCGGGAGCAGCAGCAACATGCAACAACAACAACACACACACACACACACACACATGTGGCACTGCAGCGTGTTTCGTGCACGCAGGCGCCTCCTCTTCACCAAAAGTCTGCTGCCTCATCTTTAGCGGCCTCTTCAGTCAATAAAAATCTCTGGCTAAAAAATGTTGCCTTGCGAAAATCCCAGACCCAATCGCAACAGCACTCTGCCGCATGCCAACATGATTTTCCTTGCTTTTTCATTATTGTATTGCGACATTTTTGCAGCTCTGTGAAATCAAAGCATGGCAGCAGAAGCAGCAACAGCAACATGCAACGCAGCAGCAGCAGCAGCCGGAGGAGAGCAACTGCAACATGGACCGCAGCAGCAGCAGCAGTGGCATGCACCAGAGCAGCAGCAGCAGCAGCAACAGCATCATCATCAACGACATCTCTCTGTGCAACATGGAGGCGACGCTTGCAACAAATCGCTGGCGAAAAATGTGCGCGCGATAAATTTATGTTGGCAACATCAAATCGACGTAAATTACGCGACGCCTGGTTACCAGGCTGCCAGGCGGCGCTTTGGCTGTTAAATTCTTGCCACAAATCTTGAGGGGGGGAGGTGGGAGGCCCGAGAGCTGCAATCTGAAATCGCTGCAGCAGCAGCAGCAGAGGCGGAGTCAGAGACTGGGGCACCAAGAGCAAGATGGAGAGAGCGAGACGGAGAGAGAGCTGCAAAGATGTAGTGACTGTGGCAACACATTAATTCGCGCGTACTTAACACGACCGAGCGGTACGTACCCGAGATTCAAGTTGTTGCAGCTCGTTGCTGCAGGTTGTCATCCCATCTGTAATACAAACGCATGCCTCAATTGGTGGCAGGAATACTCGTAGAAGAGGAGTACAGTGTAGAGCAGAGCCTGAGCCATAGCCACAGCCAGAGCGAAGAAGCTGCCGGCACAAATTGCTGTTTGTAATTGATTTAAATACGTTGACGTTGCGTGGCAAATAACTCAAGCTTTCAGATTGCAGCAGGTTGCAAGTTGATTATATAGCCCCGGACATGGCTTGGCTGCTTAATTGCTGCCACAACCCCCGAGCTTTTCCAAATTGCTCGCTGAGTATTCAGTTTTATTTGGAGGCTGCCTCTGACTTGTGGTTAGCACTGAGAAATGAAAGGATATTCCTGAGCTAAACAAAATCAGTTTACTATATTATTTGTATACTAATTTGTCACGTGTTCGTTGGATATTTTCGGATAATGCAAAAATTCACCTGTCGAAAGAGATCTCAGGTGGCATTATCATTATCTGGTTGTAGAGTTGTATTTTTATTGGCGTGAAAGTCAAACAGCAACAGTCTCGCCAATTATCGTTTTGATTTATGCCCCGGTGCCAAAATGGGGATAGTATTCAAAAGCGCTGAGCTTTTCACCATTTCTTCCCATCAATTATCATAAATACAAACAAATTTGCAATAAACTGCACAGCAGCACGCAGTGGAAAAAGGCAATTTCCCCAGCCGGGGTTCAAAGGCAAACTAACAGACGACAGACAGCAGACAGCATACGGAACGGCAACGGCAACAACTTCAATTACAATCACGTCAACATCATTTTCAACGCAACGAGATATATTTCTATTAGCCGATTTAATGTCAGCATAATTAATCACATCCAATAATGTTCAACGACCAAAAGAAACAGCAACAGCGGCAGCAGCAGCAGCAACATGGCCAACAGCAACATGAGGTACAGCAACAGCAGCAACATCTTCAGGGTCAACAGTTCGTGTTGCACCTTTTCCACCAGAGAGCCATGTAGCTGCTTGGAGTATGGACCCAAGAGACCGAGACCTTCACACTTTTGTTTATTGGCCGCAATGCGTAGGTTGTAGCCATGGGCATTTTATATGGCTTGAACTTGGTGGAAGATGAGCGAGAGGCTGGCTCCCAGGACAGCTGGACCGCCGCGCCGGACGGCTAATGCAATTTGATTGTTGGCACTGGTGTTGGCTGGCCAAGACGAATTTGTTGGCCAGATAACGCTGGCAGATTCATAATTGCCAAAGCATGAAAAGAAATTCGTTTGGGAAATGGCACGAATAAATATTAAGAAAAAATACCAAGAAATAATTGTAGTACATTTGATTAAAGCTGGTGCCTTAGGAATGGACTTGGGACTTTTCAGCTTGAAGAACTGTAACTTCTGAGAAAATATTTTAAAGTCTTAATCGCTTCTGCATGGTGCAATAAATATCAACCATATCAATTCCTATTAGTTTAATAGTCATTGAATAATTATAATTTTTCCAAAATTATTTTTATGGGCAAGTCCACTTGCGCTTGGGCGTTTCCCAATCAGATTCTGGATCAGAGTTTCCTGTTTTTCTTTGTTTTTTCTATTTTTTTCTTTGTCTTATGATTTATTTGGCAAAAACACATTTATTGGCATTTTCAACACGCTGATGACTATCAATTTGCACAAATTAAAAATTAATTGCAAATTTATGGCTTTTAATTTACTTATCGTTTGATTTATGACCCACAAATGCAGCCGAAACAATTTTTATGATTTAAAGCGCACACAGATTTTCTTTAGTTTTATATCTTTTTTTTTTTGGCGATCTAGTTGGCTGCACTTAAAAGATTTAAAAGCCAAGCAATTTAGCCGAAATTAATTGCAGGTTTTTCAGCATTTTTATTTCGTTCATTTAGGCCGATAAAAAAGCCGTCCGACTTGAGCGGAAGCGGCATGTCAACGCGAGGAGAACATTCATTTAAGCCAAAGATGATAAAAACAAAATTAAACTAAAAAATGAACATCGAAATGCAATTGGCAAACATTTAACTTGCATTTTTCTAACGATATTCCAATTTATACGAGTACGATGCGGGGCAGAAATTATTCAAAAGCAAAACGATAAAAGGCAAACCACTGGCGACTGGCGAGGTCTGGACAATTGTTTTTGGGCCAGGCCAGGCCCAGATCACTGGACCATTGCCACCAGCACTGAGGGAGCAGGCAGGCAGGAGTCGAGGCATTCGAGGCAGTTGGGAAAAATGCAACAATAAATCTCATTTTATGCAGAGCGCAGAACCAGCGGCCCTTTTATAGGTAACGCTAATGTGGCCCAAAATTGAACTTGACATTTGAATGCCCAATTAACCATGACGTCGTCCAGCGGATCCGAGCCAAGCGTCCTGGACATGTCCAGCCAGGCACTGATGCCAATGCCGATGCCTTTTCAGGTCAAGTTTTTCGGGCATTCCAATGCGTTATGCTCTGCCCCGCTTTATTGGTGGAATTCGGGGACGGGGGACTGTGGGATGTCGCTTCCTGCTGCTCCTAATTAACCCACTTTCTAACACAGCTCGACCTTTTTTTTTCTTATCCATCTGTATCGTATCTCGTACGAGTATCTCTGACTGGCGCTTTAATCTCTGCCATTCGAATCGCAGTGGTAAAAATTTGCCTGTCATAAAAGCAACATAAACTGGCCAATGGTCAAATATGTGCGCTACCCTGTAATCAAACAGTGGGATTGTATTGGCCAGAGTTGCAAGAGGAGATATATCGGGTTATTTCTGTATAACTTGAACTGGAGAAAAAATTGTACAACTTAGGCCGGAATGGTTTACAGAAACACCTTATAATTTCTGTAGCAATTAGGTTTGTCAGAGTTCTAGGGTATCTCTTGTTTGAGTCACATTTTCCAACATATTATTTTACTATTTTAGATGCGCGTGCAATTCTCACGCATGCATGAGGCTGGCCGTTCGGTCGGTCCCGTCTTGGCCTCGGCCAGGCATGATTATAAAATTGCGATAAATATTTATACCGCTCTTAGATTTATGGTGATTCATATCACCAGCAGGCAGGCAGGCAGGCTGGCAGGCACAGGAGAGGAGTCATCGCTGCCATCGCGCTGGCATCGGGTAACATGTAACGTTCATAAACATTTTTATTAGCAATAATTGCACAATTTTCCATGTGGTTCATTTGTGTGTGCGACAGGCTGGCTAGCTGGATGGCTAGCCAGCGAATTCCAGCTGTCATCAATCATGCAGTGGCAAGAGATTTGCCCCCGCGATAGCCCACTTCCTGGCCTTGACTGCCCGCCCAAGGGTCACCCGAAATGATTCGAAATAATTGCCAAGTATCTGCGAAGTTTAGTAAATTATGCATGTAAATGCCACATTAAATCAAATCGCATTTGGCCGCAATCAATTCAGTCAAAAGGTTTCAGCCTGATTTCCACAGCAAATTGTCATTGCCCCGAGCCGAAATCTGATGCCGAACTGTATTTATTATTATTATTTATTCATAATTTCTATTATTTGTTTATAGAAGGCCAAGACTAGAACGAAGGCCACCGGCTCTGCAAAGTTCGGGGGAATTCTGCACACTTACTTAATGATTTTCCATAATTTTATGGGCAATTTGGCTTTCAAATTCGCTTTCGTGATCATTACCGAATGAATGCAGTAATTTGGAAAGAATTGAGTCTTTTCTATCACAAAGCTAAGAATATAATAAAATTGCATAGAAAGGTGCTGCTGAAATGTTGTTTAAACTTAAATGCAATGCTAAGTATTTTGTACCCATCATTAGAATTCAAGACACTAATTTTTATTATTATTATTTAGTAACATTAGTACGGTGGCAATCAATCGTAAAGTTTCTTAATCTTATTTATTGAAAAATAAATAAGACTGAAACACATTTGATTGCGGTGCAAGTCAAGTCACTCCGGTCGAGACGTGGCCGAAATAAAAATAAATAAAATATATTTCCATTTGTAATTGGGGCTGCCAAGCGCGCAACGTAACCCGTAACCAGAGCCTATACCCGATCTCGCGTCACCTAACCTGAGCGACTGCTAAGTGTTTTGTCTTGTAATTTACAAATGCAAAATAGCCAAATGTGACAAAATGCATTCGCCTGACAATTTATCGTGTTGCGTGGCAGTGCAGTGCATTGCAGTGCTTCCTTTGCAATCGTTTGCCGGGGGAACATGGAACGGGGCTCTCCAGAGCTCCTGCTGCAGCGGTGGAGGCAAACAGAAACTAGTTTACTTACGCATTTTGCGTGCGCCTAGCATTGATATCCAATGTGCATTTATATTTATGGGCCTAGCCGGGCCTGGCCTTGATCTAGAATTTCAAATTTATCAAAACATTTTTCCCGATGTTTTCATTTTCAATGCGGCGTGTGTGTGTGATGTGTGCGATCTCAACAGATATTTTGATTCGTTAAAGTGAGGCAGGAGATGAGGTATGTACGAGTAAGTTGAGGGTGAAGTGAGGTAAGGTGCTCAGCTTGCGTAATCATGTATCGGGGTGCTAAGTACCGGTTTAAACGTCGCAGACCACAGACCAGGTTGGCCAGTTTATATATTTTTCATGCATCTGTCTAACATGAACTGAAGCGCCGTGGCAACGCGTGCGATTAATTTTTTGTATTTCGCTTTCTGCACTTGTAATTTATTGGGAAATTTAATTGAATTCGCTTGCTGTTTCTCTGCTGCTGATCAACCAACCGGTCACTTAATTTTTTGGCCACTGATTACACGTTGAGTTAAGCAATCGCCAAGCACTTTTCCACATCACATCTAAGTTTTTAGAAAACACTTTGCCCACTTATTTTAGAAGCCAGGTGGGATGGGACAAAACTTTGTTCACAAATCTATTCGCCCTTTTTCTATTTCTTTGGAACTATAAATACTAGAGGCGTGTGTTTGAATCGGTCAGTTTTAGCTTTCAGTGGATTTCAACGAGATCTCAATATGTTCTGGCTGCGCCTTGCGCTTGTTTGTCTGGCACCTTGGCTTTTATATGCAAAGCCCATAGAGCGCGAGACGTTTGAAATTGGCCCACAAGAGCTGTTTGAAAATGTTATAAAGAATGAACGCAAAGGTTGGCTGTAGACAGTTTTTTTTTAAATGTATTGTTTATTAAAATTCCCAATTCACCCAGAAAAATGCCTTCAAAAGCCGTTCTATGGAAATTGCCATGGAAGTCGCTCAATGTGGTACTTTGATCCCATCGTAGATAAATGTAAGCGGTTTAAATATTCGAACTGTGGCGGCAACGATAATCGTTTCTACATCTATTCGGAATGCATGGAGTTTTGCAGCAACTACAACTTAAGAAGTGTGACCTTGGAAGATTAGAATGAAGAATGAAGAAAATACAAGGGATTTTCAAAGTACTCATCCAAGGCGTAATAATAATTTTAAGTACAAATGGTTAAATTCATGATGTGGTCTGCATCAGACAACAATAACAAATAGTAAATTATTTAAGCTTTAAAATTCTTGTGATTTGCATTTCAATAAAAATAATACTACGAAGAGAAACATCGATTCTCTTAGGAAACAAGTATGTTAGTTTATTAATGTATTCATTTCACACGTTAAAAAAATACATCGATCAAGACATGACAAAATAAACCTGCAGGAATCTGGATCAGTTAACGTGCTGCCTCGCAGGGAGAAGGACGAGAAGAGCGGCTGTAGCCCTGTGCCATTTTTGTACCCAATACTCATAGTATATTTATGACAAAGGATGTAACAGCCAGAAAGAAAAATGTTGAGCCCCATAAAGAATCGTATACCTAATCGAAATATTCTTCGATTAGAAAATGTCCGATGTACTCGTCTATGACAGAGACTAATGCTCGCATTCAAGTAAAAATGGCACCGTAAAAAGTAATACACCATATTTAAATTAAATATTTCTTTATTGAATACAAAAAATTTATTAATAAAATAGAATCAGTTTCGATTTAAATATAAATGTATTTAAAAGTCTTTTCAATATGGTAAACACTTCATATTAATATAAATACTTTAAAATAAATATAATGTATTCGACTGTTATAAGAATTCAACGTGTCAAATAGGACACTTTGCTATGTTTCAGCAAAAGCTCTATAAGATAACTATTTTCAGTAATTTAAAAATATTCTTAATTTTTTTGTTGTTGTATGTTATGCTGGAACAACTTAAAAGAAATGTAAAAAAACCAAGTCTAATGGAAAAAAAGAGAATAAAATAATTGGTGGCAAAATATAATGTGTGTTTGTACTGCAATTCATGATTTTGACTTTCACACGAAGGTACACTATGCATTCTGCCCCATTTCACGAAATGATAAAGAGCAACCAGCTTATCTAAATACAGAAATCAGGTAGAAAAAAAATGAACAATAATTACAAAATAAAAATATGAAAATTATATGAAAAATAATAGGTCCTTTTGTAATAACATACTTTCCAAAGTAGGAACGAAGGCCAAGTTGCTTTTTTTGCAACTTTCTAACAAGAACTGAAGCGATGTGACTATTTCTGGCTGACAAATTGCTGACATTAAATATGACTATATACCCTGATTCCACGTTTAGCCACTGGTTAATCACTTTTCTACATCGAAACTTTTGTGAAAGCTTTGCCCACTTATTTTGGTAGCCATGTAAGTGAGAATACTTATGACAAATCAGTGACTTTTGCTTTCTCTTAATAGAACTATAAGTACCAAAGGCCTGATCTTCAGTCGTTCAGTGGATTCCGTGAAGATCTCAACATGCTCTGGCTGCACCTTGCTCTTGTTTTTCTAGCCTTTTGGCTTTTATATGTAGATCCCATAGAATCTGAAGCATTCGATCTACAGGATCAGATGGCTGAGATTTTATTGGAAGAGCGCAAAGGTTTGTTATCCATAGATTTGGCCAAAAAAGTAATCATACATTTTTTCATTCAATCAGAGATCTGCCTCATACCCCGTACTTCCTACGGTAATTGCAAAGGAAAGCGCAGAATGTGGCACTACGATGCCCGTCGAAATAAATGCCGGACGTTTATTTATTCGAATTGTGGCGGAAACCAAAATCGCTTCTACACCCACAAGGAATGCATGGAATTCTGCGGCAACTACAATTTGAAAAGATTTTTGGACAACTAATAGACTTTAATGAATGATTTTTCTCGTCCATATATATTGATAATAATATTAATATTATTATAATTGGCTTTGCTTGAATTCAGACTATGGTTGCTGTCCAAGAATTAAAATCTTTAGGCAACAATATGGTTTTTATTAACGTTTTCAATAAAAATTATAACTTGATTATTGTCTACTACATCGATTGTCTTATTAAACTTGCGTGTATGTATAGTACATATGTATGTATATGTATGTTGGGTTTTATTTATTAAAATGTTTAATTGGCAATGTGAAGGAAATGGTTATATACAATACGCCGTTTCGTCTTCGATTTGCGTGGTTAGCGTTCGCAGAAAATCAGCCGAACCTCAAGCTTCTTCCTTAAAAAATTATTTTCTCTACTCAACTCGACTCTTTCGCGTCACCATCGTCATTATATTCTTTTGATTGTCGTCGTTGACTCAATGTTGATCGGGATAAAATATTTACTAATTAACTTTATTTTTTCTGATCGGTTTTTACTGTTTTCACTGTGGCACATTGGGGTTGCTCTGGCGGATGAGTCAAAACGGGCAATTTGATCATTCTACCAGCGCAGCATATTGAAACTTCAATGCAATGCATACTGCATACGACAGACAATGAACCGACATCAACGCAGCGAAGATCTTAGTAGGCTGTTGCGCAATCGGCACGCCTCCATTCATTTATTTCTGCGCGAAATTTATTACGCCAATGGAATAATCCTTATCTGGCAACTGGGTTAGAGGCTTAACTCTAAAACAAAAAATGACATCAAAAATATTCCCTAAGCGCTTGCCTAAGCACATCCTTCTTAGATCCCCAACAAAATCGAATGCTCAATTGATGAATAATATCTCGAGTTTAGAACTAATCTTCGACTATGACAACTGCCTCTTCGGCTAATATTGTACGGCTGAGATTCCATAAAAGAAACAAATACAAAATCACCTTTTTCGCAATCTCAGGTGGGATTTCCAAAATTTTCTTTCGTAAAAACATTCTCCTGGCAAATACGAACAACTGAATAAAAATTTAAATAAAATTTAAACCAAATCTGCCCAGACGTTCTCGCGTGATGATGCATTCATTTTCATTTTTCTCTCTCCATTTTTATTTATATAGTTTATAGATTTGTATGTAAAGTTTAAGTTGAACTATGTGAACAAAGAGCTGGTAAGAAACGTTATCAAGAAAATCAAGGATTCAGTGACAAGCAACAGGTTTCCATTCGTGAAATCAAAGTTCCGCATTGATTGAAATTATTGAAGTTAAAAATAATCGGAAGGTTACAAATTGTTTCCTTCTTCGACAATGAACAACTGCCCAAGAACTTTTTACATTTATTTTTTGGAATACCTTCGCTTCTTATTTTAAAAGCCAACTAGGTGAGAATTTTCGTGACGAAGTGAACGGCTCTGCCATTGCCTTTCCATTAATAGAACTATAAATACCAGAGTAATGTGCCTGAGTCGGTCAGTGGTAGCGCTCAGGGTATTCCGATAAGATCTGAAAATGTTCTGGCTGCGCCTTGCTCTTATTTTTCTAGCCCTTTGGCTTGTACTTGTCTCTGGCAGCTCCGAAGAATATGTACACTTGGACCCAAAGATTCAGAAGCAAAAGAAGATGCTGAAGGAACGCAGAGGTTTGTATACCAGTGATTTTCCCAAAAACTAATGATATAATAATATCAAATCCGGTCAGCAATCTGCTTTAAAGGCCCGTCCTATGGCAGTTGTAAAGGGAAACGAAAAATGTGGAATTACAATTTCCGTAGAGATCAATGCGAGCTGTTTACTTTTTCGAACTGTGGCGGAAACCGAAATCGTTTTCACACCCAAGAGGCGTGCCTGTCATTTTGTAACAAAGAACACTGGAAAGTGCCCGATTTATATTCTAACTAATTATAAAATATTCCTATAAACATATACTATGACCTTTTTTTTTATATTAATTTTGAATTTTTTTGTTCGAATCGGATTCCTGGCTTAGCTTGAAATATAAAGCTGCCACGATAAATTGGTGTTCGAGCTAGATTCTTTTAAAATCGATACCAGAAACGAAGTAAAATTCTATGTTGTATTCGTGAAATGGGGTTTATCAGCCAGAAAAAATAGTTCTCAACCACTTAACACATCTTTTGCTGAGTATTGTACATACAGTGATGGAAAAAATAATAGAAACGGCATGCGCATTCAAATTTAAAACCAAATATTTTATTTTTGGAGCAAATTGTTTGAATAAAAACAACTCTGCTTGGTTTCAGGATAATGGGTGTTTAATTTGGATTCTCTTTTGGGCTCCTTTCGTAAAAATTATGAGCTAGCTACACTAATTTGTAGGAAGATCACGTTTTTGTCTTTGTATGTATTTTGACTCTTCCATTGTGTCGCTTCGTCTGATAGAATACTTAGAGCTCAGACTCTATTAATCAGTAGCATTACTCATGTAATTGTTGAGAGAATGCATACTGTTGCCCAAACACTTATTCACATCAATGTTTTGGCCAATTATTTTAAAAGCCAGCTGGGATGGGACAGAACTTTCTTTATCAATCAGTTTTTTTTATTTCTTTTCCATTAATGGAACTATAAATACCAGAGGCCAATGCCTTTCAACGAAAGATCTCAACATGTACTGGCTGCGCCTTGGTCTGGTTTTTCTAGTCGTTTGGCGTGTATCGGCATACGTCACAATATCACACATAGATCTGAACGCGCATGAGGAGTATGTAAAAATGATAACAAAATTTCGCAAAGGTTTGTTAACCAAAGATTTTTCCCAATATTTATTGACTGATACAAACATCCGGTCTGTCCAGAAATCTGCAGCAAAAACCCTTCTTATGGGCCATGCAAGGGAAGGTGTGCAATGTGGTACCACAATGGCTTAGGGTTTAAATGTGAGCGCTTCATCTATTCGAACTGTGGCGGCAATAAAAATCGCTTTCACACCTTTGAGGAATGCAGTAAAATGTGCACCGAACGTATTCGGCCGGCTCAAATATATGGAAATCATAGTGGTGCAGATTAGTTTAAGTCACAATTATTGTGCATTATTTACACAGCTCCCTTTAAATAAACCTTGTACACCGTACAAAAATATATGCTAGGCAAGGCAGTGGTTTTCTTCTATGTGTCCCGCCTCCTTAGTTTTTGTTTTCTGCAGCTTCATCATCTAAGAACGATGCAAACATACATACATATGTACATATGCATACATAAGTTGTAATAAGTTGTGCTTATTGAAATTGAAATCGCTCGACATTTTATTTAACTAAGCTTCATTAGATATTATAAAAACTTAATTGGTACACAGTGTTTATTTTAAAATCAGTTGTTCTTAAACTATGATCCAATATTAATATTTTATTTAGCATACTGACTTTAATAAGGGTTTATTAATATGTTTTTTAAATTAAAGTACATATGTACATAGATTGGTTTTTGGGGGGGGGGAGGGAAAAGAGAAGAGGGGGGAGGAGAAAGGGAAAAAAAAAAAAAAGAAAAAAAAAAGGAGGGGGGGGGGGGGGGGGGGGGGGGGGGGGGGGGGGGGGGGGGTGGGGGGGGGGGGGGGGGGGGGGGGGGGGGGGGGGGGGGGGGGGGGGGGGGGGGAAAAAAAAAGGGAGCCAAGAGGCGGCGCCCCCCCCCCCCCCCCCCCCAGAACGGGGGGGGGGGGGAAAAAAAAAAAAAAAAAAAAAAAAAAAAAAAAAAAAAGGGGGGAAAAAAAAAAAAAAAAAAAAAAAAAAAAAAACCCCCCCCCCCCAACCACCCAACCCACCCCCCCCCCCGGGGGGGGGGGGGGGGGGGGGGGGGGGGGGGGGGGGGAAAAAAAAAAAAAAAAAAAAAAAAAAAGGGGGTCTTTTTTTGCTTAATGGCTTTAAATGGCTTTAATGGCTTTAAACGGTGGAGTTTTGGAATTTTCTTGGGATTTTCGGGTTCAGTAAAATACTTGGAAGCTCAATTAAACAAATTTTTTTTTAAATGAAGCTTCACAAGTTGGGACATTTTAAGATTGAAATTTTAAATGAACATAATTCTACGAGTGGAATCATCGATTATCTTATGTTAATTTATTTATGTATTTTTATTTATTTATTATTTCCAGAACACTCCCGTTGACGAGATATATTCTCTGGGAATACGGTTTTAACAACCATAAAGAAGAATGCCTACAATGTAGATACATATATATTCTACAATTGAAATTAAAAAAAAAAAGTTGCATAAAAGGCTGTCCAAATTTTGTTTAAAAAAGAACCCTTTATGAGTACGACTTGCAAGAAATGGTTGGACTCAACCAATAAAAGTTTTTAAAGGACTCTGATCTTAATGCATTTAACAATAATTGCAATCAAATTCAAAAATGAAAATACGAACTGATGAGTCGCGACGCAATACATCAAAGACGCGTCGATAATATAATTTCCGCCGACTAATCGGTAACATTTGTTTTGTCCCCTAATTTCCAATTACTTTTTCATGTGAAAGTTTTCTTCCACGTTTGACAACTAATGGATGAATTTGTCTTCTTTTAACGGGGTCGCCGGAAGCGGGCGTGGCCCAGGCCCGGGCCCCGCCCGGGCGGGGACCCCGGGACAGGGGTTGCCGTTCATACAATAAAGGGAATAAATATTTAGCAGTTTTAAAGCAGTAATACTAACTTGAATATGTTTTAAAATTATATTATTTACACTTTAAATCAAAAATGTATTCCCCCGGTAATAAAAATGTTTAAATCAAAATGAAGTCTATTTAATTTCAATATTTTTTATAATTTAAATATTTCATACGACAGTTTTTTCTGAGTGTATGTATTCATGTAATGCATTTATCCCTAAAATCCCTGGTATAAAAATCTCGATACTTATTGGAATCCACAGATGGGTCGCTACATTTAAATCGCCTTCTGTTCTGATATTTGGATAAATCAATTTAATTTTATACATTTTTCTTTTGGAAGGGGGACCAGAAAAACGTTAATTATCAAAATTAGAAACCAGTTGGGAGATATTTTTACAGAAAACACCCCACTAATTGTTTTTTCTCTGACTAATGCTAATGGCCCTCTATGGTTCGAACTATAAATGATAGAAGACCAGGCAGGAGACTGTCATTGCCTTGCCGTGGGTTCTGCGAAGATCTCAAAATGTTCTGGAGGTGCCTTGCCTTTGCCTTTCTAGCCGCTTCGCTTGTGTATGTCAACAACGGAGAGACCATGGCGGGAAAAAATGGAGAGATGGATATAACCTTACGCCATGGTTTGTACAATGACATTTTTCCAGAAAAATTACTATACAAATTATGTACCACTCAGCTATTTGCAGGAAAATTCCGCGGTATGGCAGATGTAAAGGACATCGCGTTATGTGGTACTACGATGCCCTATGGGATAAATGCCAGTATTTCCTCTATTCAAACTGCGGCGGCAACCGCAATCGGTTCCACACACATGAAGAATGCGTCCAATTTTGCCACTAATGGCAATTCAACTTTAATATATGTTACTTTTATAGCCCAAACATTTCGTAAGAATAAAAACATAGAATGTACAAACAATATGAAAACAAAAAATGCATGTCTTTATGGACATTCGGAATTTCAGAGGAAACTTGTATTATCGCCTTGAAAACTTATGACCGACTTTTAGGTAGGGTAGGTAGGGACAGTAGTAGTACGAGTAGTACGATCTCCTTTGTTCAAAAGCTAAGTCCAAGCAGTCCGCCCTCAGTATATTTATTTCTGTACGGTCTGTACGGCATTGGAAACAACAGCTAAAAAAATCAAACCAAATCTGGTAGCTTCAAGGCCAGTCTTTATTTGTGCCTGGAGGTAGCCAAATTGAGTAATGCACTTCCCCATGCACTTTTCTGCACCGAAACTTTCGGATCACTTGAGATGCTAAATTTGGAATTCAGGTAGGAGTAAACTTTTTGCCTTGTAGAAACCGTCTACTTTCATTCCATGGTGGGCACTAAATGGAGTATAAATGCCAGAAGTCTGGGCCTGAGTTGGTTAATCGTTAGCAGGAATAACTCATCTCAATATGTTATGGCTGCGCATTGCAATTGTTTCTTTGGTCGCTTGGATTGTGTATGCCGCTAAGAACAATGATCCTTTTAGGGATAATTGGTTTAAGCAGATACGAGAGAAATTACACAATGGTTTGTTTCTCTAATACTCACCCCAAGAATTAACGATATACTTATGTTTACGATCCCCTCAGATGTCTGCCTCAAGCCACCTTCCTATGGCAAATGCAAGGGACATCGCTTGCTGTGGTACTTCGATTTCAAAAGGATGAAATGCGACATGTTCATCTATTCGAATTGCGGCGGTAACCAGAATCGTTTTCACAGCTTTGAGGAATGCAACGAATTTTGCCACCAACACGATCCAGATACTATCCATAAGTCCATGCAAATGAATGATTATATATTAAAGAATAAACAATAATAATAGATACGCTTAAAAATTTTAAGAATAAAATTAGCTACATATCCTACGAATTTGAGTCTATTAAAGAACTTCGAAACTCATTAAAATAGTGTTGAGTAAAACACATATATCTGTTGTTTTTGATCAAATTAGCAGAATCCTAGTGAGGACTGGTGATTTCTTTTTAAGAAGAAAATGTTTCTCAATAGATTTTATATTTTTCTTGAGCATTTGTGTGATCTAACTCAGTATGATATAAAATAGTGGATTCGACTATTATTTATTTAAAAAACATTTACATTTAAATCATATAGGGAAACTTAGGAAACTGTTTTGCAAATTTGATGACTCTGGACGATTGTAAATATTAAATGCTATAACTTTAGGGATGTTTCAGGGTAAAAGGAATGGTAAAAGAGGGTATTGCAATAATCAAATAGAACTGAAAATGATCTTAATTTTGAAGAAAATACTGTGTGCACAATTATTTATTATAGGTTAGGTTGTCCCGGACGGCCCTCACGGGGCCACGCATAGGCCAATTTGGCCCTTAGTTGTCCGGATTGGTGCGTATGGTTTCGAAATCCGTGAGGATCGAGGAGAATTTTGCAAAGGCAAGGAGTTCCGCTGGCGTCCTCTTGGATGCATCTTTCAGCGATGCCAGTACCGGGCTGCCAAGATATTTGTTTCTTGCCCTTGAGAGGGCCGGGCTTTGGCAGGTTAGATGTTGCAGGATTTCGATAGCCCCATATTCATCACATTTCCTGCACTTTCCACTGTTGGTGATGCCTAGTTTGACTGCATGTGCTGCAGCCAGGCAATGACCTGTGAGTATTCCCATTAGCATCCTACAGTCCTTCCTGAGTTTACCATTGCTCTCCTTGCACATGGTTTTCGCGATTTTGCAGTTGGTGATTCTCCTCCACCTGCTACTGGCCTGTATGTGTGCCCGCCTCTCTAGATCGCTTTGAAGCGTTCTGAGGGAGACAGGCACGTTCTCAGTCCTGTCGTTCACCAGCCCGACGCCTTCCATAGCCAGCACATCTGCTGTCTCGTTGCCTTCGATGCCCTGGTGGCTGGGAACCCAATATATCCGCACTGACTTTGTCGTGCTTAGGAAATCTAATGCCTCCCTGCTTGCCAGGACATTTTTGGAACTGACCGCTGACGACTGCATGGATCTTATCGCCGCCTGGCTGTCCACGAACAGGTTTACCACATTATGTGGGCGTTCCGTACATCGAGCAACCTCCGCCGCTTTCCGTATGGCAAAGACTTCTGCATGGAATATGCTGCATTGGTCCGGTAGCTTATAGGACAGCCTTATTTCAGGGTCTGTACAGTATATGCCCGCACCTACTCCTCCCTCCATCTGGGAGCCATCCGTGTCTATGTTTAGGTGTTCATTCTGATCCCAACTTTCTTTCCAGTCGTCGGGTCCCATGTGTACCGCTGTTTTGACGTCCAGGCAAGTTTGGGGGATCATGTAGTCAGTTATACTGATCATGTCTCGGCCTATTGAACTGTGCCCGAATCCTTTCAGCGATGTGCTGCCTTACCTGCAGTCAGTTGAGCGTGGATGTCTAGGGGCTTGATTCCGAGTATTGTTTCGAGTGCTTTTGTTGGGGTTGACCTCAGCGCCCCAGTGATGCAGAGCAGTGCCTGCCGCTGAGTTCTATCCATTAGCTTGTTGTACGTTTTCTTTTCTGTAGCCTGCCCTTTGTGCATGAGATGTGCATGCACATGTGCATGTGCATTAGCGCAATGGTGACCTTCTTCACCCTTTCCAATACATTGAGTCTACCTTGTACCTCTTGTTGAAGAGGATGAGGTCTGTCTTGTCCGCGTTGATACTGAGTCTTTTCGCGCGAAAAGGGATTCCACCAGCTGGGCGTGGACCTGTTTCCACTGCGCCGCCGTCATCTTCCCATTTTCCTCGCTGCGGTCGATCAGGGCCACGTTGAGGTGTCTCTTGGACATGTTACTCAACTTGGCCTTCTGCTTGGGCTTCTTCGTCGTAGGTTGAGGGATAACCACCTTGGGCCCGCGTTGCCGCTTGCCCGCCGGAGTGTCCTTGGCACTCTCGATCGAGCGTTGCCTTTTGGTGGCCATCATCTCCTCAACCTTATTGGCGAATTCATCTGAGGCAGCTGCGCGTAGTGAAGACGCCCCTCTTCTACCTTTTGCTCAGCCCAGGCTGACTTCTGGACTTTGGACTTCTCCTCTTGGGAGATGTCCTCTTTGCCTTGTAGCCGGCTTCGGATTTTAAGGGCCGCCTTGTATTGAGCCGTAGCCTTCATCCCCTCTTTAGAACGCTTCGGCCCTTCCCTACGCAGGGAGCTGGTACCTGGTTCAGGCGAGCGGAGAAGACTCTCTTCTTCCGTTCTGCTTACGCTGAGCACGCTCTCCAGGTCCGAGACTGTTTCGACCAAGGCACCCGTGCGGCTCATCTTGCAGAGAGTCGTTTTGGTGGCAGTAGCTTTGAAACTAATATCGACTCTCCTCTATTCACTCATTGTATCATCATTATTTTTTCTCTGAAAACTGTATATAACAGAGGTCATTCAGCTCAAAATATATAGAATATATAGAAACTCTTGATCTTTATGTATGTATAAGCTATTGCACTCGAAGAATACCTTTCTCTTTGGCTTATGAATCTGAGGTGCCATGACAACGAGTACAATTTCTGCTTGATGAATCGTTAATCGGTGTGTACCCAATGACTCTCCCACATCAAAGTTTCGGATCACCTCGTTTGTTAAATTTAGAAGCCAGGTAGAGGAAAGTATTCTTGATGAGACATTCATCTTTATTTTCATTGACGGCGAGTATAAATGCCCGAGTCTGGCCCTAAGTGGCTCATTGGCTTGCTGCGGGTGCTGAGAAGGTTTCAATATGTTTTGGCTGCGCATTGCTCTTGTTTCTCTAGTCGCACGGCTTGTGTATGCGCAACGCGAAAATGTGTTGCCAGGTAAGATTTTTCGATTTAATAACAAAAACATCAAAGGTTTGTTTTTCTGAGAATTTTCCAAAAAGTTTGTCAAAAAGATAATAGAATTTTCCGATCCGGTCAGATGTTTGCCTACTGGAACCGTCCTATGGCACATGCAAGGGACATCGGTCGATGTGGTACTACGATACAGAAAAGAATAAATGCGATTTATTCGTCTATTCGAACTGTGGTGGCAACGAAAATCGCTTCAACACCTATACGAAATGCGACAGGCTCTGCAACAAGCACAGGATTGTACGAGTTAGTTAGTTTATCATGGCGTAAACTGGAATGTAACTGGAATTTAACTGGAATGATGAAATACAAAATTTGGGATTGTGCACTATATACCTACTAATTAAAAAATACAAAATAAATGTATACAAAAATTTATGTCTAGCCAAGCGCGTGACTCCATTTGCAAGAACAGCTTAATTTTATCAACATTAAGAGCTCTGTGCATTTAGAAGCCATCTGGAAGACATTTTTTTGTAGAGAAAACAAACCACTAATTATTTTCATTGTGCTGACTAATTGGCTTTTTTATGGGTGGCACTATATATGTAGAAGCCCGTGTCTGAGTCTGTCATTGCCTTGCTGTGGGTTCTACAAAGATCTCAAAATGCACTGGATGCGCCTTGTTCTGGTTTTTCTAGTCGCTTCACTTGTGTATGCCGAAAAAGAAGAACAGGAAGAGGAAACGGAGAAACGCGAAAGACTAAAACGTTTCGGTTTGTCATCCTGAAATTTTCCACAAAAATGTATCATAAATTGTTCTGTTTTGCACAGCTATCTGCGCCCTGCGACCTGCCTATGGCAATTGCAGGGGACGTCGGTCACTGTGGACCTATAATATCTACCGACAAGTATGCGAGCAGTTCACATATTCGAACTGCGGCGGCAATCCAAATCGCTTCCACAGCGATGAGCAGTGCATGAAATTTTGTAAAGGATAAGTATATGTTAGATGCTAAATACAATTAGAAATTTAGTTAAAATCAAAAGATTTCTATATAAATGTATATGTTAAATTTCGAATTACAAGAATATCGTTCCTAAGAATTGGAGAACTCTAGCTGAAAAATATCGTTGGACTTGTTGAACTAGTTCATTGTTTCTGTATTAAGCCGTCATTTATTTCAATTAGGCGGGCCCGCTGCGTTGGGGAAAACTAACCTATAAATACCCCCAACATCTGTTGCACTTCAGTCCAGTCGACACTCTGACCTTCTGGGAGAAAATAGAAAATATGAGATTTTCTCGACCATTACTTGGACTACTGACCGTGCTGGTTGCAATGATTCAGTTTCAGTATGGTTTTGCCCGTGATCCGTTGAAGACGAGTAAGATATCAGGGTATAAGTATCAGGGATCAAGGATATAAATAAATAACGCTGTGCCTTCATACAGGGATTTGTGCAATGCGTGCCGAATATGGAAGATGCCATGGACATACAATGGTCTGGGCCTACAGTACAAATAATAATGAATGTCTTCAATTCACTTACTCAAACTGTGGTGGAAATCGGAATCGTTTTTCTACTTATGAGGAATGTGTAATGACTTGTGTGGTGTTTGAAAAGAATGATGACTATCCATCACCATATGTAATATAAATGATATTATTTTCAATAAACATATATTCATATAAAAAGCTAAGTAACTTTTTAAGTGGCTTAAATTAACTATACGGGTGTTAAATGGATAGACAGGTAAAAACTCGTTACGACTGCAGCTGAAACATCTTACATATGTAGATGCAGATTAATTCAACATCTTACATTTAAAGTTTCCTGTAAAACTCTGCGAAACACTTACACTCAAAGTTTATTATAGTATTTCTTTCACTTAGAACTTTCTCATTAATGCTGGCTAATGCATTACAGATCCATCACATACCCTTTTAGCCGTTTCTTTTTTACTGCTTTTAAGTTTCCTTTCAAAACTCTAAAATAATTGTGTTGTATTGTAAAACTAATATTTTTTTCTCTAGTTTGGCCTTACATCAGAGCCATGCAGATGTTCTCCTATTGCCCCCTAACTCGTTTCAAATAAGTACTTGGTTTAATAGACCCAAACACATTTTCTTTCGTAACCAAAATGAATTCATTGTTACCCATAAATAGGCCAAAAACATCTGAAATTCAGTTCATTTCACATTCAGAGTTTCAAAGCCGAAAGATGCGAATGTTCAAAGTTTTACTTGGCCTAATGGCCGTTCTTGTGGTAGCGGTTGAGTTTGTAGCCAGCGATACATTGAGAAAACGTGAACTCTTATATAAATATGTAAAGGATGAAGGATTGATGATGTAATTTACTATAGGGATCTGTGCGCTACGTCCCGAATATGGAGAATGCAAAGGACATCGCATGCTGTGGGCCTACGATCCGTATAAAAGAGAATGCCGTCAATTTATATACTCTAACTGTGGCGGCAATCGGAACCGATTCTCTACCGAACGACATTGCTATGAGACATGTCAGGATTATATGTATGTAGAAGTCTCAGGCCAAATGGTGCCGGTTGAGAGACCTTAGAATATTTATTATTTTACTCATTAAACTGAACTAAACGATGTGAATAAAGGCTTTAATTGCTTCGACCATTTCGACCACTTTCAGTGCACGCGTTATGTTGGCGTCTGGCGGTTTTTTTGGTACAAATCTTAACAGGCACCCAGCATTCGGATTATCAGCGCAGCAATGGCAAAAAGCTCTTGTCCAGTATTGCTTTCTCTTACTCATTCACATACACACACATACCCATGCATGTACAGTCACCCACACACATTAAAATGGGGGTTAGCTGGGACACATTCGTTTGTCAAGGGCTGGGCAAACATTTCGTTGCTTGCTGGCATTTGGAACAGGGTAACAGCTTTCAAAGCAGCCGCCACACTCTCAGCTGCGCTGCACTCGAAGCGAAATGAAAGCTCACGAAAAATGTTGTTGGCCATTATACGCATTAATCGTAAAATACAAGGGTATATTGGGTTTTTGCCTCTATTTGCAAAAGGCTGGAGAAAAAGTTTTCGAGTTTTTCACTGGTACAAAAGCAGTGTCTAAAAGCTGACGAAATTGCTTGTCAACGATAGATCTATACTACATATTTTTATTGATATTTGAATTGACATACTTCTACTTGCTATAAGATTACTATCTCTAGAGGAGTACGCAATTAATAAATCTATCTGAATCTATGGTATCCAAAGGTCGTATTATTAACTGAATCGTAACTTGTGGGTTTTTTGTATGTACTTTGTTTTGTGCTTTGCAGTTAAAGGCATAAATCAGTTGGTGGAAGAGGGCAAAATGTGGAAGTTTACAGGTTGACCCCTTTCCTCTCCTCTCCCTCCTCACCGCATCTCATTCTCCATTCCCCAGCTCCGCGTTATACGCAAAAGCACATTACGAGCATACAAGAAATGGCAATGGCAATGGCGAATAGCGAAATCAAAGAATAAAGTCACGCAATTTCAATTACAAATAAACGCACATCCAGAGAAATGGCAAATGGTACTGTGCAGAAAAGAGCGATAGGAGGGTGGGGAGTCATGAAGGCAACGTTATATACCCGTACATATCCCCATGACTATAGTAATAATAATAGTAATAATAATAATAATGAAATTGTGATAAGCTGTGCGCCACAAATTGCACGCAAGTGAGACGGAGAGAGACAATAACTTAAACCGTTAAGCGGAAGATGAAGCATCAAATGCAGCCAGCCGCCAGCCGCCAGCCGCCTAGCGATGGATACGTGACACGATGTCGTGACACTACTTATCATCATGGAAATTATGGAAAAAGTTTTTGCTTAATGCTTTCAGTTTAATATGAAAATAGTTTAAGCATTTTTTATTTAAAACTTTTTTTTTTTTACTATTTTTCTTTTAATCTATCCAAAAATTTCCTTCTTTACTTCAACCAAATACCACCACTAGTATGATGATGATGGTACAATGCTCAGGTCCCAGGTTGCTCAAAGCGTCGTCATTCTGGCTGGACAGACTCTTTGCCTATCCTGTTCAATGATGCCTGGCCACTTTTGACGCATGCGCGCATTTTGTTGCAGGCAACATTAGAGCATGAGTGCGGCTGGCCTGGGGTTCGGTCTGAGCTGTGGTGTGGTGTGGTGTTGGCCAATGCCAATTAATATTCGCATGATCAAATGGTTAACGCATTTAGCCTTATAAAAAACCAACAAGACATCGCCTGCTCGTCCGTACCGCAAACCGGCTCACATTAAACTCGCATTTACGCGTATGCCTTTGTGTAACTGATCGCGCGCGCTCTCCCTCTCTACATCTCTGTCCCTCTGTGTAGCTGTCTCGTTCTGCCATGGGGAGGCCAGTGTGGGAAAGTGCGCCTTAATTGACATTATGAGGCGTTTAAATGGGGAGACCTGACCCGTGCAAGAGTTAAACAACTTGTGGCTTCAGTTAATTATGTATTTATTTAGTATTCTCCATCAATTTCGTTTTTTTCTCCTTTTGTAATTTGTATATATTTCTCTTTTTTATAGGGGGGTTTTTGATCTTCGGATGATCGTCAGCTTTCAATTTGTTGTATATTGTATATATGTATGTACGTTTGTATAGATTGGTTTTGTTTTTCTTATTAAATTTCATTAGTTATGGGCTAGAATATGATTTCGCATATGGTTTATTAAAATTGATTTATATCTGGGGGAGGAGC
Source organism: Drosophila obscura (assembly GCF_018151105.1). Classification (NCBI taxonomy): domain Eukaryota; kingdom Metazoa; phylum Arthropoda; class Insecta; order Diptera; family Drosophilidae; genus Drosophila; species Drosophila obscura. Next base: position 2,952,644 of record NW_024542781.1, on the reverse strand, counting down.
GTGTTGTCTGTATGGCATAACAATCTATTCAGTTGCCCAAGAGAAATTGGATTAAGATGATCTTTAATTATCTTCGTTTTTGTATTGATTAGGTAGGTACTTAATGGAATCTGTTGTACCAGAAGCAGGCTAACATTTAAAGCATTTGCGTACATCGATAGAGTAGAATCATTACGAGAATAAATTATGCATACAATTGCTAAATAAAATATCAACTCAAGAGAATGATTGAGAGGATAACAACAACAAGGCCTGGCCTTAAACCAAATCAGAAATGTTTCACAATTTAACAACTAAGGGACTAGTTAAAAACTCCATTCCTTTTAAAAATTCGTAAAATATGCTCCAAAAAAGATACTTAAAATGTATGCACTCGTGCACACATACATAAATTACTCTTCACATCGATGTAGTCAATTTACATTAATGATGATTTTGTAAGCAACAATATGCTTATAACTTGATGCGTTGTCTGTACTTTGATTTGATTCGATTAGCTTAAATATTCAATTAAAAATTATATAACAACACACGCATACATATCGGTATTAGGTATTAGTCGTATGTATATAGTATATAGAGTAAATGTCGATTAGCCAATAGATTATGCATAGATCTCCATGAATGCGGGATATGATTTTTGCATTGCTTGTATTTTCATTTTCATTTTAATTTCAATTTCAATTCAATTCTTTGTTTTGTCCTATTTGAAATATGCAGCATTCAACATCGATAAAATTGTTTAATAAGCCAATATATATTTTTTTAAATTTGTTTTTGTGATTCTCAATGTTGTTTTTGTTTTGTTTATCTTTTTAAAAATTTGCTAAAACATTTTCATATATTTTGTTGGTATTTTTGTTTTGTTTACTTTGTAAATGCAATTATTTTTATATGCTTGGTTTTCAAGGGGGGAAAAATTCAAAATGCATCTAATGATAATCTCCATACGAAAGAAAGCTGTTTGGTTTTTTTGTTTTTTTTTTCATCGTTTGTGGAAGTTTTGAAGCTCGAAAAAAGCCTTGTGTATTTGTTGTGCGTTTCTCTTACATTGAAAAAAATTGTGCCTTTTGTTAAGAGTCTTTTTGTTCGTTCTTTTGTAGTTTTGTAGTTGTTCTTTGGCCATTCGAAAATGTTTTTGTTTTTGGTTTTTTGTTTTTTGTTTTCTTTAAATAACATTTCGTATAAAATGCAAGAACTACGATCTGGAAGTTATGTAGCTACCATCTCACGGAAAATTCCATCTAACTAGAGCTTGAACAGGGCCCCGTAGTTGGTGAGGCAAAGTAGTTTGGAGCAGAGACTGCGACTGCGACTGTGTTTGGGATTGTGACTGAGATTTAGATTGAGACTGCGACCTGGCCTGAGTGGTGCCGGTGTGGGTTCCTTTGCTTGGGCTTGAACTGCAGCCAGGTCCTCGCTCTATTTCCCACCACAGTACTCGCCCAGCAGCATGCCATTATCCAGGAGCAGCGCTGGCGTGGCGGCAATCCCATCACGCAGCGCCAACTGGTAGGCTACCTCGAAGGCCTGTCCCAGCGTCAGTATAATCTCACTTGCCAGATCCTGCGTGGCGAAATAGGAGATGTTCAGCAAGGAGAGTTCACGCTTGAGTTATTTTGTACCTGTTTTACTTACTGTGCTTTGGACCTGAAACACATGGCAGTAGTGCAGATCCTGCTCTTTGGTGATGTAGGCAAAGTGTCGCAGATCCTCCGAGTCCTGGCAGGCGCAGTTGATGTTCTGTATCTCATGCTCGCAAATGATGCGCTGAAGATATGTCAAGGAATATCCATATAAGGATAGTAAAGTATAGCTCGCTCTCTGTGAGGGACTTACCTTGCTGCTCACATCGACGAACTCTACACCGCGATGACTGATGGCCAGGGAGAGCGGTGACCCCGATTTGCCTTCACCTTCCCCAGAGGATTTCAGCTTTTGTATGGACTTCTTAGTGGACTCTGTGCCACGTAGTTCTTTCACAACCGTTGAGCCGAGGTACTGTAAAGATATGTATGTATATTCCTTGGTTTTAGTTTGCCCTTGATAGGATGCCTGAAGAGCAAACCCACCTGGACCTCGTAATTGATGTGCTCGTTGAGCAAAGTCTGCGCCGAGTGGCGCCATTCGGTGGTCCGGAGATTGGCTGGCAGACCCAGCAGCAGCTCTGAGGGTGCCCGTATGTGGAGTGGAGCAGTGGCTGGCACAGCTTTCCTCGCCGGAGGAGCCGGTGGTGGTGGTGCAGGGCTTCAGCAGATATGAATGATGTAAATGAGAAGTATTCCTTTTGGATATACGAGAACGAAACTCATTCTTACCGACTCTTGCGATAGCCCGTTATGGAATTGCGATGCTGCACAGGATTGGGGGGTATCCTGGGTGCCACCACCTCCTTGTTGCCATTGCCGTTCGTTGCCAGCTGATTGGTTTCGTTGTTCTCGCCCAGCGGCGTCTTCAGGGACGCCTTGGAGTCGCTGTCCCGCATCTGTCGGATGTAGGCCAGGGACTGCAGGATGCGTCTGCGGTGGCCCAGCTTGTTGATCTCCAGAACCGTCTGCAGCTCCACATCCCACACACCGCACACGCTCTCAATGGTGTTGTACAGATGTTTGCTATACGAGATTTGGATCGATTTGAATGGATAATGCTTGGGAATCGGCATGCAGCTTACTTGAAGAACTCCAGGTACTCGGGCAGGGCGATGCTGTGGAGCCACTGCTGGAGCGTGGCGACGCCCTGTTGCTTGTTCTCCTGCTGCGTTTTGATGGGCACCTGCGGCTGGAACTCAGCAGGCGGCAGGGTCTGGACAAAGCGCAGCAGCTTCGGTGCATCTCGTTCGGGAATGTGCAGCAAGGGAATGTCCGGCTCCTCGAAGACATTGTGCTGAAGCGAACATCATGAAGATTGAGATTAAGATTGGACAAAACTGAGCCGAAACTTACCACGAATTTGTAGCTATCATAGCCATTCTCGAAGAGCATCCGCTCCAGATGCAGCAGTCCGGCGTTGCGCAGACGCGTGGCCAATTCCCGACGCTCGTTGGGCACCTCCATGTCCTCGAAATCCAGCTCAATGTCGTGTGTGGGCGTGATGCTGGTGTTGAGGATGCCGCTGCCAAAGTTCTCAATTATCTCCGAGATCTTCTTGCGCGCCTCCTCCGCATTGAAGGGGCTCAGCAGGTTGATCGAATTCCGTGTGGCCGCCGAGTGCCCGCTTCCCGGAGACTTGGCAGGGGATTTTCCAGCCGATTTTGTGGGCGATTTTGAGGGCGAACGGCGAGGTGCCAAGGGAGCAGCCGGCACATCCGTTGCCGAGTTGCCATTGGCCTCCAGCGTTTGAGGTGACGGCTGCTGCTGCTGCGCTTGATTAGTGGGCGTCGTCGGGGGCTTGATGAACTTTCTCTCCGGAACAGCTGGCTTGGTGGGCAATGGAGGACGCTCACGGGGTAGGGGGCTGCTGCTGCTGTGGCTTTCCCTCCTCTGGGACCTGTACGAGCACCTGCACCGTAGGATGCAGCTCTCTAGGCTGTGTGGCAGCTCCCTTGAGCAGACCCGCAAAGGGCACATCACTCACAAACTCCTCCACATAGTCCGTCGAGTGGGACAGGCTGTGGTCCGAGGAGCAGGAAATGCTCGAGCTCAGTGAGCCCGAAGAGGGGGCCGGACAACGGGGCACCACTGTCACCGCGTCATCGTAGTCGTAGCCGGGCGTGCCCAGCGTCGGCAGTAGCTTCGATGGCGATGATCCCGTCTCGATCATCAGCTGCTGTGCCGCCTGCAGCTGCAGCAGGGCCGAGCGACGCTTGTACTCCTGACTCAACGGACGTATCCTTTCGTGGATGGTGCGCTCCGCTTGGCTGGAGCTGGGCGGCGGATGATCCGGCGTCGGTGGCTGCTTGTAGTGGGTGGGACTGCTGGGTATCTGCTGCTTGGCCTCGCAGTTCTCATCGGCGGCACCACTCGACTTGTTGGCCACATTGGCGCTGTGATAGAACGAACATAAAGTATCTCTTGGCTGTTCCTGTAAAGGTTATCCCCACCTGCTGTTCCGATTCCGCTTGAGCTTTCGGTTGGGATTGTACGACTTGAGGGTGGCACTCTCGCAGGACTTGAGCAGCTCCTTGGACAGCTTGGTGGCCGCACTTCGCGGTGCCGGAATGGGGCGCTTCATGGAGCTGGTGGCTGGCGACTCTCCGCTCGAGTTCGGGAGACTTGTCTCGCTGTTCAGCTCCGAGCTGCTGCACTGCCGATCCAGCATGTCATCTGCAAGATTATCTTTATGAGCCGTGCATCAGAGGAGCTCTTAGTAGCTCTACTTACTGCTGGAACTGAGGCTCACTCCCCCGGCTATGGCTGAGCGCGTACTCTGCCTGGCACTGGCATAGAGCCGATCGCTTCGTTGTCTTTCCCTCAGCTGCGTCTCATCGAAGCTCATGCCACCGACACTGCCATGGCTCTGATGGGAGTACGGACTGTCGGTGGGTGGCGGACGCCGCAGATGCTGCTGCTGCTGCTGTCCCTGGCTGGAGCTGGGGGAGCTGTAGCTGAACTGCTGGCCCGATCCGGCATGTGTGGGCGATACGGAGAGATTCCGGCGCGGCGGCTTCTTCGGCGGACCAGCCGGGGCAAAGGTGCTCATCTGCAGGGGCTGGCCCCCAACGCCACCGGTGGAGCAGCGGGATCGAGGCGACACCGAAGCCGGCTCAAAGCTGCTCAGCGACGAGGAAGGACTCACACTGTAGCCCCCAACAATTTCTCTATAGCAAAAAAAAAAAAAACAAGAGAGAAATCAGATAGGAGCAATCCAAAGTAAACCCATCTCCTACTTACATCTGGCTGTGCAGCGGCGAGTGGGCGTTGAGATCCTGGTAGAAACGATCGTCTGGTTGCAGGGCGCTGTCCAGGGACTTGCCTCCATTGTAGGTGCCACCCCCATTGCCGGCACTCAGACGCTGCTTGCTGTAGCCCGACTGCTGCATGGAGTGCGAGTGGTTCAGCAAGTGGTTGTTCGAGTTGAAGTGGTAGTGATTGCTGCTGTGCTGCGACTGCGGCTGCTTTATCTGGCCACCTCGCCCTGAGTGCGGTGGCGGCCCCGTGTGCTGTCTGTATATAACCTCATCAACCTCATCGGTGTCCATTTGGTGGCGAAAGTCTGCACGAAAGACAACAAAATTCTTGTATTAAAAAAATAATTTTAAAAATAAAAATTAAAATATACAAAAACAACAAAAGAAAACCAACACATTAATAGCACGAGACAAAATTTAGGTTGTGGGCCGTGATGAGTAGATCACTTCCTCATACTTAGAATTTGCAATATACCCACAAAATATTTTTTAAAAATTAAAAGAACAGAAATTCGATGACTGTTTGCATTTTCATAATTTTTGCTCAGAACATGCAGTGCGGATATCCACAAAAAGTAATAGATTGACAAGAAAATGTTAGTACCCTTCACAGGATTTTTGATTCGTGGTAATAGAATGGATATATCTGAAGATATAGCGACTCAAAATTTAAGTTTTCTATATTTTCTAATGTTTCTTCAACTTTGGCATTAAAAAAATTTTTTTTTTGTATGGAATGGTATTATTTTTACACATGAACTTTCTAGTGCCATCTGATTCGTTGGGGGGGGCAAAAACAAATTAGCTACTATCAATTATAATTATTTATTATATTAATTAAGTCTAGTGTCTTCCAATAATAATTTGTTTGTAAACTTTGTAGTGATAAAAAGGATTAATAAAAAATAAAAAAATAAATACTGAGACTATGCGGACAAAGGGATCCCACTTAGTTCGGAAAACAGATTACTACAGTTCTTGGAACGTCATGAAAACAACTTGATCTTGCACCACACAGATACATATACTTGAGGATCAAAGTGGAATGGACCTAGCACTTATCGCACCATATGTGGTTGGTCTCCCACACGATTGGGGTCAACAGTGTTTATGTGGCGTTGCGTTCAGATAACTGCACACTCGATAAGTGCAAATGATTAATTGGCGGTTAGGTAAGCATAAATTATACATATATCTTAAAGTTGATTCAGTTTGTGGATTACTCATACGCACTGTTGATCACTGCCACTATATGCTTGGTCACATGCGGCGGAAACTCGCGCAGAATGTCCAGGGCAGTGCGTCCTTCGTTGTCGGTGGCTGATAAATCGATGCCAGCCCTCAGCAGAGTCCTCACAACATTCTCCTTGCCGCACAGCGACGCCTCGTGCAGGGCCGTGCCCGAGGGCGTCAGCAAATTGACACTGACGCCCGCCGCCAGCAGCACCTCCACGACGCTCTTGTGTCCGTTGCGACTGGCCAGGTGCAGACAGGTGTGTGGGAAGATGGTCCGGCTGGGGGAGGCCGGAGACGAGGGCGATGGTGTACCCCTTTCCATGGCCGCCAGGTGGGCGATCAGCTCGGGATGGGCTCGAATCAGCATTTGGACCGCCTGCAGGCGACCGTACTGGGCGGCCAGATCTAGGGGTGTTTCTCCCCGAGAGTTGCGCATATTGGGGTCCGCGTCGTGGCCCAGTAGCAGAGCCAGGGCACCGGTGTGTCCATGCTGGGCGGCACAGTGCAGCGGCGTCTCCTGCTCAATGGTCTGCAGATTGGCACTGGCCGGTCGATAGGGATGCGTGAGGAGCAGTCGCACAATGTCCGTCTCACCGGCCCAGGCGGCCAGATGAAGGGGCGATGAGCCACGAGTGTCCGGAAGATTGGGCGAGGCATCGTGGGCGAGCAGCAGCCTCACTATATCCTCGTGGCCATTGAGGCAGGCATGATGGAGGGCCGAGTAGCCGCCGCTGTCCTGTACATTGACGCCAGTGCCGCGGCGCAGGCTGGCCAGAGGCCCCGCCCTTTTAGCCTTCTGTGTGAGGACCTTCTCGATGTGGCTGATGTTGCCGTTGCGCGCCGCCTCCAGGAACTCCTGATCCTTGCCCATTGTCGCTGGATGTGAGGCTGTAAACAGGCTGTAAATGGATTCTCGTTAATGGACTTTCCTACACTCTTAATCGCTGACAGGTTTCAAGGACCAGCCCTCTGGCCCCTCTACCCCTCTCCCCCTCTGGCCAGAGTTGCTGATTTGCTGCAAATGAATTATGACTGTCAAGTGTGCTTCATTAAAACGCCGGCGGCTTTGTGTTAGGTCGCCTTTTCTCTAATGACTTTTAGCATGTCTTTCCATTTAGGCTCGCACCCACACCCACACCCACATCCACACCCACATCCACACCCATCCCCATCCAGCAGCCACACACACACAGTCAGCTTTTCCACCCACTCAGGGGATGCCATTAAAAAAATTGCACAATAAGACACCAGAGTGGGGTTGGTGGGGGTCGCACAGCGAGTGGAGCCTTGCTTGTTCCTGATGAAGTGCTTTTCACGCGCTGGAATATCTTCGAGTATCTTTGATATGTACTACGTGACACAGTCGAGTCGTGCACCATGGGAGTCAAATGCCATTCTCACATATCAAATCTGTGATATAAAATTCTCTCAGCAATGTTTACAGTTGATAAGAAAGCAAGAAGGTGATAGAAAGTAGTGGGAATTCATCGGAAATAACAGAAATCAACCAATCAGAGTATTTTCAGTTGTTCAGATTTGTTTTATCTACTGAGAATTGCTGCTGGAATTGCTGGGAAAACCCACATTTTTGTGTTCACAATTAAGGCTGTACTACACGTACATATGACGTGTAAAAAATATATATATATAAATATATATAGGCCTTGCAAAGATAACGTAGGTATATATACATACATTTATGTATTTCTGGAGTCATCGTTGCGGTGTTTATTTGTTTTTCCCCACAATATACAGACAGATGTGTGATAATGCTAACCTGCCACACCATATATACGTAGTATTCGATTTCTGTTTCAAAGAGAAATGCATCCGATGCAAACTATAGCCAAATGGCAGAGTGTGAAATATTAAATTGCACAAAACATTCACATTGCTAAATGATATGAAATGATCAGGGAAAATTCTTATATGGCTCATGAGACTTTGCCCCATTGTGCAGATGTATGGAATGGAGGTATGGGGCTCTGACTCCGCAACATGATAACGCACGTTGTGTGCGCCTAAAAGCAGGCTGCCCGTCGTCTCGTCGTGTCCTGTGTAGTCGTGTTGTGTCGTGTCGTCTGCCCTGCCACTTTTCAATGCTTCAATGAGATAAATACTCGGGCAAGGCTGCAACAGATAATCACCTGCTTACACGCACATGCAGGGACACTCTTACACACACTCCCACACACACACACACAGACAAATAAACAGCCACAAGCAGCCACAAACATGGATATGTACATGTATCATTTATCATACTATATACTATAAAATTCAACAAAAGGTAGGTTAGGCACATCCTGCAGAGGGAGGGGTGCAAAGAGAGAGAGAGAGACCCAGAGAGAGTTGTATAGAGTGCGCCTGCTCTGCCGCGCCCACCACCGACTAAGCTTTGTGCTCCACTCCCCACATACTACTCGTACTATGCTACCCCTCTGGAGTCCTTCTTTCCTCTCCCCACCATCCCCTGGCTATTCATAATTTTTCGCCAGCCAACTCTGAGGCGTGTCAGGAGCAGCAGTTGGTGGGCGGGACGGGTCGGGGGTTACGGAGGATGCGTTTAGACCAGGCCAAAGAAAGGCAACGGAAATTGAGGCACATTAGAAGCAGCAGCTTGACACCAGAGCAACAACAGCAGCAACGACAAATGTCAATTGGCAGTAGTTTGCATATCTCCTCCCCACCCCTTCCCACCCACACACAGCGAGACCCCGCACATAATTGGGTCAAAGGATATTGACCCTAAGCAGCTATAAAGCTATTGCCAGACACCAGACAATGTGAATGCATATATAGAAAACGTATCTGCCAGATACTCGTACTCTCCGGGTGTAATCCAATGCGAAAACGTTGACAGTTTGTCTGGTAAATCATTTCCGGTGGTGTCTGTCCGAATTGTCTGTTCATTCATTTGTGAAACTCGGGGAACACAGACACACAACACACAGACAGACACACTTACATACACATTTGTTATTGGCATTTTCGGTTAGTGCACTTAAAAGGCGTGTACTCTCGTACTACCATATACACACACGCAAACACACACTCACAGCTGGAAATACACACACACACACGCACTCTGAGATACAATCACAGCCACTTGGCAGATACATTTTCAGGCTTGCAAGACAAACAATTTTCGCTTTTCGTTGATTTCTTTTGCATCTACCTTTTTCGCTTAGTTTATTTGGGAAGTATTATTATTTCTATTTGTCTTAATACGGTACGAGCATATACGCGAGTGTGTGTGAGTTTTGGAGACTTTCGTTTCGTGGGGGCGGACCGTTGAGTGCTGGGGCTGGGACTGACTTTTCACGTCTTGTTTAATTTAATAAATTTTGTCATTTGATTTCGTTTCGTTTCGTTTCACTGGGAATTCAATTATATTCATTTGCTTGGTTTCATGCATGCTGCAGCATGCCCCGTCCTCGTCGTCGTCCGCTTCCAGCAAACATCTCTAGCACATTTTCCCATTTGACGAGAATGGTTGGGTCCGGTCCGTACGCCTCTCAATTGTCGATTCCCCGATTCCGATTCAGATTCAGATTCCGCCCTACGATACCAATTTCCGACTCCGTTCCGACTGCACAACTCTAGTCTGCGACAGCGACTGGGTCTCGCTCTGGGTCTGGGTCTGGCGTTAGTTCCGTAATAATTTCGCTCTCCGTGGGCACTCCGCTCCGTAGTGCTCTGCTCTGCTCTGCTCTTCTCTGCCCTTCTCTGCCCCTGCCACTGCCACCATGCGTCGTGCACTTTGGCTCTTGTGTGCAATGTATATCCGTCCCATCCGCTCGGGAGACGACACCAATGAAAGTTTTTCTTTTTATAACAATGTTTCTCTGTATTTTTCTCTGTTTTGTTCATGGGAATACAATACATTTTGGTTATGGTTTGCCTTTTGCACCGCTCCGCGCTTTCACTCGATTGTTTTGCCTTCTAGATGCGGGCGAAAGAGCGGGGAAAGTATACGGAGAGAGTGCTCGGAGTGAGTCGGAGAGCCAGAGAGAAATTTAGAGACAGAGAGAGAGGGAGAGCGCTCTGAGAATAAATACAGTTTTGTTTGTGTTTATTTAGACGATAATACGCTTTTGTTTACGTATTTTGATGTGCAAAACTGACAGACGCACAGCCAAAGAGAGCGAGGTAGATGGAGAAAGCACAGCACAGAGCAGAGATGCAGAGTGTAAGAATGTTAAAAATAGTTGCAGCTTTTCTTCACATTGCTGTAATCACACTGCTGGAGGAATGCAGTGCAGTGCAGCGGCAAAGGGAACAGAACCAACGCCTTGACTTGCCCCGATGTTGCCATGCATAAAAATAAATGTTCTATCTCTGGAATAAATTGTATTGGATTACCACAACGATCGATCGATCTGTTCGTGCAGTTGATAAATGATCCGACAAAGAATTTCCGATGGTATGCACAGTGTGTGGGTGTGAGAGGTGTTGAGTAAGTGCCGATCTGTTGTATATCTCTGGCAGATCTGGCACTTCGGGGAGTTGTTAGTTTATTATTGAAACTGTTAGATATATGTATGTATGTATGTATGCAGGGGAACACCCATGGCTAATGTTCAGTGAGAGTAAGGGAAATATCCGCCTAAGAAAATTGGTTGAGGGACTCTTAAAAGTGATATTCTTATGGTACAAGGAATAATTAGGAATAATATTTAAGGAATAATTGGCTGTTCGACATAAAAAACTGATTGAGCAACTTATGGAACTATAGAAATTTCTAAGTAAACTTAGCGAATTGTTGGAAAAACAAAGTACAAATTCATCTTTGATCGTATTTATTTAGTTCTCTTTTTATATTTTACTATTATGAAAAATTATGGAATTTATGCTTACATCATACATTAAAGGAGAACTTTCACTGTAGATTGTTTAAAGAGCACTTGCCAAAACGGAAATGTTCAAAGTTCCTCCAGCAACAATTTCTATGTCGTACAAGTAGCACAAAGATACACGCACTCACATATAGCCCGACCAACTGGCCAAATCTAAGATCATAAAATGTTATACGAGCGTACCCTATACAAGCAACAACAGTAACAACAGTAAATACTCTGGTTGTAAACAAAATACGAGTATGAGTAACTTTTCTTCTCTTTTCCCTTTCCTCTGCACTTGTTGTTGTTCTTTGCTTTATTTGTTGGCCCACTGAGCTTTTGCCTGCTTATCTTTCTCTCTCTCTCTGATTTTGTCACTCAACAGTATTTACTTTTCTCTGCTATGCTTTCGCTCTCTCTATCTGTCTCTCTTTGAATGACACATGCGCCGCCCAGAAACTTTCTTATCAGTGTGTTTTTGCTGTGGGCCAAGCAAAGCTTTGCTTTTGTTTGGTGGGAAGCTTTGCTTTCCGATCAGCTGTTTGATAAGAGCCGCCGCCATTTAACCCTTGGTTGGCCCTGTGCCATGAGCTTTGGCCGTCGTACCCATGCAGATGTTGTTGTGCAATGACATGGACATGGACATGAATTATGGTTCGCATGACTGGCAACGTGACTCACTTGGTCAGCCTCAGTCTCAGCCTCAGTCTCAGTCTCAGCCACAGTTGCAGTTCCAGCTTTGGCAACGTTTTGTGGGCGGACACATGCAGCGAGGCGCGCTGTTGCTGTGTTGTGGCATGCCACATCTACACATCTACAAACACACACACACACACGAACAAACAAACAAGCCCGCAAACAAATAAAATAGACAGTCGGCCAACACCTACGACTACGTCGGGGCGACCCACCGCATGACTTTTCATACTCAATTGCCGCAAATGCCACAAATATGTGTAATTGACTTGAAAATGCGCCAAGCAAATCAATCCGCACACAAGTCCACCCGCTGTCCACTCTGTCCATCCAGTGTCCGCTCTGTCCGTCCGACCTCAAGTGCAGCGCGTGAACTCATTCTCATTCGTCCGTCCGTCCAGCAGAGTGTGCGGCACGCTCCGTTCGCTCTCTGGCTGGCTGGCTGGGCTCGTTCGCTTGCTGTGTGATTGATGAATGTTGCATACATATTTTGGACGCCGTTGGCTGCCACCATTGTGTGGCATTAATGAGACACTGGCCATTTGTTTTGCCATTTTTTGTTTTGTTTTGTTTCCATTCCAGCTGTTTGCTGAAACCGAACCGAACCGACCTCTGGGTGCCTTACAAACTGTGAATTGTTTGAATGCAGCGCCCCCCACCACCCCTCTCAATGCAGATTTTCAATTGTGGAAATCGTAAAATTCTATGGTTATTATCGCACATCGATAAAGTGTGGATAGCAGTACAGCAATTAGGGGCGCATTATGTCGGCTCCAAAAATATTTGGCTGGATCTTGAGATTTAGTATCTCTCCGGCAAAGGAGAAGGAATAGATACAGATACGAGTTCGAGTCGAGTACGAGGGCAAGTACAAGCGCTAGCGGAACTGTTTATTACCATAAATAATTGTCAACGCCAGCCAAAGAAAACGTCAACTGATATACAGTCATGGCCTGGCCCGATCTCGGTTCAGTTTTGCTTTGGTTTTGGCTAGGTATTCATTTCAGTTTGCAGCACACTTGAAAGGCTCCAAGCCGACGCCGCACCCTGACGTCATTTACTGGTGGGTGCAGCAAGCAGCAGCAGCAGCGCCGGCAGCAGCGGCGGCAGCGTCAGTCGCAGTCGCAGTCGCAACATCAGCCTCCAACAACTTACGAGTATATGGCTCTCGGTTGTGGCTGTGGCCCTGCATTGCTCATAATAAAGTCATTAGATTGTACCAGTATCGTACTCGTACTCGTACAATTTTGAGGCGTTAATAGTTTAGTTCCGCTGCATTGACTGCCACAAAGCACTTCCGCATAGAACAAATTGGATATGAATTGGGGATTAGCCATGCACCACCCATAAAGCGATTCGTTTCGGGAGGGATATCCAAGTGGAAAAAAGCACACATTAAATGAGACAACTCCGATTCAACATTTTACTTCAATCAGAGGAGAACACTCTCGAGTATAGTTAATAGTTTTTTAGTTTATTCCGGCCATTCCGTTGTGGCTCCTAGACTCGGGTATGGGTCTTTGTCTCTGGCGACTTTGATTTCGTTCTCTCTGTTTATAGAGCATAATGTCTTACACTCTTCCGCAGAGGTGAAGCGATTGGTATTGCCGCCGCAGCCGCTGTAAAAATACTCTACACAGACATTGTTTTCATAATCGTAGCCGTAGACCTTTATGTTTTCCTTGCACCGGCCATAAACGGGTCGGAACAGGCAACTCTCTGTGGGCGAAAACAAATCCAGTGATGCAATTGGATAGTACTTGAAACCTCACCTTGCAGAATGGTAAAGTCTACAAATAATTTGGCGTATTTGTCAGCCGTCTCATGCTCTGGACATGCACTGAGAAGAGCCAACAGAATTGCGTACATGAGCATAGTTCAAGCTTTAATCTACTACTGATATACATCCATTGGCTAGAAGTCTGAAGTGTGTATTAAATACCTACAGCTGCAGGTGATTGATATGCCATGTGCGGATTCCTTAAGCGTAACCTGAGAAGTGCAATATTGATATTTCCAGACCATTTATTCAGTGGAAATGTACTGCTTTCCACTGCGCTTCCTTTGATGGCACACTAATTTCGTTCTCACAGAACGTCAGGCACCGAAATGATGACAGGGCCCTGAACCGATTGAAGTGCAGCCTCAAATTGAAAGATTGAGTGCGCCCAGCCAGTCAGGCAGCCAGGCAGCCAGGCAGCTAGGCAGCGAGGCAGTCCGTCATCCAGGCTGTCCATCAGTGCAGGGGCACACAGGCTGTGTCAGTCACTTGTTGCAGACAAAATGTTGCTAACGATGCTGCTGCCTGCTGCCGCTGGTCTGGCTGTAGGTCTTGGCCCGGCTTTGCTCTGCTCTCTGTGGCTATCTCGTGTCATTGTCGCACGACTCACGACGGTGATAAATAATCATCAGTCAGTCAAGTCAGTCAAGTGCCTGCTGCCCATGCTCTATGCGCTTCTAATTAAGCTCTGTGGAAATTGCACGTACTTGTAATTGCATAAAGGGTAACGGCACTTGCTGCTCTCTGTCTGGCAGTTCCTGCCCCTGGCCTGCCCCTCTCCCCGAGGCAAGAGTCCGAGGCCAAACCCATGCCCATCGATTTGGGGTCCGACTTCTTGTTATTATCGCCATCGCTGCTGTGGCTGTTTTTGGGTAGCTTGCCCCTGAGCCTCCAACTGAGCCCCATGGACTGATAGCACAAGTTGGCAATGACATTTCAATGCATTTATGATGGTTATCTTGGCCAGCAAAAGCAGAAGCCATGGCTGCTGCTGCCATGCCAATTGTCAGAGGGAAAGAGAGAGAGAGAGAGCGAGAGAGAGAGAGAGAAGGTTAAGCTGGAGCTCTCTTTCCCTGCACTGATTTAGATAAATTGCGCACGTTTTTTAAGGCAGGGCCACAGCCTCACCAGCCCCACCAGCCCCACCAGCCTTTCCTCCTCCTTCTTGTCATCCTGTTGTTGTTATCAAAACAACTTCATCAACGACTCATTGATCTTTTGGTCAGGTCGGGGTTTATTTCTTATATTTTGCGCTGGCCAGCGCTTAATTGGCCCAGTGATGGCCGTTTGATAGGCCCCATAAGCAGTTTTTAATTAGGACTGGACTGGCTAGCCACCGAACAAAGGATGCCGACCAGCTGCAGGGCTACCCACTCATAACTCAAGCAGCTCCATGCCGAGAGGGTACATACTGTCTAAGGGGGGGGTGCAGGGGGCCTATTTGATTTATTTGGGGCATGGCCGAATTAGCATACAATTAGAGCAAATGCGCAATGCGCAATGCGATCCGAGCCTTTGGTTTATGCAATTTATGAAATATTTATGCCCATGCTCATAGATAGACGTATATATACATATGTATGTGTGTATCCCCGGCATTATGCAAATTGTTTGCGTTACAATGTAAATCTGAATGCGCGCACGCGAGCATCCGTATTGATATTAGCCATAAACCAGCATTCGATGGCCACATAAATATATAGTTTTTCTTTTTGGCTTTTTTTCCTACGATTTTTCTTTTTGTTGTTTTTGCTTTGCTTTTTTTTGTTTTGTTTTGTTTTTTTTTTTTTGGAAAGTTTACTGCTACACAGCGGGCATTTTGGTGACCGTTAAATGCCATTAGCCAGACGATGGCCGAGCGGCATTGGCAGTGGCATTGTTGTTGGCCGCAAGCCGCAGAAGTAGCCGCCACAGCAGCAGAGGAAAATGAAGCAGGTGCGCAATTGTCAATTTTCCTGCTGCTTGCCAGGGATGGGGAGCAGGCGATGGAGATGGAAAATAGGCGCAACAAAGAAAACAATCAATGGGTAGGAAAAACTCTGCGGATGGCCGGCCACAACGAAGATTTAATACGCTTAATGATTCAGACGCAAGAAAGAATTACGCGAAATTAATCTGAAGAGCATACGAGTACAGATTGGAAAACTCTTAGCACTCTTCTATTTTCTTCATATTTATCTAAATAATTTCCCAGTAACATAATATTGGGGAAACGAAAATGGGACCCTGTCTTAATTACGCTTACGAAATCGGGCAGTTTCCCTAGTTTATAATAAACCCCCAATTTAATACTAATTAAATTTGAATATAATTTACACCAGTCAGTTGAAGAAACTTTTCTTTCATTTAAAACACATATCTCTTCATTTCTTTTCCCTCTGTGAGAATAATCTTGCTGAAGAAATGTTCAACAAGAAATCTTCAACCATATTTTCGTCTACCAATAGCCAAACAATTTATCAGGATTTTGTTTGGCTTAGCCAAATGTTTCGATACTCCTTTCAAAGCTTAGGGTATTTCTGCGGCTCGAGTTGTCGCTTTTTTTATATATTTGCTGGCCAGTTTTTCTTTTATCAGTTGCATATCGGCTTGACATAGACATAGTAAGTAGCTTTTGTTGCTGTTTTTCCTGCTGCTGCTGCTGCTTCTGCTGCGACTGCTGCTGGATGTTTCCCTGGATGATGCTGCTGCTGCTGCTGGTGCGGCAGCCGGCTGTGATTATTATGATTGTCCAGTGAAGCATGGAGGATGGCTGTGTCTGTGGCAATGTCGATGGGGATGCCGGCTTTGGGGTATTGTCATGATTTATGGTCTTTTCCTAGAGAGGAAGGAGTGGCAGAGAGAGGAGCAAGAGCAAGAGCAAAGAGATTGGCGCTTGTTCTACGATCTGTAGTTCAGAGATATCTCTATATGTGGCTCATACATATGTACATATATGTATGCTCCAATGTTTCTGTTCCCCTTTTCGTTGTCGCAGATGTGCTGCTGGCCAATAATAATAAAAATAATAATAATTTGCTTGATTTATGATTGGAATTTGTGACATCAATTTGGCATGAGCCGTGCAGAGATATGCAGATTTTTTGAAGGTAATAAAGTAAACTATTGGATACTTATAGCTGGTAGCCAGCTCTTACCTTTCTCTGAGATTTTACTCATACCTACTGAAGCTATCATTGCTATCTATCTACCCCATCCCTAGCCAATCTTCTTAATTATGGACAAATTCTTTCATTGTAAGCTGGACGAAAAAACGCTAAACTTTGCGCTTATTGTCTCTGTCAGCTTTCTATGTCAACATGACACTAGCCTGCTGCGGAGCTGTTGATTTCAGGGAGAGCCGAGAGCAAAAACACATAATAATACTCGTATGCCATAAAAATATCAAATATAATTGCGTGTGTCGTGGCCACTTGAGAAGCTGTCGGGGGGCCGAACGAACCGCGCTCTCGGACAATGCTCGTTATCGCAGTGTCACCGATAAATTCCAATACCCAGAGACCGTAATTTATGTTGACGCAGGCTTATGACGCAAATCGCGAAATGCTAACATTTGATGGGAGGGGATCTGGGCAGACAAATCTATTCGGGGTCTGGCCTGGGTCTGGGCCTGGGCGACTGGAGCAGGTCCCTCTCTGAGGTTGGGCCCACTAATTTCCGCTGGATGCTAATTAAAAATGCCTTTGGCAACATGACTCCAAGCAATTTGCACTGCCATCTGGAACGGGCGGGGAAGAGCGAGAGCGAGAGACAAGTGCCGAGGCCAGTTCTAGGAAGGCACATGCTCTGGAGCAGATCGAACCAGACTAGACCCCGAAGCACACAGACCATTTCGTTATGGTTTAAATGAGCAATTTAACAAGCAGACAGCACTGGCTGGCCCTGCCACATAATGCGGCAAAAGGCTGCTGTTGCTACCATGGAGACTGCTCCATGTGGAGTAAGAGATCAAAGATAGAAATCTCGGCAAGAAGCGCGGCAGACAGTGGCAAGCAGGCAAAACACCGACGAGCACCGCTGGCGGCTCCATCGGTTAGGGTTATTGCTTGTTGTTGTCGTCGACTTAATAGCGGCGCTTGCTGCTGCTGTTGCCTCTGCTGCTGCTGTTGCTGTTGCTGTTGCAGTTGCAGTTGCAGCTGTAGCAACTATTGCTGCCACTGCCACTGCTGCACTTGAAATTGAATCTGAGGGAAAATCGTGCACATTCTGAGGCGACACCGAGATGCGGAAACGGCAGCACAACAAGCACAGAAGCCGTTAGTTAAACTGCTGCTCCAGCTACAGCTACGGCTCCTGCCGCCAACGGCGTCCAGCGGCCAGCATCCGAGTTGCAGCTGCATGAATCCCCCAGTCCCAGTTCCTGTCCCCCACCCCCATCCCACCCAGTCTCCCTTCGAAACCCTGCCGCCTGTCATAAAACCTGGCCGGGATATTTTGAGGCATATTAATTATTTCTTCTTTTTTTTTTCGGCCTTTTGTTGTCGCTGCTGTTGTCGTAGTCGTCGATGTTGCTGCTGTTGCTGTTGTTCCTCCAGTTGTTGGTGGTGTTGCCTCGTGAGGATGTGCTTGGGCAGGGCCTTGCAGCTGCCCGCCAGCGATTTTTTGACAGAGATTTTTTCGCTCGGCCACGGCCCGGATCGGGATCGTGGCCGGCCGCCATAGAGCAAAAAAAAAAAAGCAGCAAAAGCACCAGCAATGAAATTTTTTCGTACATGTTATTGTCCATGTCCCCAGGTTCAGGTCCGCCGTTTGCTGTTGTAGTACCCGGCATTCGTAGATCACCAAGAGGTATATTAAATGTCACAGAAGACAACAGATCCATGGATCGTGAAGATATTGAGTGTTGCAGCGTGCCATTGTAAAGCTGTATCGAAATATGCTCTGAAATCGCAAACAAATATTCGAAATCTATAATAGATAGCGCCCAATTAGCGGGTATCCCATAGTCGAAATGTCCGCTTTATTGTTCTTACTTGTTATATTTGTGGCTCTGGCAAAAGGCACAGCCAAAGCCACCGCCACCCATGGCGGGTTCAATCGGGTTTCGTTACAGTTTTACTATAAGCTCTACATTGTCGATCTGGTGCGGAGTGGGGTACGGGTATGGGGTATGGGTACGGGTACGGGTACGGGTATGGGGGTTTCTTAGCGTTTGGCATTTTCAATTTCATGTTTTGTGGCTGGCCAGTCGTTGGCATTGCCGTTGCCTGGATTTCTTTGAAGCACGATAAGCATTTCTTTTGAATTCGCTTCGTTGAGGGCGTGTGCGAGCAACTGTGGCCAAAGCGAAACAAAAACAAAAAAAAAAAACAAAAAAATCACAGTTACATCAAATTGTTAATTCGTTTCATTTTGCACTGTCTCTGCGATTCGGCAACTCGGCGACTCCGGCATCAACCAATCCTCCGGCTACCGTTGCTTTGGGGCCAGGTCAAATTGAAATAGTGCAGAAAATCAATTGACAACGTTTTCTGTCGTTGTCGTTGTCGCTGTTCCTGTTGCTGCCGTTGTTCGGTTCGGTTTGGGCTATTTCCTCTACTTGTTGCCACCGAATTCGTTCAGGCCTGGATGGAAAAAAAAGAAACAAAAACAAAACCGAAAGCATTTCAATTGTCACATTAACGATGGTCGATCTATTAGCCAGCCCCTGACAAGATGCCTGTCTGGACGGGCTGGACGGGTAAAAGCACTCAACTCAGATCTAATTATAAAGCGGAATGCGCTTGCATATGCAATCTTGCATATCATTCAGCTGCTCTGCAAGGTTAACCAACGTATGACAACTTTTGTGAAACTATTACATTGAGCAATCGAATCTTGTATTCATTTTTAGCTCAACTCTTGATAGACATAGCCCATAGCTTGGTGGATTTAAATTTACGACTTAAACCCTAAAATATTCACAATACTAAAATTTATATATATTTAGACTCTAAGACTAAATTTTTTATTGAAAATGAACATTCTGATCACAGGCAGTTGGTGGACCCTCCTTTCCTGGAAATTAGTGTACTCAATCAGTCAGCTCCATCGGCGGAGAGATTCCGCTTTTCCCATGACTGACACATGGCTCCTCGCCCACTCTTGCCACCGTTTTGGCCATGAAAGTTTCAGCGTTGTCTGCTTTTTTTTTTCTTCTCCTGCCGTTGACTAAATTATGAGCGAGTAAATTTTGCCGTTGACTAAATGGGGGCCGGGCAGATGTGCCACGAAATTTTCACATAAATAAAGACGAGCGGTGGCTGCCACAGAGAGGATCAGAGGTAGAGAGAGAGAAAAGCTAGGCAGTGGATGATGGCAAGCCACCAACGAACCCACCAGGCCAACGCCAACCCATGCACCCACCCACAGACTGTTTTAATTAAGCCGCCATGCAAATGAGCAGCAACTGGTTTTTTTGTTGCTTTTGTTTTTTTTTTTGCCCAGGATGGGGATCCAGGTTGGGGGCGTCTCTAGATCGGACTCGGCTGTGCGATTAATTGCGCTGAAATTGGCGCGGAATTTCCATGCAAATGCGGGACAAGTGAAAGCCGCCGCATCCACAGCCGGTGGCTTCTTTATTTCCCCAGATACCGATCACATTGGGTGGAGGAGAGACCCACCGCATCTCCCTCCGCATCTCTTTGGCAGGGCTTCGGCCCCAGCCAAGACAAGCCGAGCCCAGCAAATCACTTAACAATCAATAGCAGCCACAGCAACGACAATCTGCGACAATTTTCCAAACTCGTTTCCCAACAAGATGTTGATGTGGGACTGGGCCAGAGTCAGCGCCAGAGCTCAGGTCTCTTCTGGTTGCCTTGCCGGCGAACGCGTTAGATTAATTTCCAAAGGCTGTCATTAAAATTCCAGCGCAATGCAATTTATATGCCACACACATGCGGCAATGGCTTAGGCCAGGTCTCGGGCATCAGGAAATTTTTAATAAAAACAGCTTCATATTTATGATATCAGAATATGGCTAAGAAAAACCGAACCAGACCTCCACTGGGTACCACGCGCCGCTCGTTAGCCCCAAACGCGACTCATAGATGGTTTTGCTGTTATGTTGGTTGGAGGCCAGGAGGGGTTTCCTGCTCCAGAGCCAACATCATCATCAGTGCACCAACGAACCAACGAACGAAACGGTCCGTACTGTTGAAATTTGCATGACAAACTCAAACTCATCCATCAATCATATCGTGGAGCAAAACTGCAGTTTGGAGGGGGGAAACTCGTTAGGACAACTTGGCAGGCAAAACAATTTCACTTTTAATTACATATAGTATAGTCGGTATAGTATACGTACGCGATGCTAATCCCTCAAGCCGATTTTATATAATGCATAGTATACCCCATTGACAGCGGGAGATGTCTGTGGAAAGAGAGAGGAAACCGAAGAGACACTAGAGATGCCAGCGAATGGATCGGGGATTTCCTTCGTGCCCGATCTCTGCACTGTTTCGTGAGTTTCCGTGAAAGAAACAAAAATATTTGTGTGTGCTTAAAAAATAAAATTAAATTAAAAATTATACAAAATCTGAAATTTAAAATTTTAATATTTGTAAAAATGTTGATGCATGCGGCCCGTCTCTAAAACAGATCGAGTGAGTAAGTCATAGAGACAGGGGAGAAGGGAAGCTGTGGCTGAGGAAAAACTCCGCTTAACGCAAATTTTCACTTGTCTTTTGCATAATTTAGACAAGCTGAATGGTTAGAGAGATGACTGGGGCTTGAGGCCTGGGGCCTGGACACGGGCGGCGCCGTAAAATCAATTTACAGCCACGCACTCAGCGTTATCACAGTGCGTGCGTGAGAGACAGAGAGAGAGAGAAAGAGTGGATGTGGGGAGAGTGCGTAGCGCCACCTGTCGTCGCTCGTTAGCGTCATCATAAATAATTTTCATCTTCTTGTTGTTGTCAGTGTTTAGCTTAAGATTTTTCCATTTTCCATTTGTATTTGTTGCATTGCAAAATCTATGCAAATTTATGACTGTCAGCAGATCACGGTTCGGACTTTGGTTACTGGTTGGGCTTCCTTCGGCTTTAGCATCGAGACTGACTGGCTGACTGGCTGAGAGGCTGTGGCAACGTTTCCTTGTTGCCGCTTTGGGCCTGCTTTGTTGCAAGTGATAACGAAATGACCATAATGGCCATTAGGAGCAGTTGTGTGGTGCCTTTTGTTGCTGTACAGTGTACACGAACCAGAGCCAGAGCCACAGTCGCAGCAACAGGCACAGCCACAGCCACAGCCACCAACCATGTCCATGTCCAAGTCCAGGCCCGCTGTGCCACGAAATGCATTTCTGTATATTTCTCTATTTCCCAAAACGAGAGACAAAAACCAGCAGAAAGGCAAAAACAAAAACAACAACAACAAAAAAATTGTAAATCGCTAGATTTATGACCAAAAACATAGCCACGAATTATGACGCCGGCCACAGGTGGAAATCGCATGCTGATTTCAACTTGATTTGCTTGCCATATAATTGCAAATTGTATTTGTTTAAACACGTATACTTGGACTCGTACTCGTACTCGTATGTGCACTCGTACTCGTACCCGTGGCCGAGTCGTTTATATGTTTCTTTGGTTTGCTCTGGGCTCCCATGAGTACCACGAAATTGGCGTCCAGCCAACATTGAGCGTCGCATGTTGTTTATGTGTCCACAGATCTTTTGTTGCTGCCCCTGCTGCACGCCCACGCCACAGCACACTCCAACATGGGTTCCGTTCCCCGTTCCCCGATCCCTGGTCCACGGTACACGGCTTTGCGACAGCTTTGAATGATTGCTTGACGTGTTTTCTTTGGGGCACCACAGCCACAGTACGCTAACTCCCATCAAGCATCATCTCTTTGCTTTGGCATCAAGTGTGTGCTGTTAACAAATTATTTTTTATTAATTTCCAAGTTGTCTGTTTTGTAAAGAAATAATCAAGCGAGGCAGCAAAATATATATAATTCCAATTGCTCAAGTAGAGCTTGTAAAAAGGCTTATAGACAGAGCTGCAGCTGGATTATGACTTGGCTGTGGGCGTACGAGGGAGGATATGGGTTTTTTTTCTCCCTTTCCATATATTTCATACCCTCATAATATGGTTGGAAATTAACTTGTAAATCGTATGCTTTTATAATTCGAATTACTTATCCAAATAAGCTTTTCGTTCCCCAAGTAACCCCTTCTAACAAATGCTCTAGCACTTCAGTAGTAATTACATTTCGCACCATTCCTATGATAGCTGTGGAAAGTAGCTCTGGAAAGTCTTCATAAATTCACCAAACCGACAAAAAACCGTCTTCAAATTATGATTGGATTCAGCTTCCGCATAACGAACTGCAGCTGCGATCACTATGGAGAAGCTGGAGCATCCAATTTCGCCTTGGGTGCATTTGCCACGTGCGTGCTCCATTTCTTTTGCTCTTTGAATCGTTTTTCGTTTACTTTTTCTTTTTGTAGTTTTTTGTTTTTTTTTTTTGTTGGCCAAAAGGTGCCAATGTGGCAAATGTTTTGTGCTTAACATTTTTATGGCTGCCATAAGTTCGCTAGAATGTGGTAAATGCTGCAGGCCGTTGCCACTGGCCAGGAGCAAGGCGGGCGACAGCGACTGACCACAGGCCAAAAACGAACCTAAACCGAATCGAAGCAAACCGAACCGTACCGAACCGGATCGTGTCTTGACATTTGAGGTATCGGTTTCATTAGCGAAATGTTTCCGTAAGAATGGCAAAAGGTCGCAATTGATGCCATTTACAAGGCGATTGCCAGGCCATGGCCATATATGTGGCATTGGCCATGGCCAACAAGCTGGAGCCAGAAGCTGGAGATGAGATGCTACTCGTTGCCCCCATGCCAGAGGATTCATTATATTCGGTGTATTAAGTTTCCTGGCTCTTATCTTGCATCGCAGGCGATTTGTTTGGAAGCCGGAGCTCAATAAATTTATCAAATTGAAAAATGTGTAATCGAAATCAAATCAAAGCGCCTCTACACTCCAGACCGAGTTCGACTGCGAGCCCGAGTGCAGTGCAGTCCGGTTGGGGTTTGCTTAGGTCTTAGAGGAGTGTGTGTTGATTTTTTTATGGAATTGTGGGGGGAACAATTCCCCAAATCGGTTTGCAATCAACTCCCAGCCCAGCCCAGCCCAAGTTCCAGTCCCAGTCCCAGCCTCCGCCCCGTAACCCTGCCTCTATCCGGGCTGGGTATCGCATACAAACGACTTGTGACAAAATGACGAAATTTATGCTTCATTTTTGTATTCGGCAAAGTGCAAACCGTTGCAGGGGGCATGGCTGGGGCACGGCTGCTGTCTGGCAGTCTGGCAGTCTGTCAGCAACAAATGCAAAGCGCCAAAAACTGCGACACTTTGTATAAATTGTGTTGAAAACAGCAGTGGCAGCAGTGCCAGCAGAGGCAGTGGCAGCAGTGGCAGCTTCGAGCCAGCTTCAGTCTGTCCAAGACAATTTTGGGCTGAAGCTAGAGCTAAAGCTGGAGCGGATCGGAGCAGATCGGAGCAGGCCACACCCCCTCGGGCGAATGCAACAAATTATTGTCATCAATTTTTAGATGCAAAGCTTGAGGAGTGACATTTATTGAAGCATGGCTGGAACATTGGGCCCCTGGCCAGTCCCGTACAGTCCAGTACCGTCCAGGACGTGATTGCTCCACATTGGAGGCTGAGGCTGAGGCTAGTTGGTAATGTTGATGATGATTATAGGCACGGCTCGGTCTGGTCTGGCCTGGTCCTGGCCTGTTAGGAATGACACGTTCCACCACTGCTGCTGCTGATTGCTAGGAAACGATGGCAACAAGTGGCCATCGGCTGTCCATCCACTTAAATGAGTTTCTTTGCTGAAAATTTTCTTTACTCTTGTTACTCTTTTTTGGTTTTGTCTCCGTTTGCTTTTGCTTTGGTTTCTTTTTTTTTTTGGGGGGCTTTTCTGGCGGCTGCCGCTTCATTAGCAGAGACCAGCAGCAGTACCCCCCAAAAAGTAAAAGCCAAAAAAAATTATGACCATATTTGTGGTAAATTATGAGACCCTTTCATAAATCAGGCAACTCTGGACTGGACGGCCTAGCGAAAAATGTACTAGATTATGGCCTGGACTATGGTTAGTGTGGCACCATTAGCCAGCCAGGCATCAGTACCGGCCCGGACCGGCCCAGCCGCAGCCGCAACCGCAGAAACACTCACAAATGGTCAGAGCGGCGGCAATGGAAATTTACATTGTGCCGCCGCATGATGCATGGACATGGACAATTGCAAGTGCTCGACTTACTTTAAACTGTGCCATTTATCATATACAAAAATATTTTGTCAGTCCGCTTTTGGCCTTTTGCCATTTTCACCATTTTCTATTTGGCCATCTTTCGCTTTTCAATGAGACCAGGTCCGAGGTCCGGCCTCATTGTTGTTCCCCCAAAAAAGGCTACCGTTTTTGGTGCATGCCACCAACTCTTGTCTGGGGAGGAGCTGGAGTTGGTGGTGGCGTATGCCATGGCTCGTGCATGTCTCGTGGCCAGCAACAACAACTGGACAACAAAACAGTCCCCCAAACAGTCGGATGTACGATCACTTGCGGCATTACGGTTCGAGCTGTATCTGTCCTCCGCACTCCGCACTCCCACTGCACTCCTCATCTATGTATATGTTACTTTCCGGGGGCATGTGTAAATCTGTGTGCGAGCAGAGAGCCTGTCAAACCGAATGGAATGGGGCCATGATCTTAGCTTATGATCGCCAGGAAGTTGTAATGTTCAGGCACCATTTTTCGGTTGTAAAAAGGAAAGATACTTGAGGCGAAACAAGGGAAAAACTTCTGGATATTTTGCAGATGAATGGACCAACAAATAAGTAACAGATGGAAGTTTGAAAATACCTAAAATCTTGTGAATGCGAACATAATGATTGGGGAGTTTCACAGAGGTAAACAAGGGTGTTTGAAAGTAGTTCAAAATATCTAGCTATCCCACTTTAGAAGTTTGAAACTAATATTCTGAGGGCAGCCAGTGTTTGCATTTACGATTATGCTTTTTAGAACTACATTAAAAGTGGACCGAATGAGGTTTCAGCATTGCAAAAGATTATAAGAATGCCCTCGAGCACTTATGAACTCTGGAGGCTCTTCTCAGGAAATTGTCATCTCGTACGCAATCCAGCCAATTAAAGACTCTACGTGACCTCCAGCCAAAAAAAAAAACTGGAGATAAAAACTGATGGGAAAAAGAAGAAGGAAAACGAAGAGAAGAAATCAACAAAATTTGCAGCCCTGCCATGTAAAGCTCACCACGCTGCCACTCTTTTTGCGCTCGACCCGAGAGATACTCTCGGTATGTGCAGCTAATTGACCGACCAAGGCGGCCCCAGACGTTGATGCACTTCATAAAAAAAACAAAAACAAAAACCACAAAAATATAAAGAAACGGAATATAAAAAAAAGGCAGCCAGAAAAAGACAAAGCCAAAAAAGAGACTCAGTCAAGTGGCGGGGCATTACGTCAACGTCAACTCAATTTGGCGGACAACAAGCATGGGGCATGAGGCATGGGGCATGAGGCATGGGGCATGAGGCATGGTGCATGTGACATGGCAAAGAGTCTACAAATGGGAAACGGAGGAGTCTGAGTCTGTGCGCGGGTCAAGTGCTGACGCATCTGCCAAATCGAGTGGAGTGCAGCAAAAGTTACAAGTGCTTGAAAAATTTATATATGTACATACAACTCGTATAATGAGCAATGTTGCTGCCGCTCCTCATTAAGAGTGATCCATCGGTCCAACGAGATTTCTGCCTCATTTCAGTTATGGCTGCGATGCGTTCCGCAATTATTTTCTTAATTTAATTTCATTTTTATACATTTTTTTTTGCTGCGAGTTGTGGCAACTCGTCGAGAGCTGCTTATGGATGAAATAAGTATGGTGCTGTGCTGAAGGGAAATTCTATTTTAAAATGCATTTCAGTTGTGAAATTTTCATGGAAAATATTTTCCATTAAATGTTATAGCATTGTGGTGCTTATTATTTAGTTAAATAAACAACTGATATTGAAATATGAATATTGATTCATGTGATAGATATTATCGTAAAGGTATATTAGTTCCGTTTGTGGGCAACAGTTGGCCAGCTGAAAAAATTCGAAGAAAGGCTACCAGATCCGACAAAAACCAATAATGGAACAGACCATATTTTGCAGAGAAAATTCTCGGCTATAAAGGCCAAGCCGTCCATCAGGGCGAAGCTCAGTTTGCTCCAAGTGCTCCAACCACGATGTCCGCAGGCTGTACTTGCCTGACGCTGATCCTTTTGCTGGCAGGATGGTTGACTGGTGTGTCGGGATTCAAATTTGACGCCAGAACATACTGCGATCTGCCATACTGTGGAGAGAACAACGTCGTTTGCCTGAAAAGCGTAGATATATGAAAATCAAATAGCTTCTTGGGGCTGTGCCAATCGTATACCCATCCTTCTCCTAGAACCACAGCTTTCAATGCAATCCCATGGCTAAATTTGTGAGCCTACGACACCACAAAAGGGAAATACTGGCAGCGCTCAATCGATTTCGGAATAAGGCTGCCACCGGACTGACGCGATATCTGCTGCCTGCGGGTAGGATGGCTCGCATGGACTGGTCCGAAGAGCTCGAATACTTTGCCAAGGCCGATCTCCTGACCTGCATTCCCCTGCCGCGCCCCTGTATGACATCGCCGAGTATCCCCAACATTGGCAGCATCTTCGACAGCGAAGGCTATACGGGAAAAGAAATGCAAAACCAAGACGTGGTTCTCAAAATAATGTCAACGTGGTTCAAGGAGGGACAATATGTGACCAGAGCGCAATCCGTGTATCTCGAAGAACGTCAGGATTCTAGGTAGGGTCTAAGAATGCGTCTTCCTAGAATGTTTCGAATCACATTCCATTCCTGTAATCCCCAGATCGACATACAGGGCAGTGCTTTTGATAACGGAACGCAACACGGCTGTGGGCTGTGCTGCTATGAAATACACCGAGGACCGCGTCCACTACTTTTACCTGAGCTGCTGCTTTTCCACGGTCGGCATGAAGCGTACGGCCATCTACCAGAGCGCCCTAAAAGCGGGCACGCTCTGCAAGCGTCGTGATATCCAATACAAGAATCTGTGCGCCATCGGCGAGCAGTATCCCGTGAATAACCAAACGTATTCCGACCAGTACATCTGATGACGGATGACTAATATATCCAATCATGGCATACTCGTAAAAACGTTCTGTGCAAAAACATCACGTGTTTTGTGTGCTAATTTATGACTCTCACTATTCGTGGCCCGTGGGGCGGGGCGGCAGGTTAATGGGTGTTTTGAGGTCTGGTCTGCATAAAAGGGACTGCGGCAGGACACTCCTGCCACAGAAACGTACCAGCAGGCACACGGCATGAGGCAGTTGGCGCTCTTTCAGCTAATCCTGGTGGCTATCCAGAGTCCTGGCTGGCAGTGCTTCGAGTTGCAGTTTCTTCAGCAACTCAGAAGCGAACTGCACTTTGAGTTTGTTCTGCTGCTGGGAAATTCGGAGCCCGTTTGGCTGAAGAGGCTATGGCAGCTGCCGGTCTCTGTCATTCAGATTGACGAGCAGTTCCCTCACGTGGACTATAATCTGCGTAAAAATCATTCGAGGAACTTCCTGAGCATCGGTTTTGTGAATGACTTTCCCGAGACATTGCTCGAGCTTACTCACTTGAATTTGAGAATGCTGAACACGGCTCCGATTATTTTCGTGATGGGAAAGCAAAAGATGCGAGTGCAAACGCTGCTGGAATGGTGCTGGCTGCACGAATTCCTCAATGTCCTGGTCCTTGATGAGGATTTTAAGGTGAAACAAAATGGCCAGTAAAATGTAGTTTTTACTTATAAAACTTTTTCTGCAGGAATCCCGCCACGTCATCCACAGCTACACGCCATTCCCCATTCTGCAGTTCATCGAGAGACGTCTCGAGAATACCTCCGTACTGTTCCCGCCTCGATTGAGGGATCTACATGGCTTTGGACTGCCCATTGTGGTGGGCGGGTCTGCGCCTCGTCTGATCGTGTATCGGGGGGCCGATGGGGAGCTAATATATACGGGACTTGTTGGCAATCTGATGAAGTGCATCGAGCAGCGGTTCAACTGTCGTCTGGTGCAGCCGCATCCGTTTAACGAGTCCGCCATCCCGCCAGCTCTACAACTCATTGGGGCAGTGCGCAATGGAAGTGCCGAGTTTGCTCTGGCGGCCATCTATCCGCAGAGGCCCGTCATCGGCTATACGTATCCCTTCGAGCTGCTGAGCTGGTGCCTGATGATGCCTGTCCCGGAGGAGATTCCACGCAGCGAACTGTACTCCATGGTATTCGATTGGTCGGCATTTCTGCTCATTCTCCTGGCTCTGATGGCCATCTCTCTGGTGTTGGCCTTGGCCCTGAGGTTCCATGGCTATCGTGTGCGGGTAAATGAGTTTTTCCTGCACAACAGTTGCCTGAGGGGACTGCTAGGACAGTCTTTTGTCGAGGTTTTTCACGCGCCCCCTCTGGTGCGAGGAATCTACCTGGAGATCTGTGTGCTGGGCATTCTCATCGCCGCCTGGTACAACTCCTACTTCTCCGCCTACGTGACGAGTGCACCGCGACGCCCACCCTTCACCAGCTACGACAGCATTGCGCGTTCCCAAACGAAGGTCGTGGTGTGGACACCCGAGTACCGTGTACTTCTGAACTACTTCAGCAGCATGGAGAAGTATGAGTCCATCTTTCAGCTCGAGCCGGACTACAAAAAGTTCATAGCGCTGCGCGACTCCTTCAATACGAAATATGGCTATATGCTGCCGCTGGAGAAGTGGCTGCTGATCACCGAGCAGCAGAAGGTCTTCAGCTCTCCCCTGTTCACCATGCGGGAGGATCTTTGCTTCTTCCGCGCCATTCCCATTGTCTTTCCCATCAAGGAGAACAGCATCTTCCAGGAGGCCCTTGACCGCCTCATACAGGAAGTGCTGGAAACGGGCCTGCTGAACCACTGGCGCGAAATGGCCTTTACGGAAATGATCAAGGCGGGTCAGTTGAGTCTGGTCGATCGGGGCAAGCCCAAGGAGTTTCGAGCCATGCAACTGATGGACTTGCAACATATTTCGCAGGCCTTTGGCTTGATGTTGGCTGTGGCTACTCTGGTGTTTCTTTGGGAGCTGATGTGGTTCTATCGTCAGCGAATCAGGGTGAGAGCCATGCAGATTTTGTTGTATAGAAATTAGTGTGCGACAGAATCGATTTTCGCTTTTATTACACTCGGAGAAAAGTGAAATAAGAACCCATGCGGGTGGTAAAAACTTTTTCGAAGCACATGACACGTTTAATAAAGTATCTCTTATCTAATATTAATCAAAGTATTCATTACTTTTCTTTCAAAAGAGTCTTTACTTCTCTGGCTTTAATCACTTCATATATGTAGATATAACCTTTCCTTTGTTTTACAACAATTGTACGTGTACACGTACCTACACTGGCGTGCATTTAATTATTTCAGTTGTTGCCTTGTAGTCCCAAGGGAAATATGTTTTTTTCTTGGTTTTTTTTCCCTGTTCGGCACTTGTTAACACGGTCTTCTAATTGGAATTGGCCATTAGCTGTCGTCGTCGGCGGATTCATTAGCAACCCTTTAAATGTGCAGCGGCATCAATCAGTGTCATGCAGTTGAGCCTCGTCCCTCGTGATGGATTGTCCTGGTCTGATCCTTGGCTGCCTCTGGTTGCTTTGTTTGGGGGGGAATGCCTCAAAGGTTGTGCAACTGCTGGGCAGGATACGACAGGAGTCGCCCTTTGACTACCTGCTGCTGATGAAGAACCGGAATGCCACGCTGCCGGATCAGGCTTGGAATGGCAGCACTTTGGCCATGGAACTAATGGATGAACTGAGGGTCCCTGTGCTACAGCTGGATGAGAATGTAAGCTACTTTCTGCACAACAGCATCAGCAATCGACTGGTGTCTGTGGTCTACTTGAGCGGCGCAAGGCTGGAGGAGCACGATGGCTTGCTCAAGGCGCTGGTGGCCAATCTCAGACACATGACCACATCGAGGGTCATATTTCTGATGCAAGTGGATGTGGCCAGTGAAGGACTGCTCCTGGAATTGTTTTCGCATTGCAGGAATATGAAGATGCTGAATGTCCTGGCCTTATTTGCGGATCACGAGGTGGGTAAACGAAAAATCGAGGATTTAAATAAATAAGGATATTTCCTCGTTCCTTTCCCCTAGAGAACCCACACTTTCTACCGCTACTCGCCCTTTCCCAATCTCCATATAGAGGAGGCACTCTATGAGCCAAATTCTTCGCTGAAAGTGTTTCAGAATCGATTGCGCAACTTCCTGGGCTACCAGATGCCCGTTATTATTGGCGGCACTGCGCCACGCATGATAGCCTACTACAAACGGGGCAAAGTGGTGTACGAGGGCACCGTTGGCCACTTCATGGACGTCTTTCAGCGGAAATACAATTTCAGCTTTGTCCAGCCGCTTCTGTCGACGCTGCCGACTGTCTTTGCCCCGTCCATGCAGACGGTGGCAGCTGTGCGGAACAACTCTGTGGAGATGTCGATGTCACTGACATTTCCAACCATACCGCCCGTCGGCTTCACCTATCCGTACGAGCAGATGAACTGGTGCCTAATGCTGCCCGTGGAGGCGGATGTCCCCACTCCGGAGTACTATACGAGGGTGTTCGAACTGCAGGCCTTCCTGGTGGTCCTTTTCACGCTGGTGGTGATCTCCTCTCTGCTGGCCATGACTCTGCGGCTGCATGGGTATCGTGTGGCTCCGTATGACTTCCTGCTGCACGAGAGCTGCCTGCGGGGAGTGCTGGGGCAGTCGTTCGTTGAGGTTTTTCACGCCCCATCTCTGGTGCGTGGCATCTACCTGGAGATTTGCGTGCTGGGGATACTCATCACGGCCTGGTACAACTCCTACTTCTCCGCCTACGTGACCGCTGCGCCAAAGGAGCTGCCTTACCGCAACTACGATGATTTATTCGCCTCCCGCTTGAAGGTGGTGGCCTGGACACCGGAATATGCGGAGCTGATTGGGCGACTGGCAGACCTCCGGAAGTACGAGTCCATGTTCATGGTGGTGCCGGAATTCAGTCGCTACATCAGTCTGCGCGACTCCTTCAACACCCGGTACGGCTACATGATGCACACCACCAAGTGGATGGTCGTCGCCGAGCAGCAGAAGGTCTTCTCCAAGCCCTTGTTCCGGATGCGCGACGACTTCTGCTTCTTCAATAACATACCGTTCGGCTTTCCCATCCATGAGAATTCAGTGTTCATGGAACCGATTCTCACGCTCATCATGGAACTGGCCGAAACGGGCCTCTCCTCGCATTGGATGCAGAGCGCCTTCTCGGAGCTGATCGAGGCAGGGGAACTGCACTTTCTCGACCTGAGTCCCCTCAGATCGTTCCGGGCCATGCAGTTAATGGATCTGCAGTATGTCTGGTATGGTTTCGCCTTTATGTCGGCGCTCTCCTCAATCGTCTGGCTACTGGAGGTGGTCCGGCATAGACTGCATATACAGACGAGGCGGCTAGTTAAATGAAGGCATCGCGTCCCTCTAATCTTTTTATGGCCCAGGCTTATGGACATTTGACTAGCCATCGCAGATAACTTTCGTTTCCACGAGATTGGGCTGCCTGTTCTCAGATTTTTCATTGTGCAAATATACTCTCGTAGTCGTATTCGTACTCATACTCATACTCATACTTGTACGTATGCCGCAGCCTGGCTCAGAGTTCAAACATCAAAAGCAATTAAGACGCGTGCTTGTTGCAGCTCCCCCAAAGGTGCCACGGACTGTGGCAGCGGCATCCATGATGTTAGCCACCTGTGCGACGGCCACTGGCGCCTCTTGAAATTCCCTAATCGACATGTTTCGATCTCAAATGACTTTTTGCCGCAACAGCAGCAGCACCAGCAGCAGCTTGAGCTGAAGCTGAAGCAGAGGCATCAGTCTGTGTCTCGGTCGTGTGGTGCCTGATCTCTTCGGGTGAAAAATTTTCTCTAATCTACGCTGATGGCTGCTGCTGGCGTTAGCAGTTTGCCGTTTGGCCGTTTGGCCATTTGGCGCATGCGGCACACGCATTTGCGGCCATCCACCAAATGAGGCACTGATGCTCCCAGGCTGTGGCGGTAGCCAGGTACGAAGTACTTTGATTTTGACAGACAAGTGCCGCCTGCCCGTGAGCCCGTGAGCCCCGGCTGCGTCTCCGGTTGACATGCGCAGCTGCATGAGCTTTCATGTGCCTTCCTTTATTGGAGAAAATTATTTCAATCTTGAGAGACGCGCCGTAACGAGTGGCATAGCGGCAGATGTTGAAACTAATTAACCCAAGGCAGGATCAATGCAGACACGAAGCGAAGCGAATCTTAATTGTCAATAAAACGTTTTAGATTTCTTTATTTTTTAATGCTTGCAATACTAATAAAAATATTAATGCAAAACTTAACCGCGAATGGATATGTGTGTGTGTGTGTTCGAGTGCTTGTCTGTGTGTGTGTTTGTGTGTGTGCATAAATAATAACTAACAAAGATTTAACTAAGATTTTTTGTTGATGTGTGTGGCTTAGCCTAGGCTTCAATATAAAACAAGGATCGAACGACCTCCCTCTCTCTCTCCGTCGCTCGCTAGCTGTCGTATGTATGTACATATAACTATTAAATTCAATAAATTAGAAGAGAAAATACTACACGTATTGCAAAAGTTTACACACAGTTTATAACAAATCGATTAAATGTTACATAACCCAAACACCATTGAAGATATGCACTTACATAATATATTATAATGGAATTTCCTTTTTAAAAACTATCACAAAATAATTGGCAGTTTAATTAACCATTAGTTTAAGCTTAACCTACGCTTACTTCGCTCTCTCTACCCGTCTCGTTATCTATACATTTAGGGGCACTATTTTGTTATTATTATTTGTTTTATAATATGTCGTACGATTCGAGTTTTTATCAAATACAAAAATAATGGCAAGTGCAAGTTGAGTTTTTCGCATTCGTTTGACAGCTGTTTGAACGCGTAGATTTTTTATTTGTATACATAATTATTATGCTTGTGCCCTCCTCTACTGAAGATGAATGCCTCTTCGAAGTCTGCGAGAACACTGGGGGCCCAAGAGATCAAACAGATCAAAACTTGAAGGAGGAGAGAAATTCTGGAAAGTTTGTGGCAGGAAAAATAAAGACTGGCCCTGGGTCAGTGTTCTTGAACTTTGATCTCAAGCATTTGGCATTCCCTTAGCTGGCTCTTTACAAACTAATTCGATATAATTAGTTAATTAGTTAATTAATTATATACATTTACACTAGCAAACAAAAATTATGCTAATTTGGGCAATGCAACTAAGAAAAACAAAATACTTTCAATTTACAGGAAAAAAACACGCATCGTTTTGGGAGTCTGAAGAAGTTTTGTGGAGAATATGGTACTATATGGTACTATATGTATGTAGGTGTGTATGTATGTCGGACGTTGTAGGGTAAGTATTTCCTTTAGCAGGGAAGCGTTTGGCCTCACTTTGATATCACCACGCGTAGAATTGCTTCATTAGCTTGATTACATTTACATATCTCTATAACGTATGTATCTCTATTTAGTTTAATTGTAGGTTCTATCTGGTAGTAGCATTAATTAAAATCTTCAAAATTTGGCACATTTAAATTTAATTTGTGGTTGGTTTAGGCATTAAATGTACATTAAGTTGAGTATTCTATTTGGAAGTGCTTCGAGTGTTGGTATAGGTATAGGAATTGCACAGAAAGCTGAATATAGGAATTCTTCAATGACATAAATTCGAGGCGGAGTGGACTGTGGATGGTTCCCCATATCCCTCCAGGAGTATGTGTATGTATTCGAGTTGCATATAGTATGTACGAGTAGTGTAGTTTTCATTTAGCTTTTATCGTTGTGTGTGTGTGTGTGTGTAGGTGTATGTGTGTTTTTTGTGAGTAAGGAACAAGAAATAGTTTCGTTTTGCGGGTACCTCTGCCGTAGAACTACCGATTCGTGAGCAGGCCATTCGCTGGGGGCAGGATGCCAGGCGGCGTGTTCGGATTGCTGATCATCCCAGGCAGTGACGGAGTCATCTGACGCTGCTGGTTGATGGATGCTGTCGCTGCGGCCGCTGCGGCCGCTGCAGCAGATGATCCGCCACTGGATCTCGGGTGCTTGGAGGAGCTGCCCTTGATCAGGTTTCCATTGTTCTTTTGGGTCATGTGCGTCTGGTAGTGCTTGGCCAGGTGTGCCTTCTGCCGGAAGCTCTTGCCGCACAGGGAGCAGGCGAAGGGCTTCTCGCCCGTGTGGGTGCGTATGTGGACATTCACCGAGTACTTGTCCTTGAATCCCTTCGAGCAGATGGAGCAGTAGTGCAGGGAGCGCTCCTTCCGCTGTCCACCACCGCCACTGGCGCCACTGGCGGACGAGCCGGAGCCGCTTGAGTTGGCGGGCGGACTGTTGCTGCTGCTGCTGGCACTGCCGCTGGAGGAGGAGCTGCCACTTCCCGCACTGCTGCCCATGACCACGCCCAGTGCTCCCCCTCCTCCTCCTCCGCTGCTGCTGTTGTTGTTGGCCACATTGGGATTGTTGTTGTTGTTGTTGTTGTTGCTGCTGCTTGTGGTGCTGCTGCTGCTGCTCCGTTTGTACTGCTTCTTGGGCTTTGAGATGCCGCTGCCAGATCTGCCAGGATGATGAGTATCGGATGAGGCTGCTCCACCCGTGGGCGGTGTCGATGTACTCACTTCCGGCTTTAATGGCTGCGGCGGCTGGAGCTGATTGGCCGTCGCGATTGCCGTCGCATTCGGTGAGATTTGCATGAGGACATCGTTGGCACTGCTGTAGTCCGTGCCTGGAGTGGGCGTGGAGGAGCCTCCGGTGCAGAACTGCTGCACCTCGTTGGCGATCCGCTTGATCTTCTCAAAGTCATCGCTGAAGGCGTTCTCCAGCGACAGGAACATATCGTCCACAATGATGTTGGCGTTGCCATTGTGCTGCTGCTGTTGCTGTTGCACCTGCTGCTGCTGCTGCTGGGATGTGAGATGGACACCAGCCATGCCCTGAGCCTCGTCAAACATTTGGGCGGCATTCAGCGTGGAGTCGGCAAAGCCCAGGGCATCGGCAGCATCGTCCGTGAAGAGCAGCCGGCGCATGTCCTCCTCCTTGACGACGGGCATGGCCAGGCCGTTCTGCATGTGCAGACCTTTGGCGTATCCCTTTCCCTGGAGCGCACTCCGCAGCAGCGATTCCGCCGTGCTCTGCTCCGTGTCGGCATTGTGATCGGCCATATGCCAGTCGTTGTTGTTGTTCTGGAACTGGGCCAACTGCTGGCCCAAGTCATTGCCCCCCGCAATGGAGATGGCTGTAACGAGCGAGGGCAGCGTCTGTGGGGGGCCCTGGGAAATACTGCTGAGACCATTGCCATCTGCCCCATTCACGATCACATCCTTGCCGTCTGTGCTGAAGCCGCTGTCATCGTACGGATACTCCGACTTGATGTACCCCGGAAAGCTGCCCAGGAGACTGTCCAGATCGAGGGAACTCGGCAGCTGCTCTGCCTCGGAGCGCTTCAGCCAGGGCTCGCCGCCGTTTAATACTGTCAGGGTGTAGATCTGTCCGTCGGTGGTGTCCAGGCTGCTGATGGTGTCGCTGCTGCTGCCCGCCCCACTGGAGGCGGCCGAGGAACTGCTGGGATTAGGCTGCTGCTGTTGCTGCTGCTGTTGTTGTTGGTGTGGATGTGGATGCTGTTGCTGCTGCTGTTGCTGGTGGTGGTGGTGCGACTGAGGAGATGTGGGACTGGGCTGGTTGGTATTGGTGGTTCCACTGTTGCCGGCGCTGGCAGTGACCGGCTGCTGTTGCCAGCAGTAGCGGTCCAGGTCCTCGAATATGGAGGTGGAGTCGAGGCGACTGTTGTCCTTGTCCTGGTGCCAGAACTGAAAGGATAAGAAGAAAAATAGCAGCATTTAAAATAAGTGAAATCTTTACTACAAATTTGTAGAAAAAAATCTGTGTGTAAGTGGCTATCTTAGCTACCCGTGCACCAAATTACATGATGTTTTTAAATGATAGCCAGAGAATCGGTAGTTGGGCCCGCAACCTTCCAAAAGGTATTTTTTCTTAATTTTTTTGGTTTGGCTAACGAATTTTAGCTTCAAAGTATCTCTATAGATTTTAATGAGGAATACCTTAAACGACGCCTAATTAATGCAGCTATACACAAAAAATAGAGAACACGGGATACAATTTTTGATTTTCTTGAGTTTTTAAAGCCAAAATTTTGTAAAAAATACCGCACAAAAATCATCATTTTTGCAAAGAGAATTTGGGTTTAGCTTTTAGCTGTTTTAATTATCTTTTCAAAAAAGTAAAGTTCTTTACAACCAGTCGTAAGATACTAGAGTTATGTGAAAAAAAGAAACGCTACCTCTGAATAAAGCTTTAAAACATACTAGACTTCAAAAATTCTTTAAAAAAAATTCTATGATAGAAAAAAACCATAGTTCTTTAAAAAATTTTGAAGTTCCATATCTATCAGAAAAAGTTGGTTTGGATTCTTGAGGAAAAAAGTTCGATTCCTAAACAATTAATGCACTTAGTAAGCAGCGAAGCGCGCGGGTCTGCTAGTACTATATAATATCGCAACATATCGGTTTGGGTAGGTTATTATTTTTTATACCCGTACTCAAAAAAGAGTTAATGGGTATATAAGATTTGTGGTAAAAGTGGATGTGTGCAACGCAGAGAAGGAAGCGTTTGCGACCCCATAAAGTATATATATTCTGATCAACATCAATAGCCGAGTCGATATAGCCATGTCCGTCCGTCCGTCTTGATGAGCGCCTGGATCTCAGAGACTATAAAAGCTAGAGCAACCAAATTTTGTTTCCAGACTCATGTGATATCACACTGCTACAAGTGTATTTCAAAATTTCGCCCCGCCCCCTTCCGCCCACACAAAGGACGAAAATCTGTGGCAGGCACAGTATCGTAGAAAATTACCATATCTATCAGATTGCCGAATCTGAATCAGATCGGATCATAAATATAGCCAGAATGAAGAAATTAATTTTTTGTTGCTTCCTCTGCCTCCCCCTGCCTCCCCCTGCCAAAGACACTTTAGCTATCTCTTTCTCGCTCGCACACTCTGCCGCGTTCAGTGCGCGAGCAACCCCTAGCGGAGAAGATGTAGAATATGAATGGTACATCTATAATCTACATGTTAGATGTAAAATATACATTGTAGATGTAGATAACAGATTTAGCAAAAAAATGTAATATGTAAAATTTTTTTTTTTATTTTAAAATTCTAAAAAATCATAAGCTTAAAAATGTATATACTGACTGAGTACGGGTATAAGTAGAGTCGCGTCCCCAGAAGCGACTCACACGTTCCTTCTTGTTTTATATTTTTTTTTTAGATTTTTAAATTTCATTTCTTGCATTTTTCCCTGTGAATGATCTGCGACTTACCTCATAGCCCTGTAACGTGGGATCCCCTCCATTGCTGCTGCCATTTCGATTGCCAACGGGTACCCCTCCTCCGGCAACACCTCCCCCGCCATCATGGATCATGCTGCTGTTGGTTCTCGCACCACCGCCGCACAGGGCCTGCTGTGGTGATTGGGTGGAGATGGAGATGGCTGGCTGGTGCACCACCTGAACGTGGCTGGCGGTGTGACTGTTGTGCTGACTGTGATGCTGCTGCTGCTGGTGGGGCTGATGGTGCTGCTGCTGCTGTTGGTGGAGGCTGACGCCTAAGGAGTCGACGCCCACACCAATGCCGATGCCCATGTCGGGGCCAGTGACAAAGTCGAAGAAGTCCGCCTTGGAGAGATCCTCGGCACGAAAGGATTCGCTTATATCCATGCCAGCCGATGCGGACATATCCTCAGTGCCGATCATTTGTTGAGCCTGAAGCGCCAGAGTAGCGCCTTAATTCGACGAGTGTTGGCTAAGCCAAGATGGTTGTCAGTGTTGGTTAACTGCGAAAGAGACAGAATAGACAGAAAGAAAGTTGATAAGTCAGAAGTTCCAGGAAAAGTGTGTGTAAGTTATTCCTGCCTTGATTTCGATTTCATTTTTGGTTTCTCCATTTCTCTGGCCACGCACACACACTCACACTCACACAGAGCACCACTCTGTGACACACCGATTGATTAAAGCCACTTGTCAGTTGGCCACTTAAGTCAATCAGTCATTCACTCGCTCGCTCGCTCATTCTAGCCGCATGGCCTGGGCCTGCATTCCGGCCATACTTGCATTTTAATTTGAGCCGCTCTTGGCATGGCTTTTTAGCCGGCTGGCTATCTGCAAACGAATAAATCAAGCTGACAGAAGGGTGACAAAGTGTAAACACATTTGGCGTGCCCGCCTCGTAAATCTCTCGCCGCGACGAAGCGAAGGCGAAGGCGCACTTGGACTTTGGCTAATGCCAAACTCAAACTCAAACTCAGGCCAAACTCAACCTGTCACTGCGACAGTTTTTTTTCTCTTCTTTTATTTTATTTGTCTCGTTGCCCCTACTTTGCGGCCCATTCTTGTTTCTCTCAGTTTTTGGCTTGTTTCATTTGCATAGATTTGGCAAGTGAGACACACAGACAGACAGACGCACAACGAGCCGGGCATTTAGAATAGTAGCTTGCATAAAAAGGTACGTACTCGCACAGTGGGGGACAGGGAAATAAGAAGGGGAAATAGATAAAATAGATTACTGAATAATATCCTGTAATATGTAAAACTACTTTCCCGTACTAAAATCTACAGAATAAATTTAAATTTTTATATCCAAATGCTAAGGTATCCTATTCATCTGCCCTGCACTGTATATCGCCGCAAGTTCTGTCTGATATGGGCTACTGTATATTGCCATATCAACAGAATTACATACAATACTCGTATATTCATGTATGCTGTACCCCTAAGGTGATCGAACTGACAGTCCGGCGCGCTGGGTCTCTTGCCTTGCCATTTCTGTGGCTGTATCTGTATCTGTATCTGGTTGTGCCCCCAAGTCGTGTTCTAGCAAATGTGCCAAATGTTCAAATTGTCAAATTGATTTGACTCTTTTTTGTTTATTTATTTATTTGCTGGAAACTGACTCCCAATCGTATAGTAATCGTATACATATGTGTATGAAAAATGGACCTTACGGCGTTTCTGTTGCTGTTTTTGTGGCGGTGTGGCAGCGTGAGAACCACAAACAAAAATGACTTAACAAATTTGCATTGCTCGTGTAGTCGTAGTCGTACCAGTACCAGTACCCCCAGTACCCCCGGCTTGCATACTTTAGATAAGGGCAGAGTGTAGAGAAAATGCCGCAGTTGGAAAATATTTAAGATGCTGCCCGGGCTGGCCGGGCTGCCGCTGCTTCTAGAGACTTTTAAGTGCAATATCTGGGGAGAAATCAAACTGTGGCATGGGGCTGTGGAAATACTTAGCTGAGAGACGGCCCCGGCAGACGGCAGCAGCATCAACACCTGATCAAAGACCAGGCCAAAGAGGAGAAAAAGCGGCAACAAGTGCAGTCCATTTGGTAAGCGGTCAGTTAACATTTTTAAGGCTCTTAAGGTGAGCTCGTTTTCCAGTGTTTTCCCTGGCTTATCGCCCCACGACCATCGGACGAGGCAAAGCTCTGAAAATTTCACCGAAAATACCGAAAAGACCGAAAACACTGCGTAATCATTTGTGGTCATTTGCCTGCCAACTGACAGCACAGACCAACCTGCTGCTGCTGCTGGTGCTGGTGCTGGTGCTGCCTGCCTAGTAGTTTACTTAATAATCATGTTTAAGATGCAGAAATTACTTTATATATACTTTATGGCCGACAGCAGGGAAACGCTTTGCTAGAGAGGGAGAGAACGGGGGGAAAAGGCGCAGAAATATGAAATAAAATAATAATCCTTTGTTTGAGCATTTTGGCGCTCAAATATTGACTAATTTGAGCACGATTATTGTGATTTGGATGCGGTACGTAGTCCAAAACGGAGTCTGAGTCTCAGTCTGAGCCAGAGCCACAGTCAGAGTCTGCGTCTGAGTCGCAGAAAGAAAGTTGGCCGGGCCGTCGAGACGTGCTCATATAACTGGCGGCCAGCCAATCATGGACGTGGCCTATAGATGTGAATGTGAATGTGGATGTGCATGTGCCCGGCACATGCATCTTCCCATCTTTGCTCGTGTCTGTGCCATGATGAAGATGCATGCAACTGCAACTGCAACGGGGCATTGGCGGATTGGCGGGGGGTCTTCGAGGGGATTGGAACTGCATTTTATTTCCCCCCAAATGCTGCATGGTAATCGCAATCGTAATCGTAGAAATTGTTAGCGCATTTTGGCCAATGCAAACAGCCCGAGGCGGCATCATTTTAAAAACATGATAGCATGATGGGTTTTTATGTTTGAATAACTACGTATATCTGTGCATCCCAGAGGGGGCTCTGTAGTGAGTGGGAGAGGGGCTGGTGCTGGGGCTCTCAACTAGTGGGTCATAAATAAAAATGTTCCAATAATTGGAAGGCTTTTTAATTAAGCCAATATCTGTAGCGCTTTGGCTTAGTTATTTGCATATATGTAAGTGATTTGTGGGCAGAAGGGAATCCGGGGAATGTGCAATTTTCGGCACAATTTCTTTGGTCTGTCCAGGCTATGATTAAACCCAAATCCCCATCCCCAAAAGCGGGAGCTCTATCCATTGTTGCCGGCGTCAGTCAGCATATGCAGGGGAGACAAACCAGAAGAGGTACTCACAAAAAACAGCAGCAGCCCATCGTCTGGGATTAGTTTATGTGCAGGAATTTTTATTTTGCGGTTACACAATTTTCTCTCAATGGTTTGGGGTTTGCCTCCCTCCTGGGAGACAATCAATGAAAATCACACGCTTTGGCTGCTTCTGCTTTGGGCCGCTGTTTTCTTTGTTGGATTTGTCGCTGCCTGCTGCTGCTGCTGCTGTTTCTGTTGCTATTTGCTGTTTTTGTCGCTTTGGTTGCACGATTTTCCACGCATTTTTAACCCAAATACCTTGCTAAACGATTTTTTAATGTCTTCACTAACAAGTTTCAATTACCAATCGTCGAGTGCGTGTGTGTGCGCAGACGGCTCGAATCGGCTTGGCTCAAATAAAAGCCAAAACCAGTTGCAAAGCAAAAACCCACACCACACCACACGACACCCCCTCTTGCGTTGGCTCAATCAATTAAAATAATTCCAACAATTGCAAGCAAGAAATTTCATAAAAGAAGATTGAGGCATAACGAAGACAATGCGGCTCAAATGAAAACCTGCTGGCCAGTCCAGGCCAGGCCAGGCCAGAGCACAGGAGTGCAGAGCAGAGCTGAGCAGACCAGACGACGCGTTTGAGTGGATTCACGTACCGCAATCAAATTGCACTTCGATTGGCCAAAATGGAGCCATCAACATCATCGATGGAAAGCGGTACTTGTTGATGATCTTCTCGCTGGCTGGCCCGTAATCACATTTATTGAGATAAACGATGGGGCGTTCTGCGTTGCGTATACGCAGTGCGCTGTGACCAGTGCCCAGTGTCCAGTGTGTGCGTGCGCACAATGTGATAATTGTATAAGAAAATGGGTTAATCATGGCCTCGCTCTTGCTGCTTAATGATGTGCCATCGCACATTCCATTGCATACTTTCGGGGTACTCTCAAATCATGCTTGGTTCGATCATTACGCACAGGAAATGCCAAATATTAATGACCTGCCATATTTTTGCATATTCAAGTTGTGAAACTCCTTTTCAGCGCTGCATAAATTACAAAACACATTTGAAAACCGCTCGTAAAACGCACGCAAAACGCATCAAAAACGCACGGGAGCTCAAAAATTATGGCTCCAGTGTGTGTGTGTGTGTGGCCTATGTGTTAGAGTGTGGCATGCAGCTGCAAATATTTCTGCATACATTTTTCTCCCGCTCTTCACTGCAAATTGTCATCGTTAGCCAAGTGAGACCGCTCTCCAGCGGCAGACCATTCGATCATTTTTCAAGCAGATAATTATCGCCCACCAGCCTGGTCTGCCCCCAAATACTAGCCGGATACGCCAAACGGCTGCCGCATGGCGCATGCCGCGTGGCCTGCAGTGGCACTGCCTGTTGACCAATTGACCAATAGCTCAACGGCTCTCTTTCGCTGATAAGCAGCTGCTGCTGTGGTGCTGCTGTGGTGCTGCTGTGGAGTCTGCCTCTGCCACTTGTGGCTTATGTTTCAATTGCATGCAAATGCATAATTGAATCAAATGGTCTTCCCGGTTTTCGGTTTCGCCCAACTTTCGAGGCCCCCGCCTAATGAAGCAATCAACGGTACGGCATCTCAAACTCTTTTTGCCGCTCTGCCCCATTGTCAATCAAAAGCCACGTTTTTATTGCGGCCCGCGTTACAAACCAAATCGCATCAAGATGTATTAATCATTTTGGCCAGTGCGGCCTGCGTTGGCGTTGGCTGAGGCAGAGGGGCAGCCAGTGACCAGCAAACGCTGGCATCGCCATCACTTTATCAGTTGGCGCAGATCTCTTTTGGCCAGGCCAGAAAAAAACGCCAAATAACTACAGGCGAGACGGGGCATGATTAAAATGCGCAAAAATGGCCAACTCCAAATGGGCGCTGCTCGGCGGTAACAACAACAGCAACATTGAGGGGCAACATTGAGAGGCACAACAGCAACATCGAGAGCTACAACAACGGCGTGTGATGTACACGCGGCGCATTTCAATTCCATTTGATTAATGACGAAGCCGTAAAGGCAACTGCAACTGCAACAGGGGGGAAGTCAGGCAGGCAGCTAACGAAGATGTTGCTGATTGGCCTGTTGTCTGTTTGCTGTTGTCTGTTTGCTGTTTCTGTTGCTTTCCGCTGCTGTTGTCAACTGTCGGATGCATTTGTTGCAACTGCTTAGATTTTTATGCCTGGCCATAAAAATTATATGTACATTATGCCAAGCGACAGCTCATAAAGCAATCAAAGCAAGGCATTAATAAAAAAAACTGAACGAAAACTAAAAAAACCAAAAAAACTAAAACTAAAACAGTTTCGAATTCCGCTTTTCTTTTCGGGTTGATTGAATGCAAATGTGCAAGTGGAATTGTAGAGTAGAAAGTGTTGCCCACCCACACGGCGAATCTGCATAAATACTGTCCGCCGAATAAGGCCAAGAGAGTGCCGTGCCTGTGCCTGTGAGTGTGCCTAACGGCCTTGTGCTTGTGGGTGCTGCTCCCGCTGTTGCAGCTTGCAGCTTGCATCTTACAGCTGATGATGTTGCTGCTGCTGCTGTCGTGCCATGCACCGCAGCAACATGGCACAATAAATTTCAAATTTGCTATGAAACTTGTATCAGAACATGTCCATCTTGGCGGCCCACACTCGCAGGAGGCCCCAGTCGCGGGTCTGGCCCCCCCACTGTTAGATGGGTGAAAATTTTCATGGGACTTTCACACACAGCTGCAGCACAAGCACAGCCTCGAATAAGTCCGCAGTGGAGGTTACAGTTTCGCCATTGATTAATGCCTTAATTAAGGCAACGCTCCATCAAATCAGAACCAATATCGAGAAGCCCAACCCAGTCCTACATAGTACCAAAAACAAAGCAAAAATATGATTGGCAATTGTTCGCTGGGGTACAGAAGTAATTTATCAAAATCAATACGGGAATTGTCTCAATGCCGCTCCGGACTAATAACAAGGCTAAATGCCGAACGGAGCAGACAGCCCCCCAAGTCACAAAAATTTGCATTTTAACAAGTTAATTTTTTCAGCTGCTGATTGTTGTTCTAAGTCATTGCAAAACGGTAGCTCACGAATTTTGGGCTGTTACTTTCAATTGCCTTTTGACTGGCGACATAATAATGACAAACCAGAAACAGAAATAAAAAACTC
Organism: Drosophila obscura; assembly: GCF_018151105.1. NCBI lineage: Eukaryota > Metazoa > Arthropoda > Insecta > Diptera > Drosophilidae > Drosophila > Drosophila obscura. The sequence continues at coordinate 2,908,350 of NW_024542781.1, read as the reverse complement.
ATGGAAAAAATCTAGTCAAAATCTGGGAGTAGCAACAAAAATATAACAAAAACTGCATTCATAGCCCAAGCGTGACATGTTAATTGAGTTTTTATTTTCCTGAATTTTGAACAGTTTTTTTTTGGTAATTTTTTTGTTTCGTTGGGTGGGCGGGCGTTCAACCCCGAGAGTGAGCAGAAAAATTTTGACAGCTGCCTGAGCAACAGCAACTTAATTTTGGGCGCTTTCAAATTGGATTGATATGAAAATAAATAGAAATTAAAGTATTAAAGCATTTACGTGCAGAGACGCCTCTGCCAGAAATCATGATAACTTTATTGATTTTGCCAAACGAGCGCCGGGCCGAAGACATTGAAACCGAATCGTGAGCTTTGGGCCAGCAATCAAATCTACAAAGAAACCAGCAATTGTTGCTGTTGTTGCTTTTGTTGCTGTCTGTGACGTGATGGCTGCAGGCGCCACTTGGCAGCCAAACAAAGGAGACACTGGCTGAGGCTGAGGCTGGGGCACGGACCAGGTCCGGGCCAGGCCCGGCCAGGCAAGAAATTCTGGCTAATCAGCACAGACAAAAGGGTGACGCTCCCATGTATTTAGATTGAAGGCTGACTGCCATTCATTAATGCCATTTAACCGGTCATGTTGTAGGTGTGTAGCCGTCTAACCGTCTTTTCCTATCTGCGAGTACGAGTACTCGTTTGTGCCTGGCAATTTGTTTTGCTGTCATGTCAAAGTGCAATGAAAATATTTTCACTCGCCCATCAAACGACACACAGCACTTGACATGAGACAGCGAACGTCAAACATTCCGCAATGCCACCCAAAAGGCATCTTCATAAATATTTTCTTGCATCGGCAACGTGCAACGGCAACGGCTACAGCAACAGCAACAGCAACGGACTATGCAACATCTACACGGGAACGGCAGCAGCATCAACACTCCCACATCCCCAAAATGTCTTCAACAAACATCGTGTGCTGTCTGGGGGCTCCTTGAAGTTTCTTTTTGCCTCGATCAAAATGATTTTTCCCCTCTTCTATAAGTATTTCTTCTGCTGTGGCGTCTTTTTCATCATCATCATTAAATTCGTCAAGATGCAAATTTCTTGACTGTTGTTGTTTGCCAGTCGTGCTCATCTTCCTGGTGCTGGTGCTAGTGCTAGTGCTAGTGCTAGTGGTGCTGAAGATACTTACTATGTATGTGGGATCAGAGAAGAGAGTAGTGGGAGCACTGGGAGTAATGTCGCTGGCATTTCTTATGGCTGACATTATTTGCTGCTTTGACTTTGCTTTGGCTAAGCACAATTTATGATTATTGCCCCGGCTCTTAGGGCCACCTGTGGGCGTTCTCCCCACCAGCCCATATAAGAGCACAGATCCGATATAAGTATAGCATATACATATGTATACGTATATAACTCATAGCTGAAGTAGGTACATAAATTGCTCGTGACTGCAATTAGACAATTGTCGCCGTCATCCAAACTCACTCGGATCAGAAGCTAATGAATTTTTATTTGTATATGTCTTACAAGACAACAGTAGAGTGCGCGGCATAGTAGAGTGGTGGCAGTGCAGATCAGTCTTCATTGTGTTGGTGTTGCTGTAGCTGCTGCTGCTGCTGCTGGCTTTACTGCGGCTTGTATAAATTACCATAATAACAAATTACGGATCATTAAGATTGTCAGCTACTTCGTTTCAATTAATTAACCATTAATTACAAACCGCCTGAGCGGCAGAATGTGGCAACAGCAACGACAAATGCTGCACATGAGCAACAAAAGAGGCTACAACAGAAGCTGCAACAACATCAGCAGCATTTTCCTGTGGCCTGAGAGCAACCATATTAGCCACCACGGCAACGATGGGGACGGGGACTGGGACGACAACAAGAAGCCAAAATTAATGCAATAGAAGACTGAAGACAACAGCAGCAAGTGAGGAAAAGTCCCCAATGAAAATAGAAAAAGCAGCTGTGCGCAAATATGCAAATTTCACAGAGTAAAACAGCAGCAGCAGCAGCAGCAGCAGCAGCAAGAGACTTCACTTTCAATATATAGCAAAGGATGCATTGCCTGTTGCTGTTGCTGTGGTTTTTGTTGTTTGTCGCTTTTCCAAGTTGCACAAATTGCATTTTACCATATAAAACAATTTCAGCTGCTGCTGCGGCTGCTGCTTCTCGTACAAAGACAAAAGAAACTCAACTCGAACACACACATTGTCATATACTCGTATAAGTAGAGAGACAATACACCAAGTGCAACAGAAGAAACTGTGACAAAAGCACCGAAAAACCATACAAATCCGAGTACCCGTACCCGTACCCGTACAAATTGAAAGTGAAACTCCTGGAAAAAAAAAACAATCCAAATGGAAACAAGAAATTTGCATAGAAATGAATTTGCAAGAGTTTGTCGCGTCAACTTTTTGAGTATAAGTATAGTGGCTATACTACATATAGTGGGGGGATTGGATGTTGGATTACAAGCTCTTGGGAAAGGGAAATCTAATGAAAATTATTGGTTAGCTCAAGCAATCTAAGTAATTGAGGGAATTAGCCCACTCTTAAGCTGTATAAGGTGTTGAAGCATTCTGGGACTTGATTTATTGTTGGAATGTATCTTAGTATCTCAATTAAATAATTAGCCTAAGTAACTTGGGTTGCACTTAATAAATATAAATCTTGGACAAGCCATTAAGCCATTCATTTTGTTAAACATATCGTTAAATTTATTGTTATATCCATTCATCTTATTGGATTTGCCCGAGTGGCAATAATTCTCTCGTGTACTAATCGTACTCGTACTCGTACTCGGTTATTGCATGCAGTTGATCTATAAAGAACTTTCAGCTTTCAGCTTAATTCTATCCCTTGGTCCGATACCCTCCTGCTTTGGGAGTGGATGCTGTGGCTGTGGCCTCTTTTTTGGCGTAACTTTATGACGGGCCAGAGCAGAGCCAAGTTCGTTGCCTAAGTCTTTTGTATTTGGCTTCGAACAGGGACTGGCACTGGGACTGGGGCTGGGACTGCAAATATTTGCATATAGATTTACACACCCACAGGTCGAGAGAGTGCAGAGACTAGAGATCTAAGAGCCAGCAACAATGGCAAACGAGCCTCCTTTAGTTGTATTTATATGTATATATGTATGGGAGATACGATGCCAAACTTTAAATATATTACACTCTAATGCCTTTTAAACCGAAACTATAAATTTCTTATCGCCGATCGAAAATCAAGCGTGCTCACCAACAAGTCACAGTGAAAACCAAACTCTGGCCACTGGCAGTCGGGCTGGGACTTGGACTCAGACTGGTACTGGTGCTGGTAGTGGCACACACCCTAGTTTGGTGTGTGTTGCGGCTCACTCGTGCGTCATATTCAAATGTGGCCCGGTCTAGCTCCAGCGCTGGATCTGCAACCTCTCAGTCAGATTGCGTTCGCCAGATAAGCCCAACGCCAGCGCCACTGTTTCGCTGACTATAGCCCTGTTCGCGGACTCTGTCTATGGCATTCTTTCAAAGGCCGTTTGCCAGAGCCAGAGCCAGTTACAGCCGCGCCGCAGCCAAAGCGAGAGCCCCACTAAGCAAGCCAAAGCAAGAGCTACTGCTAACGGATTCCCAACCAGGAACCGATGCCATAAATGGCCGAAATGCATGCGCTGCCTTAAAAAGTCAAATGTGTGGATAATAATTTTGATTTATTGCCACAGCCAGCCTGCCAGCAAGCAAGCCAGGCGGCTTAGTTACTAGCAACAACAATCTGGGCTAGATAGCTCAATGGCCCCCCTCCGCGAGTCCAGGCTTTATCAGGGGAGGCGCAACCTGCTGGTGGGTCATGGTGGGATTGTGGGGCGTGTATGCTGCGGTGTGGGGCGTGTGCCAAACATGCTAATGAGCCAACTTTCAGTGCTGACCAATCGCTGACCAGCAACAAAAGCGTCTAACAATGCCCACGTTTGCCAACAATATGAATTTTAAGGTTTCTGTTGGTTTTTTTTTGTGGCTGCTGACGCTGCTGTTGCTGCTGTGGCTGCTGTTGCTGCTATTTCTGTTCTGTTTGACTTTGCATAATTTATACATTTTGCGGTAGCTTAGAGTGACCGCAACTCTTTCCCGTTTAGCCTGCATTTTAATTATGAAACCCAGTCGGAACTCGTGCCACAGACCAGACGCCATATCGAATCCAAGCAACGCCCAAAAATTTTGCACAATCGACTTGTAATTATAATTGAGTTATATGTATGTATGTATGTACCTTAAAGTTCGCTTTGTTAAGTTGTTGCCCAAGAAGTTGAGAAAAAAAGAAAGTCATCTACTTTATCTACTTTACTTTCTACCTTCGATATGGCGTTTATCAGACAGCGGCGTTCGCTTATCGCCACAGAGCAGCTGCAGAGTCATTCATCTTGCAGATGCCGCAGCAGAAGGCAAATGAAGCTACAAATAAAGCTGTTGGCCCCAGTGATCTGTCCTCTGCCGGGAACTGCTTTTTAATTGCATGCCAAATTGAAGCTGACATTTATGCTTGCGCTCCATTTCGCAGATTTGTTCCCATTGGATTGCCTGCCGCCAGGCTAATTGCCCAGAATGCCACAGAATCCTCCTCTCTAACGGGAGTGGGACTTCAAAATGTAAGTCCCCATCCACCAGCTAGACACGATCACATGCAAATTGAGCTGTTTGCAGTTTCGTAGTTGCAGTTTCAGTTGCAGAGTTGTACGCACAATTAGTGTTCGTCGTTTGGCCCGGGACAACACTCAATGGCAATTAGGGTCGGGATCGTACAAATTCATTTCGAAATGCCAACTCCTTGTCAGAGTGTGTGAGTGTATCTGTGTATCTATGGCTGTGTATCTGCTGCATATCTGTGTGACAAGTGTGCACAGCACAGTGTGTTGGACAGCCGACAGGGGCACGCAAATTGTAATTTATGTGACAAATTTTTATGTACCTCTAGCGAAAATTTATTGGGCTTTGACGAGCCACACGAACGCCACTCGCGAGAGATGCTTCAACAGGTGTATCGAATGCGTTTTATGAGGAGGAGCTACCAAGAGGCTGCTGCTTGTGTTGGCCATAAAACAAGCGGAGAACAAACGAGAAACACTTTAAAAATCGAAAACCCTGTTATGGTTATTTGAAGATGGAATCGTTTCGGATGTGGATACCAAATCAATCAACGTTGATCTGCTAGATGGAGATATAAATTTTAGCGGGATTTAGCTTGGGTATTTATTGTTAGATATATGATTCATCAATGTAGATACCCATACTAAGGAAAATTAACCATTCGATGGACACAAACACCTTCGATTGCACTTGAGGCCAAGAGATAGACCAGCACTTGAGACTTGAGGCTGCCTTCATTCAGTGGCAGTGGTAGCCAGAGATTCCATTTTATTTCATTCCATTCATGCCGGAAGCAAGTCCGATTCATTCAGCGATGTGTTGACTCCAAACAGGTGTACGCAGGCCATAGAGCAAGTCACATTCAAATACCATTTATCATCCGATACGATGCCCAGATTCGCCTATGACTTAAGCCGAATGTATATTTAAGCTGGTTAAGTATCTGCAGAGCCTTTTGTCCAGCGATTTGTCAATGATGCAAGCTTACGGCACTAATATATAGAATTTCCCAAGCGAAACCATTCATTAATTTCTGTCCGTCTGCCGGCGTCTGACTGAGTGCTGGCGGGGCAGTGCACAGCGGGATAGCGCAATAAACAGATATCAATAAAAATATTTCGAAGATCTTGGACTAAGACAAAAGCAACAAAACGAATTTAGACGCATTTAAATACTCCACCGATCGGAATCGATTTGCATTTAAAATCGAATCAAAGATTTCTAATTTTCAGCTACCACCACAAGACGAAGCCATAAAACACCAAACTACGCCCACGCTCAGGCTCAGGCTCAGGCTTGGAGTCGGGCTTGGGTTCAGGCCAACGAGATGCGAACCAGTTTATGGAGCTGGCTCATCAGTCATTTTGATAGCCACAAATAGCCGGAGCTGAATATCTATGATGTCAAATAAATTGCTCTCGAAATGAATGTTGTTTTAAGGCCCTTAGTTACATTTTATATGCATAGTAGCTGCTGGAGTTTGGAATGGCATCTAAGGCTTGTTGTTGGTGGTCCAATTTAAGACAAACTTACTCGGACTGAAACTGAGTATGCCCCCAACACACACAGAGAGCTTCAGAAGCATGCATAACATTAAGCAGAAATACAGAAAAGACAAGCAAAAGGTCAAACTTGAGTTTGAGAACTCGTTTTGTCATTTCGCAAACAACACACAAAACTAAAGTAAAATCAAAACAAAAATAGAAATCAAAATCAAATAAAATAAATTGCCTCAATTTCGTATTAATAAAATTTAAATTATTAAAATGGAAAATTTTTGTCGCTGCTGAACATTTCCTGTTCGGGCCATAGGCCATAATGAAACAGAAACCAGCTGAAAAAAAACCAAAAAACGAATGAAGGAAATTCCAGCAAAATATGTGACCCAATTTGCTGAAAGGGGTAAAAATAAAATAAATAAAATTCATTTGTCTGGGCAATGTAATTTATTGCATGTTTTGCTCATTAAATTGATTTTTCCTCTTTGATTTTGAGTGCCAGTGTCATTGTCAGAGGACAGAAAGACAGAGGAGGCCCCGAGAGAAACCGCCAAGGAGCCGGGAAGAGCACGAATGTTTGCTGTTTGTTGTTTCTGGTGCACTTTTGTAGCACGCTCGGGTTTCATAAAAAATGCCAATTAAGCGTGAATATAAGTGCCAGATAATTTTTCAGACAACAGCCAATGTAACCCAAATTGCCAAAAAACGCGAAAGACTTACAGCCAAAACAAAAGCAGCAAGAAAACCAAATGGACAACAGGAGCCGAAGGTAAAAAGGTAAAACCAAAAGTCAAAATGAACACACACAATTTTCAGGGGTGGAATGCTCTTTCAGAAAGGAGTTCATGGCTGATCTGATGGATGCTAAACGTATTTTAAAGTATTTTAAATCCTCATTTATTATTTGGATTGATTTGAAATTCATTGCAATTTCCATAGAATCTCTTAGCTCAACCCAAATTTTATCGTTAGCTTTCGCCTGTGCATCATTAGACATAGGTAGGGGCTTGGAGTGACCCTTTGACAGCCTCAATGATGGCATCAAAAGGCAGCCGCTGTCCTCATAATAAGCCAGGCTCATCTCATATCATCTTTCAGACATGCGGCTCATCTGCCTTCGCGGAGGGCATTCGAGATTCGTTTCAACTTTAGCGCCTGCCATGGCAGCCTTAAAAAATATTTACAACACTCAAGTGCATCTCAAGTGCTGGGCCAAGTCGATCGATATGCCCATCCATATCCCCATCCCCATCCCCGTCCCCAACCGCACATCCGCATCCAAGTCCGAATCGAAGCAGGCAAAAACGAGGGCCCCCGAAAAAAAAGTAAAATTCAAGTTAAGAATAACGAACCAAAGTATTTCTTCTTCTTTGACTTGGACTTGAATTGCTGATACTGTTGTTGTTGTTGTTGCTGTATTTTAAACATTTTTCATTTCAAAACGACAGGCGAACTGCTGTCGATGTCCATGTCTGTATCCAAGTCTTGGATTGGATTGGTTTTGGTATTTGTGGCATCGTTTTCGGTTTCGTTGGCGGCCTCGGTCGAGAGTTGCGGCGGGTCTCGGTATCCAGCGGAATTCATTTCAACTTTGACTAGTGCCCGTACCCCCCCTTACGAGAGCAGCAATGACAATGATAAAAGTTAAAAAGCGCTCCCAAAAAAAGCTAAAACAATGCCAATCATAAAGTGCCGAAATGTCATTGTCAGGCCCTGACTTGGTGGCGGGAGGAGGAGATTTTTGGTTTTATCTGTGGAGGCTTTGGCTGAGAGGCGGCGTTGATTTTGATAAATGTTTAATTAATTTTGTGCCTCGGTCGAACATTAAACTTGGCTATTTTCTGACTTAATGAACAGAAATTAACAACACACTAAGATGCCCGGGAGGAGATGGGGCGAAGAGGAGACAGAAGCCCAGCCATGCGGAAGATCTTCAAAGTCTCAGTTGTTTCTTTTTCTTCTTCTTATTATTATTATTTTTTTTTTGGTTAAGCTGAGTTTCTTTAGGTCTTTTTCTTTTCTCATTTACATTACATTATGCTGGCTCTGGTCTTATGAATGAATGTTTACACACACACACACACACAGACATGTGAAAAATGTTGTAATTAGTTTTTTTTTCTGCCTGAAGAGTCTGTTGTGTCTGCGGCACCCAGTGAGTGATTTTCAACAACGACTGCAAATTACAAGTTATTATTAATGTTAACAAGCGAAATCTCCCAGTATTTGTGTATGCTTATGCGATCGCATAGTGAAAACTCATTTAGCAGGGGGTCCCCCTCCTTCACCTCATTCTCCGCTGCTGTTGATTTGCTTAAAGTTTAAATTGTACATATATGCATGAGTATGTGTAGGCACATTAATGACTGTTCTTGATTTATGCGATGTGATCAGTGGGGAGTACGAATACGAGTACGAGTAGCAGCAGAGCGGGGGGACTTTACCCAGCAAGTGGGTCACATGTCCCGTGGGTATTTGTACTTACAGATGGGCTACACGAGCCTCTGCACCTCCACCATAGCACAGAAACACAGCACAAACTACCACTAAATGCGGCCATTAAATGGAAGTACTCGTAGAGATGCCACAGTAGCTGGGGCATTACATAGAATTCAAATCAAAAACACAAAATACGTTCCACAAATAATTATGCAAAGAGCTTGAGCGGAGAACAAAAAGACCCATTGCACAAGCCACAACGACATCGACACGAACTCATAAAATATGCAAAATGTGTGCCAGGCCAGGCCAGGCCAGGCTAGGCTGAAGTCCCCGACCCCGTCCCCGCTAGGCAGTCAGCAGTCAGCCAACAACTTGTGTCAATAAAAATCAGGCAAGAGCACTGGCTGGCATCCTCAACCTCATCCTCATCCTCCTCCAACTGCATCTGCATCGGCATCGGCATCAACCACCAATTCAGAGAGCCACTAGCTGCACTTGTTCGACTCATCTGGACGGGCTGCAGCGGCTGCAGCGGCTGCAGCTGTCGGCCGTGGAACGAGCCACATCTGAGTGTGTCTCGGGTCTAGACAGCAGACAGCCAAAGTCACTTCAGATTGCACATTGCTTCCTGACTGCCGCAGAACGGACTGAATGGACAGAATCGACAGAGTCCGCGGCCGGATTCAATGAGCCGTGGCAGAAGGATGGGGGCATTCGGCTTTATGGCCAGATACACGTACAGGTTGAGGTTGAGTGTGTGGGATTCACTGGCCCGCTGGAATATACATAAAAGCCAACAATAAAAAATTCATCTGCACCATGAAACCATTAAAAGCCCAGCGCTAATCCTAAGCAGAGGAAAATTTATTGAAAACTTTAACTAAAATCTTTCCAAAAAGATTTGCATACTGTCTCTGAGCGAAAGAGAGATCTGATCGGATCAACAAATCAGTTTATGTACTTCTGGTATGTGGAGCATCAACAGGAAGTTGCTCCCTGATGCCATTCGTTTGGCGAATTTTTATGATCATCGTAAAGCAGCAAAGGTGTTTGTTGTTGCAGCCATACAAAAGCACTTAAGATACCCAAAGAAAAAACCAACAGCAATTACAGCTGCAGCAACAGTCACATAAAGAAAATTGTTTGGTATTTGTAGATGGAAGTAAATGAATAAATAAATAAATAAAGCAAAGAAAAATCAAAATCAAATGGGGGGAAAAGTTCTCAAAGCAGACAACGCGATCCGCACCATACACACACACACACACACACACACACGAACAAATAGTTTATGACATACGACGACGTGGTGGAGTACGGGACAGTACAGTATGAGCGAGTACAACGAAACCCAACTGAAGCTGAAGTGTAACTTCCCACTGACCCAATTTACAAGCACTTAATGCCAAAAAGGAGAGAAGTTGTAGAAGAAATAAACAAAGACGAAAGTACGCGGTCGGGGGTAATGCATATCAAATAAAGTTCATGCCACAAAAGCAGCAGCAGCACCACAAGCACCAGCAACAACAGAAACAGAAACAACGACAACGGCAGCGACAAAAATTATTACCAAAATAGACAGCACCCAGCAACAACAAATACAACAAATACAACACCAACGAAATTTAAATTAAAAGCTAAAAACTCCCACACATAAAAGTCGAGAAAGAAACTCGAAAAAGTACGAGAGTATATGTATGTATATGTAGTTATGTATACTCGTATAGGGAGGTAAAAAAAAAGGTCTGTCAAAATTAAATCATTTCGGTGGCAAACAACATAAACCGATGGTTAAAAGTTGATAATGATGATGCTTGGATAACGCTCGTTATTACTATGTTTCTTATTGGTGTTGTTTCAGTAGTTGTTGTTGTTGTTGTTGCTGTTGTATCTGTGCTTGTTGCTACCTTTTGTTGCTGTCCAGTGCGTTGGTGGCTGGCACTGACAGCGTAACAAATGCTATTTTGACAAAGTGTCTGACATGAGGAGCGTGGAAGAGAAACAAGAAACAGAAAGAGCCATAGGGTTAACACAATCATGCGAAAGTCAGAAAAAAAAATATGGAGTGCAAAATGTGCTGCGTGTTTGGGACACACATATGTGAATACGTACATATGAGTATCTGTAGAAATTCGTGAAAATTTCTACCTCAGATAAACACCCGCTAAGGCTAAACGAACGAACGAACGAACGATCCAGACAACACTTCATTCCGGGGTCCATTCCACTTGACGGCCAGGCTTCCGGTTTCATTTGAGTGAAATTTTCTATGCCCCTGTGGCATAGATTTATCGGTGAGAAAATAGCCACGAACAGCGAACCGACCAAACAGCAGCAACATTTTTCATAGAAAATTATGAACATGACCGTAGAGAAACACCAAACACCCAACACCAAAAGCATGCTCCGAAATTTGCATATTCCTCCCTTGTGGCGCTTTAACGTGTATTCAATTTTTGGGACTGGCTGCTGCATGGGCATCAAACTTTAATTATTAATATTAGAGATTAGAAAACATGAATGCCAACAAAAAAACGAATTGAAAAGTTCGACAAAATCCATCAGTCAGTGATTTCTCAACCTGGTGGCTGACAACAAATTAACAGCTTTTTTCATTCTTTTTTTTCTGTTTAAAACAGTTTTTGGGGAAATACTACATATGCCGTTAATTGAGGAAAATCTTGGGCACGGTATCAATGATAATGCCATGCTAAATGTTCAAATGAGTGGCTAATTTTTTTGGTGCTAAATAGTATAAACAAATCAACGCTAAAACTAATGAAGTAGCAAAGGGAAATTGTGGAACTGACATTGGTATTGAAAGAGAGAGTGAGAAAGTGAATATTCGCCCAAAGAACACTTGAACTGAAACATTCAAATCAATTATCAGTCAGACTATATTCTGGCCAATAGGCCAATAGGAAAGACAACATATTGTAAAAAGATTCCCACTAAATAGCATAACGAAACCAGACTTTCGTTGCTCTCGAACCATCTAATATCATATGAGAGCTTTGGCTCATTCATAATTTTTGAAGCCGAAAGCGCAAGCGAGTTCATTGTCCAAGTCTTTTGTTCCTGGCTTGCGTTTTCGTTCGGGTTCCCGTAGGGGATTTGATTAAGAGTTAATACAAAAATAATACCCAAATGCAGCTAAGCAAAGTCGATCTTTAACGCCAGTTCGTTGCCTAAGTCTTTTGTTTGCCTCCTGAATGCGACGTTGATTTGGATTTGTATTTTATTATTTGAATTTTTCGTTTTTAAATTTAACGTGGCGACGTTTCACTTTAATAATTTTAGTGCCTTGAGCTTTTAACGACAGTCTTTTAATTTAAATGCCATTAAGGTGTTTTTGTTGTTGTTGTGTTTGCTTCTTTCCTGTGAGCTTTGGCGCCAATTGTTTTTCGCTTGCGATCTGATCTTTGTCTCTCTTCGGGGGCTCTTCAGTGAATGATTGTGTTGCTCCCATTTGGGATCTTATCTGAAATTGATTTCATATTCGTTCGCGGCCTGCACATACATATAGTGGACTATCTACTGTCCCCACTGCCACTTGATTATTTATTATATTTTTATGCAATTTAAATAAATAGATAAAGCTGATTAATATTCATTGATGGCTAATTTATGAGTTTCGTATGCGTCAGCAATTCCTTGTATGTGTATGTATGTGTGTGTGTGTGTGTGTTCGGGTGTACGGGTATCAAAGCTGATACTAGGGTTTCGGCTACTACCGCGTTTGGCTAAACTTTCTTCCAGAAACTGGCAAAAATTATCAATTATGAAGTCATTATTATTTACAGCAAACCAAACACATAGCCAGCCACACTTGATTAATAGCTTTTCGGTATTCGAGCTTCGGGCTTGTCAAGGGTTCAGCTGGTGCTTGCTGTTTTCTATTTTCGCGAGCGTTTTTTTTGCACAGAAGGTGTTGCCGGAAGATTTTTTCCTCGCCTGAGTCTTTGCCTGTTGCTGAGCGCTGCGCAGTTCTAATTAGCTAATTATACGCTAAATTAGTATATAATTATTGCTGGCCAGGCAGGCGCTTGCCATGCTCACGCCGAGTGACTAATTTGGCCAGTTTTTGCAGTGCTTGCGGGGAAACAGACCCACTCAATGGCTGTCAAATGTGGCTGATAAGACGGGTATACAACTTATGGAGAGATGCGCTATCAGTGTTTCGCCAAATTTCTATTCAATTTGAAAAATTATTCGACACAAAAGCAGCAACAGCTCAAAGAATTCTCTACCAAAAATATATGACAAACGCCCAGAGCTTGAATAAAATCCTTTTTTTTTTAAATATATATTTTATTTTAATTTCGCTTTGTTTTGGGGCTTTTTGGCTGTGGTTTCTGTGGTCTGTCTGCGTCACGACTTTCCAAATACAAAACGCCAGCGATAAAACCAAAATTTATGCCTGCGATAAGGCAGCCAGCTTTGTATTCTTTGATAAAACTATTAGGAAATATACACAAATGTATATATCTGTATGGAAACTATAGAAATTTGACTTTAATATGGATCTGCTTAGCATAAATGTGCGTTGGCCAAAATATAAAATAAGAAATAAACTAAAAACTTGGACAACGAACCTGACAACAAAAGTTGCACTTACCGGTTTGATATCTAAAGCCTGAAGTGGTCGGAAAGTTTATCCAATTTTAACAGCCTAATAAATCCACATAAATATGTACAATGGAAGAGCTGGGGGTATGGCTATATAGTATATGTATGATTGGGTTGTTGAATTTTCGGGCCACACAAAAAGATTTTCAGATTTTTAGATTTTTTTGGAATTTCCAGAGATTTTCATTAGTTTTTTCCCACAGCCGCGACTCAGAGTCAGAGTCCGAGTCAGCCTCAGCCCATTATGGCCATTATTTATGGGCACCAATTGTTGGGCAGATCGGATACACACTCACAGACCGACACTCTCTCGCACACATATCATATCATATCGGATCACCTTATCGGACGAGGCATAATTCTTGAGCTGCATTCATAAATTTGCTCGGCACTATTTCATTTGCATTTGACGGCTCCAAGATATTCTGCGACTGAAACTAATTTGGCGCACTGGGGCGGCGGTTAATTAAAAACCGTGCTCCGTATCGCAGACGGTGTTGGAGTCGGGTTCGGAGTCGGAGACGGAGACGACGACTTCCGTTGGCGGACAACTTCCGTTTGACGTGGTGGGCGACAGGAATCGCGACGATAGCGAAAACGTTTTAAATTTTCGACGTTAGACCGACGGCAAATGAACTTTTACGGAAGTCGGGGCGACACTCGTGTAGAATACAGAGACGAAACGCTCCGCTCGCAGCTCTGAAACGCACGCAACGCTCAAACACTTGAGACTGAACTGAACCAAATCTTGCTCTTGGCCTGGCCAGCATGTCCAAGAAGTTGCTGGCCAACAGCGGCGGCATCGGCAGCAGCGGCCGTCGAGACGCGAGCGTCGACAGCAGCGTCTGAGGCTGAGCTGAGAGCGTGACGACAACGCTGGCAGAGACTTTGACTTTTTGTTGCTTTGATTTCGGTTTATTTTTGGTTTTTGTTAATACTATTTTGTTTGTTTGTGGCTATCGGGGAAGCGGTAAATGATAATAAAAGTTGCTGTTTTTGTTTTTTTTTCGCCAACGAAAGAGTTGAATCTATGAAACCATTCCGGAGCTTTGTTAAGAGTCTTGCTGGGGCTCTCTTAGCAAATCCGATTCTGATTTATGCTCTTAATATATCTGTCAATTATCTTAACGTTCGCTGCTGCTGGAGTCTTTTGTTTGAGGGTGTTTCCTATGAAAAGCTGGGATTATTTTTAGAATTTGCATAGGCTCGCATGGCGCATTTAAACTGTCATCATTTTTGATTTGGTTTCGCCCAGTAAATTGATCAGTTTACGATCTTCTCTTCTGTGTCTCTATGAATGGGGGGAGCTGTGCAAAAATATGCAACCCTTTTGACCCCTGCTTGAATATAGTTTATGGGGAAAGGCTTTTGGGACACGCCCAGTCTATTGAACTTTTCCCATAAATATGCGAGATGTTTTCTCACAACAATTATGCCTCGGCTGATGCTGTTGCTGCTGCTGCTCCATTGATAGAAACGCTCTCAATGAGGCGTTCACATATGGCTGATCTGCTGCTTTAGCTCTGGCTCTTTTCTAATTTATCAAAAGCTTTTAGTCAATGATTTCGAATTTACGATTTCGATTCGCCTGAATGGGGCCCATGGAGCCAGAGCCAGTGCCAGTGGCAGAGCCACAAAGACAACGACTGCGACTCCGGCAGCGAGTCTTTCTCTTAAAAGCCTGGGACTGGGACTGAGTCTGGGACTCGCCCCGTAAACAGTTCATTGAGTGGCGTGCCGCAACGACCTGACCCCCATAAGCGTTTCACTAATTCATGCCACTTATTAGCCACAAGACAGCAACAACAAACGACTTGCACCTGCCTCTCGTGCTCCATTTGGAGCATTTCAACGTCAATCAATATGCATTTGAACTCCATCAATCGTTCGTTTCGTTTCGTTTGCTTTTTTCTGTGGGATTTGGCTCTGTTTTTGAGCATTTCTTTCGCCTCTTTCTCTTTCGATACGATTTTATGGCTTAATGCCGTTTTCTGGCCATTGAGCACTTAACGCTACATTTTCGGGATGGGGAGGGAAGGCATTACCCCGGCTTATTGGTCTGCTCATATCTGTGGGTATCTATGTTCATCTGCTTTGCATTTTATGGCATCCGTACCACTGCGGCCCTCTCCTGCTGACTTTTCTCACATTTCTACGCGTGAATTTCAATTTTGTTCACATTTGTCTTTATCTTTATATTCATAGTTCTTTATATGTAGATATATCCCATTTTTTTTTATGCATTTTTAATAATTTCTTTTTATGTTTGATTTGACACCCGAGCAGCGATGAGTGGAGCGGAGCGTTTCCAATATTAACGGTTTTTTAATTACCCCCGTGCCCCAGTGGTCGTGCTCCCAAACAAGTTCGCCGTCCAAGTCTTTTGTTCTCCACATACATATGTATGTATGGACGTATCGTACCTACCTCCCTGGCCATCTACCATGACAATCCAATGCTCGACTTCTGCATCTGTCGGATCTCGTGGATGGCATGGAAAAGTGAAATTGAAATTGAAATGGGAAAAAACTTAAAACGAGAGGCGGGCCGAAACATACATATAATAATGTAAGAAACTCTAGTAATCAGGGGAATAACAAAGGGGGCCACCAGCTCATTAACTTGCCGCTTTCGTCAACTGCTGAAATGTAGAAAAATGCCCCGAGAATATCGCCATGTCATGTGGTCGACGGTTTTTGGGGTCTCTCTCAGTCCCAGAGTCCAGATCGAAGTATTGCAGCCAGCAGAGCTACCTGGAAAATACTTCCCTTCCATGCATGGCCATCTATCCCCGTTTGCTACCGTCTGAGGTTTCCATAACTCCGACTCCATCTCCATCTACAGCTTCAGCTCTGGTATGCAGCACCCACTCAGGCAACGTTTATTATTTCATCTTCTTGGAGCCTGTTCACCGCCCCGTTTGACCCATTTACCTTTGGACTTCTGTTTCTGTATCCCAATCTGTGTGTGTGTGTGTGTGTGTGATGTATCTATGTATGCAGATATCTTTAAGATCTCAGTGTGCGTGTAGTGCCACTGTCCCCTGGTCCTATTGTTAGGTGTAACTATTAGTTGGCTACGTTTCCAGGTCAACGGGGCAATCAATCATGTTATATGGTGTAGGAAATTTGTATAACCCAAGAGCCGATGCCGCCCCCTCTACAACCGCTGGCGGCACAGGAGAAGAAGGAGGAGGAGGGAGGACTGGAATTTAATCTTTTTTTTTTTGGCACTTTACATGCCCTTGTGGCCAATTTTTGTATTGTTAAATGTACATTTAATAGTGGGCTTACAAAGAATGAGCCTATTTATTGTCAATTGTGTCAAATTGATTGTCGGAATCTTAACATTCATGTGACATACATATCTAAATCCATAATTATTTAAGTTTGCTAGGCCAAAGAAATAAAAACAATTTGTTGCGAATTTAGTTGATTGTTTTAAATAATTAATAAAACGAACAAAAATTCCAATGCTAAAATACTCAACAGAAAAGACATGAACAATAGGCACATAAATAACACGAGTAAGCAAAAGGTAATGAAGCATCCGTAATAATTAATTTTAATATATTGTTCTTGCTCCTTTCTTCCGTTCAATTTTTTATATACTTCCTTGTTGGTTAAGTCAAGAGACTTCTGTAATATTCCTATAAATTCCTTGAGGCAATGGCTTCATTTTGTTTACTTGCCTTACCCGATTTCCCAGCATATTTCTACAGGAAGCACATACCAGACATTATTTTTTTTTTATATACAAATACAAATAAAAAGCTGCACATTCACGATACTGACCGGTGGCTGGGGCTGTTATGAAAATGAGTTTAACTTTTTTGTTTGTTTGCATCGAAGTGAACTTTTCACCGGGGCCCCTGGATCCGAGCGGATGTGGAGAGTGTTTGGCGGAAAGTGAAAAGTGCTGCTTAAAATGACTTAGTTTGCAGGTTTCGCCTTGCCGTGCCTTGCCTTGCGGAAGTCACCTTAGCGAGTACGAGTACCGGCAACAACAAGTTGTCTTGTCTATCATGGAAAAGCAATTTCCATGCCAATGATTTATGAGCCGCTTAACCGGCCCATTACAATCTTATCTGTGGGCTATTATGTACACCATTTGAGCTGACAAAATATATTGTGCTCGAAATCTAAAGCTGCCTGCCACGCTAAACTTCAACTTGGATCTGAAGCGGAATCTGAAGCTGAAGCTGACGCTGACATGTCGCGCTTATCGCCACTAAACTATCAACAGACAGGCAGACAGACACAAGAGACAAAGCCCAAAACCCAGGCCCATACCCAGCCCCATACTCATACCCAGACCAAGAGCAAGAGCAAAACTGAAACTGTGGCAGAAACAAAGGCAGCCCAGTGTGTGTGTGCACAGTGTGTCTCAATTGTTTGCCACCACGCACGCGCGCAATTACTTAAACATGTCCAAGAGCGAGTCCAAGAGGTGAGCTGAGCCCACATTTGCCAGGTGCAAGAGTGCTTACGAGTCTTACAGCTCGACTCGTGCATTTGTGTCGGTGTCGGTGAGTATCTGTGTGTGTGGGATATCTCGGGGTATCCTATGCAAATGCAAATGCAGCTCCAACTCATTAAATGACCCTCGTTAGGCCTGCCTCCTATTCTCTCTTCTCTTCTCTCCTCTTCTCCGCTGCTCTGCTCTGCTCTGCTCCCATTCCCTTCCCTTTGTCTGTCACGCTTTGTTTGGCCTGTCAAGATGACAAGTGTTTGCTTTGCTTTTGGCCAAGTCTCTGCCAGTGCCTGCGCTTGGGCCTGTGCCCCGGCTTTTGGTCGGTATTGCAGCTGGCGCTCCGGCAATGTAAACTTGACATTTGATAGCATTTTAATTAAAAAGAAGTCGAACGGAGTCACAGGAAAATTTATGACGGCGCACTAAATTTGTGTTCATGTGCGTGGTCTCTCTCAGAAAAGTTTTTTTTGGAGCACTCTGATCTGTCTATAGATCTCAAAATTATATCACGCAGCGCTCAGAGTGCTGTGGAGGTGGCTCGTGAAGGAGGAGAGTCGGAGGAGTTGTCGGTGCGGCATGTGGGGCGTTGTCCGGGGGCAGGCAAACCCGCGAACGGTGTCCGTGACCGTGTGGCGGGCCCAGCAAAATGAGGTCGAAATTATTTGCAATTTATTGAAGGCAATCACAATGCCTATGAACTATATTTCCAAGCAATAGCTCTGGCCGCAGCCACAGCCGCAGCCGTTGCCTGGCCTGTGGTTGACTGTGGTCGGGTGTCGGAGCGGTTGGTGTCGGCTGAGGTTTATTAGTTCTTCAAGCTGGTCTTTTCATTGAGCCATGAAATTCCGATTTCTCTCCTCCCCAACTGCCCTCTGCGGCACTCTTTCCCGCTAAAGTTAATTTTGATGTTTACTCTTTTTTCCGCAAGATATTTGCTGCAGACCATGTTGCTTGTGCCGGAGCCTGTGCCTCTGCTGCTCCGCATGCCAGAGGAGGGCGAAAGATGCGGGGAAGTGTTGGATAGATTGCCAGGAATGTGGATAAAACTTAAGTGGACTAGAGTACCTTTGATAGAGGATAAGTTATATAGGTTTTTGTGTACCTGGCTGCACACTTATATCTATTATGCTGGTGCAAATGAATTATCAGTTGAAGCTTTGTTTAGTTTTCGCAAAGTAATCATCATTCTTTATCAAAACAAAGTGTCTGTTCTGTTTTGTTAGAATACAAGTCACGAAATTCAGAACGATTTCAGGAAGAACCTTCCCAGATAGTAAAGATCCAAGTAATCGTCCAGTTTATCCATATAAACCATATCTCTTAAATTTAAAAGAGTATCCAAACTTTATTTAGAGTCCGAACCCCCCCATAGCTCTTCCATTCATCACGACTCTCAGTCCATGTATCTCAATCTCCAATAATTCGGCGCTCTTTTTCTGTCATTTTCGTAGCTTTATTCGAGTCGAGTTAATTTTGCTGGTAGCGGGTGGTTGATTAAAACGGAAATGTCGTGCGTTTAGCTTAATGATTTTCAACGCCTTGATTTTGCCTCTTTTCGCTTTTTTCAGTGCCAAAAACATTTGAATTCATCCAAAGCGAATCGGTATACGAAATCCCTTTGAGGTCTTTTCAAAGTCATAGCCAAATGGAAGCCAAAAGAAGATGCATCCAGAGATGCATAGATTGCTGTAGATTTGAATATCTGAAGGAGGTTGGGAATCTAAAAAAAGCTTTTCATGCTTTTCATGTTCTGCCATGATCGATGGCAACATTGTCGACTCAAAACCATACTCAAAGGCAGATCTTTGGGCATCTCCAACTGTATTCTCATTTCCATTTTCAGGCTCTTTTTGCGCAGGTGTTGGCTAACTATGAAAATAGTGCAAAATCGTGCATACGATATTTGTACGTGATGCCATGCTGTGGGTGTTGTGGGTGAAGGAGGAGGATTTCGTCTGGGTTTCGACTCAGTTTCGGTTCCCCTACCTCTAATTTTAGCCAGAAATGAACACCAGACAAAAAGTAAAGAACAAAGGGGTTATTTTTTCTTCAGAGTAAGGTTGTCATTGCGCTGGGTGATCGGTTGCGGGGGGGAGTACCTGAATCGCTTGGCTCATTGAAATTGCCCAAGTTTGGCATTATCACAGCTCACACAGACTCATTCCAGCTCAAGATCGACGTCATTAAAAAACGTTTAAAATGAATTTTTGCGCCTTTATTAAGCCTGACATTTGAACAAAGGCTCTTGTCAGCTTTTCTGTGGCTGTTGTCTATTATTATGATTAAAATATCTCAAAGAGTGGTTTATTTTTGTTCGGCCCGATGCCGCTATATTTCATTATCCCCCCCACCCATCCAGCCACCGTCCAGCACTCCACTCGGCGGGTCCGTGGCAATAAGATCTGTTTATTTAAGTAGCCCGCTCCCGACCGAACAGAAATTATTGTTGATCTTTTTTTTAGGCCGTTTCATTGTTGTTTTTTCCCCCGCCCCGACTCGTACAGTGGAGGTTTCTTAAAAATCAAACTGCTCCACATACACGGCATTTAACGCATTCAATGGCGATAGCGATAGAGTCGCTTTTCATTGTTGTTTATTTTTATAAGGTCTGGGGTCCGGGACACACCTTAAACGAGCCACCGAATGCCACCGATAGCCACTGTACAGCCACCGCCACATCGATCCATCGAGACCATCGACACTACATAGCACCACACATTTCCAATATTCGTAGACCATATCCCATAGCTCCAGCAACAGCATCAGGTCTAGCGTCGGCGGCACTACCCAAAAGCTATGCCGGCATTTAAACATTTACGATTTGTTTTAAATAAAAGCAATGACATGCCGCAAAAGTATTAGTACGAACAACAATCAGCCTGCAAAGGCGCAGCAGCAGCAGCAGCGGCAGTGTCCGATATTGGTATATTGGTATTGGCTTGGCATTAAAATCGGTAAATAATTCACGCCATTAAACGTGCGACGATCTGTGGGAAGCACTGCCCCCTCAACCTCCCCCCCCACCAGTATGAAATCTTCCGTTGGGATCCAAATCCCACTCCATTAGCTGACACCGAGTCGTGTTTGGATCTGTCTCATAATTTTCACATTTCGTTTGGCTTATTTATGGTACAATTTCAGTTGATAATTTGGTGCCTTAAATGTGTCCACACTCGATCTGTCGACGTCAATCCAATAAATGTAAATGCAAATGTAAATGTCATATGTCCATATATATGGAGATGTAACCAAATAACTTAAGGCTCGCTTACATATATTACATTTGATTTGATTGTCATAAAGAGAAGAAACAAGCTAATTTAACGGGTATCGCTAATCTAATCGGATGGAAATTTTTGATTTTTATTTGAAACATGAAACAGGGAAAGCTCTTTGATTCCCTAGAGAACTCTGGCTGCTGTCCTTGGATCGTGCACACCCACGCAAATGTGTTCAATGCAAAGGAATCCATCATTTTGACATTTACGAGCGATATGCAAAGTTTTTCCCGTCCCTACTGGTCTTCAGGTTTTTTCGGGGCGATTTCCCGCACTCCAAAATTGCTTAGATAAAGTCGTTAGGTTAGGGCTCGTTAATTGAATTAGATACGAGTGGAATTTGAGCATGCATATTCATGCTCAGCCAAAATGGTCAAACATCGGACTAGTTCTGGTACGTCATTAGCTATGCGATCGCCTAAAAGCGGAAAAGTATATAGTATAATTTGTTGTTTCAGATTAAATGTTATTGTTGGTGCTCGGTGGCTGGTGCTGTGACTGAGCTCATTCGAAGATTCAAATTTGGCCTGCAAGCGCTCGTAAACACACACAAAATTTGAAAACAACAACGAGAATGGTCGAATTTAAAATCAATTAAGACAAATTTATGCTGACATGAGACAAATCTGAGGCAAGATTTTCTGCGTAGGCGATCATTAAACGAAACGAAACGAAATGAAACGAACTACAGGCCCAGGAAAGGGGTTAGGACTGCTGTAACCAAAGGCTAGTGGCCAGCACTACCGTTTTTGGTAGTAGCCCATTGTCAGGGCCCCCCCAAAACCAATGATTAGGTGATGTAGTTTTTCGGCTGCCAGTCTTGCGGCTCTCTCTGATTTATGCGACAACAGCACGCGATATAGAACAGCTCCTAAACTATCGACGGATAGTGCCGGAGCTGAGGGAGGCCCACCTACGGTGCGATGAATAACAATTAGTGGCATAAATCAATGACAATCGACCATCGACAACGGAGTGTGTGTGTCTGTAAAGGCAAACAGGCGCATAAATAACGATACATTCGTTCGGAGGTGACCAATGGTAGGCACCCATTGGGATGCATACACTGGTAAGATATGTAGCTCCCGGGCCCAGACTCAGACCCAGACCCAGACCCAAAACGTTCCAGCGAGCGAGCGAGCGAGCAGTTCACTTGCCATCTTGTCTCGGGGGCTCTAATTGCTTCGCGTCAATGTTTATCCAACTGTGGGTGTTCCGATCCACACGCACTCCGTCTCTTGTTGACCGCCATACGAGATTTTGTTGGTCTCTTTTTGTTTGCCTATTCTAATGAACCCATATATATGTGCATACGTTGTACGTACGTCCGAGTAGTGGGGAAGAGGTACGGTACATACAGAGAGATCGAGAAAATTGCGATAGTCCCAAATGATGTCATGTTGGTCATGTAACTCAATTTCAATTTACATGATCGATGCTCTCATGCCAACAGGCAGCTGTGAGAAAAATTGATTGCATTAAAAGATACACTCTCCAAGATGGGATGGGGATACGGATACGAGGGTACGAGGGTACGGCTTGTGGGCAGAAGGTGCTGGGGGCTGAATGTGTAACTGTGCAGGCGTTCGATTTTAATCGCTTCATTTAAAATGCCGCTCGATACGCATCAGTCGGCTCCTGCAGCCCAGGTTCAGAGACAGGCACAGAGACAGTGAAGTGGCAGTGGCAGCGGCAGCGGCAGCCTCCATCCGCCGCATTGCGTGCCACTTGCTGGGATCTCGTTTTGACCAAAAGAGCACTAAAAAGCCAAGAGCGCTTGTGGCCAAAATCGAAACACAAATGGCCGCCGCGCTGTTTGGCAGCCAACTGCCACTGCCACTGCTGCAAGTGCAACGCAACTGGAGCTGCCACTGCTGCAAGTGGCAGTCAGTGCTGCAGATTGGCTGGCCATTTTCTTTGCAGAGTGCAAAAAATCAAACAAAATTTTAATTAAATTGTTTGCCTCACTTGGCCATACAGTCCAAACGGCTGCTGGCAGAAAAATGTTTTCAATTTTAATTAAAGTGCCCCAGCACATACGACTACACTAAGCATATGCATTGGATAAGTCTTCCCCGAGTCATAAATACCTACATATATATATGTGCATATATGTAGATAATACACTTCCTCTTTCTCCCTGGGCTGACACGTGTGCCGTAAATCAAATTGCCTAATGATGCATTTAGCGCATGAAATATGCCAATCCACACGGCCCGAGCCAAGCCGAGCCGAGCCGAGCGGAGCCGCGGCCGGGGCCGGGTCACTAACTGCCGCTAATTTACGGGCCCAGCCGTGCATGGCCTATCAAAGTCAAGGTGGATATTAAAAGCTGGGGGAATACTCGCACTCGTACGAGTATGCAAGCTCATGGCAACTTCTGCCGCTTCCTCCTCCTCTGCTGCAGCTGCTGCTGCCGCTAACCGCCACAGCACATGCATTTACATGCGCATTTAGTAATTCTCACAGCCGGCAACGCACACACACACCCAGATACACAGATGCACAGACATCTCGTAAAATATACAAGACATTCAGCTCGGAAATCAGAAATCAACACCCATACAAGCGCACATATCATACTAATGATGCGAAATGACTTTAACGGCTTTTCTTCTGTGGTATGGGATCAGATTTATGGGTGTATTAGGCAGAGTGGGCATCTCTCAGGATCTGAGGAACATTGTAGTCATATCTGATATTCATTTTGCCATTTATCTGTTTGCTATATCAGTTCCTCTTCTTTGACTCATTGGTTTTTCCTACTCGCCAGGGTATCATTCTAGTCGCTCCTTCGACTATTTTATGATTCACACTAGCTGTGCTAACAACTACAACAAGGCCAGCAGCAATGACAGGCAATGGTCTGTGCCATGGTATGGGTATCGTATCAATGGTCTTGGGTCTGTTGCCGAAGTGGCAAGAGGAAGGTGATGATCAATGGCCAACTGGTTCTTTGCTCTCTCCCGCAATTGCAGACGGCAAAATGCAGACATCGTCGCGTTTTTCTATGAAATAAAGGTCAAATGAGCCAACAAGACAGCCGACAGCCACAACAACAGCAATGCCAACAGCCACAGCCACAGCAACAGCAACAAGTGTTTTTTCTCCATAGACCGACTGCATTGCATCTGGTGCTGCCTGTGGAAGTGAAGATTTATGGTATAAAGATTCTCAAGTGTTTTTACAGCGTAGTATTTCTGCGGCTTTGGCCTGACATTTGTTCAACTTATTTTGGTATTTTCAAGCCATTTTACCCCTTTAATTACGTGTGTAAAATGTTTATTCTTAATTAAGCCGTAAGTGGGGGAAGCTCTTTGAACTTTATCAGCCGCAAATCGAAGTATTTATTCTGCCAATTGGCTGCTATCGTTTCGCCCAATCATTCGATGGCAGAGATACGGGGCGGAACACACCCAAAAGAAAGTTGGATACCAATTCATTTCCGCTTGCACAGCACAGCACATTCCATTCCATTTCTAAAACTTCATTCATAGATACGCTGGGCAGAGGGGGGAATCTTAATTCGAATCGTTTAACAACGGAAGCATTGGGTTGCCAGTTGGATAAACGAGCGCGAAATTTCTTCTGCTCCACTTAAGATACACAGACAACAACAAAACCAACAGCACAAAATTAATCAAAACAAACAATAAAGAAATGGCCCAAAAGCAAACAAAAAATTGGGTCCACGCAGAGGGGCACAGGCACCAACCAAGCAACAGGCACCAGTCCCAGACATATTTTCTATATTTGCCTCTGGGCACAATTCCACAATTTGAATGATTCAAAAGAGGAGCAGCTCTATATATTGTGGATAGATTCATTTTGCTTGTATTTTTTTTTGCTTAGTAATTTACAATGGCAGGGGGAGGCGGGGCATCACAAAGGGGTGGCCCAGAAAGTAGAACAAACCATTGAACCCGCATAAGGCCGGAGGAATAAAGAAACCGAAGCAAATATTCAGCTATGAAAAGGCCAATTAATATGAAACTCGTTTCAATGGAATGCCGGGGCCTTATTACACTTATTTATATATTTTCTGTAGTTTCTGTTTCTCTGTTTCTTTTTCTATTTCTTCGTCTGCCTTTGTTTTTGCACTTGAACATTACTCATACGCACGGTTAGTCGGGTTAAACATTTTTGCGGGGCAGTGTCACGCCCCAAACCAAAGCAAACCACATACCCACTGGCCCCACAGCCAATATTTACGCTTGGCTTTTGTCGTGGCTTATGGTCAGGTAGCTGTAGTTGCTGCCACCGCGTAGCCGCAGCTTCAAAATGCCACACGTTACGCATACGCCAGGTAGGCCCACAGCTCATAGCTCCGGCAATATGTATGTGTATTTTGTCGTGGTCGTGATTGATATGAGCTCGCATAATATGATCGATCTCTTTTCTTCATCATCAATTACACTTTGTCTAGCTTTTGGCCCGCGCCGAGCCGAGCCGAGCCTCATTGTCCGCTGGCTGGCCATTGGCCGTTGTTGGTTTTATAATCATTTTTTTCTCCTTATTTTTAATAATAGCTCGTGTTGTCTTAGCAGTTTTTTTTTTAGCTTTTGTTGGCATTTGTGGGTTAACTGCATATTAGTCGCTGTTGGCTTTTGGCCACACACAGACCTCAGACCCGAGACCCCAGACCCGAGACATCAGACGTCAGACGCAGGCCCGGTCATGTGATTAGCCCGAGCTTCTAGTGAATTATTCGATTTTTCGATTAGGCTGCCCAAGAAAAGCGGAAAATTACTGGACCTGATCTGCGTCTAGGCTCTTGTTTGATTATGCAAATGGCATAAATGTTTTTCATACGAAATATGTCAATCAAAATGCAGATCCCAAAACTCTCGGGGGTCGCCCGCCTCTTAAAGAGCTCGTTTCTTTTTTGTCAAAAAGCTGTCAGGGGAAATTTGCATAAATGATAACTTTATCGAACTGAGCCAATGAATCGGCGGAGAGTTGACTTCGCTATAGGCAAGAGGGCGTGGCCAGTGAGCCAGTGAGTGGCGTACGTGCGGTGCGTGTCGACTGCGCGTATCTCTGGTCTATCTCCGTCCCGCTCTGGCTCTGGGCTCTGTAAAAATTAACTTGTCACCTGGGGACAGGTGGAGTCTGAGAGCTATAGCCTCGCCTGGCTGTAGCTGAGGCGTGGCATAAATGTGGCATGTAATGGATCCACCACAGAGCGATGCTCTTAAGTGAGCTTTTGGGGAATTTCCTGAATATTATTCCCATTTTGGTTGCATATATTTCAGCTTTAATGGAACTTGATATTTTATGGAAGCAAACTAATTATAAAATACACTTATTTCCCGTGGCTTGAGAGGTTCGACAATCGTTTGCCTGATCTACAAGTGAACCCAAAACCCAGCCTTTTCCTGTCGTTTGTCGTTTGTCGGCCCCCTCTCTCAATATTGTTTCAAATCAAGGCAATGTTCGGGTCTAAAACAAGCGCTTAGACAACGGCAAACAGCGGACCACAGCCTGTGGACTACATGAAGTGCCAAATTTATATAACCATTAGATACGATGGTGGTTAACCCAGCCCCAGCACCAGCACCAGGCACAGCCCCTCCGCTCCACCCTGTAAATGTACCTGTGCCTGTACCCTAACCCCATTTGCATGCGCCGCCTTCATCGTCGTCGTTGCGGCTGACATCGCAACATTTTGTTGCTGCGGCTACCAATTCCGCACTCTACAGCTAGAGCTGTAGCTGTAGCTGGAGCTGGAGTTGCAGTTGGAGCTGAATCCACTTAGTCGCAGCTCGTTTTAGCCCAGTCGCAGACGCGGGCTCAATCCGTGGCAGCCACTAAGCCTCGCTGCAGGTTGTTCTTGTTGCCGTCGCCTGTTGCTCGTTGCTCGTTGCTGTTGGTTGTTGCTCGTTGAACGTTGCTTGGATGGTTGTTGGTTGTCATGTACGAAAATTGTAGCGCGCATTGCTGCAGGAAATAGTTCAAACATATCAATTTTATTTTTATTTATGCTAATAAACCGTTAGGCCGCCCGAGTGAATTATTGGCCATACACCTATAAAAAATACAAGCCAGAAAAAAAACAACAACAACAACACCACCACGAGCATATGCGCATATCCAAAGCCACGACCCGGCGGCACATGTCGAAGCGCGACTGCGCGCCTGCGCTCCCTTGGATCGATCGGCATGTGTATCGGCTCGGATCTCTCGGGTGAAATCTGCGCATGCACTTTGATTAATCAAATCAAATTAACGCCGCATTCCCACACAAATCAATGCAATTTGCGGTGCAGCCTGCCAAACAAAACACACACAAAAAAAAAACACAACCAATTGACATCGAAATCGATTTCGGCATCGGCATAGGCTCAGGCATAGGCTCAGGCATATGCATAGGCTTCGACACTGGCGAAAGTGTTGAGTGCAACACCCACCCAAAATGGCAGCCGTACCCATTTCCACACCCGGTGGGCGTGTGCTGGTGGTGCTGTTGGTGCTGCTGCTGTCAGTGATGGGCGAGGCCCGCATGCAAAACAAGTGCGACCTAAAACAAACATCAAATTGAGTCTGACTTGGCTGCCAGCTGCACGCTGCACACACTTGCCCGGCCCGAAAAGTGTTACGATTACGGGGGGAGATAATTGAAAATGTTCATAGGAGATTTAACAATAATCTTTACCTCAAATGATGCAGATCAAAATTGCATACATATCCCTAGATGAATGTAACTCTTCAGGTGACTTCTTCTGAGAAGTGAATATGGCGCCAGTTCCGCCATTCGCAGACTTTGACCAGCTTCTTTAGCCATTCAAAGTACTTCTTTTAACAAGGGTATAACAAAACGAATCGTGTTGGAGTTTTGCTAGCATTTTCCAGGTTTTCCAGCTGCAGTCTCTTATGGCAATTTGACAAACGACAGGCAGGACTGCCACAAGCACAACCACAGCCACAGCCATGGAAAAATCGACAAAAAGTGGACGGTCCATGGGGCTCAGAGTCCATTGGAGTGCTCTGGCCATGTTGTCTGTGCCATTTTTGGGCAACCCCCGACGTCATTATTTGCTGGCATACGAGTGCACATAATTAAAATTGACTCAAGTGTCGCCCGGGTTCGGATTGGATCGGATTGGATCGGAACGGAACGGTCGTCACACCCAAATGTTCTGGCCAAGAAGGAGATGGAGGCAGTAGGCATGCTGCATAAATTTCAATTGGCAATTGACAGCAGCTTGTTGTTGCAACAAATCTCTGTCAGCTGCATGGTAAAATAAATGTTTATTGTTTGGTAAGTGCCGCAGTCTGTGGCAGCCGAAAAAAAGTCACATTTAATGCATGGCCAGCAATTTATAGAAGCCATTTTCGGCCATTTGATTGAAAGACCCGCAATGGGCGTTCACCCATTGCAAAAGTGTGTGTTTATGTGTATCTGTGTGTGTGTGTGTGTGTCTGTTTGTCTGTGATATTTCACGTATTTTCGCCTATTAATTTACAACTTTTTAAGCCATCGCCTTCGCTTTTGCTGGCAGTAGCAGGCAGCAGCAGCCAGCAGCAGCAGCAGCAGCAGCAGCAGCAGACTGGTCAAACAATTTGCCATTACCAAAATTGGCAAATAGCTGAAAAATTTCGCATTTCGCATTTACCTTTTTGCGTCTTTTTGCATAATTTCCTTTCCTTGCTGGAATGGCATGGCGCATGCCATGGGCCCCCAAAAAGTGAAACTTTCATAATTGCTTGAGAATTTCTGTCTACTACCAGCGGCACACAATCTCCATGGTCACCGCATTACTAACTTTTTTTTTACCCATTTTTTTCCAGCTTTCTGGCCAATTAGCAAAGCCCCTGGTCAGTGGCTAACGGTAGCCCGGAGCTCAAGCTCCAGCTCCTGCTGCTGCCTGTATGCCTGTTTGCCTGCTGCTTGCTGTTGTTGGCTGCTGCTGTGTGGTCCACACGAGTGTTTGCTCTACGCATTAACGCCGCTTAGGCCTAAGAGACAAACAAAACAAACAAAGAGACGGACAAACAGAGGGGCAAACAAAGTGCCGGGTGGACAGAGCTGTCCACAGCTGGTGACCAGCTATTAGCCAGGGGCCATCTCCGGGGACCGCCGACTCTTGTCTTGTTGGGCCAGAAACTGTTGGGGCAAAGGCCCCGTCTGATAGAGTATCGTCGCTGCGACCTGAGGCTCTGACTTTTTGCCGCGCAGTTCAAAGTGTTTGCCCAATGCCAATGTGGCATTTAAAACTAATACGAGCGAGACGACAACGTTTGCTTTTGTCGTTGGTGCTGCTGCTTGCTGCTGCCTGCTGCTGCTGTTGGCGTTTGCTGTCACCAATTTGGTATTGAAAACAGTCAACAGACTGCTTGGCGGCAGTCGGTAGTCGCTATCCGCTTCTGAGTCTGCGATTGAGACTGGGTGACTCCGTCTCCGTCTTCGACTCCGAGTCTGAGTCCATGTCGAGTTCCAACTCTGACTCCCAGTCTAAGTTAGTTGTTTGTGCTAGGCAAACAATCGACTGCGACTCGGAAGCGAAGACAATCCAGCTGCATGGAAACATGGATACATGGAAAAATTCTTTAATGTTTAGGGGGCGAAACCTTACAGCAAATAGGCTGACTGGAGATGACTGAGGCTGACTGGCAGCCCAACTGTGTTGCATGTTCATATATTTATGCATATGCTCTGGCACCACCAACATCAACACCAACAGCCCCCACACCCTCCTGAAATTGCAATTGCAGACTCCACTCGAGTTGAGTTCATTTCGAGCGCATCTCTCAGCCCACATGTGGTCCACGGACAAAACGTTTCCATCGGCTGGCCTTTCCTAACTGTTTATCTGCATGAGCGAGTTACCATTCTCCTCACCATTCCCGCTTAAGCTTTTCCATTAGATGGCGGACAAGGCGGCCGTGCACCTGTTTGGAAATTGTGTTGCTTATTTATTTTAATTTTCCTAGACGATATTTTTGTTTGGCCAAATGCATTTCCATTTCCATTTCCATTTGCCTTTGCCTTCATTAGTGGGCAAAGTGAAAATCTCTGTGAAAATCTTGGGCAGCCTCCGCTGCAGCAGCATACCCGTACATACTACATACTACATACATATATCTGAGATCCTCGTATCATGATCTTGTCGTATGACGGGTCGTTTTCGCTTTTGAACACTTTACGCTTTGGCCAAATGTGACGTCTAATGAAGCATGAGGTCTGAGCCACAGACTCTCCAGCTCTCCAGCAACCGGTTATGGGGATTTGAGCAGCCCGAAGCAGCTCCTTCAGAAAAGAAAAATCTGGTAGTCATAAGGCGATAGAGCTCTGATAGGCCGGGCCAGCCTGGATACAAAATGTGAGATAACTGGCCAGAGATCCGATGACAGCGAGAGAGAGAAAACACAGGTAGCCCCACTGGATACTGGACACTGGACACTGGGGAATGGCAATGATGACAGCAGAAATGCCTGAGAATCGGTACCAAGATGCATAGACATGGGCGATGGGCGATGATGATGATGATGATGGTTCCATCCAGATTCGGATTCAATTTGGGTCTTGGCACTCTCTCTCTCTCTCTCTCGCTCTCTCTCTGGGAGTCTAATGGTCGGACAGAGCATATAATTCGCCAGCATTCACATTCGCTAACAAGCAATTATATATACTTAATAGCTAAATCCTAACGATTTCCTCCATTAAAGGAGGATAGAGTGAGAGAAGGAATCGCATCACGGCATCGCGGCTAACTTGCCTCAATTTACAACATGCAAAATGAACAAAATGAAATGGAAGTAGAACCGCACCGCTGCACCACTGCACCGCTGCACCACTGCCACTCCACCATATGCTGGGACGGGACGCACGCTGTGCGCAGGCAATTTATTGTGTGTTTGTTTTAAGCATAGAGCATGGCACACATGTATCTCACAGATACTCGTACACACTCCTCGCCTCTCCTCGACTGGGCAGCAGCGGCCACGTTGCCTGCCCCTAACTGCAAATGTGAGAAAAACACAATTAGCTTTTGGCGGCAGTGCAGCAGGGGACCACCTGCTGCTTGCTACCTCGCCACAAAATCAAAAATACAACAGCAGAAAAAATAAGGAGAAATATGGAAAAACAAAATATAAAAAAAAAACTTTCAACACACGACGCGAAACCTATGAACAAAAAATGGGTGGGGTAGAGGAGCAGCAGGAGGAGGAGGAGGAGGAGGAGGGATACATAGGAAAACTAATTGCACATAGAAGTTGACCGCTGCATAGTTTATTTAAATTTTGCCATAACAAAAGCCGCATGGCAAGTTTAAGGTCAGTCTATCGTGTGATATGCAACCCATATGCCCCCCGATCCCGATTCCAGTCCCGATCCCCTACTACTCGTACAGTCCTACTCCGATCCGACTCCAACTTCGAATTGCGGCGAGGTTGGGGCCATGGCTGCGGCTTAATAAAACAGCATGCAAATATAAAATATATATACAAACAGAGAAGGAGAGAGAGAGAGAGCGCGAGAGATAGAGAGCAACAATATAAATGTTGTGTATGCTAGATCTGGCCAATAAACCATAGCAACACCAACACCAACACCAACACCACTAGAGCAAATTGAAACTAATCGAGTTTTGGCCAAAAGGCAGCTGCCATAAACATAAAAAATAAAATAAATACAAGTCAGAATCTAAGCAAAGTTTGCAGAGATTGCGATTGTAATAAAAATCACTTTGAATATCGCATAGGTGTGGTCCTAATTACCGATATTAAAGCGGATCTATTTCATCTGGTCGCAGACTCCGCGAGTCGGACACTCCACCCGACTGCTTCAATTCGATTCGTTGCGATTCATTTCGATTTGATTTGCCACGAGTCCGGTCTTGGTTCGCTTCGGTTCGGCCCGGTCCGGACATGGAAATCAATATGATAGAGCTGCTGGGGTGCTCTATGGAGGCCCCTCCATTCGGCGGTGTAAATCTGTTAGAGCCAGCACAAGCGGCACAATCGAAATGTGTTCTGCAATTGCAGATGGTAAAATTTGTGCTAATAGCATCAAATGTCTGTAATTTCACTGTATGCCATTCAATATGCCAATGGTCGAAAGGAGCGTCGTGGGTCGGGCATAGGCATAGGCTCTGCTCTGGTCTCTGGTCTCTGGTGTGTAGTCTGGGGTGGGTCTTATCAAGGCCAGCTGGCGGGTAACCAGATAACCAAGCCCTTGTTTTAATTAAATAGCTGCACATAAAATACAATACACTTAAGCGGAGACTTAAAAAGAAGCTGAGCAGGAAGTGGTCGCCATCAAAGTGTTTCTCTGCTCTTGCCTACTTTCGTTGTATCAATTTCACTTGGCCCAATGCCTCCACAATGGCCCATCAGTGTCAGCCTGTCAGTCAGTCACTCAGTCAGTCAGCCAGGCAGTCAATCCGACTGTCAAAACGCACGCCCATTCATAAGTTGGGCTTTACATTTAAGGCTCAATTATGGCGCACTTAATGAACTCATCTCCCGGACAGCGCATCAAACAATAACTGCGAAAACTGTCAAAACATTTTCTGTATACAAACAGAAACTATCAAATCAAATTGGAGCACCCGTGACGAGGCGTGGGCGAGCCTTGATCTCCTCTCTCTGTATGAGCTGTGCATAAAAGAAAGCAATTAACAATTTCAATTTGATCGGTTAGCATCTGGCG
This sequence comes from Drosophila obscura, assembly GCF_018151105.1. Lineage (NCBI taxonomy): Eukaryota > Metazoa > Arthropoda > Insecta > Diptera > Drosophilidae > Drosophila > Drosophila obscura. The sequence continues at coordinate 2,875,744 of NW_024542781.1, read as the reverse complement.
GGGGAATACTTAACCAGCAAGCCATTAGCTAAGGCGACACTAATCCAACAATTGAAACACTGCTTTCAAATGTTCATCGAGCTCTCTTTGGGGGGGGAATTCATTTTAGTGTATTTTGATATAAAGTGGATCTGCTCGAATAAGCAGATATATTTCTTTCAAGAGAAAGCACATCTCAAGTGTTCCAAGAAGAAGATTTTCCAGTTAGTTGTGTTAAACTGAGTTCAAAGAGATTTTCAGAATCATTTCCATAAAGTAAAATTAATATTTGAATCAGCCTGACTATGAAGACACATTTCTTACTATCCTCAACCAATTTCCGTATTATTTCGGATGTTAATAGCTTAATCCCCAAGGAACAATCTTATGCAATCTTTTTTTTTCTGCTTATTCTTGCATTTTTTCAACTTCCTCTTTGGCTCAAGCGTCTGATTCATTTGGTTCCCATCTCGGTACCGGCTCGGTGTCTCTCACCTTGATCTTGGTGCATGACTGGAAGTAGATCCATATACATACACATATATATAGGTATATGTATTTATGTATAAATAACACACCCAGGTTCCTGATCGACAACCGGCCAAGCCGAGTGTACTACTATGCATAGCATTACGAGTACGAGTACGAGTACCAGTATTATCGGAGGTTCGGTATGGGATACACATATGGATTTTACCGTTTTAGGCATTCGGTCTAATTGATTGTTTGTGGTTGCCGGCCGCCACCTACTGACCTTCACATTGAGCGGTGTCAGCGGCGACAGCGGACAGTATCCGCAAGTCGATCGGTCCGTCGATCGATCGGACTGGCAGACAGACGACTCGTCGTCTAGCTCGTGCTCTGTGTCGGGACCGGACCGGATCGGACCGAGTCTGGTCTAAGATCTGGTCTCTAGCATTGGGGAAAAGAGATCTGATACGACCACACAATGGGCGCGTTAGATTGCTAATCGATTTGCTGCTCATTCGATTTTTATTACGTATTCAAATTGGTGCAATTACCACTTGGAACTCGTATGGCATTAAAGTGGGTGTGGTCCCAACTCGAACCCCCCCACAACCACAACTAAAACCATAGCCTCAGCCTTAGCCTCAGAGTTTAAGTTTTTGACTTGCGATGCTAATTATAAATGTTTCTACAAAGTGGACACGATCGGAATCGCCGGTTTTTCTACTGCTCTTGTTATAAAGCAATGGAAATTTCTCCGGGTCTTGAATTACGTGCCGGATTTGGAGTGCGACAGCCAGCCATCAACCTGCGGATCGCATCGGATCGGCTTGGTTTGGTTGGGTTTGGATCGGATCGGTGGCGAGTGTAACTGGAAACCTTCTTTCACAATGATTTTCATTCAGTTATTTGCCCTGCCTTGCCACGCTATGCCACGCCATGCCACTCCATGGAATACCTTGGTATGCAGATATTTGCAACCATCGGAGAGCAACCGCAGTGGGCAAACACTTGCTGCCTGGTTGGCTACCGGGTCTGGGACTCCCTCTCCCCGCCCGTCTCCTTGCCACCCCCCCTCGATGGTTCTCCCTCTCTGGGCCGCGTCTTGTCTTGCCAATCACTCAATCAAAACGTCACTTGGCGTGGCAGTTTTGCGTGGCGTTTGCTGGAAATTGAAATAGAAACGTCAGAATTTCTGCTCTAATTATAAGGCGGTATGTTTTACGTACTAGCCAAGTTTCTTGACTCCTCCAGTCCGATTGTCCGTTTGTACGTTTGTCCGTTTGTCTATTTTTTTCTGTTTCTTTTTTCCCTCAATGAGTAGTTTTTTTGCTGTTTTGTTTTACAGTCTGCGCTTTGGCTTTGGCTTCCATCCGTCTCAGTGTCTGTCTGTGGCCGTGTCTGTGGCTATGGCTGTGTCTGTTGCAAGAAAGATTATGCTTTGATGCACTCACGTTAAGCTCACTTTACAGTTACAATTATTGTTTAATATCGTGTAGCCGCAGAAGACCCTAGAGACCCGCTCGGCCGGCATTTGCAACACTTGCCGCACTTTGTTGCAATAGGAGCTGGAGCTGAAGCCGGAGCCGGAGTCGGAGCTGCTGCTACTGGGCTAAAATTTCATTTGCAATTATTATGCATTAATTGCGGGTGGGACGATGAGTCTCATATGTCCCCCAGTGCCAGGCCGATCCGCTGCAACTGCTGGAACCATTGCAACCGCTGGTCCACCACCCATTGGTCAGTTTCCCAATCGCAGAGACCGTACTGAAATGGTTTTGTTTTGGTACCAAGAAAAACACAAAACGCAAATTGTTTTAGATTGCCTAAAGCGGCGAATTATTTGCAGTATGTTGCCACGTTTTGTGTCGCTGCTGATTATATAAATCGGCGCAGAAATTGCCTGTAAAATCAGCTGCCTGTTTGCACCCCAACAAGCCTCTCCCTCTCCAGCACCTATCTATCTGGCTGTCCTCACTCTAATGCACGACACGTCGGTGGCAGCCTCTGGTCAATTGTCTGCCGCACATTTGCTGGGCACGTGATTGTTGTCAGGTGGAGCCTGCTGCAGCAGCAGTGGCCGGCTGTTGGGTGCTGCTGCTGCTGCTGGTTGGGCATATTCCATATGTGAACAAGCACTGCTGATTTTTGTGTAGAAACTCTTGGAATTGATTTGGATCTACTTTAAAGGAAAAGAAGATTCGAGTCTGGGAAAGATTAATACAATTTATAAAATCTTTTTTAATAAACCCAAATATTCATATGCATATGTGGCCTATTTTAAAGAAGCAATTTCTTTTGGGTAGCAATTCAGCTTAATTTTGAATTTATTTTGCATTTGTATCCCCCTTGGCAGTTCCATTCCATTCCTCCCTGACCCAACCCGATTAAACTTGCATCAACTGCCAGTTTCGGGCACAAATCAGCGTTTTACGGTGTTGCAGTTGCAGTTGCACTTGCAGTAGCAATGGCCCCAAGTCGCTGTTGCATTTGCCGCTGGTTAAAATCCGAAAAGAAAAAGAAAAAAAACTATTTGCGCGCTTTGCGAGCGTGTCAAAGAATTGGTCATTGTTTGTAATTATGAAAATTGCTTAATTGTTGCCCAACTCCCGGTGGCAGTAGCAGCAACAACAGTTGCACTTGCAGCGTGGTAAAATTTGGCCAGGCATTTGTTTTTCTTTTTGTTGTTGTTGTTTGCTGCTGCTGCTGCTTAAGTGGCAAGGCTTAATTGTTAATAATTTGTGTTATAATTCTGGCGCAGAGTGGCAACTTCTATTGCTAAATTATTAATTGCATTAATATTTAGCTGCAATCTTTCGGGTGTATCTACATATATTTTATATATAGTTTTCTGCTTTGTGTAGAGTTCCTTGGCCTGCCAGTGGGCTGCGCCCAGTTTTTTTTTGCCGCTGTTTATTGCCGCTTGACTAAGCAAATTTATAAACTAAACGAACATACATACAGATATAGGATATATACATACACAAATATCGTATATAACATATATGTGTATGTGTAGTATGTGAGTGTGCTTATAGTCCAGTTTTCTGGTTGTTTTATGGCCCAGTCATACGGACAAACGAAACAGAAATGAAGAAAAAAAAATTGGTTTTTAATTATTATTATTGTTATTGCTGCAGTAACTGTTATTTTTGTTGCTATTTCCAAGGAATGGCCCCCCGTCGTAATGAGCAATTTCAGTTGGAATTCTTTCGAGTGTGCTGCTGCCTCGCTTTCGGCCCGCAATTAAACGTTACTCATACGACCCTGTGGCCGCCGCCCCGCAAATTAAGCCAAATTAAGGCGGCTTATTATGACAAAACAACAAAAACAGCAGCAGCAGCAGCAACAGCAACAACAGCCAACCTGTGGGGGGATCTGGTTCATTGTGTGTGGCTAAAACAGGTAATTAAAAGTGCCCCCGCCTCTGGCTCCATAATCGCGGTTTGTCATATGATTTATAATAAGTTTTGCATAGATTTATTGACTTACTTTGGCTCCCCCAAGCGGAGCAGGAAGAATGTGTGCTGTGCGCAGGAAATGCCAGCAAGTGCACTGAAAATAGTTTCAAAGTGAAATAGCATTAAAGCGTTATAATTAATACAAATCAGCACACTTAACATATAAGTACACCCCAGGTATAGATACATAGATACTCATACTGCTTTTGCGGTAGCCGTAGCCGTAGTTCGGTTCGGTTCGGTTCGGTTCAGTTTTAGCTATTGGCATGCCCGGCACGCAGAGCAATTTTAATTAGACATAAACGCTGGAGGAGCTGCAGCTGGATCTATAGACGAAGTGGACATTGAGACGGAGACCCAGACGATGTCTACGATTGCGGCTGAAAGTGTTTAGTTGGCAATTACATAAAATAAGGAGCAACTTCCACCAACATCAGCAGCAGCAGCAGCAGCCAACGGTCTTCGATCTGCCATGTAACGGCCCCAGATGCTGTCTCCGTTTACTCTCTTTATGCAATCCACGAATTAACATGTTCCACAGCCAAAAGCCAACGCACAAGTCGCAGCCTGCCTGCCTGCCCAAGATGCTGTCATCAGACACATAGATACAGCCTCAACTGGAGCTACATATGTGCGAGTGTGTGTGAGTGTGCCTTGCCTTGCTCTGATTTCAACGGAAAATGCTGGCTGCTGGGTGCTGGCTGGGGCAACAGGTGCCTGCCTGGCAACGCCCATTGCGTGTGGTGTGGCCAAAGGCGGCGTCGACAGCGGCTAGAAAAACGCCAAGACCCCCAGATAAGCGGCAGAGCCAGACGAGCAAGTGCGTGAGTAGAGCAACCAGAGGCGTGGCTGGGAAGAGGGATCATCATCGTGTCAGGCACATTATTCTGAGCAATTCCTTCTTTTATTGAAATTTCTTCACACCTGTCGAGTCCCCCACTGCGCCGCCTATGTCCTGGCGCCAAAAAAGAAGCGACAACGGGGCGACTGGCGCTAAATGGCTTTCGCCATATAAATGTCTTCATTGCGTATGAGTGATGAGGCAGCCATGGCCATGGCCATACGTCCAGCAGGCCATACGTTCCTCTCTGCACCATTCCCTCTGTGGCAGGCAGATACACGCAGCTCTCTCGGAGTCACCTGTTGACGCATTTGGGTGTTGATTTTTAATTTATGCGCTTTTAATGTGCGAGAAAACATGCATTTAAAGTGAATTTATTATGAATAAAAGCGCAACATTAATTACGATCGGCCGGCCGAGGCGCAACAACAAAAAAGAGAGAAGCTCTGTGGTGGGACTTTGGGGCAGGTCAGAAGTGTTTTTGGGCATATTGCCCAACACGATCTGTCCACATCCTGTACAGGTGGATGTAGGGAGGAGGGAGGGTGCAGAGGCGCACGACTCTGAATCTGACTCTGACTCTGACTGACGTTGCAACACTTTGGCACGCATGCGCGGCATTTTAATGCGCAAAGTGCGCTGCTGCCAACAACGAAACACGCAGCACGCCCACTTTTTCTTGAAACACCAATACATACCATACAGATACTTTTAGGAGACATACAGATACACACATATACACAAACGGACACACAGATAGGTACGCGGCCAGAGTCTGGGAGATTTATTATTGTATAATGCGCCGTACGCAGTTTTATTTATTGCTCTGCACGCCAAAAACTTTAAAATCAATTGAAAAGCTATAAAAACGTTCGTTTATTTTTTATTGTGTGCCGTTGTGGCTGTATTTTTGCTAAGTATTTCAACATTTCTTGCGGCCCGAACTGCTCCAAATTGCCAAAATGGTTTGGTTTTTATATATCTCTCTCGGCTGACTTGCCCAATGGGTTGGTCTGGCTCCCCGCTTCGGCGGAAAGGCAATTTAATGGGCCGAAAACAGAGTTTTCAGAGTTGCGTTGCCTGGGGATGGATGGATTGATTTCTCACCTAGAAAGTGCTGGAGAAATCTGCCCAGAATTAAGTTTAGGATAGTAAAAGTGTTAACAAAGCCTATGAATGGCAGACTCTGACTTCTGTATGCTCGACTCCATTCACGATTTCAAAGCATATAAACATATGCAGATCTCTGCTGAAATGGCTCCAAAAGCCAGGCCCCAAACAAGTCCCGACTAATGCCTAATCCTCTGACAATATATACACATCGATTTATGTATCTTTTGTGGCCGTCTCTTCACACAGCATTAACAAGATGTCTGTCAGGTAAGTCAGAAGCGGAAATGCCCAACCCTGTATCGCTTTTTGGCAACTCCTTTGACCGGGGGCTTTGGGAGCTTAAGTTTAACGATCGCTTATTGATATTTCGGCCGATACAAGAAGAGCTCTTCGAAGTAAAGTGTCAACACTTTTTACCAAAGAATAACACCCATTAGCTGGAGCTAAACGATGGGCCATAAAACGTGGCCGTTGGATCGTAAACCACCCAAAAGGTGGCACAAAGTGTAAAGTCATAATTGTACAACTCGTCGGGGCATTGATGATGGTTAAGCATAAAAACCATTCACTTTTTGTCGATGCGATGATGCGATTGATGATGGTTGTAGGACTGTGACTGTGGCGTGGCGTGGCGTGGCTGTGCCTGAGGATGATTTCAGAGATCCATACACTCAGTGCCCATAAATAGATGTGAATAAATGTGATTAACGCATCTTTTATACAATTTCCACGCATCAAAAGCAATGCAAACTCAACGGCTTGTTCGTTTTTTATGTGTATTTATATGTTTCTTTCTTTCTCGTTTGTTATTGGTGTGGCTATTGTTATTTTTTGTGTTTCTTTTTTGTTGTTAAGTGGCCTGCTGCTGGCTCATAAATTGTGGCCAACTGTCAGGTGTATGACGAATAGCTTGTCCATCGCCTGATTGATTTGCATGCGCCGCTGATTGACAAATGGCATCGATATCCACATCAGCATCTGCATCAGCATCAGCATCAACATCAGCCCCGGACTTCAAGTGGCTTAATTTATGCAAATGCCATACTTCAACTCATACGAGTACTCGTAGTCGTACTCGTACTCGGAGTCATTCTGCACTCGAGTGCAGGCTCGGTTTCTATGCACTCTGCATGACAATGGCACGAGCACAATGGGAACCGAACTGAGCTGAACCGAACCGACCTCTGAGAGAGTGTCCCCATCGGATCTCTCTCTGGCAGAGACCAGGGCAATTAGGCCCAACTATGAACGCCCTCTGCCAGTCGTCCCATGTGGGGCGTGTGGCGTGCTCTGGCTTTTGTTGCAGCGCATTTGCATAAACGTCTCGAGCAGCGACACCTCCAAATGTCATAGCAGTACTACGGATCGGGCCGTACACACCACGCATGAATGGAACCACCGCCCTATGTGTGGGCTTCCCATGTGTGTGGGGTCTCCTGTGAGCGGTGTCTGATTTATGCCTGGGAGCCTGAGATCGGAACTGAGTTTTGCTCTGCTTTGCATATTGGATAATTTATGAAAGTGGGAAACACTTGGCTGGACCAATCTCAGATCCATAATTCAATTAGAAATCATATAAAAGCTGGAACTGTAAATGGATTGTACAATGGGACAACCGGAACAGCATTTGGAACATTAACTGCAAAGGGAGGAATATTTTAGAAAGATTGTCAAAGCGATCTAAACGAATGAGAATTTTTCTTTAGCGACTAAGAACTAAGAGAATTCCAGTGATATTTCATTGACCCATTTATTGATATATACAGAAATTTGAATAGACATAGATTTTGTTCCACTGATTTGGGGAACCGGAACAGAATTCTCTCAAGCTATTTGGACAAAGATTAAAATATACAATTTTCCCCTCTTTGCTTGGCCAATCTGCAAAAGCTGAAAACAATTTGCCGCTGGATTATCGCCATGATTCTTGGCTCATAAAGTGCGGAAGCCTTCTTGAGGCTGGTCACGTGGCTGTGGCTGTGTCTGCCCCAAGGACATGGCTTGCAGAGCAAACGAACGGTTAATAAAGCAATCAACAATTGGACTGCAAATCAAATTGGCAGCAGCCGCCGCAGTGCTAAAACCCAGCAAAATGTGCTAAATTAACTAATTTTAGTTTTAAGCAATGGCAGCACTAGGCTGCAGCAGCAACAAAAACAAAGCTCCGCTCGAGAGTGGGAAAATAAAATTTGTTGCGCTAACAATGGCTAACAAAATACAGAAAAAAAATAAAAATAACTGCTGCCAGGTTATGGCTCAGTCAGTGGACATGGTCTGCAATGACTGCCTGCTGCAACCGGAGAGGCAGAGGCAGAGGCTGAGGCAGTGGATGAAGCTGAAGCGGCAACTTTGGTTGAGTTTTGTGGGCGCAGCCCGGCACTGAACAGAACTCCAGCCCCAGCCCCAGCACCAGCCCGATCCCGAGCTCGGACTGACCGTGTATGCCATAACTATTTATGAACAGTTAGTTAACTTAAATGCTAGGTGGCAATTAAAGGGGCGTGGCTGTGGCTTTGGCTGTTGTTGTTGCTGCAGCCACCAAGAGGAACAGACAGACATCCAGTAGAAATCATAACCTTGCCCGGACTCGGACTCGGACTCCGGCAGTTGGGAATCAATAAGAGCTTCATATAAAGAAACATACGAGTACTCGGTAGCCATATAATTAGCATTTGTTTCCGAGCAGAGCCCGAGCCCAGACCCAGACCCAGACCCAGACCGAGAGACAGAGCCAGAGTCAGATCGAGGGACTCGCCCTGTTCCACACCCCAAAAAAATAAAAGAGAGAATAAAAAGCACACACAATAACAGACAATTTGTGGTTTCTTTGTTTCCTGACCGAGTCCCCATATAATGGCCACGTTAGTTGGCCGTTAATTTGGCCAGTCAAATGAGTCTCCGAGGCTTTAATTAACAACAAAAAGGCCACACTCTAATTGATAAATTAAACAAGAAATTCAATTAATATGGGCGCTAGCTAAACCTCCACATAATCCCCACACATACGTGTACGGAAGGTGCCAAGTTGTTAACATAAGCATTGAACTTCGTTGTTGTGGCAGCACCAGCTGCCAAAATGTTGAATGAATCCATTAATTTGCACCAGCGCCCCCAAAAAAACGCTAAACAACCGGGCAACAGCCAGGCAGCAACCACCCGAACCTGCAACCATAGCAATTGAAGTGCAAAGTTGAACAACAATGCAGCTACAGCCTACATGTGGAGCATGTACTTGAGGTCTTCGAGCCGAATCCGAGGCTAGCTTCGACTTCGATTCTGAGACGGAGTCCAAGTCTGAGTCTTGGGTTGGACCTCGCTGCTGCTGCTCTGGTCCTAGCCGCAATCTTGATCGCATTTTTTACGGCACATAAATATATGCCAAAACACTACAATGAAAATATTGTGCTATACGAGTACCAGTACGAGAGCCACAGGAAAACTGTGGCAGAAATATGAAAACGTTTTCAATGAAAATTAATGGGCAAACGCTGCAAAATTTTGGGGTGCGCACTGCGGCTGCTCAAAAATGTTAAAATCGTGACCATAGCTGCCACCATACCAGACCAGACTACGCTCGAGCTGTAGCTGTAGCTGTAGCTGGGGAGTTTGCCTCTCTTCCAAACTGGACGACGGCATTGTCTTTGGGGGGCTGGCTGGATGTCTGGCTGTCTGGCTGTCTGGCTGGTTGGCCTGACTCTATGGCGTGTGATTTGGCAAATACTTAGACCTTATATGGAGCAGCAGCCGCCATGGAAACTATTTCCTGCGTTGCGAAAAATCGCGCTGAGGCCCAAAAGCGGAAAATGGCCAGTAACAGTTCACATTTTGTGTCATCGCGGGGCGGCGGCTCCATACTGATAATTCATAAAGTGCTGGCCGAATGAAAAACGCTGACCAAAAATGGTGAACCATTTGAAATTAACGCGCCAATCGAACGACAGGCAGACAGACACACTTTGAGACGGACCGAATGCAGGGGAGACGCAGGCAGGCATGGTCGGAGAGCTGTTCAAATGTCAATTTTAATTTGCCGCACCGCAAGCACTTTGACAAAGAAGCAGATTGGCACCACACACGAAAAATGGTGGGGGTGGAGGGTGCACGGGGAAAAACGTTGCCAATCTTCGCTGCAACATGTTGGGGCAATTAAAAATGCGCATACGCCGCGTTGCCGTCGCTGCACGCAGTTAGCGACACGACGCGTCGCTTTGGCGTCGGCGGCGGCGGCGCTGGCTCGGCGGCGGCGGGGCTGGCTCGGCGGCGGCTTAGTTGAAAGCCCACAATTTGGCAATACGGAAATCGAAATCAGCCACAAAAAAATATGGCATCTCTCACACTCAGAGATGGCGTCTAAAGATGGAAAATTAAAGCGAAATATTGCATACGTATGAAAAATGCAGTTTGGCTGGGTTTTTATCGCAGATTTTCAGTGATTTTTCAATGATTTTTTTTCGAAGTCATTGAATGCTTTGATTGGGCAGATTAAATAAAAACTTCAACCATATATTTTACTATGAATTTTATGTGGAAATATTTATTATGATTGGACAAATGTGTGAGTAGCTTATTTGAAATTCCTGAACATTTTCAAGCAAAGAATTGTTCAATATATTTCCCTCTAGTCTGCATTCAATCCGCATGCCTTATTCCTTGGTCAAATCATTAAAACCTCACTCAACTTTACACCTCATAACGCCCACCTCTTTTGGAGTTTGGGGAATTAGCCAACACCCGCAGTGCAAATGCAAGCAAAACATGCGAAAAAAAATCTGTTTTCGGCAAGTCACGCGAATCTATCTGGCTCGCTCATTAGACTAATGTATCTGAGAGTCAGACTGCGATTCAGATTTAGATTGAGACTCGGATTTGAATTCGTTTTCGCATTCATAATCGTGTGTGGAGCAGAGAGCCCCATGGATATTTATTATTCATCTGGCGTTCCGCTCGAGCAGATCCCAGCCGAATCACGCACTATACTCGTACGTATATTAAGCCATTATATAAAAATATATTTGCAAATGTATTTATTAGCCACACTTTGGCTTTTAATTAGCCAGCGGACGGCTCGTTGCCTTTGACAAGAGCGCGCCGCGATTCCATCAATGTCGCTTGCGTGTTGAATGCGACCAGCGACCAGCGACTGTTCGTTCCACAGATCGATATTTGGAGTATTCGAGTGTTTGAATGCGAGTATATTTCTGTTAATTAGAGTGCAGGTAATTTGAATGTATATTAATGCCCTGGCCAGGTGTGAACAGCGAGCCTGGGCCAGCAAGGCAAGGCAAAGCAAGGCAAAGCAAGGCGACTTTGGCCCCGACAAATGGCCAGAGAGCATAATCAATCAGCGTCATTTGCTGCACTGCAAAACATTCCCACACACGCCCCGAAAATAAAATACAGCCAAAATGCAGAGCCCAAGCACAAACCCAGGCCGAAAACTAAACGACCCAAGCCGATGGCGTTAATAATGCCAATTGCATGTTTTATGTGCCACAACGATGCCAATAACAATAATAAACTGCATATTATTAAGCGCTTTAAAATATTTGTAGCAAGTCGGACTCAGACTCCAACTCCGACTTGGAGACCCAGCCAGAGTCATTCGCGAGCCGGATCTGTGGCTGGACGACCTCTCGCGGGGGCACACACCACACGGCTCCCCAGCCAGGCCAGGCCAGACCAGACCAGACACGACGACGTGGTCAGAGCCCGTACTTGTACTCGTACTCGTAGTCGTAGTCGTACTCTGCCCCAATCCGAGAGTTGCAGCCTCTAATCATGCGGCTCACTGCTCTCTTTTATATGGTTTATGGCATTTCCGTTGCTATTTCTTTTGGGTGTCCGACCCGACTATTGCCAAATTCATTGCGATTGCAATGCCACTTGGACTGGGGCGTTTCTCTACACAGTTTTTGTTTTGTTTTGTTTTTTTTTTCTTTTTTGGTTTGAGTCTGAGTTAGAGCTAGTGGAAGCGTTGCCTCACAATCAGAGAAACATATCTTGGCCATAACTAATTGATTGATGAAGCTGTTGGCACCTTCGTGCCCGTGCCAGTGCCCGTGCCCGTGCCTGGCTGATCACTAATCACCAATCAATTCATAAAACGAAATAATAATAACAGCAGCATTGAACAAACGCCTGCAACAAATCAATTAGCCGCTTAATTATGACACTAAGCCCAACTGGCCAGAAACGGAATGAACAAATTACCACCGCCACCGCCGCCGCCATTAGCATAATAAAGCGATGCAACCCAAGAGTCTCAGGGCTCATAAATTATGCATAGTTTTTTGGGGACAGAAAACCCCGCAAGATCGAAAACCGAAAACCGTTCCGTTGTGGCTGCTGCTGTTACTGCTGCTGGAGCTGTAGCTGGAGCTGAAGCTGGAGCTGAAGCTGACACCGAATCTCAATAACAAAAGGAATGCCCCCACAGAGCCAGTGGAAACTCCAAGAGACTCCAAGAGGCGACAGCAGACAGGCGACAGGCGGCTGATAACGGAGCAAAGCAAAGTCTTTAGTTTGATTTTTTGCATATATGTATTTCATTAGTTGGCGAAAACTGCACGCCAGATGGGGCTGGAGGAGAGCAGATCTTAGCTGTCTCAAAACTGGTTCGCATTCCACTTTCAATGCTGGATACAGGCAGACACACAGCATACAGCACACGGCATACGGCATAAGGCATACGGCATACACGATCCCGAGTCCAAGTCTGATAGGGGGACAGGACAGGATGATGCTGCAGTGCAGCTGATGATGATGATGGAAATCGTTATTGACAACGGAAGACGACGACAACGACGACGACGACGTTGTCGGCTGACACAGACACTGAAGCGATTTCCATGCAAATGGCCATGAAGTGGAATTTTGCTGTGCTGTGGTTGTCATCGCAGGAAACGTACTTGAACCAGAAAACCGGGGCGACACATTAATGCGGCCTGACACCGCAGAGCAGAGCTGAGCAGCCTTGGCGTGGAGCCCGGGCCGGCCCCAAAGGAAGACTGAGACTGGGAGGGAAGCAAAATTGAAACGTCCGAAAAGCATTTTGGGCAATTGCTCGGCTTTCAATTAAACTGCAGCTAATTGCATCTGACAGCGGCGGCAAACACAAGCCAAAATAAATCATTTATGGCCAGGCAATGCAATGCGCAAAGTACAACAAAAAATTGCACCAGGTTTGTTGCTCAAGTCTTTTGTGTGTGCAACGACTGCGACGCGACTGAGCCTGAGCCTGAGCCTGGGACTGTGACTGCGCTGGCTCTGGTGTGACGGCAATTTTCAAAAAAATATAATAATCATAAAATAAAAACCAGACAACAGGCGAACGAACAAGCAGGCAGGCAAACAACCAAACGGCAAACAAACCACTCTTGAGCGATAAAAAAGAAATCTTTTATTTGATTTCGCAAGCGAAAAACGCGAATTCGCAAGAGAAAAAGCAGCAAAAGCAAAACTCAAATCAAAAGCATAGAAATCAAAGCAGCCCAAACTCTAGAGCTCCCCAGAGATTTTTATGACATTTTCACAGGCGCTGGAGGAGCAGCACCAGCAGCAGCAGCAGCCCCCGAGAACCGCTGGGTGTGGGACGTAGTCTCCCAGGGGTAGAGAGAGGGCGAGGGAGAGAGAGAGGGGGAGAGAGAGTGGGGTGCCCGGCTACATGGCAGCCGTCTGACAGACGCGTCACTACGTGAGCGACGTGTTTAAAAGTTTAATGAGCCGCAAAATAATTGCAAATGCGCCTCATGTCGCCCCAAACGTATCGCAGTGGGAAAAGGCCCCCAGTCCGACCAACACCCTCCCCACAGACCTGCAGAGGATTGGAGCACCTGTCGAGGGCCACACAGTTGCCCGAATCCGAATACGAATCCAAAACCGTTGGCCCGGGTCGTTCGGTCGGTGTTGGGGCACTTAATTGCCAAAAGCGTGACTTAAATTTAAAAAATCATAAGAGCCACGAGACCGGGATCGAGGCGATCCAGCAGCCCAACCGATAGCACTGCAGTCTGAGAAAAGCTGAAGAAAAAATGCAATCCAAATAATGGAATTCGCAAAAAGAATGCAGCGAGGGAACCCCTTCCACACTTCCCTTTTCTGCCAGTGTAGATAGATGCCAGAAGTTGGCCAATTTCGCAAATTAACGAAAGAAAGAGGGAGAAGCGCTTAGGACCAGGCAGTCAGGCAGGCAGGCAAGCAGGCAGAGCCACAGAGCCATTAAGCGACAGGCAGCCACTGTGGCAAGTGGCAAAGCAGGCAACAAGCAGCGAGCAGTGAGCAGTGAGCAGCATGTGGCATGCGGCCAATTAGGAGCAGTTGCAGTCACTTAGTCATGCGTCTAAGGCCGTGTTTTGTCAACGGATGACTCCGCAGCTGCCTGAGATGGCTGTAACCGGCTAATGGCCGGGCTGCCTGTGTTTTTATTGGCTTTTAATTAGCAGAGCCTTTAAAATAAACAAAAACAACAACAGTTACAGTAACAATAACAGCAACAAAAAGAAACCATAAAAATTGGCAAAATTGTTTGAGTCAGGCTTTGGAATAAAATGTGGGAAATTCCATACGAAATCCGTATGACACAAATGCGATGCCAATATCGCATCGAAATCGAAAATCTGTAGGTGGGCGTAATTGCCTCAACACACACTCACAGATTGAGATACACAAACACACACACACGGGACTGGACTGGAGTACACCCACAGATACATGCGTTAAATGCCTGCCAACGACAACAAAAAGTATCTAAATACGCATAAATCATGGAGCCGGAGTGTCGCTCGGCTGACAACGCAGCAATCGATTGCCAGATCCAGATCCAGATCTGGAGCAGTAGATACGCGATACGAGATACAAGTATGGAATGGTATGGATGTATGAAGTATGACTCTAACCCACAAATATTCAATAAGCACTCGACAAGAGAGAGCCATGGAAGGGGAGAGGGTGGCCGATCGTCTCGATCGATGGATCGCTGAATCGTTGGATCGTTGGATTGTTGGTTCGCCGGATCGATCAATTTATCAACGTGTTCAGTTTCTAAACGCTTTAGCGCGTGCCCAGCGCCGTGTCAGCTTAGCACGCTCTCTCTTTCTCTCTACCCACTTTTTCTCTCTTTCTCCATCCAACACCCAACTTAATCCCTTGGCAAACATTTTCATTTCATTCGGCAGAGATAGATTTCTGTATCTTGGGGATTAGCTCATAATTGACATTTTTCTCCAGCCTAGGCCCAGCAGGTGATGTGCTAACGAAGCGGGCGGATTTCGGCTCGGCTCGGCGTAATCAAGTGTGGCTCTGCTGCGATGACGCTGGGATCGAAGCTGGTTTTTTGATTTATCTGCTGACCAATTTAATGGCCATACGCGAGCTGGCTGCTCGGCATAGTACGTTTGTCTGTGTGTTTCATTAAACAATCATTGACTTCTAGACGCGACTTTTATTTGACCGTCATGAAAACATGCATAAAAATTCATCAGCCGCGGACTGTTGTCCCTCTGGTTCTCTCTTGGCTGGTCGATTTTTATGACCTTACATTTCTGGTCTCTGGTCTCTGGTCCGTGGTCTGTGGTCTCTGGTATCTCCAGGCCCGAGCTCTGGAGGTTGTTGGTGTTCATTTTATTGGCCCAATTTGTAAATATAGCGCAAAAGTGTCGAGCATAACAATGAGCCTACAGAATTTACACTATTCGCGGTGTGGGAGCAGGAGGAGGCAGCATGATCAGGCCATCAAGTTCGTTGCCTAAGTCATTCGTTTGAGCCGCACAGTCCGTCGATCCGTTGGGCTTCGTGCCGCATGATTTGTTGTTTATTTGTCATTCCCAATCGGAGGCAAATCAAACACGCACCTTCGAGTCGAGAAGTGTGTAGAAATGTTTATAATTTACAGAGATCTTAAATGCTTAGGAGGCTTCGGCAAACACACGGACAGCAACCACGGCGACTCGCCAATCAAAATGTATGCATCAAAGTGCGGTTCATTTTCTAGCTGTTTTTCTAGCTGGTCTCTGCCCCTTCATGGGGCAGCCACAAATTCACGCATTATTTATGATTGCAAGGCATGTAATTCGTATGCTAATTGATAAGTATCGCGAAATTTATTAACCAGCCTGACTGTTGCAGCAGCAGCGGCAACGGCAACGGCAACAAATGCGTGCCTGCCGTGCGGCGTCAATTTTCAAGTCCATTTTCATAGATACTCGTACACACACACACACACACTCAAGCGGGCATAAGTCTAATGCAAAAATTGAAATCTTGATATATATAAGGCAGCAGACATTGTTGTAGCTGGAGCTATGTATCTGTATCTGTACACAGCTGGTTCTCACGCACAGCCGCAATCGACGAGTCGCAGCTGCATTTGGTTAGCCAGTGGCCGGCCGCGTTGTACTTGACCCCAGGAGTACAGCCGCCACCGCCGCCCCCTCGCCACAGGCCAGGGCCCGTGACTTTTGTCATGCCGCCAAATCAAGTTCAAATATTGTAGATACTTTATATTACACATAATGTTCAGTCGCTCGGATTTGCAAGGCAAATATTCGTTGTAATGTTCGATCTGTTTTTAATAGCGAAAATATTTGTGTGTAACATAAAACCGCCAACAACATCAGTGGCAAGTGCAGCCAACACCAAACTGCAGCACAACTTTGTTGCAATCTCAGCCACCAACAAACAAACAACCCAAACAACAACATTTTTCGTATCAGCAACATTAATTATAACAGCCACAACAGCAAACAGCCAACAGCAAGTGCAACAAGTGCAAAAGCAATATAAGGCGGTGGAAAAAATGCGTTTATTTTAAATGGAAAATAAATTACAAATCTATTGCACTGCAAGAAAACTCGTGCGGGGATTATGGAAATTACAAGGAAACTTTAGTTGTTCAAAAACAGAAAAAAGGAAAAAAAACAACAAAAAAAAAAGCAAATCTCGATCAATAAAAATGTTATTAATATAATAAAATTAAATACAACGTTTTTAGTTTTGAAAGAAGGCGGAATGCGGTTATTAAAGCGCATTTATTTTAAATTTATGAAATGTTTTATGAAGCAGCGTAAGAAAACCATTACTGGAATTACGGAAATACCAAGGAAACAATATAAATAAATAAAAATGGAACAACGAGCAAGTAAATATATTTGTAAGTTTATTAATTAAATAAGAAACCTTAAAACCGTATAAACCTTATAGATAGGTTACACCATAGTTCATAAAAAAAAATAATCTTAAAAAATGGAAAGGTGTAGCTAATAAAAACCATGATTAAAGTAAAGTAATGAAATAAATGTTAATATAATTTCTTGAAAGACGTATTCCGTCTTTTAAAAATAAACTAAAATGAATATGCATTTTTGAAGCCAGAAAACTGATGCGGAGATTATGGCGAAACCAAGAAAGAAATTTAAAATGAATTAAAAAATTTATTATGAACGACCACGACCAATAAAAGTATTTGTAAAGTACTAAAAAGAAATATTTTGATTAAGAAATATATAATACTAAAATGTATAAAAGTTAATTGTAGGTTTTGGTGTACATTCCATTCCGCAGTCATAAATTTTGAGTTGATCGTAAAAAATGTGTGTGTTTTTGAAGGATGATTGATATGTGGCCATCTAATTTGCCTTCGCTGGAATTGATTTAGTTGCGGCTGCCTTTTGCTGCCCATTGCATGATGTAATAATTCTCGTTAACGTCGTGCTGTCTGCGAGATCTAAGCAATTAAAAGCAGAAATCCAGGCTGGCGGGGTCCGTGTTTACATGCGACTACTCAGAGAGTCAGTGCATGTTCAGGTCGAAGCCTATATCGACTGCGTGTCGATCAATAGAGGCAACAACAAAATGAAAGAAAATATTGCCTGAAGCACCGAAACGTTTGATACTCTTGCAAAGTGAATAATCTTCGGAAACAAAAAAGGTTATCCTACAAAAGTATGGTAAACGACCCGTTGATCCGGTGGTATGTGCTGGTTTCAAACCTCTTGTGAAAACCGTCCGACTCCCTGCAAGGGTAAACCGAAAACAGACACAGAAACGCACGCGCTGAGTGTGTGCGACATTTTTGTTGATTTTCGCCTTGATCTAGAATTTTGTTCCTATTAATTGATCTCATAATGACAGACACTTCAAAAGCGACATCACGACATTTATTAATTAATGCAAGACTCGGTCTCAGAGTCAGAGTCTGACAGAGAGTCTCGAGTCTCCCCCTCCCCCTACTCCTTCTACAGGCTGGTCAGCCTCCTGGGTATGTAAAGTGCGTTTTTGCATGCGTGCAACATCGACAAGAGCAACAACCACACAGCACAAGGTATGCCAAACAAATGCCGGCAGCTTAATTAGCATTTTAGATTACTTACGAGCTAAAATCGAAGCAAAAACTGAAGCAGAAACTGAAACTGAGACAAGTGCAAGTGCAGGCCGAAATGCGTAACAAGAATTGAGGCAAATAATAATAGATTTATGGGGTTAGCGCGAAGGTTGTTTGATAAATAGATATAACTGGAGGTATGGGGTACACATAGCTAGTACACTCGTAGTATCCGACTCTGGGTAATAATGGGTTCGAAGTAAACGTTAGTTGGCCAATCATTACGGGAGCAATGCTAAACGGAGGCAAATTGCTGTCAAAGCACTTCCCGCTTGCCAATATCTCAATCAGTGGCCAAAGTTGCGAAGTCTGGCAAGTGCATAAATTAATGAAATTATCAATTAGCTGCCTTTGGGACCAGCCAGGAGAGACTCTCCTCCCAGCTGGAGGCTGGAGACTGGAGCTATAGGTGGAACTGCTTCAGCCACTGGAGGTGCTGCTGTTGCTACTGCTGCTAATTCCCATGGTCTGTGGCACAGTGGCTGCTGTTTGCTATCGGAAAAATCATTGCGCAAATGCACGCAGTTCATGTCGAAACTCAATTGCAATTAAAAAACCTAAAAAGCAGCAACTGAGTCGAAGGAAATCCTCGTTAGCCGGTGGAAAATGCTTTAATAGAAATTGCTACCGAGCTGGAAAATGTTTGCAATTGTTGTCTGCCTGCCGACTGCCCAAATTGACATTATCAATGGCTTCGCAAATGCGTTATTTATTTAATGCCCGATTCAGCAGCTTCTCGATTGTGCAATCGCTTGTGCCAGGATGATGGTACCCTGTGGGCAACCAGTTGGGAATATCCAGTTGGAAGAAACTACAAATATTGTAAAACAATTTCAACTCCCGTAATTCTTTTAGAGGGTATCCTCAGGTTGATTGGTTTTATCAACCGTATTTATTGCTAGCTTTGTTTCGGTTTCGTTTTTGATTTCATGCAAATGTTTGCAAATTTCTCAAATTAACGCGTAGGCGAGCCAAATCAAGCCGAAAGCGCTGGAAGTGTCGCCGTCTCCACCAGCACCACCAGCTCCACAACCACTGCTGCTGCCGCCTCATCTAACGACGCCCCCACCAGACAGACGCCGCTCTTCGTTCAGCAAGTTCATTGAACCACCTACGAGAAATATGCAAATCGCAGCTTTGGATGCAGGAAAGCGAACAAAAATCACAGCCAGCGTAAACATATAGCAAACTAATTTAAATTCGATCTTGTGGCCTTTGTGTCGAGGGGACGCGTGATACTTGTAAAATCTAATACAATGGAAAGAAAACAATTTTTATTTTTATTTCTTGTGGATTTCTTAGCACTCTTAATTTCAGTTGCAATCCCATTAAAATGGAATTGATGGATGTCGCCAGCTATGGAATTTTTTTTTACAAAGACAGCCCGAAAGATTAATGAGTCTTACGCTTCCTCACGCGCCGATATTTGAGGCTTCGAGATACTGGATATAACTCTAACGTGTATGTATATCGGCCATCGACTGCGTTTTCTTAATTAATAGCTCAAAAAGATTTTATTGCCGCTGCTCCGGCGTCGAGCAACAGATCTTTGTCAAATCAATATTTATAAATAATTTATAAATTAAGAGGCAACCTCCAAGCCCCGAAAGCGAACCTGCGGCTAATTAAAATGATGAATGCGAAGCGTTTCAGTTTGAAAATTAATTAAGCAAATTATCCATTTAAATAAACATAGAATGTTGCTGCCGCTGCCTGCTCGATGGCTTTGCGCTGATAAAGCCCCAGAAGAGGAACCCCACAGATGGAGACTCTTTGATCGTGGATGTTGGATGTTGGATGGGTTCGCGGCTGCCAATTAGGGGAAGTCGCCATCGATGACAGCAAACGCATTTTTAATTGCAATTAATTAGCGCTGTCAGCTTTTCCCCATTGTTTGCTGTTTGGGTGACAAACAATTTGCCAAACTTATTTGGTGATCACATATTTTTCTGGCATGACCGACCTCCTTTCCAATGGATGGCATCATCAACATATACATCAAAATCTGTGCCGGCAGCGACCAGCACATCATTAACGATTAATATTGATTCAAATTCGATTTTAGTTGGACTTTTCCCTAAAAGCGATAACGCCCAGTTTTCTGGTCGATTAAAAGAGCGGTGCCGCCAAGTTGCCGCAAAAAATTCATTAGGCCCAATGGAAATTTCTCACTTGATTACGGACCAAATCCGATTTCAAAGGGCTGTGCCACATGCGGTGTAATTAAATTTTCTTTGTTGCTTGGGAATTCGCTACGAATTTAATTGAGGCGGCCCACGGCGTTTTTCTGCCTATAAACGTACTACATAAGTATGTATATCCATCTTTTTATAGGCATAGGTTTGGGCTGGGGCTGGGGCTGGGGCTCGGCTGGGGCTGGGCCCTTCATTCGCACAATTAGCAATTTCATGCGTCTTTGTTTCTGCTTTTGTATCTTTTTGGGACCCCCACCAAAGTTCGAGTTTCCATGGCCTTTATTTTATTTCATTTCGTTTTGTTTCGATTCCGTTGTAATGTGTGAAATTGATTTTCGTTTGGCGATTGGGCTTGTAATGGGCAAAAAGTTTTTCCCACTCTGCGGAGGTCTCAGTCTCAGTGCGTATAAAGACAATTAACTCTGAATAGATGGGAATGCCAGATGGAAGTGGGGTTTCTTTTCCAGCATATATATAGTACTATTATGTAAGTAGTACTACTGTTTGGGAGATCATTTGAAGGTTGACCCACATTTAGCATTGATCACTTGAGGTGTTTCCTATCACAGCGGTTGCTGCAGTAAGTGCTTCCAACTCTAACCATCTTGGGAGTAAATGCTGCGAAACTTGTCTGGGCAGCTGCTCAAGCAGCGGCTCTATCAAAGACTGGGTAGCGGGCACCTGGGACACCTTCCTTGACAGCATCATCACATCACATCGCATCGCACTCGTAACATTTGCAACATTCGCATTCAAATGACACTAACGGCTTTGTCATGTACTGGGCTATATGTGACTGTGTCTTTCCGTCTCTCTTCGAGCGCCAGTAATCATGTTTTAACGACACATACACATATTTTCCGTGTATGCGAATGTAGTATGGTGAATCGTCAGCGAGTCCATATAGAAATCTTGTAATCTGATAGGCATGACAAGAAATATTTTGCTTGTCATTAAATTTACTTTTATTTATGCAGCACTGTCTATCATTGTGGCTGTTGTTGCTGTTGCTGTTCGATTCACGTGTTTTGTTTCGGCTGCGGCTCAAAATTAGTGAAAACTCTTCACATTTGTGGCTAAAAGACTGAGTACTGCAAGACTGAAGACTGAAGAGTGAAGAAAACTTCAAAATGTGTGCATACATAAGTTGGCGCCTCCTAACGTCTTCTAGTCATTGATTTTCGACCATTGTTGGTGCTTTTGTGGCTGTGTGCTGTCTTCTTGGCTTGGCTTGGCTTGGCTTGGCTGGGCTTGTGTGCCTGCCTGCCTGTCTGCCTGCCTGTTGGCCGGGTTGAGTAATAGGCGAAATATTTGCGCATGCCTCATTACAGTTGGGTTTTTGGTTTTTGGGTTGCGGTAATCGATGCCAGTGTAAGCCAAATATGCGAGGGTGTGGCGAAACAAAAGACTTGGGCAACAAGCACTGATCGAAACTCTGATCCTCCCTCCCAACTTCTATGTAGAATGATTGCCAGTCAATTGGATGCGTGACATTTGCCGACAGCCCGCGTCAGCGGTGACATCACCCAGAGTCAGGCCAATCAAATGTCAGCCAAGTGCGTCACTGATTTGCAATCCAAAGGGGGCTAACAAAGGGCACCAGCAGCAGCAGTAGAAGCAGCAAGTGTTAGCTGGAAATCAAATGGCTGCTAAACGGCAGCCAACTAAATTGACGGCTTCACTGACTAACCGAATGACAGACACACCGACAGACTGACAGACTGACACACAGACCGACAGACAGACAGTCAGACATTCAGACATTCAGTCTAGACAACATGTGTAATGAC
Organism: Drosophila obscura; assembly: GCF_018151105.1. Lineage (NCBI taxonomy): Eukaryota > Metazoa > Arthropoda > Insecta > Diptera > Drosophilidae > Drosophila > Drosophila obscura. The sequence goes on along the minus strand of NW_024542781.1, from coordinate 2,853,521 downwards.
GCGTAGATCGGGCAAAAAACTTTAGCAGCAGCAACAATAGCACAGGCATAATGAGCACAATTACTGGCAAAGCAAATCAAATGCAACGCGCTACCGCAGCGCAGAACCGCGCCGCGCCGCGCCGCTTCGAATCAGTCACATTAATTGCAGCAGCAGCAGCAGCCGCCAGCTCACAAAAAAATCGTTCATAAATTATAGCAAAGGCAGCGGAAAAAAAGTATTAATTAAAAAAAGGAGGAAAAAAGTTGCAACGGTAACAACAGCTATTAAGAAAATTTCTTGTTGACTCATCCGAGTCCACAATTAACAACTGGGGGACGGGACGGGGACTCAAGACTCGAAGACTGGAAGACTGAAAAAATGGGAGGGAGACTACTACCAAGAATTGCTTTGGCTCTGAGACTGGGTCCAAGTCTGAGTCTGAGCTTCTGGCCAGCATTTCTTGCACTCATTTGTCGCGTTTTGTCTCAGTCACTTGGCGATTTCTTTGTCAGAGCTCTCGGCAATTAAACAATTGTTGTTGCTGCTGCTGTATCTGATGCTCTGACTGTTGCATCTGTGTTTATTGTTGCTGTTGCTTCTGCTGCTGCCGTTGTCGTCATCATTGCTGTCCATAAATTTTATTTAATTCGCTTTATGCTCTCGCATTTCCCCCAGTCCCAGCCCCAGCCACAGCCACAGCCCCTTGTAAGCACACGCCCTGCTGGCTGCGGGAATCTCGTGACTTGCGTTTCGCAATTGTGAGAATTAAATAATTCTTTGCATATTTATTTACAAACATTATCGCTGGCAATTTCCTCAAAGCTGATTAATACTTTTTGTTCTCGTTCGGTTTTGTTTTAATGTGAGTTTTTAATATGCAATTACAGAATGGAGTTGGAATACTCTACAGAAATTTTGGAAATATAAAGGGATATATTGGTAGGGCTTTCCCTCAAGAGGGAAGTATATTTCCAGAATTAAAGGTTATTTTTTAATTCCGAAAGATGAATTAATATTCCAATGGAACATTGAAAGAATCTGCGATGTAAATTATATATGTAAAACTTTTCTTAAGTAATAGATTGGAATCTATATGTGTGTGTGTGTACTATAAATCACAGAACACAGTTCCGCATGAAATTTAATTTATTTATTTCAAATGAAACAGAAACAGAGAAACATTGAGTTTTTTTCCAGCTGAGTTTCCTCTTAATTGAGGCAAGAGGAAAAAGTCGCTTTTCCAATCAATTGCATCACAAGAGCAATCCCACTGACAGCGACGACGACTACGACGGCGACGACTGACACTGTAGACGCGCCAATTGTTAACGTGTTGAAGTGTTTTCATTTAAATTGCTCAACTGAACTTGTAATTATGGCTCACTCTGATTATTACTGCACTGTGGGATGCAACTGAGAGCAAGGAAGTGGCTGGAGCTGAAGCTGAAGCTGCAGCTAAACCTCAAGCTGGTGCCAGAGATAAATTATGTTTAGAGCCAAGTGCCAGGTATGTCTCTCCCTGCACGAGTGTGGCTAAGTCTCAGTCGCAGCCTCAGTCTCAAATCATAGCAATTAATTGTTGTTAAAAATGCCTTTACTAACGGTTTTATGGTCGAACAACAAAGGCAGCACCGTTTGCCGTCTGCCGTCTGCCATCTGCTGTCCGCTGTCTTGTCAGTTAATTGTATTTGAAATCGCTGCCTCTACTAATTGATAAGTTTCCTCAACTTCAACTCGGACTCTAACTCCAAATGAAGCATTGGCACAGCGCCAGGAGCTAGGCAATACAATACGCGGATGGGCGGCACTGGGGCACTGGAAGTGGCACTGGCACATAAAATGCAATTACAAACGCATAAACTGAGGCAAAGTGTTTGGTTGTTCGACTTACCTTGGGGCGGGGTGAGACTTGAAAGATCTCTGCTGGACAGAATCTACGGTGCAAGGCGATGCGATGCGATGCGATGGTTGAGCGATGAACGGTTTAAGGCACTGATCGAATCCAGATACAGATGCAAACGGGACACTCACACACACACAGAATCACACGCACACACTCACTGTTGCCTATCCAGGCTCAATCTCTTGAAACGCGGATGTGGATGTGGACGTGGACTGGCAAAAACTGGCAAGTGAAATATTTATGTAAATTTATTTCAACTTCTTTTTTGTTTTGTTTTGTTGTTAAGTTGAATGTGTGTTTGTGGTTGGGGCTAAAATGCATTAAGAGGCACACTTTGCAATTGTCGTTGGGGCAGCGATTTGATTGAAGTTGAAGTTGAAGCTGAAGCTGGAGATGGAGCTGAAGCTGAAGCTGAATGTGAAGTGTCCCCCCAGTGGGGCAGGCCGACAATCCGACAATCCGACTGGCAGGCGAAACGTTGTTTAACAATTGTTTTTTCTGCCGTTTCGTTGTTTGGCAGGATTTGAGTTGTCAATTAGTTTGTTGGGATCTGTTGGGGTCTGCTGCTGCGGTCTGCTGTCGCTGCTATCACTCGGTAATTTGGAGGCGCCCGAAGCGCCGTTATCTGGTGTGTGTGTGTGAGCGAGTGTGTGTTCGATGGGGTGTGTGTTTGTGCTTTTGCTTGTGTGTTGTGTTGTGTTGTGCAGCTCGACAAAATAAACGACACCACGAAATGGCAGCAAGTTCGTTGCCCAAGTCTTTTATTTGAGCTCCACGCGAACGCTGAACGATTGGAGGCGGCAAAGCTGTAGCGGGAATGGAACTGGAAGCCGAACCGGGATCGAACCGTGTGGAGCTGAATTAGAGCCTCTGTTTCTTTATTTGTGAATCGTTAAGATCGCTTTATTGCAGCGTGTTTCTCTATATACAATATAACTAATTTACTGATACCAATATTTTTTATTGCACGCTCTTTATGTGATCTTTTGGGCAGGCAGTGATTAAAAATGAGTTTAATTTAATTTGATTATTTATTTATTTCTCCTTTTTTATATGTTTGTTCAAAACGAGTTTTGTGTCTCTTTTGTGCATATTACTTTGTACATATACGTATACGTATGCACATACATATGTTCAGCCTGATCTTGTCGCGACATAGGGCAGACTCTATAGTCACTTTACATATTCCTTATGTACGGTGGAGCGTATGCTACTACTACTACTACTACTACTTTGATTCGGTTTTATGGCCGCACTGAATTGCTTTTTACTGTTGCCAGACTTTTTACGAGCACTATTTGTAAGGTAGCCGCACAATAAAAGATTAGGTTTGAGCGCCAGATGCAGGCGGGATTATCATTTTCATTTTCATTTGCTTCTCAATGTCCATTTCCATTTTGGTCCCATTTTCATTTCCATTTCCATTTCGATGGCTGTTTTCTTGCCCAAAAATCGTACGAAAAAAACACACGCAAAACGCAGGGGAAACGCTCGCACGCGACTTCGTAGGCGCGCACGCGATTCAGTCACAGAAATTCGCGAACTTCTCGCGTGGAAATAGCTTTCCTGTCCCACTGCGAAAAACGCGCGCAATTGCAACAAGCTCAAACAGTCCCGCAAGAAAGTCGCACAGAAACTGCAAGAGGATGAAAATTGCAAGCGGCTCCCAAGCCAAGCTGTTCCAGCCGCAGTCGAGTGCAGGCGACGCAGGCAGCAGGCAGCAACCGAAGCAGAGACTCAATGCAGTTGCCGGTGCATCAGCAGCAGCAGCAGAAGCAGCAGCAGAGAAGCAACAGTTGCAAAACAGCAAAAAATCTCTGAGCAAAAAAAAGCAGGCAACACGAAATAGCAACAACCTCTCGGAGACCGACTGACCGAGTAATACAGTCCAGTCCCCGAAACAGGGAGTTGGTGGGGGAGGGGAGGGAACAAGAGGAGTAGAGCAGGCTGCGGTTTGGGGCCCGAGCCGAGCGATCGCACACGAACCTGGAGCAACGGAACGGCTGAAAAAAAGCCGCTAAGAGCGCTGAGAAAACCTGTTGCTCGTCGTCGCTGCCAGCGTCGTTCGTTGCTTCGTGTTTATCGCGGATCGCTCGCCTCTCTCTGACGCGCTGCCTGGCTTGGGCTTGGGCTCTGGCTGTGGCTCTCTCTTCGCTGCTTGCCTTCCAGGGCAGAGAGAGTGAGAGAGGCTGCCGTAGCGGTTCATTTCCAGTTGGCTGCAATATCAGTTGCCGATCAGCTTTTGACCAATAAAAAAGAGGTTTAAGCCATGCGTCTGGAACGACGCAAGCAGCGCGGCTAGCGTCAGCGCAGACTTGGCATCCAGCTAAGAGAGCGCCAGCTAAGAGAGCCACGACGCCGCTCTTATGGCCAACAAATTGCTTAGGGCCAGGTTCGAACTGATAAGAAATTGAATAAAATTATATGTAAGTATTTCATTAAGCCACAAAAGTGCACACATTTCCTGGCCGGCAACGCCCTGGCATTAAGGCATTATCAAAGCTCATTTATCAGCGGGCCAAGAGACACAAAAAAAAAGTGGCCTGGCCAAAACATGGCTTGTGTGAAAAATACCAAAATTAAAAGAGTGCTGTGCTGGATAAAAATCATAATTGAAATATTTGGAGAGGTGCCACAGAGCAACATCTACCCGAGGAGCCACAGGCTTCAGAAGCTGACAGGCCAACACTTGCCACACGTCGAAAGGTTGCGGCTTTGACAATTTAATTGTCACACGCCCGCCACTTTTGGCCAGCTCCAGCAGCAGCGACACGGACACCAACACGAACACGAACACGCCGCCTCGAACTCTATTAACGAGGCCCATTGATGGACACTTGAATGGAGAGCCGCTGGCAGGCGAGAAGGAGGAGGAGGAGGAGCCGGGCGGTGGCAGCCTTAGGAGCCGCATTAACATAAACAAGTGTTGCTGGAGTTCCTTTGGAGGAGCTGCAAAAGGGTAACAGAAACATCTCGAACACTGTCATAAATAACGCGACAATGACAACTTGTTTGGGCCTCTTCTACCTGGCAGACCGACCTCTCCAACGGCAATGACAACGGCAACGACAACGGCCAATGGCAATGCCATTGGACTCCAACGGAATCGGAATTGGTATCGGAATCGGAATCGCCTAATGCAGCAATTGACGTGCGGCGTTTGCACCTATCCCGGCATTTGATGCCTCCGCGGTCGGGTCGGTCCCCAAGGCGGAGGCCACATAAAAGTGGCGCGGCAATTGCCAACTTTGGTCACTGCCGGCGACAAGTGTAAAACGACTGTCGGCAACTGCTACCGAGACTTGTCCTCCCTGGAGCTGGGCCAAGTGCTTGCTCCTCCTTTTCCTCGGAGCACAGCACAACACAGCACAGCACTGTAGCGGCAGAGGCAGATCCCCGTCAGACGGTTGGACAGTGGGTTTGTGTGTTTATGGCAGCTGCCGTTTGATACTCATTCAAGTGCCGCCTAACATGATTTCGGTGTCATCTGCTTTTCAGCTTTAATATTGCCTGTTTAATGTGACATTTGCTGTTGCTGCGGCCTGTTGCTGTGGCCTGTTGCTGTTGCTGTTGCATTATTTATGAGGCATCGATCCTGCCACATTCACCTCTCTCGCTCGCTGCCACTGCCACTGGCACTAGCACTGGCTCTGGCTCTATCGCCTGCTCACCCTCCTCGATGGCATTTTAAACGTTTCACATTTTTAATTTAGTGATGATTGATGTCTTGTCCACGTTGCCTTGACAACGACACACTTGACTCCCGTCTCCCGTCTCCGTTTCCATCTACAACCAGATCCACGACCACGTCCAGGTCCAGGTCCCGTCTCGGATTCGCATTTGGATTGCCTGTGGGGATACGCAGCTGTGTGTCTCTGGGACAAAAGTCAATTAAGCTGCGATTTAAATGCTGCCCAGGGTCAGCGTCGAGTCCCGTCCCGTCCCGTCCCGAAAAGAAAGGAGTGCCCGACGGCATGGGAAGTGCACCTCTCAAATGGCCGCAAATGGCCTCCTCTCCGGTTACAATGGGGGCCCGTGGCCAATGGCCAATGGCCAGTGAGCGCCATTTGACCTGATTTTATTTGCACTATTTTACTTTTATTGCTCACTGTTCGGGGCTGCACTGAGAGAAAGAGTCAGGAGTCTGGAGTCAGGAGCCAGGGAGGAGACCAAACAGAGCAGGAATAAATGGGGAGAAGACTTTTCTCGGTGCACTGCAATGATGCGGAACTGAATACAAAATGAAATTGCATCCACAAATTGCCAGGGCGACGGCCATCGACAATTTCATTTCTCTCTTCGTTTGAGTGGCTGCTGGTGCTGGCTGCTTCCATTTGCAATGGGGTTCAAAAGGTTTGGCAAATTATAAATTAAAAGTAAATCGAATCGAATGCTTAGCCATTTGTCTTTGAACTTGAAAGTGGCTGGCAATGTGAAAGCCACGGCCAAAGGGGTCACATCTAGACCGGACCAGCACCAGCATCAGCACCAGAACCAGCAGGTGCATGCCAAATCCGTTTGTCAGCACTGTCAGAGTCCGTCTCAGCCTCAGTTTTTAGCCACAGCTTCAGCTTCAGCCACAGCTTGAGAGTCGTGTGTTTTTCCAGCTTGTTCTAATTTGCATGCAAACGGATCTGTAGCCGGACTGTGGCGACCTGCCACATGCCATGACGAATTACTTGACACCTGCGACAGGCCATAAAACAGATATCTATTTCGCGTGGGCGGCTCATTTCGGTCGGGTTTGGTTCTGCCTCCGCTCTGGTCCGTTCTTTATGTGCACTTCCATCAGCATCGTCATCGCCATCTAGCTTCAGTTCCATCTCAATCCTCCATCTCCATCTCCATGTCTATGTCCAGCTCCATCTCCATTTCAATTTGTATTGATTGCAGCTGGTTCGCTTGCTAATTACCATTGCCGGGAACAGGAACGTCTGCAACATCTTGCTTCCCAGCTACCAAACAGCTGATTTATGGCCAGGCATTGCCATTTGATGAGTTGGCCATTTGCCGTCGGCCCGTTGGCACGTTGGTCCAATGGCCGGCACCCGCCCCCTCGCCAGACAGCTTTTAGTGCGTGCATCACTCATTGTTACAGTTAGAGAGCTGGCAGCTCTAATTTAATTTAAATGAAACCCACCAAAGAGACACCCGCCTGGTACTGGCACTGGCGACTGCTCGACTGCTCGGCTGCTGTCCTGCCGCTGCTCATTTGTCTGCCTCCAGCCTCAGTTTGCAAGCGGATCTCTTGCTCCACATCCGCAGCCCCTGCCCCTGCAGGTTTTCAAGTGTGTTTGCATTAGTCGAGGTGAAATTTTCCCCACTCACCGGCGTGGGCGGTGGTGCTTCAGCAATGTGTTCCGTCTTTATGGCCCCCCGTTTCCATGCGCTTTGAGACCTGAATCTGCTCGTAGACGTAGACCTGGACATAGATTGCAATTCATTTCCATTCCATTCGCCAGACATTCAATTCAATTATTTTTTCATTCTCAAACATTCGGGCTCATTAACGTGCGCTGGTGATGGGGACAGGGGGTGGGCTATCAATTGTCATCTGGGGGATCGCAGTTGTCATCAGCAGCCCCATGCTTATGGCTGTTAATTCATTTCTGTGCGCTCTTATCAACATCGCCATCAGCGCAAAAGCGAACATTTGTTAAACACTAAATGCACTTATTTGTTTGGAGGCAGCCCCCAAGAATGCCATCGGCTCTGGCCACACAGCCACTGCAGAGCAGAGGCCCGACTCTACCTCTACGAGTATGACTGACAGTAGTTAAGACCCGGCTGCTCAGTGGGGAAGCTACTAAAATGAGGCAGCTCCAGCTACAGCTCTAGCCGCGACTCAGACTCTGCCTCAGACTCTACAGCTTTTGACTCCCACGTTTGTGATGGCGCATTGCACAAATTGCATTATTTGCACGCCGCGCAGTTGCAGCCACAGTGGTTGTTATACCCTGCCTGCAGAGAGTTTACTTATTTTGAGTGTGTTTTTGCACCTTAAACCTTGCATAATGCCTCCTGCACTGAATGCCGTCTAACTGACATAGGACAGATCGGTCGAAGGTTAAGTGTTTATCTATTATCTCTCTAAGTTATTTGTTATTTGTGAACTCCCAGGGTATCAAACGCTTCGGTATCTCTGCTTTCTTTGCTTTCGTTGCAGTTGCAGTTGCAGGCATTTGCTGTTAGTGGCTGACTGTTGTTGTTAGTATTATCATCAACATTGTTCTTGTTTTTGGGCTTTGGCCCGCTTGGCCCTCTTGGCCCGCGCACAACTTTTGCAGCTCCGTTTTTTTTTTTTTTTGTTTTTGTTTTTTGTTGTTGTTGTATTTTTTGCTCCTTTGATCGCTGCGGCACTTGACGCCACGAGAACATAAAAATGCTTTTCAGCACTCGAAATGATGATGACTACGACTCGGCGGCTGCTGCTGCTGCTGCTGTGCTGGTGCCTATGCTTCTGCCCCTGCCCCTTGTTCAACTAAACTACTCCAGTCGGAATAGCATTTTAATAGACAAAAAACTACTCGACACGACGACCCAGAGCCAGAGCCAGAGCCAGAGCCACAGCTCACAGAGTCAGTAAACATGTGAAAATACTTTGGAAGAAAGAATTGCCAGCACACGCTTTTCTAATTTAAGAACCTTTCGCTGCATGTCCAGAAATTTGACATCGCAGAAATGTTATCTAAGCCACAAACGGAATCCAGTTAGCTGCCCCACTGCAGTGGGGAGAGGGCGAATAAAGGACGCCCTGTGCAGCACTTGGCTTGCCCCATTTGCTGCTGTTGCTGCTGCTGCTGTTGCTGGGGTGGGTGTTGCTGCTGTTCCTGCTGCTGCTGCTGCTGTAATGAGCAACTGAAATTATTTTCGCGTATGAGTCTCCGCCATTCGAGTCTGATTCAGAGCTGGGGCCGACGCTTGCGTCTGATTCAGTGCTGGAGCTGTTAAGTGAAGTGCTCATCATGACAGCTGCAGAAATGCAGCCTAGACGAGGATGATTTATAATTGTCATCGACTTCCTGGTTTGGTTACTCAAACGGATGATGAAAGCCTGTGCAGATTCATTTCAACACCTGCTCTAGCGAATGTTCAGCCGAGCAGGCTACTCCTTGGGGCTAGAAGGAGCAGTCTTTCTGTCGGAATCATCGTAATCATCAGTTGCCCTGGAGCTAATCAGCCAGCGTTCGAAGTGGTAACCAGATCATCATACCGAAACGACTAAATTACAAATTATTTCTCACTGTGACTTTAATGCCTCGTATACACTCGTATTCAGACCGTTTCAGATTTGATTATGATAATCTTCTTCTGTTTTTAAAAAACTTTTCTTTATGTGAATCGGCGAATAGCTCGTGTTGGTTAATGAGCATGGGTTCCTTGCATTTACACTCGTGGTAGAGACAGTCCCGAATGATTGTCTGTACGAAGTCGTAGTACATCCACATGGAGGCAAAGACATCGGGAATGTTATCGCCACAGGCGAGCCCATAGCTGACCACGCCCACCAGTCTGCCCTTGAGGACGAGGGGGCCGCCAGAGTCCCCGCTGCAGGTACCACCGGCGAAGAAGGCGCAAAGGCAGCCAAGGTCCACGGCGTCAGTCTCATCGCTCGTTGAGTAATACTGTTGGCACTCATCCAGGGAGATGCCTGTCATTATTAGCTTCTGCAGCTTCTGGGGATACTCCTCGATGGGCGACGTTTCGTTGGACAGCTCCAGGAACGAGATGGCGCCCCAGCCTGTGATAAGTAGCTTTGATCCGGGCGGCACTGGCCGCCAATCGATGGTGATGGGCTGCACAAATTTTCCGTATTTAATGGCCTTGGTCACTCTGACCAGGCCCACGTCGTCGGCGTGAGAGTCCTCCCTGTAGCGGCAGTGGACAATCATGTAATCGGCGGTGTAGCGCTGTCCCTCGATCGCATTGGACAGATCTGTGATGCCCACCAGTACGGTAGGTAGCTTCTCAACGAGACAGTGCGCCGCCGATAGGATCCATCGGGGGGTGACAATGCTACCGCCGCAAAAGTGCCAGCCCTCTTTCTGCAGGGAGACTTGATAGGGGGCCAGTCCCGCCTCCGCATCCTCGCCATTGATGACCCTCGGGTGCAGGGATTGGACAATTTGACAGGACTGCAGCCAGCACAGGACAAATAGCAGCCACGGGAGCAGCGACACAGACTGGTGACTGTTGGGCATTGTGGAGTGGACTGTCTAACGACAGGGCATGGCCCAACAGATGTGGTAAATCAATTGGTTTCTCTTTCTTATCAAATTAGTTGCGCATTTCATCCGATTCCACTGGCTACAGAATGATTACTCTATGGATTGGAGTGCTTGGAAGTAGCAGCAGCGGCAGCAGCAGCAACAGTTCCGCTTCCAGCGACCAGGAGGCACCAACTCCAGATTATGCAACGCCAGACAGCAACGGGGGCTGTGGCGGGGCTATGGCTGGCAATTAATTTAATTACAAACGGCATGAGAGCTCGCCACGCCCTGAATTTATTTTAATTAGCCCGATATTCGCTTCATTATATTTACATACATCAAATCGCGGCTCAGGCGAGGCAGCGAAGCGTTGCCAAGAAATGGTTCGGTCTAATAAGTGGCATTTATAATTTTATTGACTGCCAGGCCAACCCAGCAACAGCAACGCGTTGCAACGGCAACAGCGACGACCACTGCACTGGATTGCTGCTGCGGATAGCATAGCCAAGTGAGATCGATGGATGGCGAGTTCTGGGAGATATAGTTTTGAAATCCATGGCAGCAGAAGAGCCGCCGGCTCGAACTAAATTTGGTCATATGCCAGCCAGATCGATGCTAAATTTTTCGACATTAGTCTGCTGTTTTTTGTGGCCCAGAGCTGTCACGCCGCACAGAACTGCATGAGGAAACCACACAAACTGGAAATATGCGGAGCAAACCGAACGAATTCCGATTACACTCACTGAAATTATGCAGATCTGATTTCGGAATTGCTTTTACTTATTTTTGATTTAATTTGAATCAAACTCGCTTATCCGGGAATTTTCAGTTCGAATAACCTAAATTCTCAATAATTCTCGGTAATGGTAATCAAATGACGCCGTCCATGGACCCACTTTTAGGGCATTTGCTAAATTTGGAGTGCTCGTCAGAGCGGGTGCTTTTGGTTCCGCCGGTTTGGGCCATGTTTGCTAAGCGGGCACACGTCGAATCACCGGCCCGGGCCTAGCTGGGCCGGGCTGGGCCGGGCTGGGCCGTGCCGGCTGTAGCCTCAGCCTCTGACATATTCCTTGTTGGCGGCGCACGACTTGGGCTAAGGACCCAACCTCGAGCCACTCTGACACGGATTGGGGGCATCATTATGATGTGACTGTGACGGGGCCCGGGCCACCTTTCGGGAGGGGCTGCATTTGCCTTGCCATCAACATTTTCATTTTCGTTTGGCATAGAATCGCCGCAGCCGCCGTCGCAGCCCCTGTGCCTCGTTTCGTTGCCATGTGGCACATTTATCAGAAAATGCCCAACTCCTGACATTTGGCCGGCCACTTGAACTGGGTTAGCAGTGCAGTCTCTTGGTCGTTCGTCGCATTGCTCTTATCCCCTGCCAGCCCTCCCAGCCCTCCCAACTCCGGGCTCATTAATTTTATTTGTTGCCAAAAATGATTGTTTCGCCGCCGCCGGCACCTTTTGGCCATCGCTGGGCTGGATTTCTCAATCTCTGGCAAGATTTTCTAAATTCGAAATTGAATTGGGAAATCAAAACATGGGATATGCTCGTACTCGTACATGGGACCACTGCCAGAATGTGTAATTAAAGGGCGAACCGAATCAAAGGGCGGTCCGAGGCCGCTAATTAAGTTTTTAATGATTCGCATTTGCCTTGTACGGACTCGTGCAAGCTGGCAAATCAATTAGCGCCCGCAGCTAATAATAACCATGAGCCTAACAAATGAGAGACCAGCCGAGACCAAATCGTTTTGACAATTGCAGCCGAAATACGCCCAAGCCAGGCCAAGACAGGCCAGACCAGGCCAGGCCAGGCCAGGCCCGACCAGGCAGCGTCGGTCAGGCAATCTCTGATGTAATCTGGGGAATTGGCGTCGTTGGCCTGAAATATGTTTTATCGCATTTATTATCAGCCGCACCAAATCGTCTATAATTGAAAAACTGTTAACTAGATTAGCTGCCATTAGAGCGGGAGACGAACGCGTATTGGCCCCGCCCGCCCAAATGCCCGATCAGGCTGGGTCCAAGTCCACATCCACAGCCACATCCAAGTCCATGTCCAGGCGGAGGCGGTGAGGTGGCTGCAGCGGCTGCAGCTCGTAGCCAGTTTTGTGGCCATTTAGTTGGTCCACTCCGAGAGATAAGTCCCATTCCAGCAAGCACTTGATCGTTTAGTTAGTGGACTTGGCCAAAATGGCGCTGGCCAGATACATAAATAAACGACAGCTGCCCCAAAGGGACATGCCATCCATTCTCCATTTTCGAATTTTGTTTATTTATTTAAGTGCCTTCAAATCAGCCATTTTACTTGCCTCTCTTTGAAATCTAATTAAGTTGTTTAAGTGGAATTTGTGGCCATAAAATTATGCAAATCTGTGCGCCACCACACCACTCTGCTTACCACTCCGCTCGTCTCGTCCCGTTCCTCGATAGCAGACACTCTGCGGATGCATATTTGCATTGGTAATTTGCACGCCAAAAGCCAAAGGCCCCCGCGGGCTCCACTCTCGGCTCGTAAATCATAAGTGGGTGAGTTACGGTTCGTATCTTTTGTTTTTCCAACTGCTTAGCGCTCGCCAGGCGCCACTCTTAGCCGGCATGGTGCTGCTCCCGCTCCGCCAGAACTCCTTGGCCGAATGAAAGTGAAAGCATTTTCTCGGTAGGATTCTTAGAACGGCTGCAGTACTTAGTGGGCACAAGGCATACACTCTCAGTGCGCTGCTACGCTGCTTTAAGTCAATCATTTAAGTCTCAGGCTCGTCGAGAAATCCTCAAGTACTTAACTGTGTCACCAAAGTTTGTTTTTGTTTTCGTCTTGGCTTGTGTGCATTTTACGATGACTGCTCCTTATGGTCAAAAAGAAGAAGGTGGATCGAGGCTGGCTGGGCTTTGGATGTTTAGTGCCCACACAGACACAGACTGGCAGGGCATAAAGATGTCAACGCTTAACTTATCAAGACCGTTCAACAAACACGAACATGAACACGGCAAATGGCAGTGGCCAACGCCAACGACGATGACGATGACGATGAGTATGACAATGATGTTAATACAATAAAAAACTACAATAATTTCTTCTTTGGGTTTTATTTGCGTGTTGTCCGTTGCATCGGTTGCTGTTTCTGCTGTTGCTTCTGTTGCTGCTGGTCACAAAATACAAGTAGCGCCCACCGCTGACCGTTTATCAAACAACAATAAACTGTAATTTATGAAAAATGCTTGTAAAATGACGATAAAACAAGTGCCAGACAGTCCACCGACCACGAACACAATAACAACAACAGCTTGATGATGATGCTATTGCTGATGATGATGATGATGATGATGACATGGACATCGCTGCCAGTCTTGTGCAGAGTTGGGGCCAGCAATTGGTGTGTGCATCTGCTGCAGTAGCAGCAGCAGCAGCACCGCCTGCCTCCGCATCTCTGGTGGGTGTACGGATGTATGCAAGAGTCTGCGGAGGAGACAAACAATCCATTGGGCTGGTATGCGAGTGGTTGTGGTGGGGTCGGGCTGGGGCTCGGGTTCGGGTTCGGGGGTCTACGATCCCCAGCTGCATCTTCACATTTGGCCCGAACATCTGACCATTGTCAACACGCTGGTTTCTTGTTCGGACCGCCAGCAATTGTCTTGGATACCCAATAATCTCCACTGTCCAGAGGTGTATCAGTTGTAATGAAAAGAATAAATTAAATTAAATTAAAAATCCAACGAATATTATACTCAGAATTAAAAGGAGAGGAAAGAATAGCCTGTAAACTCATCCTTCTCTATTTTATTGCATGTGTGTATTATAATAAATTATTCTAATTTGGGATGTTAAAATTGATAGGCACCTTTCTATAGTGTTTTAGGGTATTCTCCCCGTCGAGAATGCTTTACCTGGAACCATCTCAGTTGTTTATTTGGGTCACTCTGGCTGCTGGTCAGGACTGCGACAATTTGTGTGCCACGCAACTTTTGCTTTCGAGCGTTGGCGCGGTGCCTCTTGAGTTTTGCTACCTTTCCCTCTGTCCGGTTGCATTTTCATTGTATTCAGAGTCAGCCGGAGTGTGCAAGTCAGCCCTTAAAAACGCTGACAAATCGAAAAGAACAACACGTCTCAGCTCCACACGAGTCCGTGGCACTCTGAGGATTTAAGCCGCAGGACTATCCGCCGGCTGGGTAGCATGAAAATGTATTATTCTCTGCCATGGAGCCTCACTCACGCTCACTGTCCACTATGTCAATATTTGCGTTTGCTTGAACAACTTTTCAGTGGAGTGACATCGGGAAAGCAAATAAAGAAGGGTAGCATAATTTGTATGTGCCGATCTATTTATACAACAGGGGGAATAAATCGTTGGTATTTTATTTATCTTTCTTGTTACTATTATTTGTATTAAATTTGATTTCTAAAAATTCAATTTAATTTCCATCAGAAACCTTAAAAACTTTAAATTTCCTAGACGAATTTTTGCTGCATTCTTAGCCCACTCGAAAGTTCTTTATGGCCATCTGTTTTTGCTGCTGGCGCGTGTCTAATGGGTAGTCGTCATTTGTTCTATATTTAATTGTCATTAAATCGGGAAAGCGTCACTCAATCACTCAATCGGTGGAAAGTGAAGTTACCATTTTGTCGGCAATGGAAAAAGTTAAATGCGTGCCACGAAGTTAGCTTCTATTTGTAGTAAATACCGGTATCAATTCCGGGAAGAGGTCAGACCGTTGTCAGTGCTCAAACATGTCGCGACGGAACAGTTCTCTCTCCGAAGGACTCCTCACACGGCTTGTATCGTTGCTGATTAGTCACGGTCCGAGTGTGCGGACCATCTTCTACTATAACCCCGCTGGAACGGACTGCCACTTGGAGGAGTATCTACGACCAGCCACTGCTGCGGATATACCATTATTTATTTGGCGTTCGGTTCACACTGTTGTTCAGCTGAATGGGCTCCTCGACGAGGGATTCCTGGTGCTGGCCTGTTTGCCGGGAGTGCAGCGGGAGGATCTGCTGAGAGGTCTGTCCAATAGTTTGCGTTACTTGCGCCAGGCCTGGCTGCTCATCGAGCTGGGGGGCAGGACGGGGCAGGACGACGAGCAGTTGGTCACGAAGGTACTGCAGTTCTGCCTTCGAATGGACATGATCAATGCCGATGTGATCTTGAGTAACTTTGAGGAGAGCCGGACTGTGTACGGCTATGAGGCGTATCCGGAGTTTGCATTGAGGAAACAATTCTTTGGACCGGACCTACTGATCCCCAGCCTTTACCCCGATAAGGTTCGGAATCTTAATGGCTATCAGCTACGCACACTGCCGGATCTCTCCGAGCCAAACACTCTCCTCTACTACGACCAGCAGGGTCGTGCCCAGATTCTGGGCTATGTGTGGAACATGCTGGTGGAGTTCGCCCGCAAACACAATGCCCAGCTGCAGCTGATCGGGAAGCCGGTGCAGGGAAAGACCCTGAGCCACATCCAGATGCTGGATCTGGCAAATGACGGCCAGGTGGACGTGGCAGCGAGTGTGCAGCCCATAACGATGCGCTTCCTCGACCGCTACCACGAGTACGCCTATCCCGTGCACTGCGCCAGCTGGTGCACCATGCTGCCCATGGAACGACAGCTGGAAGTCAGCGAGGTCTTCTCCTGGACAGTGCCCGCTCAGCCGCTTGCCCTGCTGGTTCTTCTGTGGCTGGTGCACGAGTTTCTGCGCGGACGCTGGCAGCGGCACAGGCGACTCCAAGCCGTGGGCTGGCTGGTGCTGGTCACTCTGCTCACAGCCAACTACCAGGGACGAGTGCTCAGCCTGCTGTTGGCGGCACCCACAGATCCGCCCATCGACAGCTTCCAGGCGATGGCCAACTCCGAGCTGCATATCTTCGGAGTACGCTCCGAGTACGCCGCCTACGATTTCGATATGCGTACGAGATTCGCCAGCATTTTCCGGCTCAGCAATCTCGCCTCGGATCTGATCCAGCTGCGGAACTCCCTGAACACCACCTTCGCCTATACGGTGACCAACACCAAGTGGCAGCTGTATGCGGAGCAGCAGGCCCACAGCTCTCGGCCCCTCTTCCGCTACTCCACAGACCTGTGCTACTACGAAATGGTGCCCTTCGCCCTGGTCATTCCCGAGAACTCGCCACACCGCCCCACCCTGCACCACTTCATGCTGCAGCTGGCTGAATCCGGACTCTTTGACCACTGGGTGGGTCGGAGCTTCTACTACATGGTGCAGGCGGGTCGCCTGCACATACGGGACCTCAGCGAAGGGCGCCACATCCAGCCGCTGTCCAGCGCGGACCTGGCCAATGTTTTCCTGTGCTGCGGTGTTTGTCTCCTAATTAGCCTCTGGGTGTTTGCCTGCGAGCTGCTTGTGCACCGGGCCAAGTCCTGGCTCGGCTTTTAATTATCCTCGCGGCAATTACGCGCGGAAAATTTGTTGGCTGTGATGTGCGCGCGATAAGGCCACAATGGACTCCGGACTCCGGACTCCAGACTACCCCGTTACCCGTAACCCCACTTCCGCCTTCGGCAAATAGAGACAAAAGCCAGGCAAACAACAAAGGGAAACTTTTTGTTTCACTTCGTGACGGAGACGAGGGTTCTGCCGTGGGTCCTGGTCCTGCTGCAACTGACAGTAGTTAACAATGCTGTTGGCATCGCTGAGTGGTTTCCTACTGTCTTACACTTACACCTTCGTGTTGGCTGTTCTCTCCGCTTTTTTGTCGACGGCAAAGGCAAATAAAACTAAATGCAAATTGCCTCCTACGAAGACACCGCAGCGACACGACGCGCACCACGAAATGGGAGACGAACAAATCACAGTCGAGCCCCTCCCCCCCAAAAAAAAGCCCCAAACAAATGCCAGACAAACCGCAACAAATCCACCAAATTATGTTAAAACCTTGGCAGCAAACAATGAAGATGGAGAAGGCGAAGAAGAGAAGTCTAGCACCAACAAATTTGTGGCCTAGTCCCGCCAAAGGGGGGAGAGGGCACAGGCCAAGGGATGGAT
Organism: Drosophila obscura; assembly: GCF_018151105.1. NCBI lineage: Eukaryota > Metazoa > Arthropoda > Insecta > Diptera > Drosophilidae > Drosophila > Drosophila obscura. The sequence goes on along the minus strand of NW_024542781.1, from coordinate 2,836,417 downwards.
GTGTCTGTCTTTTACACTCTGGCACTCTGTGGTAGGACAACGCAAGAAGTGTCTGATTCGTTGGCCCGTTTTGATTAACATAAAGCGAATAATAGACATCGACTGCCAGCAACAGCAACAGCAACGTGAACAGATTTGATTTCACGATTTTGCACTATTTAGCCAGAGAAGACGAATCCCCAGCTGAACTCAGCTAAGCTCCAACACCTGCATCGGAATGAGCCACAGCAACGAGATACTTTTGTGTAATTTCGACAAGCGAAGATGCATTTTTGGTGCGCTTCGAACTGCTGTCAAAAGATGTGTTGCAACATTGCACATCTCAATTTCAATTTCGATTTAAATTTCAATTTCAAATGAGCTCTTGTTAAGCCAATGCATCGACTGTATGCTTCGAGGAAAACCTTTCAACCAAATGATTTGACCCTGTTGAAATGTTCGCACGCAAATAAATGCCGTAATGCTGCAGTGCAGATAGGACGGAGCAATGAATAATAAAGATTGAAATAACTTTTGAGACTTTTCAGATGACCTGGAAAAGTCCTCCCAGTCCATATAGATGTGTCTTTCTTGGGGGGATGGGACAATTGGCAGGCCAAGAGCAATTTATGACACACAAGAAGCGCCACGACTTTGTTGACAAATTTCCAGAAAACACGAAGCCTGGGGGAATGAATTATGTCGCCGTGATCGACGGGAAAATGAAGCCAGAATCATTGCAACGTAAAAGGTGAGATGCGGGGGCGTGCCATAAGCCAAGATCCAAGAGGCACGACATGTGAGACAATTTCGAATCGTGCTCTTGGTGTCCCCGGAGAGTGCTGCCGCCATTAGTTGCCCTCCTCCGCCCGTCCTCGAGTCTCTCCCAGTCATCCAGTAAGCCACTCGAGCCGCTGCTTATAATTTGCTGCAAAATTATTAAACGATCTGTCCCAGCCAGCGAAGGTCAGCGAAGAGGAAAATACGCAGGCCGTCCGCCGACCGCCGACCACAAGAGGCAAGCGGTCCACATAACTTTCTCCGCAAGACGGATGCGAGGGTGTTGTCAGATGCCATGAAGGATCAGTGAAGTTAAGCCTACGTCGACCATAAAACGTCATGCCAGGCCAACAAAATGCCGCATATACGCTGAATGGCACTGACATCAAGTAAGGAGCATACCGACGACCTTATACCCTGACAAAGACAAGTCTGAGTTAATTTGTTGGGCCACTGATTCGGAATTATTATGTTTATATATGTGTATTATCGCCACTGAATTTGATAACATTATTATTTCTACTTATCAAGCTATATTGATTGAAAGATAATTCGTATACAAATACTTTATGACAGAGTATATAATTAATCCAACAACTTCAGCTTAAAAATTCTACAGCTGCAGCTGACTGGGTTTCTGGAATTGGGGCCTCTGGTTCCGAATTGCCATGTTTTCTCCCTCTGGTTTTTGCATTTTTTTTGTGCCTTGTTTTTGCTCACATTTCGGGTGCCTTGCCCACGAGTCGAAAGGTCAGGAATTTATGGATTTTTCACTGCTGCAGAGACATTCGCAGATGCCCGTAACTTCAGCAGTTTGACAACGCGTCACCTTGACCCCTTTGAATGTTCATACACGTACTCGCAGAAGCTCAGCAGCGCGATTATCACTGTGTAAACTCTACATTTCCCTCGGTGCAATTGTCTTCAGTTAATTAATATTACCTGTTGGCGATGGGAATGCGATAAGAGCCTTGATTTCATTACCAAAGCAAATAGGAGCAGAGGCAAACAGAGCTGCTTCCGACGGCGAGCTATGCGGCTGGTCGCTCAGTTCTTGCTTAGGGTCCGCGGAATGTTGGCTCACTTCAGTCCGAGCATTTCCCTGGAACTGTTCGAGCTGTACGGCCGGGTGCTGCAGTTCCTGGTGGCCGGAGAGACCACCGTCTTCTACTACAATCCAAGCGGTCTCAACTGCAGCTGGCACTGGCTCTGGCAGCGGAACCTCACCACCAATCCGCAGATTGTCTGGCAGAGGGATGAGCCCGCAGTGGATCTAATTAAACAGTTCAACAGCAATCTCTTTGTCCTGGCCTGCTTGTCGATGGAGTTCAACGAGTGGGAGCTCCTGGGCCTGGCCTCGAGTCTGAGCCACCTCCGAGGGGTGCGTGTGCTGATCGAGGTGGCGGGCACTGGCAGCCCCAGCGAGGAGCTTCTGGCATCCAAGATCCTGTCGAATTGCCTCAAGAATAGCATGTTGAATGCGATGCTGTATTTCCAGCAATGGAGTCGCCTTTTAGTCATCTACAGCTTTTCGCGCCTTTCCCCACTTTGATCTCATCAAGCAGAAAATTCTCCCCCAGGGCCCAACCGGACTCCAGATGTTTGTGGACCAGCTGGCCGATATCCGAGGCTTGGAGATTGTAGCCATTCCGGACTTATCGCCACCAAATTCTTTTCAATACACGGATGTTAATGGACAAAAGCGAGTGGCTGGCTACCTGTGGACGTTCATTGCAGAATTTGCGAGCAGCTTGGGGGGCAGGCTGAAGGCGTCGTACCCCACATGGAGTTCGGGCAGGACACCTGCTAGCCGGTACATGCAGGAGCTGACCAGGAATGCCAGCGTGGACTTTGGACTCACGACCACCATGGTTACGGAAAAGGAGCTCAAGTCCATCTATCAGTACTCCTATCCCATACTCTACTCGAGCTGGTGCACTATGCTGCCCATGGAGCGGCCCATACCCGTGTTCTCGCTATTCCATCGGATTCTGAGCTACGAGGCCGTGATTTTGGTGCTAACAGCCAGCCTGGTTCTTGGCCTGCTGGTTCCGGGGCTACTCAAATATCTGGACATCAACTTTCGCTGGAGATTGTTGCACCTGACGCCACGGCTGCTGGCGCTCGTCCTCGTCTGCGCATGCGCGGCTCAATTGCTCTCCCTGCTGATCTCGCGACCGACCTCGACACGGATCGATAGCTTTGATGATCTGCTGCGGTCGGGTCTGAGGATTTTTGGTATGCGCAGCGAGTTCTATTTCCTCGAGGGTGATTTTCGGGCCAAGTACGCGGCGGCATTCCATTTGACCAACGATCCCACCGAACTCTACGACAATCGAAACTATTTCAACACCAGCTGGGCCTACACCATCACCACCGTGAAGTGGGCTGTCATCGACGCCCAGCAGCGGCACTTCACTCGGCCCGTCTTTCGCCTCTCCCGCGACATGTGCTTCAATGGGTTCATGCCGAGCTGCCTGCTCATCCCGCCCGAGTCTGTGTACAGGGACCGGCTGCAGCACTTCACCTTGCGAATGGATCAGTCGGGCCTGATTGCGTACTGGATCCGGATGAGCTTCTACGACATGGTCAAGGCCGGACGCATGACCATCAAGGACTACAGTCAAACGCAGCAACTGCCTGCTCTCAACCTGAATGACATTCAGCTGGCCTGGCACCTGAGTCTCCTGGGAGTGATTATTTCCCTCGTCGTATTTGGCCTAGAACTGCTGCGATTCTACACGCCCGTCTTTCTGAACAGCCTATAGGGCACCCCCTATAAAGCACTTTGCTTTGTTATTTTCGCTGTACTCGCATATAAAAATAAATGCAAATTGCTTACCAGGAAGACACCGCAGCAACACGACGAGCGAGCGCCACGAAATCAGACTCCCAATGCGAAATCAGAAAGATACAAACCACAAGAAATCCACCAAATTATGTAAAGCCTTGCCAGCAAACATCAACAATTTTGTGGCCTAGTCCCGCCAAGGGGGGGAGAGGGTGTCTGTCTTTTACACTCTGGCACTCTGTGGTAGGACAACGCAAGAAGTGTCTGATTCGCTGGCCCGTTTTGATTAACATAAAGCGAATAATAGACATCGACTGCCAGCAACAGCAACAGCAACGTGAACAGATTTGATTTCACGATTTTGCACTATTTAGCCAGAGAAGACGAATCCCCAGCTGAGCTGAGCTCCAACACCTGCATCGGAAAGAGCCACGGCAACGAGATACTTTTGTGTAATTTTGACAAGCGAAGATGCAGCTTCAAAGCTGTCAAAGATGTGGCGCAATATGGCACATCTTGAATTGGAATCCACAAGTTTATTACGTACAGTTGTACAAGTGTTGTGGAATAGTTTCGGAAATGTTTCTGTTATGAATTTAATATAATAATATATAATATTATAGCCTGTTTACACTACTGTTGAGTTATTGAGTTTTTGCGTTTTGGGAAAAACTTAGTTTTTTTTTACATAGGTTTAGCATAGGAGCCTAGTGGTGGCAAAAAGTTTAGTTATGGTTGCGTTTTAGTTGTTCAACCCTGTTCGCCCGTCCTGTGAACTATCACCACTAGAAACAACAAAACACCATGTTGTTTAAATAGAAAAATATAGGAAAAATGTAAATTCGAATATATTACTTAAAAATTAATACTTTTAGCCAATTTTATCATTAGAAGCGAGAATTTTGGAGACCTATTTGCCTTTACAGGAGCTTCTAGACCTCTGGAAGGAAAAAAATAATGGTTTTCGTGGTGTAAGGAAGAACTCTCACATACATGAATGAAAATCATTAAATATAAATGAATTTGAATAGTTGAATTTGTTATTCATTCAGAACTATTCATGAAGTGTAGCCCGCATCTTTTCTGTCCAAATTAATAATTTGGTTGATGTATAAAATGTTTTTCAAAAACACGTAGATCGTGCTGTTGTCAAAACTCATAGCTCAATAGCTCGATTTTGTGCCAGTGTAAATAGGCTATAATTTTAATTTAATATCAATAATAAAATGTGAGTGACCATTTTCTGGATTTTAGTATTTAAGAAAAAAAGTTAAGTTGGCAGCCCCGATAAACGCGAGTCTATTGAAAAAATAATATAAGTGAAGACGTAAGTACAATAAATACCATTTAAATACACGTGTATTATTGTGTTTTGACTACCAAGAGGCATGTCTAGAAATTGGTCGATCAAGCCGGATCATCATATATTCTACAGGTATGACACAACAGTTTCTGAACAGTTCGAAAGGATTTGTTATCATTTTGATTCTTTTTGTGCAATGTATGCCATTGGAACCATCTTATCTATACACATTTGATTGTGTATGTAGTTTCTTAATGCTGCCATTGAGTTCTGGGCATTGGCATTGTGCAGTGATTTATTTGATTTATTTCGAAATTCCGCGGCAGAAAGGGAAAACATTCTGCCTTTACCTTGGGACCGTCTTATGAGTCATTTATGCAGACCACCATTGGTGTCGGACTTCCACTGTGGCTGCGAGTGCGAGAGTGCGACTGCGACTGTGGCTGTGGCTCTGGCTGTCCAGGTGTTCAATTAAGTACTGACGTTGACCTTAATACGCAGGCTGCTGAAAACGGATTGAAAAAGTGCCAGAATTTCTGACAAATTGTCGCCGAATGTGCGCCGAAATCAAGTTTATGGTCAGCCGCGTAAATAGTGGCAGCAGCAGCAGCATAAGCAGCGGCATCAGTGGCAAAGATGTCAACGAATTCTGTACGGTTATCGGAGCCATCGCTTAGAAAGTTGGTGACTAGCGGTCTGGCATTAAAATGCCAGAGGAAATCGTCAAGCGGGATAGCCGATTGCCGAGTGCCGACTGCCGATTCCAAGGTGTTAAAATATGCATTAAAATTGCTGATGAAGCGGCTTGTTCGCTGGCAGGATTACCAAATATTTGCGGCTGCGGCTGCCGCTGCCAAAAGTCAAAAGAAATCAATCAAAATGCCACAATCAACAACAACCGCCGCAAGGCGCCAAAAGGCAACAAAAGGCCGCAGCGAAACCCACACCAACACCAACAACAGACAGAAGCGACAGCCTGACGTGTGCCTAAGACGCTTAGTGGCTGCTGCAAGTCGAGATCAGCACCAACTCCAACTCCAGCTTCAGCTGCAGCTCCAGCAACATCCAACGGCAGACAAGAGACGGCCCCGTGTCTCTAAGTGGACAACAAAACGCCTCCAACACTTTTGGGGCGCGAAAAATGTGTTTGCCATGCAGTTTCTCTCTGGCCAGGCCAAGTGTTTGCCTCCAACTGAATGCCTAATGCCGCAGTTTCTGTGCTGCAGTGTGGCAGATGCAGTGGATGCTGCACTTGCAGTTGCAGTTGCAGGGGCGAGCTCTACGGGTGATATGTATGTATAGGTGTGTATGTGTCGGGCTGTACATATAAATAAAATAAATAAGCCAACGTTGATCTTCATTTGTTGTTGTCGAGAAGTTGACATGACGACTCTGCCTCGGCATTGGCATCGTCATCATTTCCATGCCCCATCATGCCCCAAGCCCAAGCCTGACATATATTTGCATAGTTTTGTCGAGAACAAAATGGCTAAGGCATCAGCAGCCAGGCAGTCAGGCCCCTCTCCAAACAAAAAGAAATTCGTTGACAAGTGTCTGTCAGGGACGACATCGTGCCGCGCAAATTTGCATGTGGTCGCATCTCACGCTTCAGACCCAGTCGCCGCATCCCATCCCATCCCATCCTGAAAACCCCCCAAAACAAACCGAAAAAAGGCAGAGATTCGTCTTGGCTTATATATTGTGGTGAAATTTGTGTTGCTTTCTGTTGTGTCTTTAATACTCTCGCAAAGGAGTCTAACGCATTTGAGGGGACGTACAGAAGGGAGGGAAATACTCTTCCTTAATCCCTAATCCTGTTTGGATTTACAGTCTACTGGGATGATCTCTCATCTTCCATACGAGCGGTGGATCCATCTCCAAGGGTATCTACAGTTACGGCTCTTGCAGCTACCCTTCTTTTCTTGTTTCTTGTTTCTTTTGATGTGGCTGGTTTTTTTGTGTCGATCTTGAGCGCACCTTTATGGTCTATTATACTAACGGGAATGCCCCGAGAGCAACGACAATAATAAGCAAATTGATTGAAATATGCGATATCATGGTAACCGCAGCTCCAAACGGAAACGCTGTCGCTCCCTCCCTTCTCACCCTCCAGCAACCCCTGCCAGCCCCACTCCCGCCGCCCCAGACAATTTTTGTGGTAGCGCATTAAATGTCGATTTCGTTTTGCACCCGCGGCGCAGATACGCAGCCGGCGATACACGAAGTACGCGGCCAGCCTGGCTCCCACATCCATTTCCACATCCACATCCACTTCAAGCCAAGTTTATGGCGCTCGCCGGGTCACTGCCAATGCTACGCAGAAGGGGTGCGGCCCCAAAAAATCCAACCACTGACGCCCACCCAACTGGCCCAGTGGGCAATCTCCGGTTTGGCGGCGGTGGGTACGGTTCCCGCCGAGTGCTGACTGCTGAAACCCAATGCGCCGATCCCGTTGCCGTTGCCGATGCCAATGCCGATGCTGATGCTATGCTAATGTGCCTTAAATAAATCATTAGCGCATTGTTTGGGGCAAAACTACGAGTATCCAGCGGACCAGGGCTGTCCGCTCTCTGCTCTCTGGCTAACCAACATCCAGAGGATTGTGGCGAATATTAAAAGCGTGCTGACTCGAAGTGGATCTGAAGTGTGGTCAAGGATGTTAAGCCTTAATGGCACCCAGAGGTGTCAGTTCTGGGAGGATCCAACGAAAGTGCCAAATGCACTGGAGCTACAAATTTGACTGCAGATTCGTTGACGTTGATACGCTCGCAGACACGCATTCGGCTATGTTTGAACCACTTGTAAGGGGCCAAGAAGTTAACCGAACCAAATTGCCGTTGCCACTTGGCGACATGTTCGTAATTAGCATGAGGCGAGTGTGGCAAGATTCAGTCTGGGCTAGGCATGTCTTTAGCTCCAACTTTAACTGAGTGCCACACCTGCAGCAGTCGCAGTCGCAGGCCCAGCCTCATCTCAATTGATCCCATAAAACGCTGCTTAACACGTTGTTGGCTGAAATGTAAAACCCAGCCGTTATGATAACTCTTTGGCTCGAGTGTTTGGGTGTCAGCCGATTTTTATTGACTTTTCATTGATTGCCGACAAGCAGCAGTTGCAGCAGCAGCATCAGAAAACACACAGAATTCTTTTTGAGTTTGCCGTCTGTTTTCGGGCGCTCGCGTAATTAAAAGGCTATAAAAAGTGGCAAAATGTGCTAACCAGTTTGGGCTGCTGCCGAGATTTTTAATAGATTTTTTTCGCATTTGTTCCCTTGCCCCAATGTGTTACAATTCACAACTTTTTTGTGTTGTTGTGCTATGATGCAATGCACATTAATTTTTCCTTTTTTTGTTACCATTCCGCATTGGAGTCCGGCCTGATAGATACTTTCTAGCCACCACATGCAAATCTATGGTTGGCCTAAAGAGACCAAGGCGGCGGGGAAGGGCGGAGGGAGTCAAGCAACTGTTGCTGGCCATAAATAGGCAATTTGGCGCTTTGGCCGTTTAACGCCAACATCAACATCAGCATCATCGGGTTGCGGGCTGCGAGCTCCGTGGCAGCCTCGCAACGAATCGAATCGAATCGATTATCATGCACTTAACACCAACAGCTCTTTAACCCGAGAGCCGAAACGAGCCAAACGGCTCTTACCCTTAAAGGTTTTTGTGCAACAATTTTTTGGGAAAATGTTTTCAATCAGAAACTAGGCGGTAACTGCAGCCAGATCCCGGTCCAGAGCCTTCCGATGATTGCTCTGCTCTCCACACCAAGCATGATCGAATCATCGTCGTCGGGCAGAAGAGCGGTGTACCATGAGGCGCAATCAAGGCCAGCACTCAGTCGGAGCAACAGCAACAGCAGCAGCATCATTATCAGCCTCGGCTGAGGCTTCGTGCTGATTATCAGCATGTGCACTGGCTGCTGCTCAATGCCGATGCCCGCTGCTTCTGATGACGATGCCGATGACGACGAAGTCGCCGCATGTGCTTTTGCCCTCGATCCATAGATCAAGATCATAAATAGCAATAAGCCAGCCAGACAATGTCTGCTAACTGTTTCAGGCAATCAATCAATCCATCTGAGCCCGCTGCTCGGCTGCAGCCGCCACCAGCAGCCAGCAGCCGGCAGCCAGCAGCTTTTCGCGAGTGCTGCCCCATTTGGAAAGTTCATTCAGTTGCGCTTCAGTTTTTCCTAGCCTAGGCCGCCTGGATATCCTGCAAGCGAAAAGGTATATTGGAATACGACTAGGAGTTGTGACGGGCCATGAGGAAGCTCTGTCCCACAGGGTACTTCAGCGATGTAGCCACTCTCAAGTACTCGTGCTTCTTTGGAGTCAAAACGTGATCGATTGATTTGCGCGATCGAAGCGCTGCAACTGCAACTGCAACTGCAACAGCAAGTTCAACGAGCCGATTGACTGACTGACTGACTGACTGACTGCTGACTAGATAATTGTGGCGTTCTCCTGCTGTTGATGCCACTTTTTGCACTAAACAGCTGGGGCAGACTCTCACCATGCCCCGCTGCATTCCACACCCGGAGTGACTCCTTCTCTCTCTATCGCTCTCTCTCTGCATGTTGGGGCCAAACTCGCTCTCCGATGCGCTGAAAGAAGGCAATCTGTCAGGCTGACAGTTGGCCCAGTCGCAGAACTCTCTGCCGGGCGACCGGCCGCTGTCGGCATTGCATTTGATGATTGATGATTGCTGAAACGCGAACGAAATTATGATTAAATAAGTAATTGTAGTTAAACAAAACGGCGACGACAACAGCCACATCAACCTGACCACGACCACTGGGCCAGCCAGCAGAAGCAGACGAAGCAGCAGCTAAATGCTAAGCAGCGAATCGGTTTTTTGTTTTTGTTTTTTTTTTTTTTTGTTTTTTGTTTTGGCATTGGCCAAGTGCAGTTAGCCGTGCACGAAGATGGCGAAGACGGCGATTACGATGACGTTGAAGCCAGCTTCATTGATCTTGACGGTTTCTTAGCCTCTTTCCTTCCCCTTCCCCTTCCCCACACGTCGATTGGTTAGGCATTGGCGAAACGTCAAAGTCAGAGCCAAAGACGCTCGTAACGGATGACAAGGTCTAGTTCAAAGCCACTTTGGTGGTCGTTCCCCCATCCCTAAGGTCAAATGTTAACACAAAAATTGGACCACACACACACACACACACACACACACACATAGACAGATATAGAGATATTGTTACTGCTCTATAAATGAATAAAGAGCGTGAAGTTTTAACCACTCCACTTCCATTTTAGCACTCGTAATAAATTCAAAAACGTTCGGCAATTAAATCGTAAATTTTTACAACTACAAATTTACAGTTATTAAAAACATAATTTGTTGTAGTTGTCCGGTATTATTAATTACTACAACAGTTTGGTGTCACGCTGTAAAACAACGGGCCAAAGACAGGGACAGAGTGGCTGTGGCTGTGGCAGTGCCAGTGCCAGTGGCTGGTGGGCAGGAGGTGGAGAAGAGAAGGCAGCCCAAGCGAAAGACTTAGGCAACGAACTTGAGTTCAATCAACATTTTCAATTAAAAGGTATTTGTTGCTGTACGCTGTATGCCGTATGCTATATGCTGTAGTCGCTGCTCACTGCTGCTGCTGCTGTGGCAAGTCATGGGTGTAGTGGCACGTTTTTGTGAACATTATGCTCAGGCCAAGTGCGAGGGCTGCATCACAAGTTAGGCAAATGCAGGGGCCAGTATCATGTGGGAGATTCATTGATGACTTATCGAACCACCCGCCGCTGTTGGCTGTACTCGGTTTTTGCAGCAGCAGCACGTGTTCTGGCCAAGTTTGTAAATGAAATGCTCAGGCTCTGATCCGCTGCTAATCGTCCATATTTGCCAATGTCGTTCGCCCCGCCAGTTGGCTGGTTCGGTTACTTGGCCATTTGCTCGATCGATGGCTATCGACAGAATGTGTTGAGTGTGCGCAGCCATAACAATGCCACGAGCACAAACAATAACCAAACAGATGGAGAAAAAATTAATTAGAACAAAATGCACAGGCCAAAAAATAGCGAAAACCAAAACGAAAAGATATCTGCAAACAATGGGCGTGTCGCCCGCTGAAAAACATTTGCTGCATTTCGTATTTGTTTAGCCCCAAAAAATACAAAACACAGAAAAACAAAAACAATTGGCTAACAATTTGCAATTGCAGTGCAGTGCAGTGCAGTCCAGTCAGCAGGTCCGTCCACAAGTCACAATTACAAATGCATTCACAATGCCAGGGCCTATCGCGATTTATGTTTCTATGAATTATTTGCTAAATTGGCTGGCCAACAATTGACGAAAAGGCTTTCCATCTGCATTGGCACGAATCAACCGGTTTTGTTTCGCTCTGCAGCCTCTGCAGCCTGTACAGACACACCAGACACACGGACAGAGGACATAGGACAGATAGACAGACAGTTTCCAACTAATGAGGCGTGGTGGCTTTTAATCAAAACGATTAAAATGCTTTCGGACAATATTTTTCCACGCCTAATCAAAGACTTTATGCCATTTTCTGCATGACAGCTGCAATGGCCAGCAAATCTGGGAGTCTGGGAGTCCGGGAATGGGTGGCCGTAGCAGGCGGCAGGCGGCAGGGCGTGGCCATATCAAATTGTGGTACAATTTATTAAAAACGAAATATGTGTGAGCCGGGGCTAAGTCGAGGCGAGTGGAGTGGCCTCACTGGAGTCGACTCGAGTCGAGCAGTGGAGAGTCGGACTCAGAGTCAGAGTCAGAGACGGAGACGTAGACGGAGTAAGGCAACCGTGGACGCAATGCATGCAGACGATAACAAGTTGTCGAACCAGATGTCAAAGCGATTTGCAAATATTTGACAAGCGCAAAACTCCAACACCAACAAAAAGGAGTAGTCCATTGGGCATTGGATGAGGTGGTGGAGGGGGCGCATGGCGCATGGGGATCCATCCAAAGTTGAGAGGGGGTTGATTTAAATATGTGGGAACTAATGGCAATATCCGGAATGACAAGGAATGGGCGAATATACACATGTACATACTTGGCAGGTGAGTTATTATTGGATTGATTGTAGGAGTTCTTTTGGAGAAAAATGTAAAACAGGTACAAGTTTTTATTTTCCTATTGCTCAGTTGTTTTTAAACGAAAGTTTCACCATTTGGCTCCCCCTCAGTGTGTGCATCATAATCGACCAAATAAAACAATAAAATATAGTCATTTCCATAAGATTTCCCCCGAATATGCATGTTTCACAACCCATGCAATTAAGATTCAAATCCGCATGAGGAATGCATTACTGGCGCGCTTATCTGAGAGTGAAGCCAACAATCTTATGCTTTGAGGGACTCCGTCTCGTCGCTGGGGCCCAGCGTCAAAATAATAATAACATAAAATTTTATTTTATTTTTATTTTCAATTTAATTTTATTGAAAATCATCGCGAATCAAAATCGAACAACAAAGGAGGGAAAGAAAACCATATTAAATAACCAGACGCGTGGCCAGAGAGGGGCAATAAAAAAAAGAAAAGAAAATTTAATACAACATGCGGCAGCAGCAGCAGCAGCGGCGGCAGCGACGCACGCATTAAAACCGCAACACCCTGGGCCCCGTGGTCGCTTTCCCCCGTGGCAGCCTCCTGCTCCCCTGTCATTCACCTTCACGGCCATTGCCATCGGCCAGAGCCGGAGCTGCAGCCATGGCCTGGGCCTGGGCCTGGGCCTGGCCACTTTTCGGCCATTGTCAGCTTCGAAAAATCTGATAAGTCGCATTATAAGAACATAAAAACACCCAAAACCGAAAACCGAAAGCCCGAAAATAAAACAAAACCGAAAACCGAAAACGAAACATGCACGAGGGAGAGAAAATAATTTCAGTCAGATCGGGAGGAAGGAGAAGAGTTGTGGCAGGGCAAGATCAGCAGCGGCAGGAGTAACTGCAGCAACAACAACAAGGCCTGGCCAAAATATGCAACATGCATGTTATTGTGGCTTGTTGCTGTTGCTGTGGTCCCCAAAGCAAACCAAACAAGAAGTAGAGACTTAATTCCAGTGTCGAAGCTTGAAATACCCTTTCAGATCTATACTAAAACTCCCTTTTGGACTAGTATTCTAATGAGAGTTTTAATCGGACCCATCGTACTATATATTGATCCCATCTTTGTGGTTTTTAAGTGCAGTAGACAAAAGGATCTGCAAGATATTTCAGATATTTTTCTACAATAATGTGAATACCTTCTGTGAGGGTATTTCAATGCGAAGACGATGCGAAAATATTTGGGGGCCATGCAACGAAATGAAGTTGCAACAAGATACTTTACTTTACTTAAGGGCAAGTAGATGCACAACTGATACACGGACATGGGACTTGATTTCCTCCGCTGCCCGCTGTATCCCTTTTCCCCGCCCCAGCCCCAGCCCTGATCGAGTTTAATTTCTTGTGCAAACTTCGGGCCACTTGATGTGGGGCGTGTTAAGGCGGCGGCGGCAGCATTGCATGCTGCGTCAGAGTCAGAGATCGGACTCTTCGTCTTCGTCTGCCCTCATTTGGTCGAATGGAATGGGACGAAATGTGATGGGATGGGATTGGGATGGGATGGGATAGGATGGCGTTGGCCCAGGGAGGACATGGAGAACATGTCCATGGTATTGGCATTGTTTTTACGGCCTCATTGGAGTCGTTAAGCTGCGTTACGTGCGCATCATTTTGAGGTGTTCAATTAAAGTTGTGCAGTTCCCGGCTCTGGCTCTGGCTTTGGGTTCGGCTGCGGCTCGTGCTCGCTTCTTAGTGCTTTGCTTTTAATTACTCGTACTCGGGCGATGGGATGGGTTGGGATGGGATCGGATCGAGATGTGCAGCCTTAACTACGAACACTACTCACGTCCATCAACCCGTCCATCCATCCCCGTCTTGGTGTGGCAATCAAGGCCCGACCCAAGATCGAAACAAAAACCAAAAAATTAATTGTAAATAGCAATAAAGTCTTTGCCGAAGGGGGGTCCCGGCAATTGTGGATCGGTCGATGAGGCTGTGGGTATGTCGATTTTCGGTTATTATTAGCTGGAACTCTGCCGCTCAGCAGAGCCCATGTTAGTGGTCAGGGTATGCGAGATTCGATGCGTAGCAGAGCGCGGATGTGGGCTTCATCTCGATTCTCTTGGGCACTCATTTTGTGGCTCATTCACTTGACTCTTTGGCTATTTATAGTTGATTTCATTTGGTGAAACTGTAAAACGCCTTTGGCCTTGCTCAGCACCAGCTCAAGCCCTGGCTCTGCCTCCCTCCTCTGATTGATGGCGTCGACAGCAGCAGCGGCATCACATTTTCTGTGTATATGTATTTTTGGCTTATTTATTACGAGTAATGCTTTGATTCGCTTTGATGATGGTGCCGCTGGATGATGGGGCATTTTGAAGTGCATTTCCAAGTTGTTTGGCACTATGCGATGGATGTGTGTTGTATGCTGGTTCTTTTCTCTCCCCAGCTGTTTGAATGTTAATCAATTAATGTTAGGCCGCTAGTCTATCATAGGCCTAATAAGCAGGCAATGCGGAACCGCGAGCTTGCCCAAATTATTTGCCATCAGACTAATTACTTTGGCACTCGGCCTGGCTCGGAACATGAGCAGGCCGCTGCCGCTGCCGCTCGGCATGCTTTCATCTCGTGTGGCATGCAACGACAGCCGCGCCGCACCGCACCGCCAAATGCAGTCAAGACTTGGGACGGGACGGGACTCTCTGTGGGTCAACTCTGGCCAGTGGTCAACCTACTTACTCTTACTCTGGCAGCACGCCACAAAGCCCGTCCAAGACTAGACGAGCCCGAGCCCGAGTCCCAGCCAGAGCCACAGCCAGAGATGGAGATGGAGTTGGAGTCAAAGCCACAAAAGGTGATGATGAGGTTGATTACTTCTTCTGCTCACTCGCTTGGCGACTTTCCTTCTAATTTCCAACTGTACAAATAATCAAAATTTTTTTTTGGCGCATTTAATTTGATCTCCAGCACGTTTCGGCCTATTCGGCTCTCTGACTTTAATTGAAAACGATTTTCGGGGCGCCATTTCCAGAGCAGCTGGAACCACCACCGACTGCACTGACTGACTGAAACCACTCCACACTGAGCCACACTGAGCCACACTGAGCCACTCCAAGGCACTCTGAGCCACTCTGAGGGTTCAGATTACTTCGTTGGGTGTCAAAATCGGTGCACGTTTTCCGTATTTTTGATTCGAAGTTTCAGAGTTTCGAAGCGGCTTTCACCCATTTGGTGGGCGTTGGCAAGGGCAAGAGTTGGCCGCAGATTTTTGGCTCATTTCGTTCGGGGGATTTTGCTGCGGCTTGCCGAGCTGATGATCAACTCGATCCGGCAATAGATGGAGCAAATTATGATCGCATTTCTCATTATTTGGCTCAATTACAGATACACTTTTGTACTGGCAAGGGCAGGGCTGGGTTTGACAATCTGTACTGTACTGTACTGTACTGGCCACGGGAAGAAAGATCAAAGATTGATCACCAGCCTAGAAATGTCATGAAAGATAAAACCAGCGATTGGTGAATGGCCAAATTAGCAGGAAATGAAACCAGATGAGATCGATTTTGGGGCTAGATTTTACTATCCATCCATAAAGTTCGGACATTTGGAAAATTCCATTATTTATTATTCAGTTTTGCTTTTGGCAACATTTTAAGACCCCCCCATAAAAATCGGCGTGAAATCAGCTCAAATTTTGGGCACGCGCCCATTTAATACACGTTTCTGTCGCAGTCGCAGTCTCTGCCTCTGCCTCAGTTTGCTGCTCTGCCAGCACTTGACCCAATGCCTAGACAATAGATTTAATTTCCATTTGTCCAATTGTAGTTTGGTTTTTTTTTTGGGTTTTTCGGGTACTGCGATGCGATGCGGGTGTGGCGCTTCTCTGGCTACGTTTTCTTTTCAGCGTTTTTGATCTGTGCGCCTCGATTAGGGCGACGAGTCGACTCGACTCGACCGGCCAAACAAATTGACTGATACCGCACCACGAACTGGTCTACAGCCGGAGATGGCCCGCTCCCAATGGCCGATGCCCTGGCAGGCCATTCCATTCCATTCCCTTCCAATCCAAATCCAAATCCATTCCCTACACACACACAAGTGGCGCTCTTTTCGATTCAGTTTTCGTTTTCATTTGCAGGGGTCAGCGTTTGGGGCGTCCTGACCCGACTTAAATGAAAAGCCATATTTCTCTTGATGCCTGGCCCCAGTTTCTGACGTGCGATCGATTGCGCCTGTCCGAGCGCTGAACCAGCGCAAATTTGTAGCTGTCTCAGGGCTCAGACTTCGTCTTCGTCTCCGTCCCTGAATCTGAATCTGTCTATGGAATTGTGGCTCTTTGAGTTGGCCTGATTTCATTTCGAGGTTAGGCAGCAAAAGTCATGCACTTGCTGGGCTGTGGCTGTGGCTATGGCTCAGCGACTGCCACTGCCTGTGGATGGAGCTGGAGCTGAAGCTGGTCCATTTCGATGAGCATTTGGCCATTGGGGGAATTGTCTTCTAATTAAGTGCATTTCGTTTAATTAATTTAAACTAACTGTAAATTGAGAGTTTGACTGTGGAGGTTTTGGGCGCGGTGGCGTCGTCGTCGTCGTCGTCTGCGTCCCAACTGCCAATTGCCAGTCGCTAGGACCACAAGTGGGATCCAAAAACCCGGCCAAGAGAGCGACCTGTGGGCCTGGGCCCAGCACTTGAGCTTGTTAAGGCTGTGCCGCCAAGTCGAGTCGCGGCAGAAAGACCTGGGACGACCAAGTTTATTAGTTCGTGCCTTCATTTCGTAATTACTTCAATTGATTTTGCGCTGCTGATGGCAACGGGACTGCCTGCGACTCTGTGTCGAAGTTGCAGTCGTAGTCGGAGTCGGAGTCGGACTTGCAGCGCAGCTAGGATCCGGGCAAACGAATTGAACGGAACTAAACCGAAACTCAACTTGAGACTTCATTGCAGCTCTTTGCGCTTTGCGCTTCGTTGCCTTTGATTGTAAATCAGTTTACTTTGCCATTTAGAAGCCTTTGTGTTGTTGCTGCTGCTATTGTTGTTGTTGTTGTTGCTGCTGCTGTGGCTGGTGGCTGCTTTTTTGGTAGTTGCCGTTTTCAGCCTTACCTTGTACAAAAGGTGAAATCACGATTTTCAAGTGCATCGCCATCGATATACAACCGACTACGACGACGACGACGACCGCCGACGCCGACTCCAGCCCCGACTTGGCCTGGCCAGGCCGTTGCAAATTGTAACTCTAACTGTACAACAGGTTCAAAGTATCTCTTAACAGGTACGCCTGACTCGAAAAGGAGATCGACTGAGCCAGCGAGCGAGTGCGCCTCGAGTGGAGGTGCAGTGCAGTGCCGTGGATTGGGATTTGGATTTGGATTGGGCCAAGAATTGCAGTCTTTAATTATCGCTTAGGCATTTCAGCGATTTCCCCCAAAAACAAAGCAAATAAACAAAGGCTCTGGTAAAAAGTTAATTAGGTTTTACTTATTCTCCCATTTGGCATTCCAGAAATCACTCAATTAGATCGCGGCAAGGCGAAAGGCCGCCAAATTGTGGCCATAAACCAGGGCCATCAAAGACAATGGTCAGAGTGGTCCGTAGCCTGTATCTGAGTGTGCATCTGTGTGTGTGTGTGTGTGTGTGTGTGTGTGGGGTCAGGGCCTGGGGCTCACGTGATAATGATCATGTGAAAAGTTTGATTTAATAAAGTAGCAAACACTGACGGGGGCTGCCCTGGCAGGCAACTATAACAATAATTTTGCAGCCTTAATCGCGGCTAAACGATGGAGGAGGAGACAACCGCTTTGCAGCAGGAATGGGGCTGCAATGGGGCTGCGATTGGGCTGCAATGGGGCTACAATGGGGCTGGAGCAATGAAGATGAGGCACAGCTGCCGCACTGTGAGCCGGGTCAGCAGGCAGCAAGCAGAGTTCGCCGGCATCAACACCTCGCTGGAGGAGAGTCGCGTCGCTATCCCCTGGCCGATGGGATGCGATGCGATGGGATGGGATGGGATGCGATGCTGACCCATGGCTGGCTAATTGACAGTATCGTGACTAAAATCAATTTGTTGTGTGCAGGAAAAGCAACAAATTTCACGTTGTCGGGTGCCTCGCTCCTGCCAGCCTGCCTGCCTGGCTGCCTGCCTTGGCTGCTCCCTCTATGAATGATTTACGATGCGTCGTTGCCGCTATGACCCCAAAGTTCGACGTTGTTGAAACATCAAAAAACACAGAAACAAAGGCCCAGGCCAACAGCCAAACAGCCAAACAACCAAACAGCCAAACAACCAACAACCAACATCAGCGACGCGACGCCCGCTCATAATCAGCAGCACATAAACAACATTTCACTGACCACCGCATTGATCAGCCGACGAAGACGAAGATCGGCGATGATCGTCGAAGATCGCCGGAGATTCCTCCTCAAGCCCATACTACGAGTACCCCCCCCATCCCATCCATCCTATACAGACATTGGCCAGACGAACATAATCAGCAGCCCCGGCAGTGGGTGTCCAACAGCGACTGATCATAGCCAGACTGCGGTGGTACTGTGGTACCGATCAGACCGATCAGCATCATCAACATGATCATTACGTTTGCTTATTGGCGAAAATTTAGAAATTTATTGCTCATTTGTTATAAGGCCCCCAAAATGTGCGTTCAGCTGTACGGAAAGTCGAATCTGTTCTCACACTTTGGGGCCATTGACAGGTAAATAGTTTTACCCACCGCCCCTGGTAACCCCGTTCGTAACACTCTTTCTTTCCCCCAAATGTGCATTTAGGCAACATTATCGTCAATCAACGGGTGGCTCTCGCGGGTACCAGATTAAGCCAAATTAGTGAGCCACACAAAAGGTGGGCCAAGGGAGGCAGCACTGCTCTCCGCCGGTCGATAAGTTTCTTGTGAATGCAGCCAAAAATAGCCACAATTGTGGCCAGAGGTTACAAGTTAATCACCCGAAATAAGCGATCAATAATGAAAATGTTTGCATCAAATAAATGGCTCTGTTTTCGGCCACAATAGAAACCGTTAAAGCATCCACGAATGTGTAGGTCAAGTGGCTGATAAAAATATATTTTTATTTCCTTGTTCGTTTCATGGCTGAATTGTGTAATTTTCCATCTGCCAGAGGTAGAATTCCATTTCAATTTTAGCACAGATCGTCTATCAAAGCTAAAGTAATAGATCATCAAATCCGAACAACAGTCAATTGATTTCCTTATCAGAAATTCCAGACATCTGCAGTCCTGCCAGTATTGAGAGTTATCTTGGGGTTCCGTCTTATATCTTCTAATAACTGCAAAATTTATTGATTGTAATCCATTGAGGAGCTATCAAAATGTTCCGCAACTGGAACAGTTCGATTCTATATGGCTGCCGCCCTGAAATGACGTGATAAAGTCGCGTAATTAAAATGTGAACAGCATTCATCTGTTGCCCCGACATTGGGGATGCCAAGATCAGTGATCGGTGGCTGGCTGCCCTGGTGGCTTGGTGGTTTGCTGCTCGGTGGCTGATGGTGGTCGCCTGTGGTGGATGGAGAAACGCTGCTCCATTTTAAATAAATGTTTTATGGCAACAGAAACCACACAAAAGCCAAGAAAAATGTTGGTCGCATTAGCCGGCGAGGCTCAAGGATAGAAAACCGGGCACGATGAGCGGCTCTCACGCGGATGTGGATGCAGCATCAGCATCAGCCAGCATCATTGACTGCTGGCAACATTTTGTGTGTTGCCAAGAGGCCAACACATGGCCAAGACGAGGCTAAAGCTGAGGCTGGAGTTGGAGCTGGAGCTGAAGCTGCGGGAGCTAATAAATTTTTCGATGTCTATGCCAGCCTGAAAGGCAGGCTGCCTGCCGTTTGACGCTATTGATCGTTAAGTAAATTGTCTGCAATTATGCCAAAAGGGAAAATAATAGAAATTATAACGAAAATGTTGCTGTTGACTTTGTGTGGAAATTGTGGGAAGTTGCAGTTGCAGTTAGAGTCACAGTCAGAGCCAGAGACAGGGACAGAGTCAGAGATGGAGATGGAGTCAGAGTCGAATCCAAGCGAGAGTCAAGCTAGTCACAATCCACATTTGTGCATAAGTTGAGTCGCCTTATCTGGGATAGGAAATGCTGGCGATCATAATTTTCGCTGAGGTGGCAAATTGCTGGCAGTTGCCAATTGCATGTGGGTCAACATGCTCACGAATCTCAGGGCTCGGAGGCTGGAGTGTCTGGAGTGTCTGGCATCCTGACATTTATATTTATAACTCGTGCAACTGCCGTTAATTGTTTCGCTCTTGATAAGTGAAATTTACCGACTGGCTGCAAGTTGAGGTTGAGCCCCATAAAACCCCTTTAACCGCTGCCCGTTCGATGGTCAGTCGCAGGAGCTGCGAGCCGCGAGCTGCAGTGGGAGCAGTGACTGACTTCAGTCTGCACTCGACTGGACTGCACTGGACGGGACGGTATGGGACGGGATTGGACTGGTGACTGCCTCACTGACTGACAACTGACTGACTGGCCAACTAACTGCGCTTTTGGTTTTCGGTTTTTGGTTTTTCGATTTTCGATTTTCAGTCTTTTGCGAGTAGTTTTGGTTTTGGCCTGTGTCAGGCGGCTATCGCAATGTTACATCCGTGCGTGCTGTCAATTAACATGGCCAACAACCAAATCAATTAAGCACTGGCCAAACGGTGCTAATAATAACCAAGTCAGCTCGCAGCAGCACTCTCAAAGCCACGCCTCCAGCCCAGAGGCAGGGGCAGGGGCAGTTGTGGCACAAGCGGCTGTCATAAGAGTTGCGGCTGCTGCTGCTGCTGCCGTTGCATTTGCATTTGTGTTGGCATTCCTAGGGCAATGCGAGGGCTGCCACAAACGGTGGCATGCAGCACTGTCTTGTACCATTGAAAACTGATGGAACCTACCTCGAATGCATATTTTTTGGTTAAATCAGAGTGGAGCTAAGCTCCGGTTCAGATCTGACCGACTGACGACATGTTTGTCCTCCCAGGCATTTGATTGATGCATGTTCGTTGCATGCAGACAAACTGTTTAATTGGTGTATATTCATGCCACAAAAGCGGGCACACAGCCACACAAAAAAAAGGGGCAGCAAAAGAAAAACGTCAGCATGGCATCGTTGATTATATAAACGCCGCTGGGTTGACAAATGTTTAGGCAGGACTTTGATCCTGTTTTCACACATTGTGCAACACGCCCCAGCATCGACAGTTGAACAGCGTTTTTTGGGGTTTTGTTGTTGTTTCTTTGGCTGTTGCCCCGCCCGCGCATTGTCACTTTTAGTTCAATTTCAATTTCAATTGAAAATCTGGCTGGCAACGTGTAAAAATATTTGTGCAACTGACTGCGTTTTTTTTTTCTTTTGGGGCAGTCCGACTGTGACTGTGACTGTAACTGTTACTGTTTCTGTTTCTGATTGCTGCCTTTGATGCATTTCAAATGAGTTGATTTATGGCAAGTTTTTGGCTGGCTTTTGAATGACTGACTGACCGAATGACTGACGGACGGACTGCCTGACTGCCTGACTGACTGCTAACTGGCTGGCTTGTGCTTGTGGCTGTGGCTGTGGCTGAGGCTGTCGCAGTGCATGAATGAAGGCTTGTTGATGTTGTGACAGCTCCAAAAACTGGCCAACTGAGACATGTTAAACTGCTTTAATTACTCCGGCCAAGCATATATACATATGTATGTACCTCCATCTACATATGTACACTCACTCGTACACGAGTTGATTTTTTGGGCCATAGATTTATGAGAATTTATGCCACACCCAGTTGCAGACATTTCCAGTAAGAGTTACAGCTCCAGTTCGACTTCGACTTCTACTTTGACTTCGACTTTGAGTTCGAGTTCCAGTTGCAGTTGCTGTTTCAGTACCATTGCCGAATGAGGCTGCCGCTGCTGCTGCTGCTGAATGAGCGGCTGCCCTTAGCCAAAAGGAAAGTTGGACTTGTCTGGGACGTACTACATGCTCCAAAGACTTATCTTAACTGACCTGCAAATAGTTTTATTTCGAGCAGAGGAAAACAACATTTGACGCCCACGCGAACACACAAACACACACAGCAAACAGCAACAACAACGACAACAATAAAACGAGTGGCCCACATGCCCCATTCTCTCTCTTAGCCTTCTGCCTTCTGCTGCCTTCTCCCTCTTCTGCTGCAGGAGGACTTTGATAAATTCCGCACAAACACACAAGTAATTTGAATAATGAAGCGGGGGCCCTGACTTCCACTGTTAGGGGGCATCAATCTGTCAACGCCGCAACGTCGCATCGCGTCGCATGCGCGCATGCGCACAGTTTGAGTTCGATGGGTTTTCTGCCACTGGCGGGCGGCCTGGCAAAGAGAGGCCAGCAACAGCAGCCGCAGCAGTCGCAGCAGCCATCGCGTGCCACTGCCGCGTGGCATGGTCTGGTCTGGGTGAAGCTGAAGCCGCCGCAGCGTGGGTCGTCGTCGTCTATCAATTAAACAAAGCGGCGGCAGCAACATCAACATCAAATGCAAGGCCGGCCCCCAGGTCCCCGGGTCTCGCATCCCCAACCCAGGTAGGACTCTACCCGATCCGTCCGGCCACCCAAAACGCTGCTCCAGTTGCCATTTTAGCAGCGCTTCCGCGCTCGTCGCCGGCCAACCAGTTCCAGTTGTTGTTGGTCTGTTTGTTGGACTGCTCGTTTTGTTTGGCTTGGTTTGGTTTTCGGGCTGGCTGTGTTTCGCGGGTCTCGTGCAGGACAAACATGGGGCATTATTTAACGACACAGTTCGTGCAACTCCCACGCATGCAAACGCCAAACGAAGAAACCGAAGAAACCGAAGAAACCGAAAAACCTTAAACCGAAAGAGCTGAAGGAAAACTGAAAGCGAAAAATGCGAATTGCTGCACTCTGAGGTCTGGAGGTCTGATGCCTGATGTGGCTTTGGCTTAACTGATGGCCCAGCGACCGAAATTGGCGCAAAAATGTCACCAGCCTGCACTCACTCCCGGGATCCAGCGCGCGGGATCCATCGATCATCGCCGCGAAATGTCAAATTGGTTTATCAGCCCACAGGAAAGGCGGCTTTAATGTCAGTTTAGCAATTTGACAAATGACTTGCGATAATAAAAATGCTAAAAATGTTGCATGTTGCATGGTGCCACACACCGCTTCAGTCGAGCTGTTGAAAGCCGCGATCAATGAACTTTTCTGGCAGCCACGACTGCGGCAATGGCAACGGCAACGGCTGCGGCTACCCGAGCCTAAGCCTGAGCCCAACCCCAAGCCCCTTCTTATCGAGTGCAGCTAATCGGCGATAAAGCCGCTTGCTTGTTAGCTTGTTAAATCACATGTAAGCGTGGCTAAGTTCGAAGATTGACGATCGAACATCGCGGCCATCGCCTGGACATTCATAAATGAGCAATCGCCAATATGTATCGCGTTTCAGTAACTGCAGCAACAGCAGCAACAGCAGCGGCAGCACCAGCGGCAGCGATTGGTACAACTGCCACAAATTACACGCAGACCGGCGACAACAGGCATTAATAATTGGCCAACTAAATGCAACATCGGGCCAGGCCTGGCCTGGCAAGCCTTATCAATAAAACTGTTCAACGGCCACGCCCGCACACACGCACTGCCCATGCCCATTCCCGTGCCCGTGCCCGTGCCCCCACTCCCACTCTTCTCCACAGCGACTCCGACTCCGATTCAGATTCCGATGCCGATGCTGATTCCAGGATGACAAATTGCGCAAATCCATGAGATAGTTTTTGGTTTTAGCATTTGTATATTGCACGATCGCCCTGGCTATGGCCGTTGCCATTGCATAATGCGCCGCTTAGATTTGTATCTGCTGCATGCGCCATGTTGTTGACTCAAAACGCTGTCAAAATGGCCAGCCAAAAATGATTCGTGAGATAAAGACCCAAAAAGACAAACAAACAAATGCAGCCAAGGCACTCAGCTGAGCTGAGCTCGGAGCCCGCTCTTGGGTGCTGCTGGGCTAGGCCTGGTCCGGCCTGCCTGCCTGCTCCACTGACCGACGCGTCGGTCAGTCATGAACATTTAATAAACATTTTTGCGCCATTTTTCAGTCGGCTGTGCTGCGACTGCCGCTGTCACTGCTGTTAATGGCCATCATTAGCTGTTCATCTGCAGCCGAAGTTTATCAATTTATCAGCCTCAGCTTCAGACACAGCCACAACCAGACTTGCAATCCTGCGACTGGCAATTAGCCAGTCTAAGCGTCTAATTAAGTTGCGCCTGCCGCGGCCAGAATCGGTTAGACCAGAGCAGGAGCTACAAATGCTGATCGATGGCCCAGCGTTAGCAGCCGGAGATGGAGGAGCAGTCACTGGGTAGCAGATAGGCAGATTCAGATAGCTGCGAACATGGCAATGCTTTTGCCTTGATTGTGTGCTCGTTCAACCCGAGTCTGACTAGTGTCTGATGGGAGCTCATATATTTTATGGATTTCGTTCGTGTAAATGGTACCCGTAGGGTGTGGCTCATTCGAGCAGTTTCATGGAACATGTTGCTGGGCGTTCGGTCAATCACAATTGTGCGATCGCATTTAATATCTGTGTAAAGTTCTACCCGAAGAGGACACAACCCATCATCATACATGGCTGATGATATAATTTCTTAGAATGTCTGAAGCACTGTTTATTGGCAATAAATAAATGAGTTATGAGTTACTTAAATACTAACGATAGAGAAAAAAAAAAAATAGATATCACAGTTCTAACAGGAGCACGTGTTCCTTGTCCTTCCTAAAGTCTAGCATCTAGCTGGAGAGGTCCGGTTTCCGGCTCCCGCTTTCTTCCTTCAACTACGTCAGCCCAAATAGGTCCCTGAAGAAGCTTCATTCCTGCGCCGTAAAGTTCGGCTTTCCGTGATCCATTACAGAGGGTTTGAGAGTCGCTGTCCGTCCTCCAGTTGCGCCTCCCTGTAGAGCTCGTCGAAGAACCGACACTCCTGGTCCGTGAGGGTCAGCAACAGAGTGTCCGTCTGCAGTGTGTCAATGCTGGAAAGGGAATCAAAGTCTTCAATCAGGTCCATGTCAGCCCGGTCATCCGCGTCCAAAGGGTACTGCCCAACGTTGGGAGCATTATCGGAAGGCGGCTCCCCTCCTCCACCTGTGTGGGGTCGAAAGTCCTGCCGGCACAAGGGGCAGCGAGTGTCGAGTCCCACCTGCAGGTAGTGCTCAAAACATTCTGTGCAGAACGAGTGTCCGCAGGGTATCCGGTGGGGTAGTCGCTGTTCGTCTAAGCAAAATATGCACACATTATCTGCCATGGTCTCAGTTAAATGCATTGCCCGGAACTCGCGTATCAATTTCCTTTGGGATCTTTTTATTTTCGAATTTTGTTCGTCTGAAACTTACAAAATATAAGAAAATTGTGTGATACGGTCGAATAGTCAACTGAAACTGCTGATTTAAGTCATAGAAATCCAGAATGGAGTTTAATTTTGAATGAATATACCTGCCACGTAGGCTTAATTATATATAAATTTTAAAATCATTTCAATTTCTATAATGACAAGGGCTGTCAAGGACTACTTTTGTCAGGGTTGTCAACACACAACAACATTGCCAAGTAAAAAAAGTTCAGCTTTAAATTTTCCGGAATGACCCAAATATTTCCCTATTACTTATTTAGTTTGATAGCTGGACAGACAGTGGGATTTATTTGCTGTTTGCATTCTGCCGTGATTGCCACATGGAGGCGAAGTCAACCTCATCCCGCTGCACCTAGTTCTTGATGAAGTTCTCAGTCGACTCGTGGTGGCTTTAGCTCCGATCAGGCCTTGTTCCCAGGCAGCTCTTTTGCATAATTCCATTTAATCTTGGCCAAAGTTGAGGGCAATTTTCAATTTGCCTTGCCGGCGACGCTCCTGTGGCTGGGCTGTAGTTTTGGCTGTGGCTGTGGCTGTGTCTGTAGACGTTATTGTTAATATTGCCATTGTGGTTGCTGTTGCTGTTGCCATTCAAATTGCATTCAAATCAATTACATTCGAACTAAACATAATTCATGTGGTATGGGTTAATACAACAAATTACAACTGACATTTAAACAGAAACATGAAACGGACAATTTAACATGAGAGCGAGGAATAAGAAAACAAAATACGAGAAAAAAAAACGGAGACATAACCCAGAGAAATACGGCCACAAAGGCTGCCTGCCCTGGCATGGCCTGGCCTGGGCTGCTGGCTGGCCCGCTGGATGGCTGTCTTTCTGGCTTTCCGGCTGCCTCGCTGGCAGGCATCATACTCGTATGCGGCAAAGGCGAGAGTAGAGTCGAAAAAGGCCAAAAAGATACGAAAACAGAATTCAACTTCACAAAATCGCAGCCACTCGGCGGCTCAAGTCAACAGCGGCCGCAGCAATCAAGGCACAAGTGACCTTCAGTATACACAAAAATGAAAATGAAAAAAAGCGCAGCCCCACACACAGGCCCAGGCGAAACAACAATAAAATTCTTTTCTCACGATTGTTGACTTTAACACTTACAACGCGGCTGCAAACAAAAAACAAAAAATGGAGAACCACAAAATTACGAGTGGCATATTCACTGTCATTGCCTCAAAAAAGTTAAGCCCCTGCTCCGCATGCAACACAATGAAAATGAGCTACTGCTACTGCTGCTGTGATGGTGATGATGCTGCCACTGCTACTGTTGCAGCTCTGGAGACAAATTTCCAGCTGACGAAGAAGATACTAGTGCAGTGCGGTGTACTCGTACCAGCCGGAAGAAGAGACCAAGCCCTGCTCTACATGCATTTCATTTCAATGGAATCGCTATCGGAGCGGAGATAAACGTTCTGGCCTGGGTCTGGCTCTGGGCCTGCGTATGGGCCTGTGTCTGTCTTTTGTTTTTACTTAATTTTATGTGCTTTGCATATTTTTCACTGGTCTGGTTTTTGTCTCTGATGGCATTAAGCATTTCGCCTGCGTGCTGGACTCATTTATTTGTGGCTGCGTTTTTTTGTTTATCGATTGGATGCATTCTGGTTTTGCCTGATGCAATTAAGTGAAATTTATGGTACTGCAGGTTCGTCGCTTAAGTCTTTTGTTTGCGGGTCGCGCGCCAAGGCACGTAAATTGCCGAAAAGCGCAGAAATGTATTTCCTACTTAGCGTGGGCAGACAGTAAGCTGGCTCTCAGTACCTCAGTACCAGTACCCTGTGGTATCTCTGCCTTCTCTTCCCCTTTGACTTCTGTGGAGCTTCGGGGCTGACCATCCTGCTACCTAGCTCCTCAGCTCTCCAGCTCTCCAGCTCTGCAGCTCTCCAGCTCCTTCTCTTCGGATCCAGCAACGTCTCCCCATTTTAATCCGCCGCGTTGGTGGCGTGCATACATAATGCATAATTACCGGTTTCACTTTTCTCTCCCCGTCTGTCTGTCTGTCTGTGTCTCTCTCTCTCTCTGTCGGCTCTGCGATTATCTTGGCATGCCTTGGCATTTTTATTTTACTGTACAGATATTTTATTTACCAGGCATTGCGGTTTTATTGCCGACTCGTATGGTTTCTTAATTTTTAATTTTTATGATGTGTTAATGGATATTTTTGTGACATGACCTCCTGGCGTGCCGTTGCCGTTGTCGTTCGTCAAGCTCTCTGCCGGCCTGCCAGCCTGCCAGCCTGGCAGTCAGCCAATCGGTCCGATGTCTAGATATATTTAATTCAAAGCCCCAAAGGGGAAAAACAGGAGCAGGAGCAACAGCCACACCGATGGAAACGATGGGGGAAACGAACCCCAGCATTATGCAATCTTGAGCTGTAATTGAAGCTATTTAAAGCTGCTTACATGGCAAGGCCAAGGCTCAAGCCGAACCGGGCGAAGGGCGAACGGAACGAATCGAAGAAACACAGGTTCTGTCAATCAAAACGATTCCAACGAGCCCTAGGTGGCGTCCTGTTCTAGCTATGTGCCCCATCATCGCAGTTAAGTGAACTGAGCTCCACGCTACGAAATGTGACCCAGTTCGGCCATCAAGATGCGGATTTTTGCAAGGGATCGACTTGTCGCTCAAATTACACGCACACAGCCCTCGGCCCCAGAGCTGATTACAGGGCCCTGGGCGTGCAATTTGCATCAATAAAACTGTGAGGGACGGGTACGAGCATCCCTCCTGTGCGGCTGTAGCTGTTACTCCAGCTCCTGCTCCTTCTCCTTCTTAATGCTGCTGTAGGTCAGTTTGCATGGTTTCCTGCCGCAATCTGCATCAAAAGCGGTTCATCTTTCTGCGGTCCGGGCCAGAGCTGGAGCTGGAGCTGAGGCCTGGCGTTGATTTGTTGCCTGCTTCTGCATTCTGGGCCTTCAATCAAGTGACGATGGGCGCAAACGAGCCGCCACACCACCACACATCCCCAGGAGGCTGGAGACGGATTCCAGGGCTGCCCATCCTAACGCACGCCCCAAGCGACTTTCATCTGCGCCGCGCCTTATCCGGCAGCTCTCAGCCCCGATGGACTTCATATCGGATAAGAGCCGTCCGTTGATTTTGATGGGTGTCGAAGCCACTTGACCAGCCAATAATTACTTTCTCTGCTGCGAGTGGGTAACAGCAACGGCAACGGCAACGGCAACGACTTTTATTGATTTCTGCCGATTGCTGCCATAATTTTATTGTGCATCATTAAGATAAAGCCACGACGCACATTTCTTTACCCATTTGCAAATTGTTTACGGGCCTTTGGAAGAATCACACAAATTCCCATCCCCACCCATCTCAGCTCAGCTCAGTTCAGCTCATCCGATCTCATCTTATTCCGAATCTTAAATCATTTTCACAGGCATCTTGTAAGGTAAAACTTTCCAAAAAACCAAAGCACAAAATATTATTATGTGTAAATGTGAAAGGTTCGTAGCCCTCCCTCTTTGGGCACTCAAGAAGTGAACTCTCTGTGGTGTGGCAATCAAATTATCTTTTTTTTAGGCTCTCTAGATCAAATGATTAGCATATGGGAAACATTTCTCATATAAATAGATTCAGAATTCGCTAATGATTAGGTAAATATTAACAATACGTATGAAAACTTAACTTATAGTATACAACTGATCAAGTTTCTGTTCAAACTTAATAAGGAAACAGTCAGATTTAAAGGTTGTAATTTAAGAAACAGTCAAATTCCTCTTTATTCAAAATATGCTGATCCAACCATTAAGAATACGCGTGGAAAAACGAACTGTCTTTCATTAGATATTCCCACAAAAATAAAGATGCCAGATGCAATCAATAATAAAAATAGCTCTCATAGAAAAAAGTTTTTAACATAATATATAAAATTATTTATTATTTCTGTTTGGCATCTTGTAGCTCCAAAGTGCACATTTATGCTGTCAAAGACGAACATAAATACTTATGTATGTTACTTAATCACTTCAAAATACAACCCAAAAATACATTTATATGACTAAATATTGATATTTTTTAATATTACGCCAGGGTAGTTATTTGTACATTGAATAATGATACGATACGATGATAAAATTTAATTGACAGACAGAGTAGGTAATCTGTATATTCCATTAAAATGTATATTTTTTATCGATCAGAGGAATGGATCCTAATTAACCACATGTCGGCTGTAGTTCTGAACTGAACTAAGATGGGTTACATCTTCGGTCTCATCAAAATGCCATTACAGCTTAAGGTTGCACATTTTTGAGAGGCCCTTGCCCTTTTATACAGATACAACACCTTTATGTGTGTTTGTACCACTCTAAATGTCCAAGTATATATATCATTGAGCAATTTCTTTTGTGTCAGTTGAAGTTCGCTAAATTAACTTCACTTCACATCAAAAGACACCAAAATAATACGAATTCAGAAAATCGCACAGCCACAGGAAGGAGCAGAGCATGGGACAGGGGAAGGGAGCGGGAGCGGGGACTGCTGCTTCTCCACAGACTTCAAGTGTTACTTTCTGACAGTTCGGACGTCAACTTTAAAGTGAGATCTGTCATAAAAGAGCCTGCACCGCTTTTGATTTCGATATTCTTTTTTTTTTCGGCGTGTCTTCGAAGAAAGAAAACGAACTGAAAAAAAAAAACACAGATGGGGGAAAAAACATCGAGACTTGGCAGTGCCCAAAAATGTATGCAGATTTTTAATTAAAGCGCGTTATCAACAAAGCCAAGAAACGGAAAAAATGAGCTAAAAGGAAACCGGTCGAGCCGATAGCCAATTTGGTCGGGACTCCAGTTTCGATCTCGATTCAGGCCTGAGCGTTTTCTTGGAGTGGCACTTCCTTAATTGGAGCAAGCATAACAACAAGTGCAAGCGCTAATTTATTATTTTATTTAATAAATATAATTAATTAAGAAAAGGAGCAAAACAAAGCCAATGAACAGGCTTGCGGGCCGCATAAAAATTACTTAATAATTCCCATCAGAAATAATTAATTTCAATATTATTTAAGTAGGGAGAGTAGCTCGAGTCCGTGTCCCAGCCCGAGGCTGCAGCAGCATCATCAACTCGAGCATGTCAGCAGCAACGGCGTGTTAAGCATTATTTTGCCCCCAGTCGGCCAGCAGTTATTGTTGTTGCGACATTAAAAATGCTTATTACTTACAGCAGAACATGCAGCACGCCCAAAGGCTACTCACATATGTATATGCATATAAGTATATACATGCATACATATGTATATAATATAGTATGTCCTATGGTAGTACCCTCTGCCCTCTTTGAAGGTAACTTAAATCAATTGCGGCATATAGCGGCAAGACTATGGGACTGCAAAGAAGATCCCTGGCTCGTTCGTTATGCTTGAGTAATTTCATTTTTTGGCGGCTTTTGTCCTTAGTGGCAAATGACTTGGAGCCCCCAGCCACAGTCCCCAACGCTGCACAATGCTGCCCAATGCTGCCGGCTTCCTGGCCAGCGTTTTATGGCATTTTATGCTACTTATGGTGAGGCTGCTGTGCTGGGCCAAACGTACGAGTAAGTCCCTCCGTTGCCTGCCCAGAATGACCGTAATTAATCAATTTGGTAAAAATGGCAGCAAACACAACCCCAGAGGCGGAGGGGCAGCGGTACAGATTGGTCAACGGCAACGGCAACGTCCGTGTAATAACAATGAAAACAGCGTGTGTTGCTGACCGACTGGCCATACACTCGTACACTCGTACTTACAAGTATTCGTACAGCCATACTCGTACTCGCACAGGCACTCATGCATATCCGCACACCATAAATTATGTTCGCACAGGGTTAAGCGCATTATTTAAGCATTCATCACGCGCTCTCCACCAGTATCCACTCCACTACGCATTCCCAGTCACAGTTGCAGTTGCAGTTCCAGGTTTCAGACCCAGAGCCAGTCCCAGTGCCAGTCCCGAACCGATCCTCAGACTGATGGAGTTCCCTGGTTTGCGGTCCCTTGGCCACTGTTGCCGTGTAATAATTTTTGAAATTTATGTAAACAGTGTTGATTATGGATGAGTTATGTAGCATGTTCTACCTTTTGTTTTGTTCGCACTGCCCGGGCCGCAGTTAATTTTAAGCTTGTTTTGCAACCTCGTTTATCACCAGCTCCTCCAGCCCCGATCCCTTCGCGAAACCCACTTGAGTCATCGCCCAAATTTATGTCTTTATTAGGCCATGGTGTCAGTCGCCTTTTGGCTGTCAAATGCAGATTTTTTGTCTCCCTAATAAAATGTTGCCAACAACTGGGATATCAGGCGTGTCCAGCCCATGGGAAGCTGCCAATTCCACTCCAACTGTCACTGTAAGTGCTCCAGTTTCGGGGCTCATGGGGGGGCGTCTGCCTCTTTCTGTGTCAACTTCGAGGAGCATTCGACATACTTAGCCTGACAAAGCGACCACGTTTGTGGCCCATGATTTGTTCACGTGTCTGTGGCGCACATTAAAAATTACACGAAAAATTGTTTGGCCCAACTGGCAGATATATATTTTTTGGGGGGGCCAGCTATGACCTGCGGGTTGGGCTGGAGTGGATGGAGCCATTTGGGTGGCGCCTTTTGTCTTCGAAACGTGCCACAGCCTCAGTCGCAGCCGCAGCCGCAGTCACAGCTAGAGTCGAAGTCAGAGTCAGAGTGCCACATGCGGCGCTCGATGCCTGCAACGTTTCATGCGCGAATAATATTTTAATTCTTTCGATCAGCCGGGCACGTTTCGTCGAAGCCAATCACAA
This sequence comes from Drosophila obscura, assembly GCF_018151105.1. Classification (NCBI taxonomy): domain Eukaryota; kingdom Metazoa; phylum Arthropoda; class Insecta; order Diptera; family Drosophilidae; genus Drosophila; species Drosophila obscura. The sequence continues at coordinate 2,804,378 of NW_024542781.1, read as the reverse complement.
GAGCCAAACGGCATGGGGACATGGCTTCCACCGCCATAGAGAGACGCATGTCACTCCAACGGAGCAATGGGGGCCCGAGCCTGAGCCTGGGCCGGGGCAGGCTTGGAGTAGTGGGTGCTCAAGCAGGGGCTAATGGAGCTCTTAAGCATGTGTGCTGATAAAAGCGACAAAACATTTAACAAGTAATTAAACATAAAGCTCGCCCCACGTCCGCCGCTCAGCTGCTGGCATGTTCTAGTGCTGCCACCGCGATATAAGTGGGTTAAGGACGCAGCACAGCACTCAACACTGCAGCAGGCAGCACCCCACTCTGCACCACAGTGCACCACACCACACCACAACACTCCAACACTCCCCACCCATCCCCCACCGCAAGGCTTTTGGCAGCCAACATTCATTTCGATTTCGTTTAAGCCATTTTTCTTGAGCTTTTTGTTTTTTGTCTAATTTTTTTTTGGGTGAGTTGTAATAGAGTTGCTGAAATTTGGCATTGTATTTATGGCCAAGGCATGGGGCATACCATACATCTGACCCACACCCACATTTCATTAGATTCCCGCCCCGCCCAGCCCAGCCCGGCCCTACCCCCACCCACGTCAGGCAAAGGGGAGCGCTGTGTCCCGTGATAAATGTGATAATAAATATTCGAGTTGTTTCTGTGAGTGTTATAATTTAGTGTTGATTAGTTTGCGCAAATAAGAGTTATTGATTCAATTTCAATTAAAAGGATATGAATGCGGAGCCTTAGCGCCAGATCAGATCCAATCCGAATTTCCACTCCGCCAAGCCGCAGCCGTAACCCACCGCAGTGGAGTGTCGCCCACAAACAAAAGACTTGAGCAACGAACTTGTTTTGAGGTGTGCAACATTTTTGGCACCTTTTTGCATTGATATGCCCGGATTATTAATGATGCCTAATGAGTGGGTTGGACCGCAAAGAGCTGCAACTGCAACTGCCAGTGCCAGTGCCACTGCCCCGCGTACCTTGCAGCCGAGAGAGAGGCAATTATGTGTCATTTGTATGGACTTCCAGGGACATGCAATTTGGACTGGAGCGTTTATTAACTTATTTTTGTATGGGTAGGAGAAGTTTAGCTTTGCCTTAAGTGTCGATAGAGTGGAGTGGAGCTGCTACAAGGGCACCGAGAGCTGCCAGCGCAGGCGACGGTCCTGGGGCGACTGGTAGCCGGAACTGGAACTAGAGTGCCTCGAACGGATCGTATGTGAAGCTGAAAGGGCACACAGCATTAATACATCTCGGGTGAGGTATGCAAAATATACAGATGACAGACGGATGGCACTCACATAGAACAGAGACGATTACAAACTATAGCAACATGAAACAACATAGAGAGACGAGACACTGAACTGTAGGGGCGGGCTCTAGGAGGCCTGATCGGAATGGTTGTGGGACAACTGACGCATGGTGAAGGTGGTTTCTGCTGGGCGAACGGAGACAACACATTAGACAGAGCAGTTACAGGCGCCTCCATTCTGTATGCGTACCTGGTGTGCGGAAGCCCTCCTGTATCTTGTAGATCTCGTTCAGCTCCCGGGCACTGCACAGAGGCGTGTCCACCTGAGTGGTCTCGTTGAAGCGGCCATAGTCGATCTCGTAGGCCTGCAGATCCTTGTTGTACAGCACAACAGGATCGAAACGGTGGCCCCACAGGATCTCGGTGTTGATGTAACTCGATCTGGCCTGGGTGGACTGGCCCGTGGACTCCACCGTGCCCTCGAGTATGACCACAATCTCAAACCTATCCTGCAGCATGTCCGTTGCATTCAGATTATAGAGCGGCGAGTTCTCGTCGATCTTGTGCTCAATGATCATGGGCCAAATGAAGAACAAATCAGAGCCCGAGTCGTCGCTGCCGATCTCCAGCTCCGTGAAGAACTGCGTCATCACCTCTCCCTCCTTGGTGCTCTTCGTTCGAATCAGCTGGGCCCTGACGCCGGCTCCGATGATGTGGGACTTCCGCATGTCACCCACCCGGAACATCAGCGATAGGCTGCCATCGCGCTGGCAGATCACGGCCTGCTTGGAGAAGAGCAGCGTCTGTGCGCGCTGCTTGGCTCGCGTCATCTTGGCAAAGACGATGCCCGCCATGAAGGCAGAGGACATCACGCCGTAGATGGACTGGAAGCACATCATGAATATGGCCTCGGGACACTCTGTAGATGTGGTCCGCACGCCGTAGCCAATGGTGTGCTGTGTCTCAATGGAGAACAGAAAGCAGGAGGTGAAGCCATCAATGGCCGACACACAAGGCGCCCAGCCAGACTCCTCTGGGAGATGCAAAATGCGCGTGATAATCTCTATTTCAGACCGCTGGAGTGCTCCTCCACTCACCTTGATTGTCCGGCATGTGCAGCTCCTCCAGATCCCCGTGCGTGTAGATGATCAGCCACCAGATGAGCGCGAAGAACAGCCACGAGAGTATGAAGCTCAGCGCAAAGGCCAGCAGCGTCCACCGCCACTGCCAGTCCACCATCGTTGTGTACATGTCCTGCAGGAAGCGGACCCTTCTTCTCTGCAGGTGCTTCTGCACCACATTGCAGTCGCCGTTCTTGAACACGGCTCTTCTGCGCACCCGCCGCATGCTTCCAGGGCGAAAATTGCGTGACCTGGTGGGGGGAAAATCAAATAACAAGAATATATAATTGAACTGGTTGTCCTGAAGTTTCCCTTTGCCCGGAATGAGTGGTCACCAAGGAAAGTTTTGACCAATTTAATGGGACGAAAACGCAAATATTAATTATGGCTCAGCTTAAAAGTATGCAGCATTTAATGCTGAATCACTGTGTAGAATACATATAAGAATACGTGTAGGAATTACATTTTATTCCATGTTCCTAGTCAGTCAGCATAACAAATTATAAAATATAATAATTATTGAAGCAAAATCAATTATTTAAAAAATTACACAAAAAATGGGCACTAAACTACGGGGATACGTCTCTCTCTCTCTCTACCCAAGGGCTATAATTCCAGCTGAACGACTCTTAAAACCCCTTCCTGATCTGGAGCTAACCCATTCCCTCGCTATTCACGCTTCCTTAGAATTTCAATGCCATTCATCCAATGCAGTCCATGATTTATTCAAGTGACATCTAGAATTAGATGCCCAGACATCGTCTGTTTAATTTGTGCAAATTAAGTGTGCAAATTTGCACTCGCTGCTTTTGGACAGAGCAGCCCGCCAGAACTGCATCTAATTAACAATGTCAAAGTCGGAAGGCGACCAGATCAGAACCAGCCCCACAGAAATCGCAGCCTATCTCTCTCGATTACTGGTTTAATTGCAGCTCACCCACAAAGTGCCTTATTTATTGTGTCTACTTATTGCAACAAGTTGTCACTACATATACGATTTAATAGGGCTGGCTGCCTGCTCTGGCCAACAGCAACGCCCACATGGGAAGGCCTTAACCCCACATTGACACTCGAAGTCAGAGCCAGAGACAGAGCCACAGCCGATTAATTGGCATTGTGCCGGTTGCATTAATAGTCGTTAATCGAATTTAACGCTCGGTCAGAGGAATAAATGTCACTATTTCTCTGCGATGATTCATCATGTCGCTGTGTGGCTTGTCCACACTCACTTAATTCTCGCTTAATTCACTCGCCAACGCAGTACCCGAAAAATCTCTAAAGCTGCCGACAGTTGATGGGGAAGGAAGTGCCTGAGAGTTGTTCCAGTGGGAAACCCTCAGCCAAACCGTTTAACGAGTGACAAATGTGAGAACAAATCACAGTGATTGGGATAGACAGTATATAGTTTGCCCCTGGCCAGACAGAATGCAATCTGCAGTGAGGTACATATGTGCAGCGAATACAAAAACTGTGGGCGGAACAAGATAAATTACAACCGCAAACGACGGGTAACACTCTGCTAATCAGCTAGACAAAGCAGCCCATGAGATGCGACAACGTGACACGCAGTCATAACAGCCTAGCCTAGAGGCCCAGTCCCATTGATTGTCGGCAAGTTCAAGTTGAATGTCAGACCCCTTGACGAGCTAATTACGACCCGGAAAGACATACTATACTGTAGAGACGGAACGCTTCTTTGTACAATTATCACAATTAGATATGCGCACCCCTTGGCCAACGAGTGGCTGGATCCTTTGAGGGCCTCGTAGTAGACTCCAGCCTGGGAGGGGGTGTGCGAGATGCCCCTCATGTACTGGCGCTTCCACTCCTTCATGTGCGCGAAGGTCTCCTCTTGGTCGCCGCCACCATTTCCGACTATGGTCTCGGCATCGGCAGGATCGTGCAGGACCTGGACATCGCTAAGCGGCACCTGCATGTTGAAAGAACGACTGGCTGCTGACTGCTGACTTATGACGTTCTTACTTCGCGCTACCACACTCGACTGAACTTGCTCGCCGCACGCTTCCAGCCAGGCCAACATCAGGTCCCACTACAGCCCCAGAGTTGGCTGATCCAATTAGAGTCTCTCTAACTAATGGTCAACTATTGACTGAGCTACTTAGACTCCATCCCCCAGACTCACCTGCAGCTCGGCTGGCGCTGAAACGCCTTGCCATTGGGGGCTACTCCATAGAAGCTCGCTGGGCGATTGGGCACTATGGTGATGGGATACGATTGCGGATTGCTGATGACACTGTCCAGGGAATCGGGATCGGCCTCAATGGCCCTCTTCAACGGCTGGGTGGCAGAGGCCTTCTCGTTGCCATTTGTTGGGGTTGTCGCTGGAGTGGCTGTTGCCGCTGGGGCAGCCGAGTGGCTCGAGAAATTGAAGCGCATCTGTGGGGTGTCGGTTGGATGAGCCGCTTGAGTTACTTTTTCAATTAAATTTATTTATGTCTGTACGAGTGCGAATACGAGTATTAGTATCTCCTCGAGTGGGCAAACAGAAACTTGTGATAAGTGCAGGGCAGGTGCGAGAAATGTCAGCTGATTCTGATCAGATTTTCACGAATGTTGTAAAGGTAAACAAGAGATGAACGTAATAGGAGTAGTGAGAGTCCCTGAGCAGCTCAGCAGTCTTTTTGCGCACTCTTCACGCGATCAAACACTTAGGAATACCTTAATTGAATACCTTCAAATACACCAGGCACCCGACAAATGTGATTTGAAATTGGCTGGCTTGGCACGTTTCAGCTTAAATAATTTTAGCACCTTTTTATGAGCCAACGAAATGTTCAATTAATTGACACCTTTAAGCCGATCATTTGTTAGATGGCCTTTTGTTATGCTAAAGACCACCAACATATCACGGTGGCCCGATATCGGTTCAACTGGAGCGACGAAACGAATATAATTTTACGATCTGTGCAGATTGGTACTCGACTCGCTTTGTTTCAGCGCCGCGCTTCGGATGGGGAATGTGACGAGCCCCAGAGATCACAGGGCACACACCACACTGACAACAGAGCAAACAGAAGCCGCGACCGACACCAGAAACAGCGATGACAGCAACAACTGTGACTGCGACTGCGACACCGAGAGAGATCCGCAAGTCAGTCCAATGGATTAAATGACGGCCGACTGCCGCCACCGCCACCGCCGACGACAGCAAGAAAATTTTTCAAACTAAACAAAAGTTGTGAACAGAAAGCGGCGCTGTAAATGAGCTCGCTTGCACTCACACATGTTAGAAAAGAGAAGTACTCCGCACACTAACAGTGACACTTTTCACATTGCAGATTGGCGATGCTCTCAGATACAGATACAGATAGAGCGGACAGATAAAACTGACGGTTGCTCTGCCAGAGAAAAAGTTCAATTGAAATGATTTGTAAATTGAAAACGAAGCGGAAGATAAGCGTGATAAGCTCTCCTTATCTGAATTTAAAGAGTGTGTCTGTGTGTGTGTGTGTGTGTGTGTCAGTGTCAGTGGAGAGAAGAAATGGGGAGGCAGGCGACCTTGAGTCGCAATATGCAAGGGGTGCCGTATACGTAATATTTGGTATGCGCTGCGCTGTTTAATAAAATAAAATAAAATATCTGTGATTGCTGCGATCGCAAATAAGTGCTTGAGTGCCTCGTATAAATATACTGATAAATATATCACTCACTCTATGTAGACCCAATTTTCCTTCCACCCTACTCCAACATCCCAACACAGTTCCGTTCGCCTGTTGCTTTCGAGTACAAGGTGGCGTATATGTACTTAATATTTGTTCGAATCTCTGTTTAAACGAGAGAATCTCTTCCTCTGCCTTTTTAGCTGCATTGTGCAAATACAAATAATTATGTCAGTCACACTCGAATGCAGAATCCCGGTGTGAACAAAAGTTATGCGTAATTAATTTTGCGTTAGCGTTTCACCAATTAAAATTCGACACCCCGAACATAAATCATTGCACACCATTGAACAAGACCAGCTGAGTTAAATAACGTTTGCGTTTTATTAGGGCACATTTATACAGATTTGGAATATTTCAGCTTATCCTTTATTATCTGTTATAGCATAAAGGGATGCTTGGAAATCTGAGCGGAAGTGAGGCGGGAGAGTGGAGCCTTTATCAGCAGCGCATCAATCAGATCCTTGGCATCCGCGCTGATACAGTCCTTAAGTTGCAAGGGAAACTGATGATCACTGACCGTAATGTCCCGGCAGATTTCTTCAAGCTCCTTGCACCCCTTGCCGAAGGGTTCCTTATCGAACAACATGGAATAGAGAGTGACCCCGAAGCTCCAGGTATCCACTCGATAGTCGTATCCGGTGCCAAGAATCATCTCGGGAGCTATGTACCTCGGGGTCCCGATGAAGTCCTTCATCGCTCTTTCCTCGAAATAGGTGGCCGCTCCGAAATCTGCTATCTTTGCCACCAGAAAAGTGAAGTCCGATTTTCTTACGAGCAGGTTGTCGGGCTTTATGTCGCGATGAATGATTCGTTTGTCGTGTATGTAGGTCAGGCCATGGATCACGTCCCTCATGACCCGCTTGGCTATGCACTCGGGTATGCTGCCATGGCGATCCCTCATGTCTTGCACGCTACAGGCCATGTACTCGATCACAAAAAAGGTGTACCTGCACCTCGGCCTGTAAACGGTGAAGATCAGGTCAACGACGTTCGGATGGGTCTGCAGCTTGCGCATGATCTCCATCTCCTTGTACTTGGCGTCAAGATTCAGCATGAGTGCCTCGTTTACCACTTTAACAATGCATCTGCGGATCTGCTTCGTCTTGGGCTCCGCAGTGCAGATGACGGTCTTTTTGTTACTCACAAAAGTATGACGTTTGTTCACGTACATCGCAACGGAGTCGGAAAGGATCTGACCCTCTGGCAGTGCTTCATTACGCATTTTCCAGCGTCGTATCGCTGCCTGAAGCCGCCAAAAATGTTTGTTCACAGTGTAGTCCATTTTGATGAAGCTCTCGTACCGGCAGCAGCAGACGACGACGTCCCCGTCCAAAAAGGAATCCAGAGAGCTAATCGGAGTGCCATTGGTGCGCCATATGAACTCGATGGTCGATGGGAGCGCCAAAAATGACTGCAGGGCGCTGGTGACGTGCCGCAGAAGTATGCCAAAATCCTTGTAGTGGTACTGGGACACGGAGAGTGTGACGCCTCTGAAGTGTGGTGCCCCATTTCGGAGGAAGCAAACACGAACCGCCTCCATCGGTCTAACCGTTGGCCTGACCAATGCCATCGCTGAATCGCTGAATCGCTGAATCGTGTAAAATGTAAAATTATCAAGCAAAACAAATTGTTTGTGTCTTGTGTGAGCGGGTGTAGAATGAATCTAAGTTTGAGGCATTTCCGAAATGCCACCAAGCCGAGTACACGAGTACACAGTCTGTGCCTGCTCGGTTTCGTTTCCATGCGGTAGTGTGGTTTTCAATGCTCTTCCGTCATGCCCATCATGCACATGCCCATGCCCGTGTCCCCCTTGTGTGCGGGGTCACAATGATAACCGTGTGGCAGCAACAGCATAATTTATGACACACCAAATTGTGAATGGCAGCAGCCGTTGCCGCAGATGAAGAGCGCCAAAGCCGCTGCGATAATTGAATAATCAGCTTTGTTGCCCAGCAGGCGAGTGCGCGACCCTCCCCCGAGATACACTCGCATGCGGCACACAGATACAGTATCCAGAGATACTCGTGTCGTCCCCCATGCCCACCCGTTCTGGAGCGACTCAACCTCAACTCGTGGCAAGTCCAAATTTGTAGTCAATCAAACAGTCACTTAATCATATCCATCCCCTCGCCCGGGCTGTGGGTGTTAATTTATATTTTATTTATGTACATTTTTTTTTTAAAAAAATTCTTTTTATTTGCGCCATTTCGGAATAAATGCTGCATTATGCACAGCAAAATCAAGCAAAGCGTGGTTCGGGGTTGTCGGCTTTCGACGGTTCGAAGCGTGCGCGGACTTTCCTTTTTTTTTTCTTAAACAAATCTTTTTTTCCACAGTTTTACAGTAAAAATTACATTTTAAAATTTTTTTGATTTTTTTTTTAATTTAGCTGGCATTAATTAAATATTTAACTGGTAAAAATTTAAGAAGAGCTTTTAATTTTTGTTGTTTTTTTCCCTATTAAATGTTGAAAAAATACCATATGAAAATTACAAAAATTGTACTTGAAAAACAGAAAAAAAATACTGCAAAAATAAAGTACACCATAAAAACAAAAAAAAAAACCTGTGGCATTTTTTTTTGTTATTTTGGGTTAAAAACGATTGCCACAGATAGATGGCGCAGCCAGCCCAAAAGTATGCAGCAAAAATTAGAATACATCCTCACCGATAGAGGGAGCCACAGAATGGCGCCTTAGTAACGGTTTTTCAAACAGAGGGAGGACTGGAAGCATTAAAATCGGATTTAAAAATAAAATAATATTTATTGCTTTTTACAAAAACATAAAATGGTTCTCTGGTTGGCATTCGACATAAGATAGACTCTGACTATTTACAGCTGATTATTGCCGATACTCGTACATATGTATACATATATATATGTATGTGTTTTATGTGGTATGTGGTATATGGTGTTGTAAGGAAAGATATCTTGACATTTCATTATCAGTGTGTAGTGTGTATGTGTATGGGTATGGGTGTGGGTGCTGGGGGGTGGGTAAATGCTGCAACACTTACATGCTAAAATGCTAAATAATATAGCTAAGAATATAGCTAGAAATTCCTACAGACTACGAAAATTGTACAATGAAGTTTGCATTTAAATATTCTGGTTTTCGTGCGCTCTCTCTCACAAAATGGCAATACGAAATATGTGTGTATATGTGTGTGTGTGTGTTGTTTGTATGTGTGAGTGAAATTGTGGTGCATGTGTATGTGTGTGTGTGTGATTGTTTGTGCACTTTACATGGCAGCACCATTGTAATGCTGATACATCTCGTCCCAGAACCTCTGTCGCTCTGGCTCCGGGTTCGTCTTCATGGCAAGCGTTCCCGAGATGTCCAGATAGTTGAGACTGTTCATCACATTCGATGGATCGATGGGCGCCCACTTGGTGGTCAAATACGGATCCTCAACATCGGGCGTGGGTGTGCTGCAGTCACAATCAATTGATATTCACAAAACTTTGACACGGGACTCTCTAGGACTCACCCGTATTTGGCGAAATTCGTCCACATGCGCACCATGCGATTCTTGACCTGCACCTCCAGCGACTTGGGGTCCAGGCTCAGGTTGAAGAAGCCAAATTTGAAGAGATATCCCAGCTCATCGCCATGACACACCCCCGGCCGGGGAATGCCGAGCATCCGCTTGTACAGACCGAGAGAGCCATCGAAGGAGAAGCGGTACATGTAGACAGGAGCACGCCCATATTTGGCATGGTTGCGGGCTGTGCGGCGAATGCCTTGCAGGAACATGAGATCAGTGAGGAGCTGCAACAGGAGATTGCAGTGCATTCGAGTTCGTGGATTGATGTGAGTGCACTCACCGCTATCATCTCATCGACGGACTCGAGGCCCACGTGCTTGTTGCCCAGATAGAAGGAGCGTATCTCGCGGGTGACCCTGTCATGGACATCGGTCGCATTTAAGTCCTGCGGCACTAGGCGTCCAAAGTCGTTCTCAATTATGCCCAGCAGCTGGGGATTCTTTCGCAGTCCTGAATCAAAGATAGTTTAGTTCGTAAAGTACTCTTACCCTTACTCTTTCCCCACACTTACTTCTTATGAAGAGCATTGCTTCGTGGGTGTTATAGCCCGTCATGTAGGCCACGTCGCTGTTGAAGTTCTGCTCGTTGTACATGTCACTCGGATGCTGGGTGATGAAGGGCTGCTCGTAGAATTGCTCCTCCTCAGAGTCCTGGTTCCAGTAGCCCTCGACGTTTGGCACAAAGGGCAGCCCGATGTTGTTGCGCTGATCCTCTGCCGTGATGGTGGTCGGCGCTGCCTCCACCAGCTTCATCGCGGGCACGCGACGCAGAAAGTCCAGGATATCCGCTGTTCTGTTGGCGCCCACGTAGCCCAGATTGGCCGCCAGGCGGGAGGCTCTCTTGCTGGAATTGGCGGACATGGACCAGGGGTTCAGGGCGGAGCCACTCTGCGAGATGGCGCGGTGGAAGAGGCCCTTGGCCATGGGCGACAGCAGGAGCAGCTGCACCGAGGAGCCGCCTGCGGACTCCCCGAAGACGGTCACCTGTGCGGGGTCACCACCGAAGGCGGCTATGTTGTCGCGCACCCACTTGAGGGCCAGCACCTGATCCTTCAGTCCCTGATTGCCGGGCGCATCGGGTCCGGCGGTGAGGAAGCCCAGTGGGCCCAGTCTGTAGTTGAGCGTGACGAGTACAATGTCCTCCGCCACCAGGTAGTCGGGTCCGTACAGGAAGGCATTGCCCGAGCCGAAGGAGAAGCCGCCGCCATGCAGCCACACCATCACTGGCCGCCTGCTCTGCTCGCTGGACTCCTCATCCTCCTTGGGCATGCGGGTGGTGAACACGTTGACGAACAGGCAATCCTCGTCTCCCTTGAAGGTGTCCAGGATCATGTTCTTGTGCGGACAGCTCTGGCCCTCCCGCGAGGCATCGCGGATGCCAGACCAGGGCTTCTCTGGCTCTGCCGAGCGGAATCTGTGGGAGTATATCGTAGTATCAGCTGCTTTGTGATTGTCTCGGATTGACGCACCTTCTGGCTCCGATCGGCGCTGCTCCGTAGCGCATTCCCTTGAAGCTGTAGTAGCCTCCTCGCTCTCCAGAGCGGTACTGCTGGTAGCGTCCCCTCACCTTGCCCAGTGTTGTGGTGGCCACAATCTCACGCTCCTTCTGCTTGAAGGGGAATAAATGTTCATTTAATCTGGGGTAACTCAAGTCTATAATTGCTTATTAATGCAGTTGCCAAGAATGCAGCGTTGCGCAGCGAATTTGCATTAGAACCGGCACTGATGGAAGTGTGCTAAGGCGCAAGTGTTGCGCAATCTCCTCGGTCAATGGCCACTGATCGATGGCCAAAAATAAAAAGCCAGTTCTCGCCTCCACTCAGGCCTAGAATATGCTTGGGGCGGTTCTCAAATGTCAGCTCTTTCTTTGCTATTGATTCGGCCTCAGCCCCAAGTTGAAGTTAATTTGGCTGTGGCTGTTTCTCTTTCTGCTGCAGCTGCAGCCTGGCCATGTTTGGCCAGCTGGTTGGCTGTCCACGTTCAAGTTGAGATTTGATTGGGTCAAGCTGATTTATACATACATACATATGTTTGACAATGCTCGACGCAAGGTCGCCAGTGGCTTGAGACTCACCCGCAGAGACCGCACCACCTCCTGAACCACGCGCATCGCCCGCGATGGCAGCAGCTGCACAAGGGAGTTCGGATGCGATGTCAGGGTCTTCCAGGCCGTCGTCTCCTGCAATTACATAGAGATTGGAACATTGTCAGCCAAGTGGGGCAATTTTCAAAAACAAGCAGATCGCCCAGTCCAAGTTCATTGGGTCCGTGTCCGACGTTGACAATTTTTGGGGCTGTCCAATTTGAAATGATGTTAACTGTTAACGGCCAACCTTCACCGACTGCGGCTGCCGCTGCTGCTGCCAAATGAAATTTCATTTAATTGAAATGCCATTTGCATCACTACACTCGGACATATGTAAGACTGAACTGCCGGACAGCTGGACAGCTGGCGGGAGGGCAATCAACAACAACTACAGTCACGTGCTGCCAGAGGAAACGATCGCATTAGCCAGGCCCCACAGACCACAGACTCGCACACGGATACAGATACAGATGAAGCCAGAGAGGCAGTAGAGCCACAGAGCTCCCATTAAGGTGTGTGTCTCGTAGTGAATCATGACACAGTTAGATGACGATGATGGCTTTGCTCTGGCTATTGCTGTGCCTTAGCCTTTGCTGCTGTTGTGGAGCACCGAATAACCAACGGCCAGTTTCAAGTTCACATTTGATGGGTTTTTATGCTAATTACATTTGCCAGATACCCTCACAGAGTCGACATTCACTCGGATGCTGCGAATGGAGTGCAGACACCATGGAAGGGTGCTTCAGTGCGCGAGAGGTATTCGGAATTCGGTCAAGTTGTGTATTGGCTTTGCATACGAAATGATTTCGTTTCGTATCTGTATCTTGGGCTTATGCTAATGTGGGTGTAGCTGGTTTATAACAGTTTTCAATTGGGCTCCATTGGCATCGCCGTTTGGCTTTAATTATAACTGTTTAATGCGCTTGTTAGCTTTTGTTCGTTGTCCAAACAAATTGAATGTGGCGGATAAGGCTTTTAAGAAGTGGGTCATTGTTCAATTGACTCGAAGTGTGGCATGAAATGCCTTAAGAAAGCAATTAAAAGCACTCTGCTTAGGTTGCCTGTCAACTGCGGTATGTAATCCGAAACGAGACCTGCAATCTGCCCGTCAATCTGTGGGCTTGAGCTTCCAATATCAGATGCAACTGCCAATACAGCTTATAGCCCATTTTCGAATATGGAAATGAGTGAGAGCAGCAGACACATCCCATCATCATCATCATCATCATCATCGTCATAATGCACTCCCAACTGCACTCGCATAATATTTTGCCACTTACAATGCATCCATTATGTAATGGGCGCTTTCACGCTACGCTCGGAATCCAAAAATAAATGAAATGCGAAATGAAATGAAATGCAGGCCGGCAGATCGCCCGCCGTCGCTCTACATACAATGCTCGAACGGGTGAAATAGAAAGTTACAAATGCAATTGTCTGGACTGGACTGTTGCATAAGAATTATCTATAAGTATGGCAAACAAACCGTGGTAGAACGGGCCATTTGCTGGATTCCGCGCATGTCCAGTGACCCGGAAGAGCTGTCCGTTGCGCCAGTTGGCGCTGATGATGTTGTTGTCGATGTCGTTGTTGTTGTCGTTGTGTCTGTGGATATTGTTGGGGCTGTTGTTGTGGATGTGGCGATTAAAAAAAATGCTCTGGCTGGCAAATCTTGCAAATCACCGATAACCGACTCTGACTCTGACTCCGACCCCGGCACGCCCCAAACAGCGGCAGGAGGCTCATTTGGGGACTTTCTCTCGGTTTTCATTCGATTGCCGGATTCCCTCGGTCGCTGCACACAAATTGCAAAGACAATTAGAGCAGTGGCCAGCACAAGGCCCACGATGGTAGCTCCACAGGCCAAATGGCGGCGACAGGGCATGACGATGAGCACAGGGGGGACACGGGACAAGGGACACGAAACACGAGACGTGGACACAGATACGGAACGGGGAATTTTGTTTTATGCAACCGACGACAATTGTACAAATTTTCCGTTTGCTGTTTGCTGTTGCACGTTGCAATGTAAAACCTATAAACTTTGATTTATTGAACTCCAGCTTTGCCCTCCTCAATGATGACGTTTGGCACTGTGGCAGTGAGACAGTTACTGCAAAATGTGTGCGCTGTCTTCGTTTTCGCGTCCGTTCCAATGTGGCTGCTGCACTCGCTGCTAGTTTCGGGACCAACTGTTGAGCTGGGGGCACAAACAGCGCTTCAAATTAGATTCCACTTGTTCCTCGTTTTTGTTTTGGCCCGCCAGCCATTACAATACCCTGCCAGTGGTGGATGTGATGGGGTGTTTCAGACTAGAGATTTTCTAGCATCCGGAGCCATGCGGTGTGAGGTGAGTTATGAGAACTAAACAAACCCACTTGTTGCACAAGACTATAATTATTCTTCCATCAGCATCAGACACCAGGGTATCGCCTAGTCCACTCTTGCTCTCGCTCTGCACTGTATACTTTGTCTTATTAGAGTTGCACTTGTTACTCGCATTGTCTATTTGCTGTCTGTTTTAAACACATTTTTTTGGTTTTGGTTTTGGCTTTGGTTTATTTTTAATGGCTTGTTTTATTGCCCGAGTTATGTAAGGCACGCAATGGCTCGGTGCAGACATTGGGGCATTGTTCGGTTGTTCTCTTGTCGGTTTTATCAGTCAATGTTATCCGACCGGCAAACGGAAATGCTGTTACATTTTAATGACAATATTTATCCAGAGTTGGTGTTAGTCAGGGGCATAATTTGATGATTGAAGATTTAAAGCTTTGATAATTCGTTTTATTTTTAATTTGCTGTATTTTGAATGTGGGATCCTAAGGTAAGGTAAGGTAAGGTAAAGGTGTCACGTGATGCTATTTACTAGCAGTATAAAATGGGTGTGCCAGGGAATTGGCAAGTCGTCTTTCGGCTTTTCTACTGGCTTACTGGCTTAATGTATTCGTACAGTCATCAAGTGCATAGCTTGAATATAAAATTCTAAAGGCATACCCAGACGGATGCGTTTGGCTTTGGATTTGATTGAAACAGAGGCGTAGTCGGCGCCCAGAGTAGGTTGCAGCACAGTTACGTTTTGCGAGTGATAAATGTGACTTGTATTCTTTAGTTGACCTCCCAAACAGAGTCAGTGTTGTGTGATTTGTGCCACTGCCTGATTCATTGGCAGGTGTCAAACAAACCACTCACAAGTGTCTGCAAAAAACTCATGGGGCTTGAGCGGAACAAATGTGCGAAATACACATTCGCTGGCTGTGGCCACTGGAATTGGAACTGATCAGCCCCACCTTGTGGGCTTTTCGGCACTTTGACTGCTTGGCTCATAAAACCCATTAACAGGCACATGTAAATGCAGTCTGTGGGGGCACAGAGCAATCAGAAAGTGCTACCGCAGACAACTCGGCGAACAACTTGGCCAAAACAGAAGACGATAACTAGAGACAATGGGGAGACGTTCATTGCGGGTACCTAAACACCGCAGCGACGTCAGCTCAGGTGTTGAGTTACCTTTTGGGGCGGCAGCAAATTTGCGACACGATGTCAAAGTCACAGACACGCGCCCAGCGCCCAGCGCTTTGTGGCTTTGATTTTAATGCAAACCCGAAATGGTCGAGTCAGCCAAAATGTACAGCTCAGCCACGAGCTTCTCTTGAGAGAAACTTAATTTATTCAACACATTCTTAGCCCTAGACAGGTATTTCCTGGGGGTTTGGACTCACCTTTAGTTGGTTGGAGATCTTCCCGGCACGTGCTATGGCCGTGCCGAATGTGGACGGGGCGATGGCAATGGAGGTGCTCTCCTCCCACAGAAGAACTGTCACCAGGGACAGCAGCAGCAGGCACAGCATCGAAGGCGGGGGTCGCGGACCCGCTGACCGTCTGGCGGATATCATGGTGCGCTTGGATCTTGGCTGTGTAAACAGATTCGAATAATGCATTAGTCGCTTGTCCACAATCGGGTCTAATGTGTTTGCAAAAGCGTCGTCAAAGCAGAATACCGAACACCAAACACCGAACACTGAATAACGAATAACCAACAATGAATACCGAATCGAATCGAGGCAAGAGCGTAGTGCGCAACGCTTCTGAGCCAACTTCTTGGTCATGGCCAAGACAAATACGCGAATGTCAACCGCTCGAGAGACAGCACAAGCTGAGCCAATCTTGTACGAGTACTTCACTCCAATCCAATCCACTCCACTCGACGAGAGTTGACTTAGTTTTCCAGCACTCTCTGGGGTCTGCCAGTGGTCTCAATTTGATTTGCGTGCGATTATTTTCGAATTTGTTCACTCTGTTTGTCTTGGACTAATACAGCCATTATTCAATTTGGTGTGGTGTTTTTTCTTTAGTCGCCTACGTGAGGTCACTTTATATTTTGCATGCTCACAGGGCGTATGATTAATTAGGCATTCATTTGATGTGTTATATCGTCGGTCGCTGTTGCCGGTGCTGATGACTTTAAGTTTATTTCACATTATTAATATATAGTCGTATACATTTAGGTTTTACATAAACAGACAGACTCAATGACAATGGGCTAATTGAATGGCAAGACCGGAAACCGAAGCGAGAAGGTCTCAAGCAGCGATCGAACTAGCTTTCGGGGCAACCTTTATTCACATCAACCTGATATAGGTAGGTGATAATTCGAGCTAAACGATGTTTCCTCTTCCTTAGCGCCCGAAGAAATGCGCACAAAAGCCATGGCACGCCCACCCATCCACCACGAGAGACTGTTAAGCCAGTAACCCACTGCTACTTCCTACTTGCTGAAGTGCGACCAGTCTTTCGCCGTCTCTCTCTACCTCTCTGTCTCTCTTCGGGCCATTTATCGTTATGACAATGCCATGGTAACACTTGCACTTTCGTTGAAAGTTGTTTGGCCAGCTGCAGCGATGGCCAAGAAAGAGAAAAAGATCAAGCGGAACAGAGCACAGCCCACCGATCAGCTGTGCGCACTCTTACTCTCCCGCTCTCTCTCTTTCTCTTTCTGTTTGCCATAAATCACAAATATCTGCTTATTGGTATGGAGATATGATTACCACAATGCATGCCTCATATGCAAATAAGGGTCTGCTCGAACTTTGCGCAAGCCTGCATACAAATGTTGTAGCAAATCGATACCGAAGCCCAAAGAAAATAGCAATCGCAGAGAATGCGGCAATTTTGTAATGCCCTGACCAATTGAAGACCCAAAGAGCGAAAGAGGTACGGGTACGCAGTGACAGGGAGAGAGATAGAGAGAGCCACAAAATTAGCAGCAATGAAACGGGAAATTAACAGAAGCATTAACAGAGGCCAAATGCAGGTAGCAACGGCTGCAGGAAAATCGGCAGCAACCACCTCAAATGAGCATGAAAATGCAGCTTAACTGTGTGGGGGGAGGGAGAATCCACTACCAGCTGACTGCTGGCTGCTGGAAGATGGAGATGGAGCGGGATCTGAAAGCTGGAGCTGCAAATGGCATGGGGATTGCAGCCCAGACTTGGGATACAGACTCGGCGCTGAGACGCGGAGCTAAGACCCGGGGCCCGAAGCACGAAGCCGGCCAGACGAGCTTACGACACGTTACGTAAGCGGCGAGCAAAACAAAAAAGGTAAATATTGGATGGAAAAAAGTAAAAATAATCATGAAATAAATAAGTCAAATAGCTGATACAGCGGAAAGGCATTCAAAAAAGAGAGAAATTGCCAGAGAAAAAGCGCGAGATATAGCGAGAAACAAACCGCCCAAAGAGAGGTGTGAGAAAGCGAGAGTTAAGCGGCTGATAACGTGCCGAAGATGATGGCCCAGTATTTGGCTTGTGCAGGCGTTCAAGCCACCAATTAACGGTAAATTTCGCTTGACCCATTGCATAAGACGCCGGCGCAGCCAAAAACGGAACTAATCCGAACAGTTTGGCAGGCAGCGCAGATGTATTGATGCTGGGATGGACTGACAAGCTGCCACACAAAGTATTGGAAAGGCATGTGCCATTGAGAGGAGCCGGAACGCGAGAGTATGTTGACGTTGACGCATGAAGTTTCATTAACAAAAGCTGTCTGTACAAATATTGCAGCGGACAAAACAGATAAATATTTGACACACATTTTTTTTGGTTGAACCCCGGCTCAACATGACTCAACAACCTCAACAGCAGCCCACTGCAATGCTCAATTTTCCGAAGATTCGACTTGGCCAAACTGTTTGCACACTCAAGTAAATATTTGCACAATTTCAATGGCATTCTGATGGGATATAATCGGGAATACTTCTGCCATTGGGGACACATACACAATTGCTGGTTAAACACTTTTCGATGCACTCTCTCATTAGGTTTTCTGTTAAGCAAGTTCAAGTTTGATTTCTGCTTTGGACTCGAATTCGGTTTTAGTTTTGGTTTCAGCTTTGGGTTCAGACTCGGACTCGTCTTGCTGTCGCGTACCGTACCGAAAATATTTCGTGCTTCACGTTTGACTGTCGCCGACGAAGTGAAGCTGGGACTGTGCAGCGGTGCGCTTAAGCGGCAAATTGCTCTTACTTATACGTTAACCCCTGGTGTACGCCCGACCCGATCCGCTCTCCGTTTGGGCATGCATATCATGGCCAGAAGCTGTGCAAATATCCCAAACGTTTAACACCTGAGATGAATGCATGCTTGGAATAACTTTCGTTTGGGTAACCAATTCTTAGCTTTCATTAGAATTACTCTTACCTCAAGGTTGGGCACTCTGACTGGATAAATATGGATAAATATTTGCAAATTATATTTTCATTAGATTTGACTTACTATATGTATATATATATCTGGTGAGCTGGCTAAAGCGTCTTTCGGAAAGAGTATTCCACCTTCTGGTTTCATTCAATGCCTTTTGGGAACTGCCTACATACTTGTGTATGGGTTTATGGACAGACCTAGCTGAATAACAGCAGTTTGTGAAAAGCAGAGTTTCTATGAGCTTGAATTATGGCCGCACTCATTTCGAGTCCACGCCGACACGCCGGCTCACGCATATATTATGCAAAATTATATCTACATTTCAATTTTGGCAATTGGTTCGGTACCATAGCAAACAGGCTAATGACAGCTGCGTATTCTTGACCAAAATCTAGTTGTTTGGCCCTATTTAGTCATTTGAGGCACGCAGCCGGAGAGCTCTCGCTTATCTGAAACTATAGACACGTGCAATGAGGCGACGCGGCCGTTTATTGTCACCACGGAAAAGCAGTTGACACTGGACAGAGATGTGACAGAGAGATGGGACAGGTCGCCGCATCGCTTCACCGTTTGAGATCAAGGATGCAACTAATAATCTGTGGCACAACAAGTCAAGGCGAGGCGGATGGACAGACAGAATGTGGATATATAAAAATAAGCTGGCAATGGAATAAACAACTGTAAAGGGTAATTCAAGCTCAACAATTAATGGCAGACATCTGATGAAAATGAACTTTTCACGAGCTTCAACTAATTAACAAAGTGATTGCCTAATCAAATGATCAAGTCACTTGAGCTGCAGTATTAGCGAAACAATTAAGCGGGGGATTCTTCCGTAGGGCCATTAAGCTATCAGCTCTTAGAGCTCTTTGACTCTCGGACTGGGCTGGTGACCTCGTTGGGCTGTTCTCACATCGCCGCTTTACAGGCGGACTTAGCCAAGCGCAGATCGTAAACAAAAGAATGCCACAGCACTGTGCAAATAAACCTCCAAAACACAAATGAAAAATGGAAAACGAACCGAAAATATCAGCAGCAGCACGAGAGATATTCATTTACACCTGTGTTCATGAATTCATATTTTGTGCATTCTGGCAGCGTGCCTGCCAGTCTGTTGTTCTGGCCCCGAAAGTATGTCAACGTTTGTGGTAATTATTCTACGCAAATATTTGATTTGATTACTCTGGCATGTCCCTGGTCAAAGGGTTCAAGAGACTACTCTTGATATATCTAGATCGAACCAGGAAGAATACAAATGAGATGAAGATTTCACCGCAAGCAAAGCTCCGCTGACGCGTCGCAGGTGAAAGGCAGAACCTGTACTGGAGGCTCGTGTGGCAGCCACAGCCCAAGGACAGCTACAAGTTTACAAAGCTCTGACGTCAATTGGTTCTTTGCACTCAAAAACAGTTAAGAATTTCCACATGAGCAACGGAGAGCAAACAGAGAAGCTTCTCATTGTGCGGCAGATAATAATATATAGTATTCGTACAGTTCACATTGCATACTATAGATAACTCAAGTTTCATTCATAATTTCAAATAATGACAACAAATGCTGGTGGAATAGTATCTATTTTAGCTGATAAGGCGCAACTTCACAGGAGGTCGGGCATAGTAGCAAACAGTTGTTCCGATAAGGTAATTATTGTATATATTTATCTACAAATTTATGTTCCACTCTTCATAGTTTCTGGCAGTGTATCCAGACTTTGGTATGTATCGTGGATGGATTAAGTTTATATTTAAAATGTGTGTATGTACGAATGTAGGCATGTGTAGCAAAAACTAGTTTATACGTATACGCACACGAAATCTTAATATGAGAAGAACAGCCTAAAAGTATGCACCACTGAGAATCCCTCAAGTGCAGTTAATTTAATTTATTATACCCGTACTGAAAAAAGAGTTAAGGGGTATATTAGATTTGTGGTAAAAGTGGATGTGTGCAACGCAGAGAAGGAAACGTTTCCGACCCCATAAAGTATATATATTCTTGATCAGCATCAATAGCCGAGTCGATAGAGCCATGTCTGTCTGTCCGTCCGTCCGTCCGTCCGTCCGTCTGTCCGTCTGTCCGTCTTGATGAGCGCCTAGATCTCAGAGACTATAAGAGCTAGGGCAACCAAATTTGGTTTCCACACTCATGTGATATCACACTGCTACAAGTGTATTTCAAAATTTCGCCCTGCCCCCTTCCGCCACCACAAAGGACGAAAATCTGTGGCAGGCACATTTTTAAAGATACGATAAAACTAAAAACGCATTATCGTAGAGAATGCCCATATCTACCAGATTGCTGAATCTGAATTAGATCGGATCATAATTATAGCCAGAATGAAGAAATTAATTTTCAGATGCTTCCCCTGCCCCCTCCGGCAAACAACAATGCAACTCATTTTCCCTCTCGGTCGCACACTCTGCCGCGTTCAGTCCGCGAGCAACCCCTAGCGGAGGAGATGTAGAATCTAAATGGTACATGTACATTGTACAATCTACATGTTAGATGTAGAATATACATTGTAGATGTAGATGTAGATAACAGATGTAGCAAAAAAATGTAAAATGTAAAATTTTTTTTTTATTCTAAAATTCTAAAAAATCATATGCTCAAAAATGTATATGCTGACAGAGTACGGGTATAAGTAGAGTCGCGTCCCCAGAAGCGACTCGCACGTTCCTTCTCGTTTTCTTTTAAGTAGCAAACGTTTAAACAATTAATTACATCAGTAAAGTAAATAGAACAACAAAATAAGAGCAAATTGCTTCTGCTGTTTAAACGTTTACTACTTAAACGAAAATTAACTGATAAATTAATTAGATATTTTGCGACTTGCATTGCCGTCACGCATTTATTTCGATTAGTAATAAAATATTATTGGGGAATTCACAGTCCCGCTATCACAACCACTTACAGACATACATCTAAAAAAATATATACTCTCAGTAATGTATTAGTCGCTGTCTTCCTTGATTTATCTTGACCAGCCTAAAACCCAAAAAGATCACAAAGACAGCGATGAACCCGAAGCGGAGGCCCAGCATCAGCATGTTATCAAGGCTGTAGTAGCGCATGAACGAAACCTCCTCGATGTTCATGCGCATATGGGAGGCATGCTTGTGCCGTAGGGCGTACTCCGTCCACCAGACGGCAGTATCCAGGGGACTCATGGGCCGATCCTTGAAGCACTGCGATAGCTCCTTGGCCTTACGCGCGTAGCGTGGATCCTCGATCAGGGCCCGGATGGTGGTGGTCAATGAGTCCACCGTCAGGGTGTTGATATCGAGGCTCTCAGCTATGCCGACCATCTGCATGCGCCTCATGTTGCCGAACTGGTCGAAGAAGACGGGCAGCCCAAGCATGGGCACTGCGCTGTGAACCGCCTCTATGGTGCTGAGGAGTCCACCGTTGGTGATGAAGAGCTTGACATTCGGATGGCCCAGCACCTGGCGCTGTGGAGGCTTATGTATAGTGTAGATGTTATGCGACCTATTACCCGACGTCTCCACCTCTCGTTTCCAGACGATGCGCTGCTTCAGCTTGGAGAAGGTCTGCACCAGTAGCTGCTGCATGGTCTCGGGCAGGAACCTGACCAGGATCTCCTTGCCCATCGAGAAGTAGATGACGCCGTGCTCGGCCTCGTCGAGGAAACGCTGCAGCTCCTCATCACATGGCTCTGGGAGCTCGCTGAGGTGCAGTCCTGCCACCTCGATGATGTTGGGTACATTGGCTCGCACACGGCCCATGCTGAAGTGATTGTTCATCAATATCACTGAGAACCTGGCCCGCAGGTCGTTGAGCTTCTCGGGGGGATAGCCGAAGAACTGCTTCAAGAGCCGCAGCTGGCCCGGCCGGTAGATCAGGTGCTCTACGAGCTGTTCCTCGGTTATGTAGATCCAGTTGTACCACCTGCTCAGCAGGGAGTTGTCCCAAGAATATCCTGCGGGCGAGATGGGCTCATAGACACTGGGCGAGGGATTTCCCGCCAGGTAGTCTACCGCCCAATTGATGCTCACAGCCGAAATGCCCATTATCGGAGCATTGTAGAATCCAGCCAGCCCAAAAAGGGCATCCATGTGCACAGTCTCCAGAGTGATTATGTCGAACTGTTCGCTGCTGTTCCGAAGCATCTGTTGGACTCCTGTGTCGCTCAGAATCGCGTAAGAGATGTTGTACAGAGCCTTGGAGGTTAGATAGCTCTCGGACCATTTGCTTGAAAGGAATTCCATAAGCAAATCGGAGTCAATAAGTTCTGCAGAAGAGTATCCGAACGGTAATTACAACGATGTTCTGTATACATGTGTTGAACAACTCACCCTGAGTTTGGAAGTCCAGCATCGGCACTCGAATGTGACGGACTCCCTCGATGTCACTCGGCATATTCACTGGCGTTATCATCGTCACCTTGTGGCCGCGCTGGGTGAGGGCTCGCATCAGGGGATTGACCAGCTTGAATGGCGAGGGAAACCGGTACGGAAAAATCGCCAATATATTGGCCGCCAGTGCTGACTCCAGGATGAGGAGCAGGGAAAGCGCTAGCCAAGCACTGCCGAGGCGCATTTTCACGTTTTTTCTTCGTCGGTTTCTGGTCCGTACATGTCGCAGCTCTGCACTGAAGTGAATGGCAATCTAATCTAAAGTTCAGTGCCAGCACAGAGAGTCACATTCGAATTACAAGCCATAACAATAAATACGCTGATAGCCGATATCTGCTGATAAAAATTTGAAATTAGAGAGAGAGAGAGGAATTTGATTAAAAGCGAAACCACATCAGCTGAATGCCTCCCCTAAGAAACTTTTGCAAGATACGTTTTATTCCCATGAAGTTGAAGGTGCACTTTTACATTTTTTGTGGTCCCCCAGAATGACTTTTACATTTTTTTGTGGTCCCTCCATCTTCTCCAACTCCCCCGCAAGGTATATAAAAAACCCGGTGAGGCCGTGGCTTAGTGATTGGTTGGGAACGCTGGGGGTCGAACGCCAACATCCCGCCCCCCTTTGCAATGTATTGCAACTTATGGGGAGTCCAATGCTACAGAAATGCTTTACGGCCGGCACCCGCCCGACAGCGTCCACCCGAAGACGGTGTGCTGTGCAACAGGGAGCCCCTCGGCACTCGGCAGCATTCCATCGCGGATGATGTCACCATACACGTCCGCTCCCAGAATGAGAGCCACAGTGGCCGGGCGATGAAAGTTGTCGTCTGCCAACGTTAGGTGATCGAATTTGCTCCGTATGCGATCACTGATGGACGCGGAGGGAGTTCGCAGATGCAGCTTCGGGTCCACCTGGAACACGACCTCCAACTGGAAGTCCGGGGACATCGGTGACCGGAGCACTGCTGCACAGGCTTCTTCATCCCCGATCATGGACGTGCGCAAATGGAAGGCCTTGGCCAGCGACGCGTTGATCGCTGACATGGGGCGGCAGGGGTCGATCAACGCCCGGGTCTCATAGGTGGTGGTCCCGTTGTCGACGGTGACGCTTGCGGTCGGTAGTACCTGCGGGTTGCGGTGCTGCAGCAGTGTGGTCAGAGTCGGAGGTCGGCTGGAGGAGGATGCCGAAGTCCTCGGAGAAGTAGCCCGTCGATCAGTCGCTGTGTCCCGCGTTCGTGGTCGGCGGGAGGCGGAGGATGCCGTCGTCGGAGCTCGAGGTCCAGCTGGTGAGGATGGTGTGACGGATGTGGGGCGACGACGAGTTGTGTCCGGGATATGCAGGAGGGTGTGGTGGTGCTTGTGGCAATGCCGACACCGGTCTCCGCTGCGGCAGTCGCGTCCCGAGTGCTCATGGGCTAGGCAGTTGGGGCAGTACTGATTGATGAGTGCCGCCCGCAACCGCTTTTCAGCGCTTAGCCGCAGGAACCGCCCGCACTTCCTAAGAGGATGGACGCCTCGGCAGACTCGGCAACGGTAGGACATAGTACCTCGGGTACGTCTGCTGTCGTGAGCTTGGCCCTCGGTGCTTCTGCGTTGGGTGCGTGTGGGCTGCTGGGGTGCCATCATGAGACCGTGGCTGCGGAAATCGGAAGTGAGGATTAGTAATGATGTGCAGGAGAGTTGTACGGACGAGTTGTGCTTAAGCCTAAGGATAAGAAGGCGGATACTTATGGATCGGGTAGTACGCGGGAGTAGATGGACTGGATCTCCGACTCCATAGGCAGCAGGACGACCTTAGTAATCGGTCTTTTGATAAGGCCTCGGACAGTGTTAAGGTCTATCACACGGACCTTATCATCGGGCCCAGGGTACGTTTTTTGTACCCGTCCGAGACGCCATTCGTGAGAGGGGATGTTATCCTCCTTGATAACAACGAGGTCTCCCACCTCTAGGTCTCTTGTTGGATGCTGCCATTTGGTTCGCTTGTGCAACTCTCGTAGGTACTCCGTCTTCCAGCGCGAACAGAATTGCTGGTTTAGAGCCTGGAGATGTTGCCAGCGGTTCAGGATGGAGGAGGCGCTCTCTTTTATTTCAGGCTCCGCCACGGAGAGTAGCGGCCCGCCGATCAGGAAGTGACCTGGGCTTAGAGCTAGCGGGTCATTCGGGTCCTCGGACATAGGAGAGATCGGTCGAGAGTTAAGGCAGGCCTCAATTTTGGAGAGTAAGGTGGCGAACTCCTCCAGTGTATATTTGGCTGTACACATCGACCGTTGGAACAGAGTCTTGAAACTCTTCACGCCTGCTTCCCAAAGGCCACCCATGTGTGGGGCTCCCGGAGGGATGAACCGCCACGATAAGCCCTGCTGACTGTATACCGCAGAAGTCCGCGTTCGGATGGCTTCGAGAAGATCTACAGCCAGAGCACGAGATGCGCCGACGAAATTCCTGCCGTTGTCGGATTGGACCTCGTGAGGACACCCTCGTCTCGCGACAAAACGAGCGAAAGCGGCTAGGAAGGTGTCAGTGGATAGGTCGGAAGTGGCCTCTAGGTGGATGGCTTTCGTGGTGAAACACACGAACACGCACACATAACCTTTGGTTATGCGGCATGCGCGCCCGATGAAGCTCTTGACGTCGAAGGGACCGGCAAAGTCGACTCCGGTGTATGTGAATGGTCTGGAGAATGTGACTCTTGTGGACGGGAGGTCCCCCATTAACTGGGTCTGGAGTCGCTTGCGATGGATTACGCATACCTTACAGGATTGGATCACCGCCTTCACTACGTGACGTAGTCGAGGGATCCAGTAAGTTGCACGGAGAAGGCGAATGACCAGCTGGTTCCCACCATGGAGGACTATGTGATGAGTGAAGCGCACCAGCAGGCGAACGAGGAGGGATGCGGGTGGCAGTAGGATTGGATGTTTCTCGTTGTAGGACATGGAAGCGGAGGCTTGGACTCGGCCACATGCTCGCATGACACCGTTCTGGTCAATGAATGGATTGAGATTCCGTAGGGAACTCGATGCAGGGAGAGGACGTTTGGTTGTAAGGCACCGATGTTCGTCCGCATAGTGCATGCCCTGCGTTGCGATGGTAACGGCTTGCAGTGCGGCCGCTATCTCTGCCCCGCTTACCTCGTTGGAATTGTGGACTGACCCTCCTCTGCATCGTTGGATGAATCGCTGCACATAGGTAAGCACGCGCAAAGCTCGCCCGAGATCCGAGAATCGGCTGAGGATGTCAGAGGATGTGCTACTTGTATGCAGCACCTTGACTGCTCGCTTCTCCAAGTCAGTCTCCGGGAATGGGTCCAGTGGACACGGCCACTGTGACTGCGGAAGACGCAGCCACGCAGGACCATGCCACCACATGTCGTTCCCCGCGAGGTCGATGGGTCCTATACCTCGGCTGGCTAGGTCGGCAGGATTGTCTTCCGATCGAACATGACTCCACAGCTCGCCGGAGTTGCAGCGCGCTATCTTGGCGACTCGATTGCCCACGAACGTGGTCCATTCGCACGCTGGTTTGTGCAGCCAGGCCAGCACAATGGTAGAGTCGGTCCAGAAGGATACCTGGCTACTGTCTAGCGGCATCTGTGGAAGGATGGCAGCGGACAATTCTGCCAGAAGAACCGCTCCGCACAGCTCAAGTCGAGGCAAGGATATCGTCCTCACGGGGGCCACGCGAGTCTTAGCTGTCAGGAGAGAGCAGAATATGCCATTCGGCCGCTCCACTCGGACGTAGATCGCCGCACCATAGGCACGCTGAGACGCGTCGCAGAAGCCATGAATCTGCACCTTGGCAGTCGGACAGACGTGGATCCACCTTGGTATGTGGATCTGCTGGATGGCCGGAAAACTCTGCAGGAAGGTCTCCCACGTTTGACGCAGATCGCCAGGAAGGTCCTCGTCCCAACCTAACTCTCGTAACCACACCTCCTGCATGAACATCTTAGCTTGGATGACAAAGGGGGCAAGCCATCCCGCTGGATCAAACAGCTTCGCAATCTGGGACAACACATTGCGTTTCGTGCAGGATTCCCGATGGATTAATTCGGGAGGGACAAAGAAAAACTCGTCGGCACTCGCTTGCCATCGGATACCCAAGGTCTTTGCGATACTGCTTTCTTCGAGCTCGAGGAAATCAGCTCGCAGTAAGTGCTCGCGAGGGATGTCGCTCAGCACGCCCTTCTGATTTGCGGTCCATTTTCGGAGTGGAAAGCCGGCGGAATCGAGTGCTTCTCGCAACTCGGCGATGGCGGAAATTGCCTGAGGCTGGGTATGTGCACCAGCTAAAACGTCGTCTACGTACATGTAATTGGCCAGGATGTCGCTTGCCATTGGGAACCGAGGATGCACTTCCTGTGCAAGTTGCCTTAGGACGCGAATGGCGAGATATGGCGCGCAGTTGACTCCGAAGGTGACCGTATCGAGTTCATAGTCGCAAACGTCCCCGTTAGGATTGCGAAAGATTATCCGTTGGTAGGGAGTGTGTTGTGGCGCCACGAGGATCTGCCGATACATCTTATTGATGTCGGCGTTGAAAACGTAACGGAATACGCGCCACTTAAGGATTTGCGTGGTCAAGTCGGACTGAAGGACTGGCCCTGAATGCAATACGTCATTAAGGCTTCTTCCGTTCGAGGACGGGCTGGACGCGTTGAAGACCACGCGCACCTTGGTCGTTGTGCTTTCTGGCTTGAAAACGGCATGGTGTGGAAGATAGAAGTGGCCGGAGTCATGACTAGGTGGAACCTGTTTCATGTGGCCTAGCTCTAAATATTCGTGAATGACATCGTCGTACTGCTTCTTGAGAGGCAAGTTTCGCTGCAGACGCTGCTCGTTTCTCAGAAACTGGGCGTGGGCCGAAGGCCTCGAGTAGCCCAAGTCTATCTTTTCCGGACATTTGAATGGAAGAGTGACGATGTATCTCCCGTCGGGAGCTCGCTGCGTGGTCTGGAGAAAATTTTCCTCGCAAATGGAGTCTGACTCGCTCGTAGGTCTCCCTGGAAGGTCCTCCACCTCCCAAAACCTTGTGAGAAGTTTCTCGAGTCGGACGTCAGAGCTGACCGAGATCTTCGTGGTGAAGGAAGAGATGATTCGAGACGAGTCAGCTGCGACAGGACCGGATAGGACCCATCCGAAGATAGTCTCTTGGCCCAAGAGCGAGCCACAAATGTTGGACCGGAAGCCGCTTAAAAGGATGGATGGAAGGATATCAGCGCCTATGAGCACGTCTATCTGCGCGCTGCGATGAAAGGAGGGATCCGCTAAATGGAGTTTAGGAAGGTCTGTCATGTAGTTCTGCGGTACAGGGTATGACGGGAGGTTACCCGCCAATTGCGGAAGAACGTACGCCGTGGTCTCAACCTGGAGGCCGGGCCTTAAGGCGGAGCCGATCGTGAAGTGGCAGAGTTTCTGGGCCTTGGCCGCTACCGTTTGACTCAAACCAGAGACTTGAGCCTGGACGGCTTGGAAGGGGGGCCGAATGATTTTGAACATCCGCTCAGTAATAAAGGTGGCCTCAGATCCGGAGTCGATCAGGGCTCTAGCCTTGTATCTTGTGCCGGCATGACAAATGTCCACTATTGCTGTGCCCAGTAGCACCTGGTGTACATTTGTAGCGCAATAGCTCTGGACACGGGCTGAGTCGTTGGACGAAGGAAGAGAAGAGGAAGTGGACTGTATGGTGGTAGGGGCTTGTGTGGTGTGAGGACTGGGAGCATCGTTGGAGCCACTCGGAGTCTGCTCGCCCCGATGAAGGAGGGTGTGGTGTCGTCCACTGCACGTACTGCAGTTGTACGCGCTGGTGCAGTCCCGGAGTTGGTGTCCTCGCGCGAAGCAGTTTAAGCAGAGTTGTTTCTGCTGAATGTAGCTTGACCGTTCCTGTACGGTCAGGCGAAGAAATTCTGGGCATGATCGCACAGGATGGTAGCTCCTGGAACAGAGGTCGCAAGTGCGCGCCTTGTTGGAGATTCTCCCCTCAAAGGAGTTCACTCGTCGAGGTGCAGGAGTGGGAAGGCTCGTACGGGAATTGTAGTGCGGCTCGATGCCTGGATGACCGTCCTCGGTCGCCTCGAGAGAGAGGTATCTCTCCTCTAAGAACTTGTTCATGGCGCGCCAAGTCGGAACCTCGAATTTATTCGGAACCGATTGTTCCCAAAGCTCCACGGTCGCCTTTGGTAACTTCGCGGTAATGAGGTACACCAGCACGCCATCTGCAAAGCAGCTGTCGGTGGACACCTCGGAGTGCTGAAGGGTCGTGAGGCACTTGTGGACAGACCTCTGGAGCTCCTTTAAGGCGGCTCCAGATTCCGATCGGATGGAAGGCAAGCTGAAAAGGATCTTCAACTGGGCCTTGAGTATCAGCCGTTTATTTTGGAAACGCTCACGAAGGTGGTTCCAGGCAGATTCAAACCCATCATTCGTAAGCGGGGCCAGTGCAACTATGTCGTGGGCTTCACCGCTCGTTTTCTGGTTGAGGTGGTATAATTTCTCCACCGGAGTCAACCTGGCGTTGTTTATGTAGATGGCGGTGAATAGGTCTCGGAACGTGGGCCACTGCTGGTAGTCTCCACTGAAAACCTCCGTGTCGCATGGGGGAAGGCGGCAACCGTTGGACATTTGCACCTGGACGGCTGGTTGCGCGGTCGGAATGACAGTTGGGGGCTGGAGATGGTCGTTGAGTTCAGCTAAACTTTGCTCGTACACCGCGTAACATTCATCGTATATGTCTTGGACCTCAACTTGACCATCCGGATCCTCTGTTGCTAGAAGTGCAGAACAGGCTCGATACTCCGATTCGACCTCCAACCACATGCCTCGGATCTGTTCCCGGCGGACTTGAGAAAGAGAGATGGTTGGGGTGCGCGCATCAGGAGCATTAAGTTTCTGGTCAAAGTGAGTGAGCCGGCCTGTAGCCAAAACAAACCTAGACCGTGCAGAGCTGGCGGCAGATTGGGCCATTGTTCCTGGAACCGTGCACGTGGATGGTGAGGGACACAAGAGGGTGTCGAATATGGAGGGGCAGACCTTGGAAGTGGTCGGACCTTGCGGGCGTGAGGGCGAACGCGACGACGTGGGTGTAGTAACTGCTGCGGAAGAGCTGGGCGGCTTGGCGTCACTCTGCGAGCTTACACGCTTTAGTTTTTTGCTGACTCTCTTTCCACCAGAAGGCATACTAAGCTGATGGATCTGCTATGGGAAGAGTTCGCAATTCCTGTGGTACACGGAGGGAAGAGTGCACAGGCGGACGTTGAAGTTGGACTAATACTCGTCGCACACGTAAGTCAGAGGAATTTAAATATTATAATATTTAGTTGCGCACTCGTTGGGTGATTTTGTTGTCGGAAGGAAATTTATTAATTACCAAGCAAAATATAATTATTTTAGTCAGAGGAATTTAAATATTATAATATTTAGTTGCGCACTCGTTGGGTGATTTTGTTGTCGGAAGGAAATTTATTAATTACCAAGCAAAATATAATTATTAATGATAAATTAATAGTCCTCAACAATCATCACTTTTTAATAACAACAGCGATCAATTATAATTATTAATCACATGAGCGGCAGCAGCCTTGCTAAGGTGGCAAAAATAAAAACACGAGTACCCCCAACCTGTATACATTTATCGATCTTGGACTATCGATCTCAACATAAAATGTACACAACACCAAGAATGCGTATTTGCATATTTATGTATTATGTATGCATGTATTGTACGCCGGCGCAATCGGAAATAAAATATTTAATGGGTTAGTTTATATATGCGGGCAGATGTTAGTTAATGATCGTGTAATTTGTTTTAGCCGTGCGATTATGTATGGATGTGAAGGTGCTTATAAGCCGGTGAAAATATATATATACATATGGATGTGAGCGATGTATGTTATGTGGATATAATTGTAATATGCGCAACAAATAAACATGTATATTTTCCTTGTATTGGCGTTTTATGTTGTGTGGGACGGATTGTGTGCACATACATATGCACGTACTTGCACCTGTGGAATGGCGACGGATCTCAGCAGCAGTACATCTATTCATACATATATGTATGAGGTGCCTGTTGTAGGGGGAGAAAACTCGCTTGGAAGGATTCCGGGAGACCGGTAGGCAGGCAAGAGGACCAATGGAGTAGGCAGCATGAGTGGTTTAGGCAATTAAGAGCGATAACAGGCTTTGGAGTGCCTATATGGGGTGCCAGAGTTGGCGGAAAATGGGACTTAGGTGATATGTACATACATATACTTGGATGGAGATGCAGATGACGGACGGAGTGTTCTCGAATGAGCAAAGCTGGTACTTAGCTTGGATTCTGGTTCCTCAAAGTTCCCGCGCTGCAAGCTGGATCGGAGGGGGGAATCTCTCCAATGCTTAATTTATCCGGCTCGAAGGACCAAAATGAAGGTGCACGCAGGCTTCGGGGGGAGTCCAGAGGGCGACGTGGGCGATCTCGGGGGAAATCGTTAGAAAAAAGAACACAAGTATGTCTATGCAAGATACGTTTTATTCCCAGAATGACTTTTACATTTTTTTGTGGTCCCTCCATCTTCTCCAACTCCCCCGCAAGGTATATAAAAACCCGGTGAGGCCGTGGCTTAGTGATTGGTTGGGAACGCTGGGGGTGGATGGCCTAAACCATCTATTAGTTTTCAAATGTACTTTGCGGTTACCATAACTGTACGATTTCACATCTCTGCTATAATCTATTTTGTTCTCTTAGCTCAATTCGGGGCCGTTTGTGGCGCTTTTTGTTGCTCTAACTGTTACTCTAACGCCATCCATTGGATAATATCAATGGCCTAAAATTGTACAGTTTTAATTTATTTGCAATTTTGGTACCTGACTTAACGTACTTAATCCGAAATAAAGTTTAAAAATAGATCCTCTCTTTCCTGTTGATTGATTTGCAATGGCTTTAGCCTTTTGGGAAACAGCCCAGCTTCAGAGTTGAGTACCCGTCCAAACAAAGTATGGGGCCAATCGCACGCATGGCCCTGCAAGAATGTTTGGCTGTTTAACATTCCAAGTTTAACTGCGCCCAAGGCGGAGGTGTAAAATGGCAGCGCTCTCCAGTCACCCGAGTGCAGGCCGGGCTCTGCTCTCGTAAATGCAACTGTGCGTTTTATATGTATTTTGACTATAACTCAAAGTGCATTTCCGCAGCGTAGCTATTTGCATTCTGCGGGAGAGCGAGAGCCTGCCAGTGTATAGGTAGGTGGCAGTGCCTCTTAAACATGCATGAGCTGCAGCAGCGGTGCGGCTGGGCGTAGAGTGATGGGGTAGCGGGACCCAGGGGGATGACTGCTGTGGCGCCCAATCAACGCCGCATCGGGGGACTGCAACGGGGTGACGGGGCGATGAGGGATAGGAGTAGGCAGCCCCAAATTAACTTAACACTCATAAATCAGCGTTAACGGCAACCGCAAAAAGCGTTGCATAAAAAATGGTTATGGCTGCTCCTCTTTTTCGGGGCTTTTTTTCGGCATGTTGTAGTTGTCCCTTTGACGTTTGCCACCGAATGGAGCCGGGTGAGAGGGTCTGTGGCAACAATGCATCGTTGCATTCCAAATAAACAGTTCCCGTAAAATGCAAGCGTTTGCATTGCAAAGTTGATGGCCGCACCAGCACCACCAATTGTCAGACGCAAGGGAATATCAGGCTAGGCAATCCAAATGACAGCAGGCCCCTGATGAAGCAACAGACATTTCGAATTGTGTTTAATCTCTATGACAGAAGGCTGTACTCTTACTGGAGTAGGCAGAAGCTAAACCGATTTGGTCAGACTCTCATTTAGCATTTGCACTCTCCTCGCATGCCCGATATCAAGAGGTCGAACCTCTGCTGATGGATTCTCATATTTGTTGAACATGCACTGCGTGGGCTACGGCTACGGCTACTGTTTTGTTTTCCATTTTCCTCTTTTCATATTTTTCCTGTTCTCTGACAGAGTAACTGGCGGGCAATTTGGTTCGGTTGCCCAGAAATTGGTGCCGTCAATTTTGGTAATTAAATTGTAGTGCACAATTTGCCATCATTTTAATCGGCATCCAATCATCGTTTCGTAGTAATTTAGATGGATTTCAGCTGGATGGATCTTTTCCCCTGAACGACCCCGAATAATTGAGCAGCAGGGGGGTGGGAGAGAGAGATACCAACTGCACGGGAAAGAACATATTAACAAAAAATCAAAAAAGCTGAATGCATAATAAATAAGGTGCGCGACAGGCGTGTAAGCGCAGCGCTTCCGATGCCTCCGATCCGGGAGCGGAAATGTAAATGATATCAATGCGGTAACTCAAGCTGACATTATTTATGCACTTTTGATTTGGACCTCCGCCCGATGCAAAGAAATGCCGAGCACTAAATCACAATTTGCCGCCAGCTGGCGATGACAAAACGCGACTTCAAATGACAGCCCGACCCACTCCCACTCCCACTCCCTTTCCTTCTCCTTGTTTTCCTTCTTGGCAAACAAAACCTCAGCAACAGCTGGACATCTACTTTTTAGGGACGGACCCTGGCTGGGTGTTCTTTGCCTTTTTTTGTGCAGCCATTACGCCATTGAGGAGTCTCTGGCATAATTTATGCACGCAAACGCTTCCAGCGGAAGCGGAAACTCAGCCGGAAGCTGTCTAATTATTCAGCGGCAGTTGGTTAATAGAGTGGCCCGTCTCTGACTTGTCGACTCTTTTCTTTCGGTGCGTATTTTGCATGTCTACTGAATGATCCCTTTGCCAACTGTTGCTCTGGGCTGGCGCTTTTAATTATCTTAATGGGCCAATGCGGCGTATGCGCGATATTGACTTTTAGACTTCTAGCCAAAAGCTGCTACTGTCAAACGCACATCGTGCAGTGTGCGAGCGCGGGTGGAGGAGTGGAGCAGAGGCGGGACACCTGTCACATTGCATCTAGCGCAAAACAATAAA
Organism: Drosophila obscura; assembly: GCF_018151105.1. NCBI lineage: Eukaryota > Metazoa > Arthropoda > Insecta > Diptera > Drosophilidae > Drosophila > Drosophila obscura. The sequence goes on along the minus strand of NW_024542781.1, from coordinate 2,770,675 downwards.
ACGCTTGCCAACCCATCCCGGCAGGTGTCGCTGCCGTGATAATGTCAACAGCGGAAACAATAAAAGCCGCAGTTGTCTTTTATTTTTGCTGCGGGCTCTGCGCTGCCACGGATGAAGGCAGCACCAGTAGCAGCAGCTGCAGCAGCAGCAGGTGGGAGTGTCTCCTCCAGATGAAGATAGCGGTTGACAGGGGCATGAATGGTGGCTGGTGGTGGTTTCGAATGTGTAAGACTCTGTGTTCTCTGATGTTTAATGTGCCGTTGCCTTTTTCCCTTTTCTAATAAATAGAATATGAGGCACTGCGATGGGAATGCGAATGGGAATGGGAATGGGATGTGTGTACATATTCAGCAATCCTATTAGGACCAGTCTCTCCTTCCATTTTCTCAAATTGTTTGCCTTTACTTTTAATTTCCGCTTGCGCCTAAAAGTTGTCAAAGGGTTCGGTTCGGTTCGGTTTCCTTTCAACTCAAGTGCTGCCTCTCCTGTTTACATCAACCTTCACGGAAAGTTGGCCAAGAGGGGAGTCCTGCTCCCAGCTCGACCCACATAAATTCAAGTTGCTTCACACGCCGCTGACAAGCGTCAGACTCGATAAATTACATTTCGTTGAGGGCCTGCTTTTTCCTCCGTCTGTCTGTCTGTTCGTCTGTCTGGTCTCTACTGCGGCTTCATAAATTGATGCTGGCCCTCTGACTGGCCACGGCCTTGAACCGCTACCCTGGCGCTCTTTTCATCGTGTAGAAGCCACTCGTGGCTGGCACTGCTGCCCGCTTCAGCTGCTCTTGAGTGTGGCCAAATGCAACTTTAGTTGCGTTTCGGGGCTGGGGCTTGGTCTTGTGTTTGTGTTTGTGTTGCGTTCTGTTGTGTGGCATGCCGCAAAAGTTCCGTCCCTCCCTTCATGCTGCGTCCCAGGGTGAGGCGAAATTAAAATTTATATGTCAAGCAGGCACAAGCAGAGCAGAAAGTTCTGCACCAACTTTGCGGTCTAAGGCCGGAGCTGGCAGTAAAGCAGCTAACTTTTGTGCCACATTGAGCGCAATAATACTAACAATACAAGTATTACCAAAGCCACCACCCACCCCACCCACAACCCACAGGCGGCTGTAGAGCAGCACCGCCAACACCAGATACACCAATTCCACATGCCAGGGTACAAGAATAATGCAAACTAATGCAATATTCACCACAGGAAAGTCAGGGCTGGGGCTGTCTGCCACTGCCACTGCCACTGCCGCTGCCCCCGGAGGCTCATTTTGCTACTCTCGTTATTATGACTATTTTCATGGACAGACAAACGGAAATCCAAATGCAACTGCAAATGCAAATGCGATCTTCAGTGGGTTTAAAGTGTCAGCTGCGGTGCTGCTCTTTGTTCTGGTTTCGGCCTGACAGGTCCACAAGTCCCAATTAGCCGCCCGAAAACCTCCAGCGGGACAAGCTACGCTTTGGTATCTCGCAGGGAGCTAGTCCATTCTCTACTCGCTGTCTCTTATGAGCATAAACAGAGCCAATAAAACGCTCAACCTCATGCGATTATCGCCTTTTGCTCCCCGCGCGGCCAGAGCACCTAAAACAGCTAAAACAGCCAAAAGGATGCTTGGAAGGGGCGAGTGTTGTTGCTCTCAACTGCAATTGCAGCGCTCTTGGCCCGTTCTTTCGGGTCCTTGCTAGCTTTTAAGCGTTCAAATATTTATAAAGCGAAAAATGTTATGTTGACGCGCTGGCGGCCATTTCAAAAGGAGGTACAGGACAGGAGCTGGAGTCGGAGCAGAACTGACTAAATGCAGTTCAAGTTAAGTGCTGAAAATTAGATGAAATGCAGAGTAATATTGGGCTTCGCCCAACTAAGAGTGTGGCCATAAACAGGGGCAGTCATAACCATTTCCCACTGTATCTCTCTGTCTGAATACGACCCATGAAATGGGTATTACTTTGAGGTTATTCGGCTGATGGAATTCAAATGTATTTCTTAAAGTTATTACCGCTTAAACTAGTTTAACGACTGAAAGCTACTCATTTTAGTTTCTACTTGGAGTAATGCATCTTGCAAGGTATTATTATATTATTTTTACAATTTATTCCCCTGTTTTGTTTTGATTGTTATACATTTTAATCAACGCTGTCATGTATAATTCCTAGCTCCAGCCACTGAAACCAAAAGCCCTCAGAAAATTGCACATCAAGTGATGAAGATGACACAAAACAGGAGCAGAAGCGGCGACGGCAACAAAGCCCGTTTGCATTCTAAATATTGCGCATACGCCGCGTGGCTCAAGCCCGCATCACAGACAGAGACAGAGGCAGAGGCAGTGGCAGTGGCAGAGGGGAGTGGCTAACCAAAGGAATATGTGGACTTTAACTAACTGACTACGACTGCAGACAGTGTCAGCGTTGCGGCATTAAGACCTCAGCTGAAATGATTACATGCCTGTTTAGATTTGTCAGTAAGGGAGAAGAAGAGAAGACTGCGGCGAAGAGAGAAGAAGAGCAGAGCCAGCTCATGTATTTTCCACTTGATAAATGATCAAATTAAGCATGGCATACAGCCGACCCACATGGCAGCCCCGAAATCCCCGGCGAACCCGAGCAGAGGAGAGTTTGCAGGGGCAACGAGGACCTGCAGCAGCTGCTTTAAACTTCTGCTCGGCATTGTTTTGTGGCACACAACACTTTCGCTGCACGGAAAATGAAAGAAAAAATAATACTGCCAGACATCGGACAGTCTTCCGCCTTCGAGACTGTACCCGCCACCACCTCACTGCTTGATATGCACTGCATGTCTTCTACTTTTGCTGCTGTTGCAACCTGCTTTACTTTTGCGGCATCTTGCTGCTTACTTTATGTGGCTGCTTGTGTGCGGCCTGCCTCATGCACAGGCTCGTCCCTCCTCTGCATTGCTCCTTTCACACAGAGATAAAATAACGCGCATCATGTTGGCTGGCACTAAACTATTTGGAAAAATCGTGCACGTTTTCATTTAGCTGAGTGCACGCGGCTGCCAGAGTTGCCAGCCCGTCCAACCGGAAGTCTATGCTGCGGCAAGTGCTCCTGCAGCTGCTCTCCTTCAGCTCCTGCCACTTCCACGGCCAACAGATGCAAATGCAAGTTACTCGCCTCTTATCGAGATTTATGGCAAATATTTTTTGGCCAAAATATGCAACACATAAATTTACCCGCAACTTGTGTGAATCCACACACGTCTCCTGCTGATAAGCAAGCCTTGACCCTGAGAGGCATTCTGTGCAACAATGAACGTCAACGTTTCCTATTTAATTGTTTTGCTGGACACACGAAATGGGTCAAGTCAGCAAATTTGCCTTTGGGCTCCTCCTGCAAAACTAATTGCAATAATTAGGCCAAAGCTGGCAATTTTAGTCACTGTCATTGTCTGGGCAAACACTCGACTAGGTTCTGCCGGGACATGTGACAATTCACATGCAAATAATTGCAATCTAAACTTTTAGTCTATGTCTGTCTAATGCCTCATGAAGATATTAGACTGTTTATGTGTTTATCTATTTCCCAAGTGATTGGCTCATCAAAATTCACTGAATTTCGACTCAGACTCGATCAGGTTTAATTTAATTTGCTGCATTTGGTGGAGTTTAAAAGCTGTCCCCTTTTGTGTTTGCAAATTGCTTTATTCTGCTTTATAATTTCTCTGGCGTTATTAACTCAGTTAAACAGTCTCCATTTTCCATTTTCTAATAAATAATGTGAGCGTTTATGGACTCCTTTTGCAGCTGAAAATATTTCACTTTGCCAAAGCTGTGGATGAAATCTGAGAGCGCAACAAAAACAGTCATCTAACATTTCTTTTAACATCCAATGAGTGGGTATACTGCCTTTGAGGGAAGTTATACCTATATACCTTGCTTATCGGTTTTAACCAGAATAATAGTCGATAGTAAACTATTGGTAGCCCCTCGGATTTAATTCAAACCATCTTAATTAACCTTTCTTCTTCTTGGTGTATGTAGTATACATACATATATGTCGAAGGCATCTTGATTGGCTTATGATTGCAAGGGTATCTGAAACTTGAATGCTGGGGCAACTATTTCTTTCTCGTTTCTCAATGGAGGGTGGGTGTGTGCATGCACTGCGGTTCCCTGGAAATATGAGCTAACTGCCTGCTGTTGAATTTATTTGCGGTTTCACCGCGTCACGCCCCCTCACTAGCACTTCACATGAGCAGCATATATGCATGTGCAGCAGCGGGTGCTGGTGCGGGGGAGGGACTAGTAGGAGGTGAGTTCTGTGCTCCTTTTGGCTACTGCCGTTGACAGTTTGTTGCCATTTGTGTTGCTGAAAAATGCGCTGCCTTAAACACAGGGCATAAATTTAATCTGCCACAACACAACATCGGCCGCAGGCGAAAATTTAATTTTCGCCTTTTCCCATTTTTGTTTCCTGTTCACGCTCTATTAGTCTAGCCTTGCAGGGAACAGAGCGGCGTGGGGTGGGGCGGCGCAGAGAATTTTGAAAAGTTGCACATTATAAAAACAATTTCGGCAAGTTTGGAGTTGATTCAATTTTTGTTAGCAAAACTTTTGCCAGATCCCCGCAAAAGGCGAGCGTCTCAGAAAAGTTGCATAACAGGAACGATGGGAAACCAATTAATTGCAGTTGCCAGGCGGGGGTTTTCTATAAGGTTCATGGATATATCAATTACGATGTTCAGCCATTAATCATTCTTTTTACAACTAATAGTATAACATGCAATATTTATATTTAATTATGTATTTAATTTTATATGCAAACACGTTTCTCTTGTTTGCATTTTAATTATGTCGGTGGTAGGACACACACACACCCAGAGGCTGCCGTCCTTAAGCGCATTATGTGCGTCTGGCACACCCCTGACTGATTGCAGTCATGCTGACATTTTAAATGCATATTTGGCCAGGCTTCGCTCTCGCATAACATTTCGCCGCACGTTGACATGTGCAAATATTTCAACTGCAGCGGGAACACAACCTCCGTTCGGCATAATTGGGGAATATGCAGCAGGCCAGGGCTTAGGGCTATGTAGGTGTCGTTGTTATAGCTTCCAATCGGTCTGCATTACAAATTCCTAAAGCACTCACAGGCCTGGCGAGCCCTACTCCCTCCCAGTGGGTCTCACTGACAATGGGGCGTATACGCAACATTCCATTCGCGGCTCGCAACCGACTGACATGAACTGCCTACTGGCTTAATTAGAAAATGTACCCGTGTCCGGTTGGGGAAGGGGAAAATTTTACAGATTGAAAATTGATGAATCGTGTTAGCCAGGAGAAACCTTTCATTGGATTGAAATTCCTCAGTTAAGAGACCTTCATTTGGTGCAAGCCCAGGGATATCGTTTCATATCGCCATTCAAGATTTATGGCCAGGGAATGTATCTGTCATTAGGGATTCCCTTTGTTCTCCGGCGAGACAAAGAAACAAAGAATCTCGCCTGTCGGCTTCTTATCTGCCTGTTTGTCTGTTGATTCAGCCTGGATGGCCGCCTTTGTATGGCTTAGTTCTCGCTTGCCATTGTCCAGTGCTGGCCTCCATTTCGGCCAGGCTTAGAGTGTAAGAGCCAAGTAATCCTTTGAGGCAATTAGCTGGCAAATCAATGCTCTCTGTCAGCAACTATCGGACGAATCAGCGACTGGGACCCGGACCCGGACCAAGTTAATTTGATTTATGCCCTGCTAATTGGATGGTCGCCCCGAATGGGGAAAGTGTGAGCCAGGGAAATATGCCAGCGGAGAGGCAACATTAATCCACTAATAAAAGCATGAAAGTATTATGTGTAAACACGCACATAAGCACGCAAACACACACACACTCGCACACAGGGAAAGAGAACTCACACAGATGCTTAAATACACAAAGAGGGAAAACGTTGGGAAAATGTGGGGAATGGGAGTGGAAAGACCGTGCCTGAACTGACACTGGAGTTTGTTTCTGCACCGTGCTGGCACTCGCAAAGTGTCAGGGCCCGTCCTTGACTCTAAAACATTAAATATAATTAGAGTTGTGCTGCACCCTGCCACAGGGTGGCATCCTTGCCGCTGGGCATAAGCTGGTCCTTATGACAAACCAGCATCTGTAAATGTAACCAGCAACATATTCATTCCACTCTCGACCCTTTTCACTGTTACAGCATTTATTACTGTTTCATTTACTGAAACTTTTTCGGATATGTAAGCAGATTTATAAACTGCAAGTACGCTCCGAACGAATGCAGCTTCTATCCTGAATATAGCAGCCCAGAAGCTTAATACTACATCAGATTGGTGGCCATCAACAAATCAGCACACAGAGAACCAAAAGGGATGGAACAATGTTGAAATAAAATCAATGAAGACAATTGGTACTTTACCCAGGAGTAAACCGTACGACGACAAGGACTCCACTCCCACTCGCCCTGGTACTCGCACTCCGGAGAGCCTGTCAGGACACAAATTGAATGACTGACAAATGCACTTATCTATGAGCAAGCTGAGCAAGTTGGCCGAAGCTTTTGGGATTTGCATACGCAATAAGCCAACAAGAAAATACTACACCAAACAAAAAAGAAAAACACAACAAAAATTTAAGACCAAAAAATAAAATAAAATAAAATAAAAGTAAATCCCCAAGGTCTTTAAATACATCAATAACAAATGCACTGTAAATCACTTCTATTTCCCTCTCTGCGGTTGCTAGAAAATATGCACCCGAATTTGAGTGATTGAAATTTGTTTGATTAGAAAATAAGCAAACATCCATCTCTGGATTGGGTCTGCACTGAAGCGGACAATGTGTGTGTGCTCGAGGCCACATTGTGCAATATTTATTGTGCTTTAAGGGCCCCATCCCCCGTCATATACGACACACAAAAACCAACAATAAATAAATATATGGGCAAAGTAATGTGTAATTCTCTTCTGGTGAATGAAAAGTCCTGCACATAATAAACAACAGCGAAAGCAATGCAGCATGCCACACACTCAAAGCAGGCGAAGGAGCGGTGGGGCAAGGGTTCTCGCATATTTTTAATAAAAGCAAAATCATCACAAAAGCTCTGGAGAAATGTTGGTTATATTAAAGCGAGCAAAGGGGCAGCTTCGGCCAAGTAAACAGAGCCAGCCCGCGGCAAGCCCAGCCATGGAACACAAGGCAGAGGCAGCAGGCAGGCCAAGAAAAATGAAAGAACAAAAAATACAATAAAAATTACTGAACCGAATGCATCATAATGTTTATGTCAAAAATGAACAGCACCAGCAACAACTACAACATGAAAGAGGCAAGCCACGGCATGCCAGGAGGCCAGGCCAAGGAGCTCGGCCATCCAGCTCCAGCTGGACAGGCCAAGATGCATTTCCTGTCCCCAGGCGGAGGGCAGTCAGTTGTGGTCTTTGTTCCAAGGAGCAGCAGCCCGGACCGGGCTCCCAGTTAGATGTTGTGGCCCACAGTGAAAGGGATATGTTCAACATGCACCCCACACTACATAATTGTGGTGGTGCTGCTGGTGCTGCTGCTGTTGCTGGGGCAGCATCAAAATTGATTATGAGGCAGCTGGGACTGTGTGTGTGTGTGTGTGGTCGGAGAATCCAACACTACCAGGGAAAAGAACTTAGCTGCCAAGACGGAATAGTGAAGTCTGCTGCCTCAACTGCCTGCATTCGGGTTTATTTTCTCCATAAACTTTTCTGAACGAGCAAAAGCCAGTCTCTTGCAAGGTTTTCTTTCCAATCGACTGGCAGGCCGCTTAAAAGCACCTTCAGACCTTTATGGGAGCTGCAATTAAAGCTTCCCATGTAACCCACACTGACAGTCTGCCTCAACTCAACCGTTGCCGCCACCTTGAATATTTTGTTGCACCTTACCTTGCTGCACACTCGACTGCTAACAGCAGCAACATTATGGCAGCAGTAGGAGCAGAGTGTAGCTTTTAGCTGCTAAAAACGACATCTCATAATTAAGAGTTGCAGGTTGTTTTTTTGATACCCAATGAAAGATTAGCAGCTATGTTGGGTCGCATTGCAGCTCATTTAGCTACGATTTCTATAGTAGAAGCTCTAATGGAGATCGAATAAATCGTATACGCTTTTATTGAATGAAGCGTTTTTTCTGTTCTTTTAGATTGTCCTAGAATAGAATTTGTCTTAAATCCAGGGTATTTTTGTTATCATGGAATAATCTTATAATATTTTAGAAATATTTCCTACCCATAGTAGGAACTCCACAGCCCCTGTGGTGGGTATCAGCTAGTCCACAGCCTCCAACACATCATCATTACTATGTCGCTTTCCGACGCCTGCCATTAGGAAACATCGCAACTGCTCAACAAGCGTGGGGGATGTGCCATCTCCAACCCCACATGGCTGGCCACCAAGTGTCATAGAGAAGTGCGCTAAAACAAAAAAAAAAACATCATTTGGAGCGGCATTTCTGTTCTGTGTATTATTTCAGTGTTTTTCATTTCCTACTCCGGCAAAACGCCGCAAAGCGACCAAGTGCGCACTTCATTCACACTCGATGCGTTCTGCCACTGCCACAGCCATAGCCCGGGGCGACAGTTGCCGTTACAGGTGGAGAATGGACCAAAAAAAATAAATGGAAAAAAAAAAGAAACGACTTCACTCCACTGGCTGGCGGCTGGCAGTCGCTTGTTTTCATGGCAAAATATTTACGATTTGGCATGTAAAGTGGCGTTTCTTGTGCACTTTTCCGGCAAATTCGCACTCCACACTGGATGGGGCAGGATTTAAAAGCCTCCACATCCAGCACCGCTTCGCCTTTGTTTGCACTGCAATCCTTTTAATGCTTCCCTCAAGCGTTTGGATTGTGCCTTTGTCACAGCGGAATATTTGAGGTTTAGCCTCGAAAGTTGATTAAAATATTCGATTCGATTCGATTCCAATTCCACTCCACCATTTGCCATTTGCCTGATTGCACAGATCATGGCAATCATATTTATTTCTATATAAAAAATTCCATCCCATCATCGCTGACATGTCTGCTGAGTCCCGAGGTCCCCGTTGACCGGATACGGCCATGGAGCCATGGGGTGGGAATAGTGTCCTTGGGCTGTCTTGTGCCTCCGCTGTGTCACTGTCCCCGGCGCATTTTTCTCCGGCGCTCGCCTGTCAATTTGTCTTTTCATTTCTCTCTTCTGCTCTGCTCTGTTCTGTTCTGCTTGGTGGTGCTCAGCTCTGCCCCTGCCTCCCCTGCCCATGCCTCCCAGTCTCCCTGACTGCCACTTATTTCCTGTCGCTGCCGTTGAATGCATTTTTAATTGGCTTCAAATTTCCGGCAGCGCCGAGTAAGACGAGACACAGAGAAAATAAAATGAAATTGAATTTTATTATTAAACACTTGGCTGTAGCGAGCAATCAGCTTTGGAATTGAATGTAAAGCTGAGCAAAACGAAACGAAGCCAAGACAGAAATGCAATGTAATGTAATGTAAGTGGTTCAGGAGTCTATTTGATATCCAGTAATTGCCAAGGGACTATCAAAGAAACCTATACAGAAAGCACGGATGGACAGCACAGTGTCTATCATAATTTTTCAAACAGCCTTGCCTGATTTTGTGGGCAGACAAAGTTTCGCAAGCAAAGCAAAATCTCTCAACTTTGCCCGGCAAGGAAAAGTGTTCGCCTGCTCGGCATCCCTCTCGGTCCGATTCTTTAAACTCGCATTTTGTACCACTTTCGGAGCGCTTATTGATTTCAATGATGACCCCAAATTGCTCCAATGAAAGTTGACTACGCAACTGGGGTGGTGGCAGTCCTTTGAACGCCAATTGAAGGAGGTGGCAATGAGCCGCACAGGCGGGGCAGTCGGGACAGGCAGTCAAGGTGAAAACGAGCAGAAGGCCTTGACATTTTGTGCTCTTCTGTCGGATGGCGTATCACGAGTGCTTGCTTCGCCAAGTATTTAATTAAAATGATGCGCAATCATAGGGATACAGACAAACACACACACGCACACGCACGTGTGCACATCCATAGAGAAAACCGTTAATCCATCTGCACTTCTGGTGAATACTGAAATACCTTCGTGCTGCATTTTGCGGCAATAAATTCAGAGCCAACTGCGTGCAATGCTCAAACAAACTACTAACTAACACACACACTGATACTAATATGCATACACTCACACTCACTGGGGCACAGCTGATCTCCTTGGGGGGCCTGTGTCGCCCGACCCGCTCTCTGGTGCCAGCGACGAGGCTCTGCACATTTTTGTTACCAAGATTTTAACTGTCAGCAAGTTGGGCGACTTAATTTGAATTTACGGCACCGCCAGGGGCGTACTCGTTCTGACTCTTTACCACCACACTCTCTTTCTAACTCTCTCTCTCTCTCTTAACCATTTCTCGCTCTCTCTCATTCTCTCCCTCTCTGGGGGAGCCGAGCTATTATTTTTCACAAACAGTATTAAATAGTGAGTGCAGTGGCAGTGGCTGCTGCTGCTGCTTCTTCCACTACTGCTGTTCCTGCGGCTGCTCTCCAGGTTGCAGTTCCGTGTCCAAGTCAACGTGTGTTGGTGCCTGCGGCCCCATGTATCAGTGTGTGCAAGTGGTGTGTTTGTGTGTGTGTGTCGGTTGTAGGTTGTGGGTGACAATAATATTCAAATTCTACTTTGTTGCAGCTCTCTGCACAACGGGCACTGGGCATGGCAGTGACACTTTTACACTCAATATATCTGCCTAGGAAGTCGCCACTCGCCTGGTTACCCCCTAAAGTACACTCAAAGAAAGCAGGCGATACCTGCGACACAATGAAATTTGTCAAATAATTCTTGTAGTTCGATCGGCACTTGGCTATGATCCGACGGAAAGCCGATATGTTCAATTATGTTTCTTATCTACCTCAAAGCACTATATTAATAATAAACCCATGTATTATTAAAGTTATTATTATACCTGCAATTCGTTCTGTGTCTGCTCGTTACAGTCCGAGTAAATATCGGAACACAGTGATGTGAAGTAAAGCGTCAGGTTACGCTGCCTCATCATCCACAACCTCACTTAAAGAGGATTCAGTGGCTAATCTCTACGGGTGAATATATGTACATATGTAATTGAATAATTTCTCAATCAATTTTATTCAATTTAATCATTTGGGCAAAAGTATTTCCAACCCCATAAATTAAATCTATTCTTGTTTCTTTAATTTTTCAAAAATTCGGAAGCAAGTGTGATGTATACGTTGACCACAGCTCGATTTACGTTGTATGCATACCAGTTGGATTGGAAGAGGTATTCCCCATCGGGAAATGGGAGAACTTCAGAGAATTGCGTGTTGACATAGTTGCCTGAAAGCTTATTCACCACAAGATCATGCTGCACGAAACCAAATGTTTTGTCTAAAATGTATCAAATTGGGATTTATTAAATGTAAACCACTTACCTCGAAGGGACAGGTATGATTCATATTCGAGTGCTTGCTAAAAAGACCATGAAACCAAACAAACACTGGGTTTGATTTTGGGTATCTTAATACTTTGCAGGCATCCACGGTAATGTTGTAGAGGAACGGCTTATAACCACTGAATCGCTTGAGCAAAGAAAAGTTTACCTAGAACGAGTGAGACTATAAATACTGGAAAAATACTACAAATTCGCTTTTTAAACATACTTTCACGTTGGTGACGGGAATCTTAAACAAATTAACTTTCAGAGACATGTACTTGTAGCTCCGATTCACCGACTTTAGAAAGCAATACTCAAAATCGCAAAAATCTTTGTCCAATGAAGTGCAATTGATATTAGTATATTCCACTTTAGTAGCGATCTAAAATTAGGTGATAATTTCTTTGATTTTAATGTGGATTGCAAGGATACTCACTCCCCTGACTAGGTAAAGGAACACAATGCATTTAGCTAGGACAATAAACGAGGAGCTCATCGTGAACATCAACGGGAAACTGTGAATGCCAATTTCGTGCTGTTTTGCTATATAGTATGTGCGTTTTGTGGATAAAGCCCAATGGCTAATGGAGCCAGTAATTACTCGAGATAATGTGTATATTTGACATTAAAGCTGCCAATGATCAATTATTTCTCTGGGGCATATGGAAAACCGATTTGTTGCAAGCGATAACAATGAAAATGCCAAAATACCATACGATGTTTAAAACTGTTGCGGATATTGGTCATGGTCTATGAACATTTTTGGTTTAAATGGTTGGCCATTTTGTGTGGATACATATCGAATAGGTATTTAGACAACATACGAGTACTTGGGATACGAGTAAGTCAAGATAAATTTCCTAATTTCCGAACAGATGACTTGTACTTGTACTTAATTTCTTTTCTTGCAGTGTAGTTTTCAAGTCCCGCTTGCGTGTTCATATTTATGTGTCTCCTGATAGCGACGCCCGCTGCAGTCAAAAGTTTTACTTCGTTCACACTTGCATTTGGGCTAGTTCTCTCCTCTTTCTCTCTCTTTCTGTGGGTGTGTGTATGTGTGTGTGTGTGTTTATATGCTAATACTTTAGCGCACATGGCAGGGCGCTATTATCGCGACTGCCACTTGGGCGTCGAACTTCCGTTTCCCTGCTGCTTTTTCTTTTGCCTTCGCCTTCTGCCTTCACCTCTGGAATGGTCTCCTCATGGAGGAGGATCTCCGAGCACTGAGCACTCGATGGCAGCCCAAAAGCATTTGCAATTTCAGTTTGCATTTGAGCTTGAGCGCTCGTCTCTCTCTATCTCTATCTCTCATACTCAGTTCCTCTCTTTCTCTGACTGCCACACTGCTTCTCTCTCTTTCGCATGTTGTAAAATGAATTTTACTTCATTTTGATATGTTTTCCCTGCTGGTTTTAGTGCCGGGCACATAAATACTTGTGGGATGTGTTGGGCGTTCAGTTTGTTTTGCCACTATCGCAATGATAATAAATTTTATTAATCTCGCTGTCACCCAACCACACAGAGACAGAGAGAGAGAGAGAGAGAGGAAAGAGTGAGTGAAATGGATAGCCCCACCCACACTCACGCTGATCAAGTGCTCAACTAGTCGAGAATGCATTTGTAAACGTGGCCGAGGATTCAGTGTCGCTCGGTGGCGCCTTGCAACTTGTTTCCATTTACATCTCGTGGCAGCTGTGGGAGTGGAAATTTATTATATAATTATTGTTGTGCGCAATAATTGTGGGGTATATTTATATCACTTATATATATTCGTGTCCCAATGCTGGGAGTGCTGTATGCTAGTTGCAAGCCCCTTAAAGATGTTAGATACCTTATTTCAGGCTGGGATAGGCCTGTCAGGCCTGTCCAGGGTTCCTCTACAAGAAATTTGTAGATTAGCTGGAACTTAAGGTTCGGGACTGGCCTTGTATGACCGAAAGAGTGGTAGGCAAGGATTACCGAAGAAATGACTCGAGAACTTCTGTTTTGTCTTTTGTTCTGGATTTATTTAATTATTTTTATTCGTGTTACTTGCTTATTTACACATTGATAATTTACTGCCTAGTGTAGTGTCTTGCGTTCAGGCTGATGGACCGTGGCTAGAGCCATGGTTCGTTGGCTCTGTGTATATATCAGTTTGATTATTGCTCCCGACCATCGTGGATGCGCTGACACACCGCTGTTTGTAAACATCCCTTCCCGATAAAAATTTCTTAGATTCTTCTACTTTTAAATTGTACGTTAAATAGCGCACTAAGAAGTGTTTTCTTCAACTTACCTTCATCGCATTTAGGCCCCTTTAAAGCCCAGTGGCCACCTAAATAGTTCACTAAAAGGCGGTCACCGAAAAAAGTCCAAGCCCATGGCCTAAGCAAGGCCCAACCAATGCTCCTAGGAAGCTCCAACCTCAAAGGGATACTCATACATATGGGGCCCATGTCATGGGTAAGAGTATGCATTTGTGTGGGGGCTGTTGGAAACTATATAGAAACTGGCAGAGCTGGCCAATCAAAAATTAATTCAATTTCTTGGTGGCTGGTGGTCGCAGTGAAAGTGCGTCCACATCCTGTAAGGCCTTGTCCGGACTAGGGCAGCGATTAAGGGCCTGCAGCCTGGAACTGGGACCAAAGCCAAGCATCAAATTTGATGATGCCAGTCATGCACGAACCCTTCCGACCATGGCCTGTTCGGCCACGTCCTGTCCTGTTGCTGTACGTTGCTCCGGGAAATGCAGTCTAAAAACCAACAAATGCCGGAAATGCGCCGCGACTGTCTCTGGTGCTGGAGCTGCCTGCAGCTGCCACAAGCGCTGCGATTAAACTTTCTGCATTAAATATTTCGAGGGGGTTTTCGGGTAACGAATTTCGGTATGTTGAGTGCCTGGGGAACAGAATTCGGAACGAGGCGCGGATGTTGTGGCTGCCTTTTTGCCAAATCTAATTGCAAATTTTATGTAGCCACAGACCAGTCCGCCTCCACGGACTCCCACTCGGCAACTCTGTGGAAACAATGTGGCGGCCACTGGAAACTGTCATTTTTTTTCCTTGCTCGCGCTTCCCGTTCAGGCGGCAGTAAATCATGAAATTTATTTAACAACATGCGAGCCAGAAAAAACAGGCAACATAAATTGCAAAAATGTCTGCACTTCGAGTGGCAGTTGCGCCACTGCACAGCACCCACTCCACCCCAGGAGGAATTGTCATTAATTTTGATGTGTTTTTAATTCGGTTTTGTGGTGGCAACGGCAACGACAACGGCAGCCCATTGACAAAGCCTCAAAGAACACGCGGAGTCTCCAGAGAGAGGAGCATTGGAATACTGTTTGGGATTTAATTAAAACTAATGAAAACTCTTGCCCCCAGCCGCAACCCTCCTACCAGCCACACAAGCAGCAGTCAATCCTCCAATTTGTGCCAAACGACAAAGGACAAGAGGCAGAGATGGTTCTTAGGACCTTGGACGGCCCTGGACTGGGTCCGGCACAGGGACCGGCACCGTCACCGACTGCTGCAAAGTGGCACAGGCCGAGCACTTGGTCGGCATTTTCTGAAATCTTTCACAACTGTGGAAGGGAATTCAGACGTACGAGACGGATATGAAGACCGGGGACCGGAGACGAACTTCAGATTCGACCTCCAGGCAGAATGACAGAGAAAAGTTGAAAACACTTTTGCCACAATTGCAAAAACCGAACAAAATGAGCTGCCACCACGCACTCGAGGGCACCTCGGAAATGAGCAATGAAAGTGCGTGGCCAAGTCGGAGAGCATCGTGCAATTACATAACCCCTTCAGTCCGTCAATGCCCGCCCCATCCCCATCTCAGTGTCTTCCAAGGATTAGGGTTAGCGCCAGGGGCCGGGGAAACGAGTGAAAAATCCGAATATCTTTCTGCTTGGGGTGGCTGGAATTACTCACCAAATTAAATTCATTATTGAAATAATGAAATCGAATTGCCAAAATATATCCCAGACCCCATGGAACTTATAGAGAGATTATTTAATGTTAGTCCTTCCCGACATAGCCAAATCTTGATTTGCTGCGAGACTTACTGGTCTTTGGAGGAGGAATGGATTTTGTAACTGTATCAGTCTGTATGGGGATTTCCGAACTAGCAGACTCTGTTCCTGCTGCCATGAGTGACGCAGGCACTCCGATTTGCTGCACAAAGCAATTGGATGTCTCAGCATCTGGCTTAATGCTCACAAGGAAGAAGCAGCCAGTTCCCTCCTCCAACGGCTGGTCCTGCAGTTGCTTCAGCCGCACGAGCAGATCACCAATCTGATTGATGATCCCCATTGACTCTGGGGAGGAGAGCGGTGTCTCGCCGCCGATTCGCCGTTCGTTTAGTGACGTGAAAGTTCTGTCAATGGCGAAGGTGGCCTGCCGGCTGATGCCAGGACGTTCTGACGTTTGAGAACGAAAGTTGCGCATTTCTTCTCCATGTTGTTCCTTCTCCTTCATCGGAAATATGCAGAGTTGCTGCAGCTCCTCAAGAAACCTGGTCTCATCGTCGACATTCTCATTGACCGCGGTCATTGTGCTTGGCAAGTCCAGCTCAGGCGGTGGCTTTGTGTCCTCCAAGCGTTCCAGCAATTGGTCACACTCCGCCAACACCTGGGCCATTCGCTTGGCCTCTATTTGGGCCAATTCTGGATCAGACAGGGGACAGTGTGTCAAAGGCATTGCATCCACAAAAATGAATGGCACGCCGTCGCTGGTAGCCTGGTCCACCTCCTCTGTTCCAGCCAGATTCCGATTCCCCGCATTGTTGCTGCTAACACAGGTCGCATTGGCACTGTTTGATGTGCCGGTTGGGTCCGATGGGGTCCCGCAATCGGAGCCCCGAATTGCCTTACGGCTGCTCTTCTTCTTGTTCATTATGCTGTGAGTATGTGTGCATCAGTGGGTGGATGTGTATGTGCGTTAAGCAAACGATCGGCGGACCGAGCAAATTTGCCAGCGCCTGGCCAAACGCTTTGCCATTCATCGTGATTTGTGTGGCCAGAGCCAAAAACTAATCCCCGATTAGCTGAGCAGTGAGCGAACACTCACCTGAAGGCCGGAAACTTAATGGTGCCGCCGCCTCAGGACTTCGATTGTTTCAGTACCGCAAACAAACAGAAATTTAAGCTCCTCAAAAGTACTCCGGATGAAAAAACAAAATTGAAAAGCAGGAAAGTTTTGCGTACACAAGAATCAGCGCAGGGAAAGCCCCCCCGGTTCGTCTTGGGCACTTGTGGCTGCTTTTCCCAGTGGGCGATGCGCTGCGGTGGTCTGGGCTATGGGATCTGGATCGGAAGGGGCGGAATGGGATCGGGAGTGGAGCACAATCCGTAAACCAAAACTTTATTTTGTGCTGATAAAAACTTAAATGTTGCTTCTGCCCCTTACTCTTACTCTTTTTGTGGCTGTGTTTCTGTTGCTGCCTCTGCCCGTGCCTGGGCTTCTGCCACGCAATCGTAAATGTTTGATATCCCCAAAGGTTAACAATTTCCTGCCGCTGGCCTCTTCCGACCTGCTCGGCTTTTCCTGGCTCAAGTTAGTTTTCTCCTTTTCTTATTCGGTTTAAAAAGAATTTTGCGGTTGGCCAAATGAAACCACAGCGTTGGTGGCTGCCACAAGCAAGTACACAGCGAACACAGAAGGACACGCGTATTGCCGTATGTGCCTGTGCTGCTTGCATGTGTGTGTTTGGCTGTGTGTTTGGTTGTTGGTTATTGCTGGGTTGTGTGGGTCTAAAGTGGAATTTTGAAAATTACTGAACTGCGAATCTCATTTGAGATGTTTTGAAATTCGATAGTATTGCCACTCGTACCTATAGGGACTGACAGATCAGGCAATGCCACATTGATGCACATTAGATTTGTTCCTCGTGAACAAATATTGCATTAGCCCAAAGCAAACAAGCAGTAGGTAAAGAGCGCCGTCATTTGCGATTTCCGCTTCTCTCTTTGGCCTACGATTCGACTTACGATATTCGAGTTTATTACTCTTTGTACTAAACGAGCTTTTGGCTCTCTCTGGCCTAGTCCTGGCAGTCGAGGGCTGAGCCGAGGCAGCCACACGAAGTTGCCACGACGCGGCCAGACTGCCAGACGAGGCACAAACAAATCAAACCTGCCCGTGTCCGTGTCCGTGTCCGTGTCCCTGTTCAGTCGAAATCGGTGCGAGCTGTGGCAAGGACGTGTACGCGGTCGGCGAGTGTCAATCTGCAATCGAATCGAGTTGTGGCTAAAGTTCGTGGCAAAGTTGAGTTGAGCAACTGCTGGTGCTTGGGGGCAAGCAGGCAAGCGAAGGCGTGAAAACACATTTGTGGCGAGTGTAATTTTTTCCCTGCCACCCCTCTACGTGTGCGGGCAATTAAAGTTCCTCGTGGCACCGTCACCAGCACCTCCATCGTACATATATCCCCGTCTGAGTGACTGACTGCTGACTGGTCGCGCAAATTGCTTGTCAGAGCAGAGGGTGCATGCCTCGTGGTGGCATGACATCGAAATGAATGTGCCGCAGGAATACAAAGCTTAAAGTGTTGCATAGCTTGCGTAGTCCCTCCCGTTTAGTTGGTGGTACTAAGTGGAATTATCAACCAAGGTACACAAACATATGTACATATGTAAACCCCATCAAAGGCAAGTGAAATTAATAAATGTAAATGGACTTACACGCACCCACACGTGTGCACAGAGTAAAAAATCTTAATTAAAGCTGAGAGAAAGGGAAAATGTTGAATAAAAAATAAATGCAAATGGCAGGAAGGTCCTGCGAAAGCAGCAGCAACATATGAAGCCAGGGAAATGCCATTCGGTTGACAAAAACAAACCCCACATCCAAGTGGAGAGAAATTCGCATATATATCAAAATTTATGGAAACCCCCTCCAAGCTGAGGCACATTCATGTGGTGGGTAGGGGGTTCTCTTATGGCCTGCTTCTGGTTGTGGCAGCAATTTTATTTATTTGTTTGCTTTACTTACACAGCAGAAACGACAACAACTACAGTATACTCGAATGTACGTATACTATGCCCAGAGGGAAAACTCTAATGAAAACCAACAGCATTTTGTTGGCACTCTCAATTCTGGAATACTCGTATTTTCCATCAAATGCCGAACTTTTGAGGCATCTCTCTGGAAAATTCAAGTGCTGGCAATTAGCCGAGCAGCTTCTCACCCTTAAATCGTGTTTGACTTTCGACAGGCCACTGCCACCCACCCTATGAGGGAGATGGGCCCCCTCCTACTGGCCACATCCCCTGGGGCTGGGTCGCCCATGGCGTGCGGGGGCATTGTGGCCAAACAATGCATATTCTAATATGCTAAATGGTTGGCCATTGTAAGGAACACATCACAACCTGCCCCTGCCCCTGCCCCTGCCCCTGCCACCATACCACAAACTGATATTATGGCCAACAAAGCGAGGGAGTTGGCAAAACAAAAGACACAACGATTCAGTTAAGGTTCGTTTCGAATCGTCATAATTTCAATTAAAATTCAATTGAAAATATATGCAAAGGCAAACAATGCCGCAAATGAAGGGGTTGTGGGTACAGCACAGCCATAAAAGTCAATTAAATAATGAATTCAGCGATATTTATCCGGTAAACAATATACATACATGTATCTTTTGTGTGTGCATAAGCAAAACTCAAAAAAATATCCATTCTCCTTATCCGTTTTCCCTTTTTTGTTATTGATTAACCATTGAGAGGTAATTGACATTTCAATAATTCCATAAATAGTAAAGTAGCTGCCCCGAACCTTACCTAGATTTTTCTCCATTTCCTATTAAGCGATTTCTATTTTTTTCCTTTTGCTTTCAATTTAGTTCACGCCACTTGAGCGAACTTAAATATTTCTTCACACTTTGCCTTGTCGCCATCGTCTTTTGGCAAAAGTTTTCCAATTATATGTCGCCTTTTTTCGCCCAAAACAGTTTTTCCCCAACGCTTTTCATATTTGCTTTTCTTCTCTTTTTTCCTCCTACTCTCTTCCCCTCCCTCACTCGCTCATGTCGCTGGGAAAAGTTTTTATCGGCGCACAGAAAAAATTATGCTGGCATTGCTCTCGTTCATATATGATTGGCGTAGCGGCGGCCCGAAAGTTGTGTCCCCTCCAGAAAAATCTTATCATAAGCAGAGATTTTCCCCAGCAAGAGACACAAATTTTCAGAACTACAGTATTCACTTTTTGGCTGCCAGATCAAATGAAAATCAATTCTGATTTGGGACAAATGTAAGCCGAAAGTCAGGTACATTTTCGCCCTGCACTATGGTTTTGTTCGTCCGGACTTGTTGATATTGTTTTTGCCTTATTTGCATTTGCATTACCATCGCTACCTTCTATCTATGGGTGTAACTGTGGATACTGTCATCCGCATGTTTCGAGACATGGCATACACGTTATTTCACTTTAGTACATTAGGGCAGACTTCCTCTCGCCGGTGCGCTTAATTTCCGGCGCAGTCAACAATACGAATAGGAATCCCTAGGGCGAGCTTGCAGAGTGGGAAAGCCAACTGAGGATTAAGGATTGGTCTTTCTTTTCCCCTTCTCTGTTTTTGTGTTTGCTTCCTGTGCATTAAGAGACAATGTCAGAGAGAGAGAGAAAGAGAGTGAGATAGGTAGGAAAGGATCTCTCATAATGGTTAATGTTGTAGTATTTTGTGATTCCAAATATCTCATCTTTTATGCAATATTTAAAGGTTCCACATTTTGATTAAAGCCCATTGACATCTAAACTTTAGATTCTAAAGCATTGTTTTGTGTAAAGGCAAAAAAACTTTGTCCAATTAGGGACCTGAAGCGGGTACCTTATAATTACATTATAAGCTCTGGTACACTTCCACTTAATCAAATATTAATGCTCTGCAATTTGATTTATTAAAATGCAATTTAATAATTTAAATATTTATGTCCCTTCCATCCAACATACCACATACGGGTGGGGCGGGGGCCAATCAATTTGAGGGGAATCCGCCTCACATGTTAAATTTATTTTGCGCTTCACGCAGCCGTAAAACTTGCCACCGCCTCTGCACCGCACTGTCGCTGTGTGCATATTTGAGAGCCCTCGTATCACTCATACGCACCGTTGCCCCGACCCCAAAGCCCTCTCACGTGGTGCAAACGTAGCAAACAAATCTTCCATGTAACATTTAATTTTTTTTTGACTCACGCGCCAACTTTTGCGGTAAGTCAAGCAAGTCAAGGAGTGGGAGTGGGAGTGGGTGCCCCAAAGGGCAGCTGTGCTGCGGTTGTGAGACTTGAGGAGCGAATGCCGCCGCAGCCACAAAGTTGCCATGGGAATGCGGTGCTTCGAGGGAGATATTGTGTTGTATATACCCAGGGAAAAGGAAAAGGCCATTGAGGGCTCTCAATTTGTGGAACTATTTATAGACCCAGCAATCGTGGACCTTGGTTAACTTGGAACTCGGTTCGTGATGCCCGAAAGCCACTAGGGCTTTCAATTGAATCACTTTTGTTTGCTATTTGTATTTAAAATATTTTGGTTTCAAATTCCACTCGCTTTCATTTTTCTGTGTAAATTGCCTTTCACTTCGCTTTCTGGCGTATTAAGTACTTTTTCATTTCCTTTTCCGCAGTGACTCCCTGGCTCGGTTTCTGTTTTTGTGGCGCTTCGAGAAGGGGAAAGAACAACAAAATTTGTTTGCCATAAAAAATGTTTGCGAGTTACGCGTCTGGGTGACAAAATGTGGATGGTGAATGCTGCTGCCTCAGCCAGCACCCCACCACTGCCACACAATTGCGGCACACCGTGGCTGCCCACTTGCCTTACGCTACTTTGCATGCCGATCCGCTTTGTACTTTCCTCGTTGCCTGTTCTTGTTTTGTTTTTCTTCCTCTTCTCACTCTGCTTTCTTTTTTCCAGCTCTGTGTTCATGTACTTTTTATGTGTCTTGCACCCAAAAAAAAACACCTGGAGTGGGGCGCGGGAGTCACTGTCGAACGGATGGGCGGCACAATTCTGGCATTAAAAATTTAAGTTCTATGTCAATGAATGTCTTCTGCCATGACTTTCTGCCTCTGAATTTTACACGGAGTTCTCGTTTTGAAGTTGATTTAATTAAAGCCCCAACAATTTTGCCCAAAACTGCAGTCGAAATAGCCAAACAAAGCCCAAAAGTAATAGGCCCCATCAAATATGCATGAAGTTGTACGAGCACGGGTGTGCCTAGGCTTGAGCAAATTATGATTTATTTATAATACTCGTAGTTGACTTAGGCCGATCTCAAGCAGAGGGTGGGCCATAAAATGGAGGCAGTCATAAACACTTTGTAGTTGGCTTTAACGTCCCGCATGATAAGTAGTACCATTGCATATATTTTTTGTGTCCCCCTATAAACGCATTTTATCCCCAGCACGTGATATTTTTTAACACATGAGTGCGAATCTTTATTAGTTGAGCACTCTATGGAAAGGCCATCAAAGCGCTGATGGAAACTACATGGAAGCACATCTGTGCGGATGGAATAAAATTTACAACCTCCCCAGAATGAATTTGCATTGTCCATCAAACTGCTCGTATTTATTTCCCCTTTTTTCTGGGGGGTGACATACATATATATATATTTATTTTGGCGAGTTGGCAGCTGCATTTTTACGACCCCCTTTATCAGATCGTTACCGCAACCAACTTAAAAAGGGATATGGTCGTCCCCTCACCCAATCAATTGTCATCGATGTGCTGTGCGATGTCCTAATCCATCAAGCCGCATGGGTCTGATGGAGTGCTTATCTGCTTGACATATAAAAGCCACATGAATTTATTGAGAAAGCCAGAGCACATGAAAATCCCATTAAATATATTGTTTCAAAGAGCATTCATCTGCCAGATAAAGCGACGTCCAGAGGGAGCATCCTCACTTGATTTACTTAGCTCTGGTAAATTCCTCAGTAATTGATATTTAGTGACATTTTTAGAGCTTGGAACCATATTGGATGCGAACAATCAAAACCACATTCATAGCCAAACTATTTGTACATCTTTAATCGCATGTCAGGTCAAACTTATACGGGGACCACAATTTAGCTTTGAGCGCTAATGTAAAATTTATTTTTAATTGGATTAAGTGTCAAACATTATGACTTTGTGCCAGCAATAATTTAGTCTGTTGAATTTTAATGCGATTTTTGGTAATGCAATTTTGCACCTGGTCCGGCCACACCACAGCACACATTCTCTCTGCCCCACTATGCTCCATACCACCGGGCACACAACGTGCTGTGGAAAAGTGGCTTGGGGTTGGGGTTGGACTCGCACCCAGATTCATGTGTCAAATGAAAAATCAATACTATTATATCCGAAATACACAGAGATATCTACTCGTGTAGGGCCATGTAAATAGCTGGTTGACATTCTGACAACACGACAGGCCGTCGGTAGGGGACTTCAAATGTCTCCCCTAATGTTATTAGGTCACTTGCGGCTATATGTTTATTTCTATGTTTTTCTATAAGCGTGTGCGTGTGTGGCTGTACGTATTGTTTGAGTGGAAAATGGAAAGTTGTTGTTGGTTGATGGGAGGAAATTAAATTTTCCATACCACCACAGTTGGGGAAAATTATAATAATTGCTAAAATAATCGATTTGGGGCCTGGCCCTCGTATTGGGTAGTGCATATCAAACAACGTAGTACAAGTGATAGAAAGGGCTCTGTATGTATTCTGTGTATCACAGATACTGCAGAAAGTTGTGTCAACAATCTGAAAGATACACAATACATCCATCCCATCCATGCACACAGATACACGTACACACATGTCAGCACCCGGGACACCAGAGAGACAAACTTCTTGTTTGGGGTTTTGTTTCACAATAATAAAGTGCGGCTGCAGCTTTAATAACTTCTGCCGTCAACAAGAGGTCCAAGAATAACTACCAAGTCCCTGATAGAGACAAAAACCCCAGAAACAGAGAGACGGGGAGAGAGAAATATGAGAAAAGCAGGAAAAGCCAGAGCAAACAGCCAGACTCTGCCAAATGGCAGTGGCAAAAGTTCAACCAGAGAATGGAGCTGCATTCTAATATGATGGGACCGCAACTAGAAAAGTTACCAACCTCCAGAGGGTGGTGGGAATTGGGTGAGGTTAGAGGGCACAGCGGAGCCGAGCCTTCCCACAATGCCAGGAGACGAATTACATTTGTCGCACAATGTTTGCACATATTTAAGCAACTTAAGAATTAGCCAACTTTGCTGGAAAATGCAGCGGAAAAATGCTGGCAGTTGCACAGTCATTGGAAGCAGCAGATCCCCATCCAGTCGCCCGCCTTCTCACTTCCTCTGTCAGTCAGTAGTTCTTTTGGGGCAACATCAATCCGGCAAAACTCTTGAGCAACCCAATTTGAGTTGCCCGCGCTTTGCAATGCAAAATGGCGGCGCTGCGAAAGTTTTTGCTGCATAATCGCAGGCGCAGCACTTTGGGGCAAGCAAAACAAAACTCTAGAAGAACGGAGAGCAAGTTGCTGAGCGGAGGGTGGGAAGAAGGGCACAGGAACAGAAGAGCAAACAAACTTTGCTGGCACTGCGCATAATGAAGCGACAGGGCAGAAGCGGCAGCGGCAGCGCAACAGACAAATTCATCTCCGAGTGTGGACAAAAAGGCAACTGCCAAGGGAGCGGGATCTATACTAGCCAACCCCGAAATAAAGCCGGGGATTGAGCTGGAGTTGGCTTTGCCATAGCATAGCAGCTGGAGTCTGAAAAAAGTTTCCGTTGCCAAATGCGAAAAGAATAAGACGGGACGAGCGTTACAGTTTACTTGGCATTTACATTTCCGTTGCCGCCCGAAAGTTGTTTTCCATTTGCTCTTACTCCTATTTTTTCCTGATGATTACTTCGGCTTCATTTTTCATTACGAAAAAAATTCCAGACCAGGACGAACTGCTGCCAGTCGGAATGCGACTCGTTTGATTTATGCCTATTTTATGAGCCCTTCGACGTTTGAGGGCCACGATACGTGTCCTTGAGCATTGTTTTTTCTGCTACACAAATGTCCATTAGTGGGAGCACACGACTGGGAGTCTGTGCTAGATGGAAAAACAAATTTGGTAGCAGTTTTTTGTGCCAGGGCACCAACACTTCGATCTTCCTCTTTTGGCGAACCATTTTCCCGTTTCTTGGAAGTCATTTTCCTATTCTTTTGAAACCATTTTCCTCCTCCTTTAGAATGTTTATTTATGATTTTTGTATGTTTGTTCTTTTTCTTACCGACCAAATCTTGCGACCAAATGCGTTCGCTTCTGTTCTGATTTCCTCTTTAGCAAATGTTTGCACAGAAATTCTGAATTTAGTTCGATTTTACCATATCCATATGCATAGGTCGTCCTGACCTATGACCTCAGTTGCGGCATGTGGCCGTAACAGCTGTCAACGCCTACGCTACAGTCGTCCTAGACACACACATGCTCGCCCACATATTAACCTTTATTGCTCGGCTTTGGCACCGTTTATTTATAGGTGGTAAAGAAAAAATTCCAGAAAAGGGCAACTAGTTCAATGGAACAACATCTGACGCTGAGTGGAAGTCGGACCGAAATTAATGACAGCATAATGCTGATGGCAATGGGAATGCTACATAATGGGTTCCCATTTCCATTTCCATTTCCATTGGCAGTCTACTAACCAGGAAACAATGGGTACAATCAATAAATAGTCTCTCCATTTCGGTCACAGAAATCATTTGCTGATGACGAAATCGAGGTTAGGAAACGCTTGCAAAAAATAGAAAAAAAATAGAAAAAAATAGATAAAGAAACAATGTCACTTGATTGAGAATTATTGTTGGAACTGCCACAGAAATACGGATAGAGAGGGGACGGGGGCGAAAGACAAATGTTTCATTTGTGCTTTGACCTGAGGAGAAATGGAAATGACAAACTCGACCTTATTAGGGGGAAAATGTCGAACAAATTGAAAAGGAAACTTGATTTGGGTAGAAGTAGAAGCCCTGTAAGATAACCATAAATAAGACAACTTTACCTTTGCTCGTACTTGAACTTTATTAAAACCCATTTGTTTCCCTCGTTCTCCTTGCAGGTTGCACAAGTGGAGCAAAGCCGATTTTAATGAGCTCGTGGCAGAGGCTGCACATGAGCCCAGCACTTGTCCCTGCCAACTATAAATGGCAACAGGCTGGAGGTTTATGCGAAAAGTTGCAGAAAGTAATAAGCAAACAAAACACAAGCCAAGCTAAATCCAAGAAACAATAAGGAAGAGCCATCAAAAGACCAAAAGAAACTAACCGCAGAGAAACGCTTAAATCAGCAAAAGGAAATTCAGGCAGGCAGGGGAAAAGTTTTCCCGGCAAACGGAATTCCATTGGCTGAGCACCAATCCTCATCATCGGCTGGCTTGGTGATTGTTTCGCAAAGGATTACTCGAGTCGTACATATTATGCTGTAAACATGAAATACCCAAACGATACACGAATCATTGTGCTCATTTGCTGTTTGCTGCAAGGTGAGTGCAAAAGCATCCCATACTCATACCCGTATAATAAGTAGGAATGAATGGGGATCCGAGCAGAACAATTTCCAGTTCAGTGGCTGCCACTGGTATTGCCACGGCCACAGTGCCATGCGCGCGTGTCGACACCTTGCCAGTCAATAAAAAGCAAATTGTAACTGCTCGACAAAGTCACTTGTGGCGTTTTAACACCCAAACGCACATATGTATGTAGCCTTCTGTGCGTGTAAAAAAAAAAAGGGAGAATGCCTCACACTAATCCCCTTCGGATGAACACACACATCCTGGCGCCTGCTCGTTTCACTTACGAGTATATCAGTTATTTTTCGTGTGTGCCGCATGCGGAGCGCATACAAATGAGCGAGGCATAGCCAGAGGATGCCATGTCGCCACTTGGGTCAGCCATTTGCGCCTTTCTTTAAATAAAACATGATAATTTTTTTAATAGAATATCCCTGAGCTTTATGTGCAGCACGCTACATATATCCCACCTTTTCGCTCACCTGCTGAGAGATCTGTCAATTTGTGTGTCTGCCAAAGTTAGCTCCATTTCGATTTGCTTACGCATCTGTCAAGTGCAGGCAAAGGAACGTGACCTGACAGACACAGTTATACTGCAGTAAAGCTGCCACATTCACATGTCTATCTATGCATGCACCATCCACCCCATCCATCTTTCCATGCATTCAGCCACCTCCCCGAGGAAATCACTCACTCGTATTAAATGCATTGACGCACGAGCACTGCAGGGGGCATGGCGTAAACTGGGATAGTCGTAGGATGGCTGCATAAATTCCATTTCATTTTGCAAATATGTAATCGCACCCAAAGTGCAGTAGCTGTAGCAGCAGCACACAATGCCACATCGATTTCCGAAGGGCACACCACCCATCCACCATCCACAATCCACCATGCAGCCTGCCACTCTATACCTCCCACGTTGGAGAAACAATAAAAGAAAACTTTCGCTGCATTGGTAAATTGTTTGTTGAACGTGCCACACTTCCCACTCCACTCCACTGCAGTCTCTTCTACTTGCACTTCCACTTCCATGAAACTTGCGCGTGTTCTTGTGTGTTTCATTCAACTTTAAGTGGCTGAAAATGAATCGTCCGTCCAAATATTACGCATACGCCGTGAGTGTGCGGCGACAGTTTACTTGCTGCTTGGCTTCCTCTTTGTCTGTGGCACTGCCATTGTTATCCTTATTTTCAATTACACGCCACTTCTACTCTCTCTCTCCCTCTTGCTCTGTATTCTGCCTTTTTCTGTCCGTTTCCGTATGCGTGTCCTCGCCATCTCTCCCCTGCTGGCACATCACCTGCGGTTATTTGGATTTTAATTTGCTCGTTTCTCGCTCGTCAGTTTCTTGTAGCTGTCGGTGTTGTTGTTGCTGTTGTTGTTGCCGTTGCCGTTGCTCTTGTTCTTTCTATTTTATTCATAAATGTTTTGTTCGCTAACTCAGCACAGCAACAAACACACTTGGATCTCTAAACACAGATACCCAGACACCCACACCCACACCACACACACATGCCTGTCAGGTTCCCTTAGTGTTGTGCTGTCGTTTTGCCTCTGTGTGAGGATTTGCGCCAGATTTGTGTCAACTTGAATACATCACAAGCGCTTGAACAGATTTGCCTGTTGTTGCATGTGTGTATGTTGTTGCAGCTTCTGTGGTGGTTGTTGTTGCTGTTGTTGTTGCTGTTGCAGTTTCTGTTGTTGCGTTGTGGTGGCTGCAAACAAAAAATGCACACGCAATCGAGCAGCGGCAACGGGCCGTATGAGTATTGCGCCTTCTCCCTCTGGCTCTCTGTTGCCTTTGAAAACTGTTGCATACTTTTTTTGCGCGGCTGCCACTCCCGCTGCCTCTGTTGTTGAAGCATTGTTCTTGTTGTTGCCGCGGCAGCCTTGTGCTCGCCATGCCCCTGCTGCCGCGTAGCTGCTGCAAGGATACCCTTTGTTGTTGCTCGGTTGCTGCACAAACTAAGCCAAAACTATCCCAAAGGCTTTTTCATTACAATTTCGCTTAGTTTTTTTCTGCTCAACCCCTTCTGCTGCATTTCTCTCTGGGATTGTTCTGTTTTGCCTTCCACGGCTGAATTTTTTAATATAATTGTTTGCGCACTTATTTGGGGCAAGGCCAAATGGCCCACCATTATGAAGTTCTGCTGATTCCCTACTGGAGTTGAGCCCCGAAGAGTGTTTTTTAAACGCAATTAATAGACCAATGCTAAACGGAACTTAAACTGCCAATGAAACAATAAATATTCATCAGGGATAGAGATAGGGACAGGGCACAGGGCACAAGAACAAAAAAAGGTGCGACTATAACCAAATATCAGAAATTTAATGAAGTCTAGACGATGCAAATGAGGCAACAAGAACAGCCAAGTAGACCTTAATGAGCTGCCTCTCCAAGTGGCTGGCATTTCACTATCCAGGCGCCGTCGTCCTTGTTGTGTCTTTTACTTTTTTGACACTTTTCGGTAACTTTTCCCTGCCATCCTATCTTGCATTTTTGGGGGGGACACAGGTTTTGGGCAACACTTTAACGTCGAATGATTTGCCAGATAGCAAAGTTTGCCAGCCTCCGCCTCCCTGCCAGCCCCTTTACACGCCCTGAAGTGGGGCCACATAATTGCTGCGAAGGCGCAAACTCATTAGTGGTGTAAAGTTAAGCGCCATTCAACCGATCCCTCCTGCTGTGCCCACTGTGCCGCTCAGATTTCCCATCATTGATAGCAACTAAGCTGCTCCAACCGATTTCTGTTGCTTGCTTTATCTTCTAATGGCGGCCTTCATTATGCGCGATTTGGCAGCGCACTGTGGGTCAGTTTTTCCATCGCCCCCACCCAAGTCCCCCTGCTGCCAGCTCCGCCTTTGTTTGTCTTTCTACTTTTCCGTCCTTCGGTTCGTTTCGTTCTTTTCCCTTCCCCTACTCTACTTTCGTTTCGGTTCCGTTTCGTTACGTTTCGTTCTGTTTGCCAATTTTATCGAATTATGCTAAACAGCCCTCCCACAAAATTGGTGGTGGGTGGGTCAGAGAACGGTGCCCGAGGACTTATTTAACCTAGAGGTAAGCTGCTAGGTAACCTCTGGTCGTGTGGGTGGTTGGATTGGGAATGGATTGGGGGTGGAGGCCTGGCCTGTTCAAATATGCGTTAATGAGCGAAATTATCATGCATACTAAATGATATTCTAAGGCCTGCCGCCGCCTCCGCCTCCGTCTCTGCTCCAGCTCATGCATATTCAATTTACATCAAGTACCCCGCGCTGCTTTGCGGATACTTTGCATAATAATTTAAACATGCAACTTTATTTTAGTTCAAGGCACAGCCGGGAACAGTCAGGAGGAGCTGGACAGAAAGGCAGACATCGAGATAGCTCGAACTTTTGTTCTCTAACATTCGTTTCCATTGCCCGAGGGCACAGTGGGTAAAAACAGTTTTATACTCGAGTAATTTAATTACAATTTGTTAGCTTTCACTTCCCACAATACTCGCAGGTGAAAGCTATTAGGAGAGAACATTTTATACATATTCTCTAGGAGGAAGTCACCAATTTTGCTGTGAATTTTAGGATAATTAGTCCGTCATCCCGTGGCCTACATATTCAAACTAAATGGTGCTCCTCTCCGTTTCCATCCGAATGAATACCATCTAAGGCTTCCTTTGGTAGAACTGCATTTGGGTAAAGCATAAAGCATTGACATATCCTTTCAAATGGGACTCCAGTTGGGTTTCCATTTCCCTGTAATTTAATTTCGTATTTGAATGTAGGCTTTTGTCTGTCAGTGGGTGGCCATCAATGCAATGGGTGGGCTGGCGGTGGGTAGGGCGAGTGGAGCTGAAATTCTTTGATAATACCCCCCTGCATACCCGAAAGGCAATTTTAATCAGCTCTCATGCAACTTTCACCCATTGTGTGTGTGTGGATGCCGCTAGCTGCTTGCCACCAGGCAGAGCCCCGGCATTGCTTTGTCTCTCTTTTCCTGGGCTGGTGCCAGCCTCCATTTGGCTCATGCTGCTCTGATGGGACTTTGCTGTTTTTTAATTAACATTAAGATACTTTGGTTTGTAGCCAAAATGACATGTGTTTGCTGCAGCTTCTGTTGTCTCGGCTCCTGCTTTGTCTTGCCGCCTATCAAGGCGATCGCACACAGAGACTGAGACTGAGCCCGACTTTTGTTGTGCCAGCCAGTCGCAAGGCAGGAAAGCGGCTTAATTTCATTAAGAATCCTATTTGTTGCTTTCGGCTGACTGACATCACCGCTGACAGGGCACGCCCACGCACCTGGACGACGCACCTTGACTCGTTCATCAAAGTCGCGCTGTGGCTGTCATAAAAATTGGCCAATTAAATAACGCGTGTCGCCATTAAGACCCCTGCAGAGTTCCGAAATTCTTTGCTAATTAATGGGCAAATGTAATTACTTCAAATGAATGTCTAGAACTTTGAGAGGAAATGAAATTTGACTGAAAATGCTCTGGCTTTCAGGAATGCATTTAAATGTTTCTTAATCACAAAATTGATGGAAGATTGCCGAAAGTTAGATAAATCAAAATTGTTTACAAGACTCCCAATAGGACTCAGACCGCACACACACAGAACCACAATCACTCTGCCAATACATTCGACATTTCAATCCGTTTCTACTGGCCCCCGGGAGTTCGGAAAAGTTGTGCAGCTGCATTGGAAAAGTTTTGTTCGCCAAGAGCCAGCTCTGGGACTGTCAATCTGTTTAATCCAATTCAATTGCTGATGTCTTTAAGCGGCTTGTGGAGTTCTTTCAGCTACAGTTCCAGCCAAAGCTGCCAATGGCCAATTAGCTGACAGCTCTGCTCCTAATGGTCAGCCATTTCTGTCCAGATATTCAAATATTTATGACGACTGGCAGGACTGTTAGCTGTTAGCTAGAATTCTAATTTAACGCTGAGTGAACAGCACCGCGCTTACTCAAAATAAACCACTAAACGACGTATTTATTCAGTGGAATGGCAAGTGACAGCAGGGATGCGGATAACAGCCAATATCCTGTGGGCGGTGGTGTGATGTCGATGTCCTTACCCGGAATGGCAGCTCATAATTTGTGCCCTCGCCGTGGCTCTGTTGCGCTGTAATTTTACAAAGGATTAAGCCCGATTACGAACTCATTTATTAATATTTACGAGCCGCTCGACACAGGATAACAGATAGCCATGTCGCG
Organism: Drosophila obscura; assembly: GCF_018151105.1. Taxonomy (NCBI): domain Eukaryota; kingdom Metazoa; phylum Arthropoda; class Insecta; order Diptera; family Drosophilidae; genus Drosophila; species Drosophila obscura. Next base: position 2,739,597 of record NW_024542781.1, on the reverse strand, counting down.
TGGTGTCATGTCGTGGCTCCCCCTTTGCTGCGGGGCTGGGTCTACTCATAAATAAGCAATTGACGATCTAGCCTTTGGTACTTTTTAATTAAAACAATAATTGTGTGTCCCGGCCAAGAGGCCAAGGGGGCTGGGGCTGAGTACAAGCTACAGCACACTATATATAGTGGCCTTTTCTAGAGGACAAATCAATTATGCAAATTTCTCCTTCAGCAGGAGCCAGAGCGGGCAGGCGGAAAATCTGCGCCATCAACGGAAAAAGACTCGACTTGACTTGACACGGAAAACGTTGGAAATATTTTAATTTTCCTCTGCTGCTGTTATGGCTGGTGTAATCCCCCTGGAGGCCAGCGCTCGCTGGCCTCCGATGCGCCCTTTTCTTATGCAAATATGTGCCCCATATCCTTGGGCGCCTTGGGAGCTTATTGATTTTTGGGGCGCTGATTTCTATATTCCCCGTATTTATCCTTGTGCTTATCTTTGCCGTCCGTCCTCAGGTCTGGCCGTGGGCCTGCGCATGATCAAGGTCTCCATTCCCGCCTATAAGCTGCGGGGCGAGTCCGCCTTCCTCGAGTGCCAGTACGAGCTGAACCGCACCCACCACCTGGGCCTCGGCGGCCATGGAGTGCAGACCCACTCGGATCACAACTACGGCCGCAACCACGACCACGACCGCCCGTCTCACGCCGGAGACTTCCACTACCCGGATGGGGATGGGGATGGGGTGGACGACGAACGGCCGTCGCATCGTGGTCGCATGCACCAGGGCCAGCGTCAGCATGGGCAGCGCCAGAGGCAACGTGACCGCGAGCCGATCGCCATGGGGCAGTACCGCAACCCGCCGCCACTGACTCCGCCCGAGAAATCGCCCTACGGCCACAGCGTGTATAGGGGCAGTGCCGCCTCCGGGTACCTGGGCGCCCAAGTAGGGGCCAGCACCCACAGCGGCGGCAGCATCAGTTCCAACGGGGGCTCCATGGGCTACATGCCAGAATTCGACCGAGCGGACAGCTTCGGCGACAGCGCCGAGGAGGAGGATGAGGATGAGGAGGAGCAGGCCGAGGAGGGCGAGGCGCTGTACGCCATCAAGTGGTACAAGGACAACGAGGAGTTCTATCGCTATGTGCCAAAGGCCCGACCCCCCAAGACCAGCTACCGCGTGGATGGAGTCCGTGTCATTGTGAGTATCACACCCAAAATGATTATGTTTGTCCCGGCTGATTGTTTCCATTGCAGGAGGAGCTCTCCGATGCCAGTCGCGTGCTGCTGCGAGGCCTCACCCTCAACTCCACCGGCCTCTACCGCTGCGAAGTCTCCGCGGAGGCGCCAAACTTCTCATCCGTGCAGGGCGAGGGCCGCATGGATATTGTTTGTAAGTAGCCGAAAATTTCAATCAATTCCGAAGCACGTTCTGCATTATTTTGTTGCACCACGCAGGCAAAACAAAAACCGAGCAAATGTTTGTTCCAAAAATTTCCTTTCAATTACAATTAGGACAAAGGCAAATATTGAAAGGACAAATAGGGTGTACCCTCAAGTGGGTGCGAGATGATACTCGTAGGATGTATTCAGATTTAAAATCTATACCCCTCAGCCCGCTCCATTCCCTCAGGCAGAGTTTGTTTGCTCATTTATCTGGCTGCATGCAGATGCATGTCGATTATTATTCATAGCTATCGAAAGCACATCGAATACATCTCACTCCCCTCTCTGAGCAGCAAACACCACAATAATTGAATTCATAAATAAAAATATGCCTTCCACCATACAATACAATTTTTATTTGGAATCGTATGCTCGAATCGTTTAAATATAAGTTAAAATTAATGAAAACCATATTTGAAAATCACTTTGGTATTATTTTCATAGTTTAATTTGAAGCACTTACCCAAAATGTTTTTATTACGGGAAAACTCTGACCTTCATTCGAATTATTCTGCCACCCATTTAATATTATTGTTTTTGGGGATAAGCTTTGGCGATTTTAATTTGAATATTTAAACTGTGGTCCGTTTTCAATGGCAAATCCCACACAGAACTCTCCTGGACCCACATCCACTTTCAGCTTGTATGAATCCTAGAATCGGATGGAGTACATTTTTGCAGCTTCGTCCTCATACTGGCCCTGGCTTTGGTCGCCTAATGCGACTGAAGAGAGGGACCGCTGTTTGTTTTGGGGGTTTTTAGGGAATGCTTTTAAAAAGCCATTCATAAGCTTTAGTTGCGCAACAGCATATTTCTGTAATCCAAGCCCAGTCTCCCTCTCTCTCTCTCTCTGTTTTTTAACGGCTTACACTGGCGCTAAACTTTTGCTGCTCCAACGCTGTTTTCCCTCCTCTTGTTGCAGTATTTTTTCCCGTATTTGTATTTACTGTAAACCAAATGGCCAGCAGCAAAAAGAGAATATATAAAAATGGTGAAAGCCTCGGCCTCGGGCTGGTGGAATATCAACATGGCAGTGGTTGGGGCCAAGCGATTTATAAGTTAAAATGCCATTTTAATGGATATTTCCGCAGCCTGGCCGCTTACTCGCACAACATATTTTGTGTAGTCCTCGTATATAGAGAGGGAGGACGAGGACCTTCCCCATTGCTTTATCTGTGTGTTTTATGTTCTATTTGAGCAGCGAAAAAATATTTATTTGTATATCCCATTGGAATCGGCAGTACAGTACCCGTACCCTCCCCGTCCGGCACCGCTGGATGTGTGCACGGCAAATATTTGCCGGGCAAAGCAAACCAACAAAAAAAATTGTTAATAAATTACTCGACCAAAAGGGCGGGCCAAAAGCGAAAGCCGCAGCAAATATTTATTGAAGATTCTTTGTGGGGACTTTGGTAAGGGAACCTAGTCCAGTATGGAAGATTATATTAAGTGAATATCGCAATGTTTTATGTGAATCAGTGCTGGATCAGATTTCAGTTCGTATATTTCATTTGCTATGGGTTTGACGGAGAATCTGCTATAAACAATTTAAACATATATCTGAGGCGAGTTTCATTGGGGAATATATGTAAAATTAAAAAATATAACAATATAAAATATTTAAAGAGGAGGCCTGTTCATATTTCTGTTTATGGTAATCAACAATCAAGCATTTATATATTCGATACCATTATATTTATTTCAGTTCTCCCACGCGATGGTCCGCACATCAGGGGCCAGCAGTATCAGTATCAAATTGGCGAATATCTATATTTAAATTGCACGTCGGGGAAATCGCATCCGGCCTCGCATCTGCAGTGGTTTGTCAATGAGCAGCCGGTGAGTTTGTTAACACCAAATTTATTCCACCTGCCACCCCTTTTGCCCATTTCAACCATTCCACCCTCCATTTTTACATACAACAAATAAAACAGAACAACATTTACCCTTTTTTTTATCGGCCGTGCACCTAAACGGTCTTTCACCTCCCCCCCTCGCTAATCAAGACCCTTCGGCAGTGGGGAATGGGAATCGGTGAAAAAGAAATGTCGGAATTATGCATACAGTAAATATTTGAGCCTCTAACAACGCGGCAGACAACGACCCCCGGGGGCGGACCGGATCCGGGCTGGACTCCATCCGAATTCCGGGGGAAAGGCTCAGCTGCCGAGCAGGTTTTTGAAATTATTTCATGAACAAAAATCATGTTCCCTCGTATATATGTATGTATAGTATATTCGGGGTTCTCCATCGCCATGGTGCTCGTCGAGCCCTCGCTTTTGGCTTTGGCATGTTTTATGGCCGAATGTTGGGGGCTTAGGTGTGGAAGGTGTGGGTGCAGTGCGGGATGGCTGGGCCATCCATCTGGCCGAAAGCTCGTTACATGTCTGCCATAGCCGTAGCCGGAACAGAGAATATACTGGTAGGGAGACTGAGAGGGTAGCGCACTGCATTTTATCGTCGACGTTGACTACATGGCACTCAAATTGTGTGAATCGAGGCGTTAAGGTACGAGTTAGTTCATTGTACCATGCTACCTCTCTCACTCTCACCCACTCTCTCTTGCAACCCCCTCTATCTTTCTCTCCCTTTCTGGTGGATACCATCCCCCTGAATGAACCTACCCCACAGCAGCTCTCGTGCTCCTTTGTATAAATACGAGAAAAATCAATAAGTGCGATTAGGCACGTTTCCCGGTTTATTTGCCTTCCAACAATGGCAGCTCGCCGCCGGTTCGTCCTGCCCACCACAACACCCTTCTCAGCCGTCAAATAAATAAAATGTAGAGTAGAGAACAATGAAATTGTTGGACGTTTATTTAATAACATTTGTCATGCAGTCAGGCAACCTCACTCCAATAACAGCTTCAATTGTCCAGCATATCGTATGCTTGTTCCCCTGCCAGTCATCTCTGCAATTTACAATAAAAATGTCCATCAGAATGAGGAAAATATTCTTGCTATTCACCAGAAAACTTATACGTACGTAATGCCTGGGCATGGGTACTGGTCAGGCCACAAACTGCGTAGAAATACATTTTGGTGTAGGTTGCTTGGAATGCGAAAGGCATTTTGAGGGGCCCCCATTTTGTAGCATGTTTCTGTATATTCCTGGCTGCCATGACAGCTGGCGGCATTTGCAGCCAGCCTGCTTGTTGTGTCAGCAGAGGCCGGACCAGGACCTCCACACTTTTAATTTATGCTTTTAAAATTTCCATTTTAAATTCAGACGTTTTGTATCCGGCTCCTGCAATGAGGTCCCATAAAGAAAGGCCAACCAATCGGCTAACAAATGGCAACAATTTCGCTGGCAAAGTGTTGCTCCCCGCCCACCATTCAATTCGTATTCGAATTCCCAGTCCGATTACACTCCCAGAGCCCACAATCCCGCAACCCAGAGCGCAGAGCCGAGAACCCAATTTCATAAGAAAATCGAAAAAGGGAAGGAAAAGGAAAAGTTCAAGTTATTTATTTGAGCATTTCACATTTTTTATCAGCTCTGCACATTTCTCTTATTTATGGCAAATGATTTTATTTCTTTTCGGGCAAAGCTTAAGTGCGCACCTCCACCCCTACGTGGGGGGCTCCACTTCCGACCCTCGGGAAGGCAGTGCACTCTGCTGACAGCAGCAAACACTGAAAGGGAGGAATTATCAAGCTCTTGTAATTGTAACCTTCAGCTCAGACTCCCCGTCTCAGGATCCCCAACTCCAAGATGGGAATACAAAAGCGTCCCCTTAAGCATTTGCCAGACATGGGCCAGACACGCCCCCAGCTCGTGGCTGTTGCTCATACACAGTGTGTGTCAACCACTGGGTTGGAACCCCTTGATAGAAGGAAACTCCCTCCAGTCTGCAGTTCCTTGAGCTGCGGATGCAGAACATTTAATTTCACCTCTCAGACCTTCCCCATTTAAAACTCTCTTGTTCCGTGCCATTGCAGATCCTGGACGAGCATTACCTGTACAAATACAACGATATCGTGCACAAACACGGGCTAATCACCTCGACGCTGGGCCTGCAGCTGCCGCTGGAGTCGCGCCACTTCCACGACGGCGACATGCGCGTCAAGTGTCTGGCCAGCATATCCCCGGTTCTGTGGAAGGGCGGCAAGGAGAGCGTACTCCAGCGGCGGCCGGGCATCATTGACAATCGGGAGGCCATGCTCTTGGGTGAGTGAACTTTGAACACGACAACTGTCAGCACTCGACTAATTCAATTCAATTGCTTTCTATCTCTGTGTGGGTGTGTCTCTGTGCATGTTTCTCTGTGTGTTTATCTATGTGTGTGGCTGTGTAGTCAGAAGTGCAGCTGGTCATTCGCAGAACAGTCTACTGCGGTCCCTAACCATCACCATCATTCTGGCACGCGCGTGTCAGTGGCTACTCGGCTCGGAGCTCACCTAAGCTGAGCGACCAGAAGAGGCACGACCCCTGCCCGACCAGACTCGTTTCAATTAACATGAATTCATTTTCAATTCAATTCAATTCAATTGCAATTGCAGAGCATAAATGGTGATTTTGTATACTTTAAGTGTAATATCCTTAGTTGTTAAGAGCAAACCACATGAGATCAGATCAGATCAGATAGGACAGACAGGGGCACGGACACTGGAGCACTGGAGCACTGGATCACTGGATCACCAATCAAAAGGCAACAAATTGGGTAAATGTGTTATAGCATGTAAAAATCATTAAGAGAGAAACCAGTTACATAGTATTAAAGGCAGGGGAATCCATACACACAGACTCGTGCATGGATGGTGGTGGCCCACCACCTTGGAACATGGCATGGCCCATGGCAGTTCTGCAATGGCAGAACCAGAGGCAAGTATACGGCAGAGCGGAATTCAATTAGCAAAATTGTTGAGCAACTGAATTCACATCCGGAATATCATGCATCCACTTCAGACTATTTCACTCCACCCCAATCCCGCCCAGCCCTGGGCTCGTTGTGCGTAATTTCTGTGTAAATAATTCAATGGGAGGACTAAAGTCCAAGGCAAACTCCAAGCTCTTGTCTAATAATGTCTCATTGGCATCAGTTTCGAATGGGAGCTGGAACTTTGCCATAACAGATGCTAAAACTAGATAATTCCTAAAACAAAATGAGAAACGAAAGCTGGAGAGTGCAGCGACATTTTTGTTTTTCGGTATTTCAGTCTATTTATTCTGTTATTCTGGCCATTGAAGAGAATTTTAGTTTGTATTTAGTTTTGTAATTGCTTTAACAGAATAGAATAGAACAGAACAGAAGAGAACTGTTAATATGCATGAGTTGAACTTGCTTTGAAGAATTGTCAAAAACTAACGTGCACATTTCCATTGCAAGACCCTTTGAAGTGCAGCTCCCTGAATAAATATGAACACTGTATAAAAGAGACAATGGATATTACCATATCTAATTATATATACATACATACATACAAACTCGTACACACATACATATATATGTAGTATATGCATAAGAACCTCTGTTTAACTAGAATTGTAAGCCATCTGTTTAAGTTGTAGTAGCTCTATCGAGGCGAACTATCGTTTGAGAATTCCATTGACTTGTACGTAGTATTACCAAAAAGAAGATGAATACTTTGAAAGGCTCCCCCCATATATAACTACTATATGTATTAGATTATATGTATATGTATACAATAAATGAAGAATGACGAGACCCATGACCCGACACCCGAGACCCCCATCTCCCCAGAGTGTTTAAACAAATATAAATGTGAAAGCAAACAATGAGTTGTCTTTTATTTTTTTTATTTTTGTGTGTTGATTTTTATACGGGTGCGGTGCGGATACGGATACGGAAATGCTATCTGCAGGCAGAAACACGCACGCGGGCCATACAACAGACATTAACACCTGCAAGACCCAAGGCGGCAGCACTTCCCTCTCGCACTCTCACTCTCACTCTGTTTGGCCAAAAGGTGTTAAAATCGTGGTTGCCTCTTGCAACGAAAACAAAGGAGACACAAAAAATTATATATATGTATGTAAGTGTGGCACATAAAAGCGCGCAAAGTTAAAATAACACGTACAAATTTTGTATGCAAACAAACCGCAGAGCCCTCACACCCATATACAGACACATTCACACGTGCCCACAATACATATACCCAAGCACAGCCACGGACACTTTTACAGGGGCACGCACGGGATGGCCGCAAATGAAAATATTGCGTGCAGCCTTTTAGGCGCTCTTGCTGGAAACTCTTCTTGTTTCGCTTTTTTATTTGAGCCGGCTTCTGCTTCTGCTTCAGCTGCTGCTGCTGCCACTGTGGCGACTCATGCTCTTGTTCTTCCTTTGGCCAACATTTTGATGGCATACTAAACTTTATGCGAGGCACACATAAATAGAAATGCGCGCAAAAAACTTTCACAAAGCAAAGGCAAAAATAAAACAAGAGAGTTTTTTTTTTTTTGCTGTGATGGTCAGAGGTGAGGATAAAGTGAGGCTGATGGGTGAGGGTATGGCTGGAGCTAGAACACACGCAAACGCCATAAGGCAGCCGGAATTCATGCGTGGCCAGCGGCAGTTTCCACAGGCAGTCCGCCTCACTATTTACTTTATGTTGAGGCCCCACAAGTCCTAACCTCACTCAACCACCCACACGCAACCACCTGGACCCCCACACCCTACACCCGCTGAAGCTAGTGGACGGACTGGACCCATCTAATCTGGTACTGCACTCTGGCCAGTTTGGGCAAAGATTTATGTGCGCCTTGCATTGCATAAGCGGCGCCATTTAAATGTCTGGACCCCCAAACCTCTGCCCATCTCCATCATATGTTTGGGTTTGACCGGAAGTGGGCGTGCCTGGCCCCACTAGGCGGAAATGAGAGCAAGGGGGTGGAAACAAAAAATTTATGACCAGCGATTGCATAGCTGATAAATTTAGTTTGCACTCAACTGGGCGCGGCCACCAAGAGAGAGGAGAGGGAGAGCCTCCCAGCGAGATGGTGTTGGAAATTATGACGCGTCAATTGGTGGGTGGTTTGGCAGACACCACCAACACCCCCCCTCCACAGAGAGAGAGAGAGAGAGGTGCGTGCGGAAGTGGCTGACTAAATTGCAGCGGGGCAAGAACAACAGTTGCTTTTGATTTAAGTTGCATTAAATTAGCCTCCACACAGAGGGCTCTGATTAATGAGTGCCGGTGAAGTTTCTGACAGCAAAACGGAGCTGCCTCTTGCGCTGTGGAGGGGGCACTTGGGCGGGCAGGCCAACATTTAATCAGAGGGAGCGCTGAAAGAGAATGATCAGTGGGCACTTTGGCTGATTGAAATTTATGGCCCGAAGATCCCCGAGATTTTTTTCCAGATTGATGAAGCCCATTAAGCGGACAGCGGATAGAGTAATCCCATCGGAATTATGCAATTCTGTTGACCTGACTTTCTGGGATAATAATGCAGAAGCATAGCACTTGACTTTTCGCAACCTTTTAAGTGCCCCGCCCTGCTCCCCGGGAGCGCTGCATACATGATATGGGTCTTAACACAAGCGACACAAAAAAAACAGCACTGACCCAGCAGCATCATGCATAATTTATGGGGCAGCCACTTGCGCTACACTCAATGCCCGTTAAAGGCAAATCAAAATGCACTTTATTGCACAACGAAATGCAACAAAATAATATGCCATTCACATCGTTTTCTCGTCGATTGAAATGGTGAAATGAAATTGCGAAATGGGTGGAAAAAGAAGAGACGAGGGCAGGGCAGGCGCAAGAGCAAGAGCTGAGTTGACCACTTTGGCCATTTGCATAATATTGATTCCATTTGCCAGCTTCAATGCCGTGGAACACAGCACGTAATGCCAGTTCGAGTGCTCCACATACACCCACGCCACGCATATACACAACCGTTCACTCCATCCCATTCCCGATGTGGACTATACAAATAAATTTCAGTGAGCTGTAACCGAATGAATTGAGTAAATGGAAATCACATGAAGCCGCCGCAGCTCCTGGGCATAAGCATATGAAAGTCATGAGAGCCAGCACATTCAGAGGCGCACTCGCAATTTTGGATGAAGCTATTTGAATTATGCAAATTAAGACATAGCCCCAGCACATCAGTACAGTTTGGTCTGATGAACTGCAGCAGACAGAGCCAGAGCCAGAGCCAGTGCCAGTGCCAGACCTGCTCCTCCTCATTCTCCTCCTGAAACAGGCAGTCCCATTAGAAAAACGCATTTAGTCGATGTTCGGCAATTAAGATCCCTCCCGTACGAGTACGAAAAACGATAAATGCTAAAATGAGAAATGTCCGAAATGGAAGAGGATTTCAATGAAGCCGCCAAGCCAGTGGCTCCGTAATGATATTTCACCCGGATGCCAATGCCAATGACGAGGCCGATGCCGATGCCATGCCAGCTGCTTCGAAATTGTTCACAATCAAGTTGGGCACTGGCCAGTGGCCACTGGCCTCAGATTCAGACAGGACTGCTCTGTGCCGCAGGATGTGCAGCCTGGCCTCGCTGTGCATGTGTCACCCTGGCATGATGATCTTGCTGTGCCGAAATGACACTCCCACTGGTGGCATTTGCATGCAAAACCGGCTTGTTACGTTATGAATACTCGTACCAGAGCAACGAAGAGGAGGCAAGGAGGCGAGACCAGGCCAGGACCATCGACCATCGACCAATGCTGCAGTGCTGCAGTGGTGTGTGTATTTACGGCCTAAATTAGCGGTCAAATGATGCACTTTGTGCTGGAAACTCGAACATGTCCATTTGACTGGCAGTGGAGCAGTAGCAGCAGCAGTACAGGGAGCCACACTGCCACTGACAGCACGCCTCGCGGATATTAAGCCTTTGATTGATGGCCGCGAAATGTGGTAATAGTTTTCGGCCTGCTCCTACTCCAGCAGGCAGAGGCCTTGTCACTTAGCTGTTCTGCCAGATGCTGGAAAGCTTCCTTGGGCATATGCTATGGGGGGAGAGAGGGACAGAGTTCCAATTAGCTGAGCACCCTGTGTGGCACCCTATGGCTGTGGCTGTGCCTGCACAAAGGCATTCACATAAAGTGGTTACAAGTATGCAGCAATTAGCATTTAACGAGCACCACATGCCAACCACAATGGCACGACACGGCACAGGACAGGAAAGGACAGCGGAGTCTCTGCTATTGCTGCAGCAGGGTGTCCTGTCGACATAATAATATACATACGAAAACAAGCACTACCGACTCCTCCCACAAACACACACACATGCACACAACCAAACAAAAAACATCGACGGCAACAGGAAAACAGAAAATACGAAGTGAACAATGTCATCGACAAAACACAGCAGCCCAACGCCATTCCCTGACCAGGAACCTCTTTTGTTTTCCTATTCCCTATTTTTGGAAGCCAACATTTCACGCCCCAAGCCACGCCCCGACTACCACTAGCCCCCCACCCGCCTCGAAAAACTCCTGATTACTTAACTAAATATGGCAGCTTATGGCGGGACACGACATGACCACTAAACTCTCTGATTTACACGATTTGCATGTACAGGAGACGCCTGCGGATTACAGGGGTAATTAACTTACCCCGAAGCATTCGCAGCAGAACTATCGGCTAGCAGCTGCCCAACCGTCATTGCGAACGAACCTAATGAAAGTGGAGCACCTGTTTAGGACGAGAAACAGAAATGGTAACGTAAATCATGGGGCCATTGGCGACATTAACTGCGTTCAAAAACAGGTACCCCCCGTTGATGCAGTTGGGGACAATGGCCCAAGCAATAAGTGGGAATTTTAAGGCAAAACATTAGACTGTAAGCCCAAAACAGACTGCTGGGAATGCAAACGCTGCAAAAGATTTGTTCTCCTTTCTAGCTTCCCCCGCCTAAGCCAGGCACAGATTCCCCGAATATTCTATGCCATCAAACAGTCGTTAAGTTGGCTCTAACACAAAGAAGAAAAACTTTCCTTTGTTTTATACTCTGAGGAGTTTTCTTAAAGGCCGAGTTCATTAGCATGTCCCTTCGCCAATACTTTTCGTGCAACACTTCAAGGCACAGACAGGCCAATGGTGGATCTATGGTCTTATCGGAAAATTCTTATCTGGGCTACATAAATTCCTGACTCGACTTGGGCGTCGGGAAAGTTTCTTGAGGTTTGCTGCATGGGGCAACCGGCTGTGGGGCCGCTAATTAAGACACGCAAAGTGCGGCTGTAAGACAAATGGTTCCATAGCACGTAAGCGGCGCGTCAATCTTGGCCATGGGGATTCGTGGTGGTACCCCCAAATGTCGCCCCAAGGCTCAGACACTTTTCTCTCAGACTCTCAGACATGTTTTATTTTCGAAAACTTTTGCCCCCTTCTTCCAACCTCTGCAGTCATTCGACGCCTCATAAAAAATTTCAATGAAGTGATTTATAAAAGAAGAGAAAAGCCGCCCTCTCAGACCAAAAATATGCTAATGTGCCTCCGTTAATCAGCGTCCACTGTCCCCGAGATGAACAGGGTTTGATAAGGCCGAGCTTTCATATTGCCAATGGTATTCATTTGGCCATCATTGGGGGCTGGCCGGTGGTCAGCGGCTTATTAGGCAGCCTGTTATTTTGCACACACCAAGTAGCCAGCAATTTTTGTTGGCCCAAACATAATGTCTTCATAGGCCTTCTCCTTCATTGCTTCTTTTCTTTTTTTTTTTTGTATTTTTTTGCGTGCCTAAAGTTGCACATTAAATTTTAATGCCATATTTTATGCTTTCAGAATCTACATAAATTTATTCTAGCCACAGAATGTGTGTATTTGTGTGTGGTTTGTGTGTATGTGTATGTGTGTCGGGCCTAATCAAATCAAAAGAGTGACGGACCCACAAGCTCTTCGCTCCACAGTGCCCCTGCAGTCCAGCCATGAATTGCTAAACAGACATGCAAAGTTCTCTGCTCGAATTGCCGGAGGTTTGACTCAAGAGTGGAGCCCAAGGAAAAGTCTCCCCACCACTACAAACAATCACTCATGTTTGTGTGTGCTTAGATGTGGTTAGAAAAATTGCAGGCCACGTTGCGCATACGACGCGTTGCTTGGCAGAGGGCCAAAGAGCCAAACAACAAGCAAAGCTACAAAACGGAGAAAAAAGTCAAGCTATGGGAGTGGATAATTTGCACACCCTACCAAATCAATAATTTCTATGACACTCGAATGATTAGTCAAACAGGTTTGTTTTAATTTTCTTTAGCTAATCCTAGAAGGTATTTTTATTATTATTTATTTATTTATTTATTATTCGATATTGGCAGCTCCGTTTGTACACTAAAACAGTGCACCCTTTGCAAGGGTATGGCACTGTAGTCAGGCTATTGGGTCACAACAAGCACAGCAACAACCAAAATAGGAACCAGAACCCTTGCCATTGCCATTGCTTCGGCTATAGCTTTTGGTTTTGGCTTTCGAGTTGGCCCATTGTTGTTTTTCTTCCGCTTTTTTTTCTGGTCTCCCTCTTGGCGGAAGGCGTTCCCAGAAAGGCGCATGTATAATTAGAGCTATGAAGCATGTCCGGTGAAGTTTGGCATTTAAATGTGGCAACAAAAGCAGCAACAACAGCAGCAGCTGGAGCACAGAGGTAGCAGGATCGCCATTTTACCATTACCAACTTTGAAATTGGACAAAGCACAACAAAAAAAGGGGAAGAGACTGTATACTGTTGCCCAGATATATTTTATAATGCCACAAACATGCACGACTACAACTATACATGAGACTTTGTGTGCATTTCGTTTAGTTTACGTACTGCTCCTCCACATGCAAACAGGACACGGATTCAGATTCAGATCCAGCCAAACCCGAAGCCGAACCCAAGCCCCCATCCAAGCCCCAGACCAGACCAGACAGTCCCCGGGTCTGGCAGCAGGAACTTTGTGTGCAACTTTATCTTTTGATTTATACAATAATAAACAGAAATGTGCACAAAAGTTCTTTGTACTTATTCTGCTGGCAAAGCAGCAGTAGCAGCAGCAGGAGTAGGAGGAGTAGGAATAAGAGCAGAAGCAGCAGAAGAGCTGCAAAGTTAAATCGGGATATGTTTACACGAGCAGTTGACTCTTGCTAATTGGAAGCAACGTCAAAGGAACTACCCTCGGATCGCTTTCCAGCCAATTGTCAAGGCTTATTACAGGGGCTTATTGCAGCAACTTTCGCCTTGGACAGAGAGTCAAAATATGCGATTACAATGGGCACTCGTACTCCTATTCAGAGTGCTATTCGGTCTGCGTGGATCGATTTTCAATTGTAGGCAACTCAACGAGTTGTAAGTGGCCGACACCCACCCTCGCACACAAATGTGTGCCCAATAACCCATTAAATGCAACCAAATGCAATGGAACACGCAACCATCTCTGCCTCCATACCCTGTCCCCTGTTCTCTGTTCCCTGTCCCAAAGCAACCTGCAACCAGCACCATGTGGCATGGCGTCAATGTGGTGCACATTAAGCTTAACACCGCTTAAATGCGAGTGGCGCAGAGCTTTAAGGCGCTGCCTGTAATGGCTGCCACGGACGAGCATTCATTCCGTATTCGCTGGGGGTGCCGCGTAATAATGTTAAATGTCAGGTGCAATGCAGCTGCAGCCGGAGACGGAGCCGAAGCCGAAGCCAGAGTCGTAGCCGGAGCTGTCCCTGTCCCAGTCCCTATCCCACCAGCAGTTGCAGTCGTAATCGAAGTGGAAATGCAAGTCAAAGCCAGCGCCAGAGCTGGAGTCGAAGCGCACCAGCAGGCACTAATTAAGTTGCCCGGGAGCCGCGTAACTGCCATAAAATATGCGCAGTGGGGAGTTCGAATTTGGATCCGGATTCAGATCGGTTTGTCGGCCCCGCCACCGTAGCAGCCGTAGCAGCCGTAGCAGACACTCACTGCACATAGTTGGTGCACCTTCGCGGTGCAGAATGTACTTTTACGATATTTTATGGCATTGGGCTAAGCGAAGTCGACTCGAGTCAAGAAGTTCTCCATTTGTTTTCAGGCTTAAATTTACACAAAACATGCAACTAAAGACTGTGGGAAAGACAGAGCTCCTCAAGGAGGTGGAGCTTCAAACGGAAATGCAGGAGTACGTAGACAAATGTCTTACTCAGTCAGAGGAACACACACTCCAGACCATACCTCGATAAGTCAGTCCATTGCCATGCATGGCCTGCCCCAACAGCTCAACGTTTGAGAATGCTTTGCAAGAGTTTCCACTTGAACCAAAAACAAAAAATAAATAAATGTAGGCTAATCCTATAATATAACCAGCCGCAGTAAATTAAATTTATGTATTCGTCTCTTTGGGGTCCTCTAGCTCTCTCGTCTCTAAACTGGGAACAGGAGCTTTAGCCCTAGAAGTTCCTTTGGGTCGAAGAAGACTGTCGAAACCTGCCAAAGGGGCCTCAATGATTAGGTAAAAGAAATACGCCATCAAAACGGTGAATCCAAAATCAGACCAAAACTTAAGCATCTGCAAAAATTGATTTAAGGTAACTTTCAAGACCACTCGTCTGTCTTCGTTCTCAAAGATAACCTACCATACTGTAGTCGGAGAAGTACGTATTGGTTCTTGAGTTTTTGGTGTTTACCTCCACCAAGAACATGTGCCAGATGTATACGGAATACGAGAGTCTCGAGAGAGGCTGCCACAATGGCGAGGATAGGAAACTGTTGGCCAGACCGCCATGGCCCTGCATGCAGGCGAAGACGACCCAACAAAGGGCCAATGGCCAGCCCACTCGGGTGAGTGTGTAGTAGAGAGACTCCTCGAGGGTGGACAGAGGTGGAGCACTCCACTGGGCAGCAGGATACAATGCAAAGATCGATGTGAAGATCATGGCAAGGCTAAGCACCCATCCAGACCACACGGCAATGCGGCTTAACTGGAACTTCTTCCCCCGATTGAGGTGCAAGAAGTACCCGAAGAGAAATCCAATCAGCCAAGGAGCAGCATGCCGGTGGGTGGCAAAGTAGAGTTTTTTATTCGCGGAACCATCACCGGTGCTATTCCTGAAAAGAAGAAAGTTGCTATAAAAGGCAAGTGAGAATCTCTTATGGAACTTACTTCAGAAGCATCGAGTACTTGTTGATCATCATGGTGGCAAAGAGGCAGGACGAGAGCAGTAGCACAAGCACCACAATGCCCGCGGCTGCCTTCTTGCCCCACTTATACAGAGCAATCAGCAGAAGCGGAGAAATGATGTATAGCTGCATATCCACGGCCAAGTACCAGGAATGGGAAATGCACTGAAAGTTCATTCAGAGTTGGTCAAAATTGTCAACGAAGAATAAATGGATGTGCTCTAGTTACAATATTCGATGTGGCATAGTTCTGGACGAACAGCAAAGTCCAATACCAATCGCTCTCACATGCGGCAGTGCCACTGTATCCACCGCTGAAGAGCGGCCCGCCTGCAACCACAGGCATGAGCTTCGTGTAGACCAGAATAGCCATTGACAGGACGGGAGCGATGCGTATAAGTCGATGGAGATACATCAACGGAGCATTCAGACTACCATTGGATCTGCCCCCAAGCTAGAAATTCGCAATGATCCAAGGAGTATGAGACTTTCAGATACTTACTTCTCCATGGAGCGCAGAGCTATCATCGCCACTAGTAGGCCGCCAAGAAAGAAAAAGGAGTCCACCGAGAAAACGCCGTGCAAAATAAAACTACTGAACGGTTCCTCAGCCCACTAGAAAATTTAACAAATTCATGTTCATTCATGGGCAGATAAGAGATAAGATGAACATACCGAAATCACATGAACAAAATTAATGTTGGGAGAATACACCGAGAACAGGTAGTCATGGGAAAAAACCACCCAGGCGATGGACAAACATCGAATTCCATTCAGGCAGTCGATCACATTCGAATTCGATTTGCTCTCTACGACGCGAAAGAGAGCGCGGGAACTGATGCGAGCAGAACAGATCTTGGCCACCACAGGAAGTCGATCTGAAAGCAATTATTTCTAAACTTTTAAAATGGATTGTTACTTGAAGATACTTACCAGGATCCTGACAAAAGAAGTAGTCGTACAGGGTGCTCAACACCACGACAGAACCCATCAGGCCAAGTATCACACTGCAATCCAAAACAAAAGGAAGTAAATAGTATTAAGCCCATAGGCTAAGGCACAACTTACACTGTGAATATAGTCATGCCATCCCATGGAATAGACTCACTTGTCTGGCAGCTGGTCTCGCTGATTTTAATGCTTGTGCTGCTCGAGTTGAGCAGTTTCTGCATAAATTGACCCACAAACGTATCCATATGAGCGGCAGAGCAAGACGCCGGAAAGCAGGATCCAATCTTAGCTGGCATTCGTCTTAATGCTTCAATCTGAGTTCCAAGTATTTCGTCCAATGATACGGTGAGAAAACAGTACTTTCCATTAATGCTGTGACCTTGGGTGATGACCTTGCTTATCCTAAGACACTCATCGAAGTTGCCCAAGTCATAGAAGTTGCCGTACAGTAGACCCGAGGGAATGGAGCCCCAAGCGTCGATCACTGCTCACAAAGTGCATGAAAGTTAATTCCCACTCGTTTGGTTTTCAGTTAAGTTATTCACTCACTCTTCACTGCCCACAATTGTCCATCAGTGACAGCCTGCATGAACTGAGCCATATCCGCGAGACACAACAGATCCTCTTGACTGGGTATTCGGGAGTGGAATATGTCCAATTCTGTGAGAGATGCATTGCGGAAGTGTTCAGCAAACTCGACTCTCAGAGAGCGCAGCCCCATCAGACGCTCGTAGTCCTGTAGGACACTCCCGTCCTTCAGTTGGGCCTTGGCTGCACTGACGATTATCAGTCCACTGACCAACAGAGTGCCTAAACCGTTCACCATGGTAACACAAATTCGATTGAAGGTGTGGGACAAACTATCAGTAATTTTAAATGGCAAAAGACTCAAGCCTAATCTGCGATAAGCTTTTTAAGTTGAATAGTTGATTAAAAAAAGCCTTGTCACAGGCACCGCTGGTCAGACTGGTAATAAATAAAAGTTCAGGAGAAACTCCCTAATAGTATTTAATCAGTTAAAATTCTAGGTAGACGGAACGATGTTTTGTTGTCACTGCTTATCATTTTTAGCTAATCGTTATATTAGTGACTAGCAAGGGATTTTGCTGACAGCGACTGACTCGCCCAAAGCTATACAAATTTTAACCTTTGATTGCAGAATAAATACATACAAATATCTACTCTTTAATTTGTATACGTTAATATTGGCAGGCTTTGAGATTAGTGTGCCACATGTGTGCCTGATAATCGAAAATCGCCAATCAGTTGTGATTCATTTGTTGCATGGCGCCAAATATTATTCCCGGCTACTTTTATATGAATCATAAAAATAATACTACCCATTAGTAGTATCAGTTTTAATCAGAATCAGTTTTAAAATTTCTTTGCTCTTGACTTCCTTGATATACCATTTCTTGGGTACTTAAGCGTGTCTCGGTTTCATTTTCACTTGATGAATCACAATGTGGCGCTAAAGCAGTAAATAAATAATGCATTACTCAGAGCTCTCCTATTTGGAAGCGCTTCAAAGACTGCTATCTTGTCATTAGCCTTATCGTACTATCAAATGTTATGAACATCTATTGTCTATAGATACCCAAACAATTTATGAAATTCTTAAGTCCTCACATACTAACAACAAAGACTTATTGTACTTAATCTAAAGCTGGGCAGTGTCAACCGATGGGGCATTTACTTCCGTCACTTCAGGTTCCTCCTGCTTCCTGGTTTCGATGGCATTCAGCTGCTTCTGATGGACATCGACCAAAGCTTCCTTTGGTTCGATGGCAGCTGATGTCTGGACAACAGTCTTTGCCCGGGGAACAAGGAGACTGTCGAATCCGGCTAAAGGAGCCTCAATTATAATGTATAACACATACGACATCAAGAGAGTGAACCCAAAGTCACACCAGAAATTCAGCATCTGAAGGAAATCAATAATGTCAGTTAAAGATAAGCAATCTCGTTCCATCAACCACACCACAAGAAACGAAACCTACCAAATTGTAGTTCGAGAAATATGTATTCGTTCGAACGTTTCTACTGTTTACTTCCTGTATGAAAAGGTGCCAGATGTACACGGAATAGGAGAGTCTCGAGAGTGGCTGCCATAAAGGAGAGGATAGAAAGCTGTCTGCCAGACCACCATAGCCTTGCATGCAGGCAAACACGATCCAACACAGAGCTAGTGGCCACGCCACTCGGGTGAGTGTGTAGTAGAAAGACTCCTCGAGGGTGGACAGAGGTGGAGCACTCCACTGGGCAGCAGGATACAATGCAAAGATCGATGTGAAGACCATGGCAAGGCTAAGCACCCATCCAGACCACACGGCAATCTGGCTTAACTGGAACTTCTTCCCCCGATTGAGGTGCAAGAAGTACCCGAAGAGAAATCCAATGAGCCAAGGAGCCGCATGCGTGTGTGTGGCCAAGTACAGTTTCTGACCGGCATTTCCTTTCATTCCGTTCCTGCAATTTAATGTCGTCAAAAAATACTTCAAAGACAAGCAGAGAAATTAAGAACCGACTTAATGAGCATCGAGTAGTTGTTGACCATCATTGTGGCAAAGAGGCAGGACGAGACGAGAAGCACCAGCACCGCAATGCCAGCGGCTGCCTTCTTGCCCCACTTATACAGAGCAATCAGCAGGAGCGGAGAGATTAGGTATAGTTGCATGTCCACGGCCAAGTACCAAGAATGATCCAGGCACTATAACAAATAATAGTAAAATTGTAAAGAATAAAAGATCCATGACTTACAATATTTGTTGTTGCATAATTCTGAATGAACAGCAGCGTCCAGAACCAGCCCTTTTCACAGGCGGCTTTGCCATGAAATCCACCTTTGAAAATAGGTCCCCCAGAAATAACTGGCATCAGCTTGATGTAAACTAAAATTGCCACTGCCAAGATCGGGATAATGCGTATAAAGCGATGCAGATACATCAACGGCACATTCAGCTTTCCCTTGGATCTGTCAGAAAGTTGGCGATAAGTATTTATATATTCAAAACAGTTCAAACACTCACTTGTCCATTGAGCGGAGGGCAACCATTGCCACTAGCAGGCCACCAATAAAGAAAAATGAATCCACCGAGAAAAATCCGTGCACAATAAAGCTGGAAAAGGGCTGCACGGCCCACTAGAACATAAAGAAAGAAAATTTAAAATCATTTGTGTTTATATACTAATGCTGCCACTTACCGAAACCATTTTGAAAGTATTTATGTTCGGAGAAATTAGTGAGTAAACGTATTCATGGCTAAAAATCACCCAGATCAAGGATACGCAGCGAATTCCATGTAGGCAACTGATCACGTTTGGATTCGATTTGCTGTCCACAACGCGAAAGATAGCGCGGGAACTGGCACGTGCAGAGAATATCTTTACGACCGTAGGAAGGCCCTCACTCTTATCTTTAGAACAGAAGTAGTCGTAGAGCGTGCAGAGGGCCACACCAGAGCCCATCAAGCCAAGAAGCACACTAAAAACCAGAATATGAGTAAACAACAATTGATATGAAACGGTTTTACTTACACTGTGAAAATGGTCATGCCATCCCATGGAATAGACTCATTTGTCTGGCAGCTGGTCTCGCTGAATTTTATGCTTGTGCTGCTCGAGTTGAACAGTTGCTGCATTAATTGACCCACAAACGTATCCATATGAGCGGCAGAGCAGGACGCCGGAAAGCAAGATCCAATCCTTAGTGATGTGGATCCTAACGCCGTCAACTGATTTGTAGTACCAATGGGTACGATGAGAAAACAGTACTTTCCTCTTATTGTGTGAGCTTGGGTGATCTGCTTGCTGATCTTGACGCATTCATCGAAGTTACCTAGATGGAAGCTATTGCCGTACAGTAGACCCGAGGGAATGGAGCCCCAAGCGTCGATCACTGCTCACAAAGAGCATGAAAGTTAATTCTCACTCGTTTGGTTTTCAAATAAGTTATTCACTCACTCTTCAGTGCCCACAATTGTCCACCAGTCAGAGCCTGCATGAACTGAGCCATGTCCGCGAGACACAACAGATCCTCTTGACTGGGTATTCGGGAGTTGAATAGATCCAAGTCCGTGAGGGACTCATTGCGAAAGTGCTCGGCAAACTCGACTCCCAGAGAGCGCAGCCCCATCAGGCGCTGGTAGTCCTGTAAGACATCTTGCTCCTTCGGCTCTGTAGCACTGACGATTACCAGTCCGCAGACAAACAGAGTGCCTAAAACGTTCACCATGCTAAAACCTTTTCAATTGATGGTTTTTTACCATCTGGCAGTGATTTTATACGAAAGCTTTTAAGACAATCTGTCGATAACACTATCTAGCAGTGAGTCAAGCCTCGAGTCGATTATTAAAACGATTATTTTGAGTAGGTACTCAGACTGGCATACCCAGCAAAATGGTTAGTTCAGACGAACATCACCGATAAGCAGAAATCAGTCTAAATTCTTCGCAGTCAGAAGCACACATCTCGTTTATTTATACTATTCCCAGGTAATCGTTTAATTTATTGATTGTTGATGGATAACACTGGTCAGTTTTAATACGAGCAACTCAGCAATACTCAGCAACTCAAATTGTTAAATTAGCAAAGTTGTAAAAATTCACATACAATTTGTAGGAACGCTCTATCGAATCGTGACTTGTCTATCTATGCCCAATATCATTGGACTTTAGAGGCTTATTTTTATACCCGTACTCAAAAAGAGTTAAGGGGTATATTAGATTTGTGGTAAAAGTGAAGGAAACGTTTCGGACCCCATAAAGTATATACAACGAAAGAAAAAAGCCCTGAAATTTTAATATTTTCACTTAGATTTTAATATTTATGCACTTGATTTTCATCCAAGAGTGGTTGTATTAAAATGGAATATTTTTCACTTACGTTTTGATATTAATATGAAAATATTTAAATTTAATATATTTTATATTTAAGTTGAATATATTTCATATTTAAATTTAATATGTTTCATATTTAAAGTAATATGTTTCATATTTAAATTTAATATGTTTAATATTTAAATCTAATATGTCTCATATATAATTTTAAAATATTTTATGCTCAAATTTAATATGTTTCATATTTATATTGAGTATATTTCATTTTTAAACTAATTTGTTATTATTTTTCCTACGCGGACTACATTTCAAGTCCTCATGGTGTGAAATTCACACTGTGAATTGGTTAAAGTTTTCAACTTGAAATAATCGCAATATGAGTAGAACTGCATTGGTTGTGATTATGCCCCTGCGCAAAAATAATTTAACTTGGTATTCAAGGCTGCAGCAGCGCGAACCAGTTAAGAATTCGAGGGACATAAAAAAAATAATATAAACATATTTAAAATAAATACAAAAAGTATTTAATTTCATTTAATATGGAATATTTAAAATAAAAAGGTTTCCTTTTGATTTTAAAACAAAAATTTTGAAATCAAGTCAAAATAATATTCAATTTAAATATGAAACATAATAAAACTACAAATTTAATATCTTATATTTATTTTAAAGTTTTTTGTATTAAGATTAAATATTACCGTATTAAAAAAGCCATTTTAATACAATTATGTTTGAATCAAAGTGAATTCTATTAAATTTTAGTATGTTTTTATTTAAAAATCACATTTTAAATTCAAATATGAATGTAGTTATTTTTACTATGCCTTTTGTTCTATCAGTGTATATCAGCATCATTAGCCGAGTCGATATAGCCATGTCCGTCTGTCTGTCCGTCCGTCCGTCCCGATGAGCGCCTAGTTCTCAGAGACTATAAGAGCTGGGGCAACCAAATTTAGTTTCCAGACTCATATGATATCACACGGCTACAAGTGAATTTCTAAATTTCGCCCCGCCCCCTTCCGACCATACAAAAGACGAAAATCTGTGGCAGCCACAATTTAAAAGTTACGATAAAACCCAAAACCAAGCCAGATCCGGTCATTATTATAGCCAGAATAAAGAAATTAATTTTTAGTCGCTAATTATTCTCTTCTCGCTCGCACACACTCTGCCCTTTGCGGAGAATATGTAGAATCTATATTGTAGATGTATAATAGGCAGGGCCAAAATTTGACCAAAAAATTATACAATTTTTTTCAAATTTTTAGTTTAATGTTCTGGGCTTGCTACCACGAAAAGAAAATACAAATTTTTGGTTAAATATACATTAAAACAAAATTGATTTCGTCGGTTTTTTCAAATAATATTGAAACTTAGAAACTAGTTCATATTGATAATAAGGTGTTTTTATTTTATTTTTATAGCTACTGTTAAAGAATTGGTGAAAATCAGGAAGTTCAGCTGAGGTTGATATATTTAGTTAACTAGTTCGCAAAAACTTTTGCAGGTTTATTACTGCCAATAACTGATTATATATGCAATAGATTTCACCAATTATCCAACTCATTCAGCAAACATGTTTTTTTTAATTTTTTGGTTAAAATTTTTTGCAAAATTCGGTAGCAACCTCTAAAAAATATAAAAAAAAATTTAAAAAATTAACATGTAAATTACTATTAAATCCAAGGTAACAAAACTAAGGGGTTTCCCGTTTAAATTTCGAAAAAAAAATTTTGGCCCAGCCTAATGTATAATCTACATTTTAGATGTTTAATCGACATTGTAGATGTAGATGTAGATAACTGCTGTAGAAAGAAAATGTAATGTACATTTTTTTTTAATTTTTTATAAATCATAAGCTAAAAAAAATGTATATACTGACTGACTGAGTACGAGTATAAAAGTAGAGTCGCGTCCACAGAAGCGACTCACACGTTCCTTCTCGTTTTATATTTTATTCACAAAAGAATATTATATAATCAAACATTTCTTTTAGATTTAATAATATATGCGATAATAAATATAAATATCATATATAAATAAAGAAAAGTCAAGAGACGATTCGGAAGCGCCAACCAACGTTATATAAGTTGAATTTGTGAGTAGATAGCCGTGTAAGTGTTCACACTTAATACTCATCGCATTTGGTCGACTCATTTGGAAGCGCTTTAAGGCTTTAAGCCCCTCTGAAGGGGCTTTAAAGTCCTAATTTATAAAGCATACATTGTAAACATTTCTTTTTAAGGTGAAAAGTGATTTAATATACGTATTCTGTAAGTAAAACTGTAAGTATAAGCACAGTAAAACATATAAGTATTAACATTTATTATTACTATTCTCAGGCACTCGCTGTAGCTTCATCCTTATGCACTTCGGGCTCATCCTGATTCCTTCCATCATTCACATGATCCTGCTGGACATCGATTGAAGATTGTGTTTGTTCTCTTGAAGCAAAGGGCTGCAAAATACTCTTCCTCCGGGGTCGTAGAAGACTATCGAATCCCGCCATAGGAGCCTCAATGATAATGTAGAGCACATACGCCATCAATAGAGTGAACCCAAAATCGGACCAGAAATTCCGCATCTAAAAAATTGTTATTTTTCTTGCGTCTCAACTAGTGCGGAGACAAAACTTACCACATCGTAGTCCGAGAAATAGGTATTGGTTCGAGCGTTTCTACTGTTTACTTCCTGTATGAACATGTGCCAGATGTACACGGAATACGAGAGTCTCGAGAGTGGCTGCCACAAAGGAGAGGATAGGAAGCTGTCTGCCAGACCACCATAGCCCTGCATGCAGGCGAAGACGATCCAGCAAAGGGCCAATGGCCAGCCCACTCGGGTGAGTGTGTAGTAGAGAGACTCCTCGAGGGTGGACAGAGGTGGAGCACTCAACTTGGCAAAAGGATACATGGCAAAGATCGATGTGAAGATCATGGCAAGGCTAAGCACCCATCCAGACCACACGGCAATGCGGCTTAACTGGAACTTCTTCCCCCGATTGAGGTGCAAGAAGTACCCGAAGAGAAATCCAATCAGCCACGGCGCCGCATGCGTGTGTGTGGCCGAGTAGACTTTCTTACTGGCATCTTCTTTTGTTAAAACCCTGAAAAATATGTGACTTAAAATAACTTCAAAGAGAAATTTAAAAATCGTGGACCGACTTGGCGAGCATTGTGAACTCGTTGATCATCATTGTGGTAAAGAGGCAGGACGAGACGAGAAGCACCAGCACCACAATGCCAGCGGCTGCCTTCTTGCCCCACTTATACAGAGCAATCAGCAGGAGCGGAGATATTAGGTATAGTTGCATGTCCACGGCCAAGTACCAAGAATGATCCAGGCACTATAACAAATAATAGTAAAATTTTAAAGAATAAAAGATCTATGACTTACAATATTTGTTGTTGCATAATTCTGAATGAACAGCAGCGTCCAGAACCAGCCCTTTTTACAGGCCTCTTTGCCATGGTACTCCCTATAAGTTAACGGTCCGTCTGTAATAACAGTTATCAGATTCATATAGACAAGAATGGCCACTGCCAAGATCGGGACAATGCGTATGAAGCGATGCAGATACATCAACGGCACATTCAGCTTTCCCTTGGATCTGTCAGAAAGTTGGCGATAAGTATTTATATATTCAAAACAGTTCAAACACTTACTTGTCCATTGAGCGGAGGGCAACCATTGCCACTAGCAGGCCACCAATAAAGAAAAATGAATCCACCGAGAAATATGCGTACAGAATAAAGTTAGCGAAGGGTTCCACGGCCCACTGAAAAATTAACAAACGCAATTAGAGAATATGACGAAGTACAATAATGAGTTCACTAACCGAAATCACATTTAGAGTATTTATATTCGGAGATCCCAATGTATAGCCGTATTCATGTCCAAAAACCACCCAGATGAGGGACATGCAGCGAATTCCATCAAGGCAACTGATAATATTCGGATTCGATTTGTTGTCTACAATGCGGAAGATGGCGCGGGAACTGGCCCGAGCAGAGAAAATCTTCACAAACACAGGAAGGCTGCCTGAAAGGCAAACATCGAGCTATATCAGGCTATTAATTATTCAGTTCTTTTAGTTACTTACTCTGATCCTGGCACAGAAAGTAGTCATACAGGGTGCACAATAGCACGATAGAACCCATCAAGCCAAGAAGCACACTGCAGTCCAGAAAATGAGTAAATCATAATTGATTATGATACGATTTAACTTACACTGTGAAAATGGTCATGCCATCCCAAGCTTTCGATTCACTTGTCTGGCAGCTGGTCTCGCGGATTTGTATGCTTGTGCTATTCGAGTTGAACAGTTTCTGCACTAATTGGCCCAGAAACGCATCCATGAGTGCGGCTGAGCAGGACGCCGGGAAGCATGATCCGATCCTCATTGCGTTGGTTAATAACGCCACACTTTGAGGCAGGGAGCCAACGGACACCTTGAGAAAACAGTACTTTCCATTTATGCTGTGACTACTGGTGATCTCCTTGCTGATCCTGACGCATTCATCGAAATTGCCAAAATTGAAAATGTTTCCTTCCAGCAGTCCCGAGGGTATGGAGCCCCAAGCGTCGATCACTGCTCACAAAGAGCATGAAAGTTAATTCCCACTCGTTTGGTTTTTAGCTTAGTTATTCACTTACTCTTCAGTGCCCACAATTGTCCACCAGTCAGAGCCTGCATGAACTGAGCCATGTCCGCGAGACACAACAGATCCTCTTGACTGGGTATTCGGGAGATGAATAGATCCAATTCCGTGAGGGACTCATTGCGAAAGTGCTCGGCAAACTCGACTCCCAGAGAGCGCAGCCCCATCAGACGCTGGTAATTCCGAGGGACATCCACGTCTTTCAGTTGAGCGGCACTGACGAGCATCAGGCCGCAGACAAACAGAGTGCCAATAACGTTCGCCATACTAATACGTATTCGATTGATGGCCATTCACCATTTGCCACTGAATTTATACGAAAGTTTTAAAGACAATCTGACGATAATACTATCTAGAACAATGTCAGCCTTCCAGCCGATTATACAAATCAGTAAAAAGATTGTAAGCCTTGCGGGGAACCGCTTTAATTCCGACGAATGTCCCCAAAAATAAGCAATCAGTATAAATTCTAGGTACTCGCATTACCCCATCTTTTTCACAAAAAGGAATGTGTATTTTTCCTCCTGAGCAACTGAACTCTTTATCATATATGTATGCAGATTCCATGGGATCGACAGGGTTGAAGGAGTAGCATGGGCTGGTTTATGCTCGAAGTTTTTATTTTAAATACATTTTATCTACAGTAGCAAACAAAATACAGTAATCAATAAAATTGTCCAGGGACTGACAATATTATGCATTTTAAAGTAATCAAATAGTTTTTAATTTACACTTCAAATTTTATGATTAGAGTGCCGTAAATAAAATGAATTACTCATCGCGTAGCCATTGGGAACCTCTACAAGAGATAAAACCTCAGATAAGCCATTTGAGTGTAATAATTTAAGTTTCAAATGCTGTAAAAATAACTGTGCTTTGAACTGTATTACTATTGTGTTATTTATGTATAAAAAAATTAAACGTACTAGTAATTATATTTGTAACTGTTCTGAGACAGTCGCTGTGACTGTAGTTTCCTTCACTTCAAGATCATCTTTCTTTCCTTTTTCATTGTCGTTCAACTGATCCTGTGGGTCATCATACGAAGATTGAATTGGTTCACTAGGAGCTGGGGGCTCCACACTAGTCTTTTCGCGGCGACGTAAAAGACTATCGAGTCCACCCAAAGGAGCCTCAATTATAATGTAGAGCACGTACGCCATCAATAGAGAGAACCCGAAGTCGGACCAGAAAGTCTGCATCTGAAATATTAGAATATTCTTTGGTTTTAATCAACTACTTTTAAGTCAACTACTACAAAACTTACCACAGTGTAGTCCGAGTAGTAGGTATTCGTCCGGCTAATTCTGCTGTTTGCTTCCTCGACGAACATATGCCATATGTATACAGAATACGAGATCCTGGACAGAGGCTGCCACAATGGCGAGGACAGAAAACTGTTTGCAAGACCGCCATGGCCCTGCATGCAGGCGAACACAATCCAACACAGGGCTAGTGGCCAGGCCAGTCTTGTAAGCGTGTAGTAGAGAGACTCCTCCAGAATTGACGGTAGTGGGGCCCTCCATTTGGCCGCAGGATACATGGCAAAGATCGATGTGAAGATCATGGCAAGGCTAAGCACCCATCCAGACCACACGGCAATCTGGCTTAGCTGGAACCGCTTACCCCGATTCAGGTGAAGGAAGTATCCGAAGAGAAATCCAATCAACCAAGGCGCCGCATGCGTGTGTGTGGCCATATACAGTTTTCTACTGGCTTCTCCATTGAATCCGGTCCTTCGATTAAAATTAATTGAAAAATTAAGAGCATAAACATGGTGGTGGACTGGACCTACTTGATGAGCATTGAATAGTTGTTGATCATCATGGTGGCAAAGAGGCAGGACGAGAGCAGTAGCACAAGCACCACAATCCCCGCGGCTGCCTTCTTGCCCCACTTATACAGAGAAATCAGCAGGAGTGGAGAGATGATGTATAGCTGCATATCCACGGCCAAGTACCAGGAATGACCGAGGCACTGAAACAGAAAATCGTACTAATCGAAACGAAAGAATATCAGTGACTTACAAAATCGCTTGTTGCATAATTCTGCACGAACAGGAGCGTCCAAAACCAACCGCTTTCACAGGCGGCCTTGTTAAGGTGATCGCCATATGCGAGCGGTCCGTCCGTGATAACTGTCATCAGATTCATGTAGACAAGAATGGCCACTGCCAAGATCGGGACAATGCGTATGAAGCGATGCAGATACATCAACGGCACATTCAGCTTTCCCTTGGATCTGTCAGAAAGTTGGCGATAAGTATTTATATATTCAAAACAGTTCAAACACTTACTTGTCCATTGAGCGGAGGGCAACCATTGCCACTAGCAGGCCACCAATAAAGAAAAATGAATCCACCGAGAAATATCCGTGCAGCACAAAACTAGCAAAGGGTTCCACGGCCCACTAGAAAATTAGCAACCAAAAATGAATAGTCATGATTACTTTGGTAAATAAAATACTAAAATAGTAGCTTACGTAAAACATATGGATGCTATTTATATTCGGAGATGCCAGGGCAAATCCGTATTCATGTCCAAAAACCACCCAGATGAGTGACATGCAGCGGATTCCATCAAGGCAGCTGATAATATTCGGATTCGATTTGCTATCTACAACGCGGAAGATAGCGCGGGAACTGGCCCGTGCCGAGAAAATCTTCACTACCGTAGGAAGGCCCTCACTCTGATCCTGAGAACAGAAGTAGTCGTAAAGCGTGCAGAGGGCCACGATAGAACCCATCAAGCCAAGAAGCACACTGCAATCCAGAATATGATTAAATAAAGAGTATGGGACCCTTGCCTCAGGGCACAACTTACACTGTGAAAATGGTCATGCCATCCCAGGGTTTCGATTCACTTGTCTGGCAAGTAGCCTCTTTGATATTCATACTTAAGCTGCTCACGTTGAACAGTTTCTGCACTAATTGGCCCAGAAAGGCATCCATATGTGCGGCAGAGCACGAAGCCGGAAAGCACGATCCGATCTGGAGTGCATTGGATGCGATGGGTACATTGATAAAACAGTACTTTCCATTTATGCTGTGACTACTGGTGATCTCCTTGCTGATCTTGACGCACTCATCGAAATTGCCAAGATCCATGACATTGCCGTACAGCAGTCCCGAGGGAATGGAGCCCCAAGCGTCGATCACTGCTCACAAAGTGCATGAAAGTTAATTCCCACTCGATTGGTTTTCAGTTAAGTTATTCACTCACTCTTCAGTGCCCACAATTTTCCGCCAGTCAGAGCCTGCATAAACTGAGCCATGTCCGCGAGACACAACAGATCCTCTTGACTGGGTATTCGGGAGTTGAATAGATCCAATTCCGTGAGCGATTCATTGCGGAAATGTCCGGCAAACTCGGCTCCCAGCGATCGCAACCCCTTCAGACGCTCGTAGTCCGGTGGGAAATTTCCGTCTCTCAGTTTTGCGGCACCAACGAGTACAAGGCCACATACAAACAGAGTGCCTAAAACGTTCACCATGCTAATAGTTTTTCGATTGGTTTCGTTTGACCATCGGCCAGTGATTTTATACAAAAGTTTTGAAGGCAATCGAGCGATAATCGCTATCTTGGAGTGTGTCAGTCCTCAAGCCGATTATAAAAACGATTTTCCTGGTTAATCGGATACTCTCCTACTTATTTTCCCTTGTTTTATTTGGTTGTCGTCTGATATAGAACAAAATTCTTTGAAAGCGAATAGTACCTTGATTATTAGCTGTTCCAGACTTTCGGCTGACGATTAAATTGGGAAGGGTATACACATGTGTGATTAAACACAATTATTTTCATATAACATGAAATATGATTAGATGGTCGGCTAGATAATGTATTACTCACCGCCTCGTCATTTGGAAGCTCCTCAAGAGTTCTAATCTCAAGTGGATTCAGAGCCCTTGTTTATAAACATGTCTTTTTGGTAAATATGCATTGAAAATTATGATAATTCTACTGTTTTCACATATGGGTACAACGTATACAACGTACAACGTATGTATGTAGTAATCCGATCGCAGGGATGAGTATCTACTGGATATAATAGGGGAATCTTCACGGTGTTCTCTGTTCTATATAACCAAGAGCTCGCTCTTCGATTTAATGAAGCTCGAAAGTTAGACTCGTAGTCTCCGTCCCACGGTTGTGTTTTACCGACGAATACCAATTCACAGACAACCGACTTCAAGTGATTTTATACGACTAAAGCACAATCTTGTGTTAAGTGCTATCTATAAATTTGGACTGAAGCAATAACTTTTAGATTTGAGGCGAATATCAGCGATATGGAGGAAGCAGTCTAATTTTTCGGTAGTCGGAAGCACCCATCTTTTAATCAGTTTTTTGTTATTGAGTGCCAATAAACCTATCTAAAATGTCAATATATTATTTCTTTTTATACCCGTACTCAAAAAAGAGTTAAGGGGTATATTAGATTTGTGGTAAAAGTGGATGTGTGTAACGCAGAGAAGGAAACGTTTCCGACCCCATAAAGTATATATATTCTTGATCAGCATCAATAGCCGAGTCGATATAGCCATGTCTGTCTGTCCGTCTGTCTGTCTGTCCGTCTTGTTGAGCGCCTAGATCTCAGAGACTATTAGAGCTAAGGCAACCAAATTTGGTTTCCAGGCTCATGTGATATCAAACTGCTACAAGTGTATTTCAAAATTTCGCCCCACCCGGGTGGGTGGGGGTGCACCCCCTTCCGCCACTAAAAAGGACGAAAATCTTTGGCAAGCACATTTTTAAAGATGCGATAAAACTAAAAACGCAGTATCGTAGAGAATGCCCATATCTACCAGATTGCCGAATCTGAATCAGATCGGATCATAATTATAGCCAGAATGAAGTAATTAATTTTCTGTTGGTTCTTCCGCCCCCTCCTGACAGAGACCCACTACCTATCTCTTTCTCGCTCGCACACTCTTCCGCTTTCAGTGCGCGAACAACCCCTAGCGGAGGAGGTGTAGAATCTAAATGGAACATGTACAATCTACATGTTAGATGTAGAATATACATTGTAGATGTAGATATCAGATGTAGCAAAAAAATGTAAAATGTATAATTTTTTTTTAAAAAAAAAAAAAAAAAAAAAAGGGAGAGGGGCCCCCAAAGGGCTTATTCTCAAATTTTAAAAAATCATATGCTCAAAAATGTATATGCTGACTGAGTACGGGTATAAGTAGAGTCGCGTCCCCAGAAGCGACTCGCACGTTCCTTCTCGTTTTTTTTTTTTGTAATTGTTGGACCAATCAGAGCTTTGACACAATTTTTAGATTTATTTAACCGCAAGTTGGTAAATTCTGATTGACAAGACAATAACCAACTAACACTGGGCTTTGATGGTCATTGCAGTTTGTGTTTAGATCTGTTTCAGACATGTTCATACATTTTGCTGAAGATCGGCTAAATTAAGGCGAATTCATGAACTCATTTGCTAGTACCCTTAAAAATTCAAACAGGCGACTCTTTCTTCTTTACCTTCTGGTGAGTACTTTAAATGCTCGCAGCTGGAACGCGACCTAAACCTATTATATATTTTTTGCCAATAATTTTCAAAGCATTAGCTCATCATCAATTTGCTCGCTTGTGAAATTGGCAGCAATCACGTTATGCGCACCCGGACTCGCCCCCACAAAAACCGAGAAAAACCACAGGGAAAACACATACTCGGAGAAAAACACACAGCCGGGCATACACACCCACACACCTACGGCAACCTATACTTGAACACATTTGCTTAATTTTCGAAATGAGTTCGCATGACTTACAGCCACCCCGACGCCATACCACCCGATATCCTGTATCCCGTATCCTTTATGGCTCGCTTTTCCTTTGCCTTCGTCTGTGAGTCATTCGTTTGCTTTCTCGTTGATTAAATGCGGAAATTGTTTGACTTTAGTTAGGCGCATGCAATTAATTAAATTAGAGCACCCGAAAACCCATCAAACGAAAAACATTCCATAAAAGAGTGCTTAAAGTGTACCGACAACATGGGACAAAGTAAACCCGTTTGAGATCCGATTTCCATGGAGTTATTGAAATTGAATTATCATTTTGTTTCCACGCCTCGGCAGGGGGCAGAAGGCAGGACCTGGACCCATCTCCATTTTATGCAAATTTCAATTTATGCCGCAGCACAATCCCAGCCAGCTCCTTGGGCCCGGGGTTTACGACTTTATTCCATGACAGTTTGTCGTTTATGTTGGTCGAGTAAAGGAGGGGAGAAAGTGTAACACGCCACTGCTCCTCAACTTCCATAATGAGGCAATGGCGTTTTTTCATCATATTTTATAGGACCAAGGAGCCATTCATCATGTATCGCGCATATAACAAAAGGCATATGAAACACTTTTACTCCAATCCCCAACCAAACCGTGGGGCTGGCACGTGCCATAAAACGCGGCGCGGCATTGCCAATAAAGCCTGAGATACGCTCAGCGCGATAATAAAAATGCTAATGGCCATTAAGAGGCGAATTTGAATTGAAAATCCCTACAAAATTAATAGAAATAACGTAACGTAACGTGGTTTTACTTAATTGGACATGTCGACCGTGTAAATGCATAATTAAATTACTTAAACTTTAACTAAATCAAATGCAGGCACAGGCACACACGCCCAAAGTGAAATATTCGCTTAAATAGTTCATTAGAAGCCATTCATTTGTTTAAACGCCTGGGAAAAGTGCGCGTTTTACATAATTGAATGCAGCACATATTGTAGCCCTGTCCGTCCGTAGATTAAATTACTGTAATTGGCTAGAAATGCTATTTAATGTTTATATAGCCAAAATTACATGTAATTATATCATCCTTAAAAAAACGGCTATAATGGCGAATAAAATGCAATAATAAAAAAAGGATAATTTACATTATATAATTTGCGCCATTATCATCCCCTACCTTGGCTTTAGACAGGGTTTAAGCAATAACAACAGACAGGCATTTTCACACCCAGGCAGCTTCGCATGTCTTAATTAATTAATTATTAATTAAGAATATATTCTAAATGGATCCCAAGTAATCGAACAATTCATTAAAATTAAATAAATTAAGTGCATACATATTTGTACCTACATACATTTGTACATATGTACATGTATGTACATATTAGATATAAAATTTAAACCTTCACACTAAAATATAACAAAAAGGCAATTAAAACATAAACTAAAAGAACAAAAAAAAATATATATTTGTTATAAAAATGATAAAAAAAGATTTGTCAGAAGTGGGATTCGAACCCACGCCCTCAGAGAGGACCAGAACGCTCATGTAAACGACCCCTCTGCGAAGGGCAAGACTGTTGAATCTTGAGTCTGGCGCCTTAGACCGCTCGGCCATCCTGACACGTTGCAGTCGGTATGGATAAACAGTGTGTAAAGCTCAAGTAGGGGATGATAATGTCGCAAATAACAATAACAACAAAAACAATGATGATGATGATGTGGAGTTTCTGGCAGAGAAGCAATAACAGCAAACAGGCATTTTCACACCCAAGCAGCGTCGCATGTCTGGCAGCTATTTATAGATTCTCTCCATCTCCCTTCCACCCTCCTTCCATCTTTTGGACTCATTCCAAAAGCTCGCGTGTGTGCTTTGGTTCGAAAGCAAGTGCATACTTTTAGGCTCAACTAATGGGAAATCAAATGCAGCTGAAAGTTGATCGAATCTCTCGAAATCTGGCTCTGTAATTACTTGCCATTTTGGGAGATGACTTTTCCTTTACATTAATCCAGGCCAGCCCAGAGGCTGATGAGGGAGCGGAGTGTATTGCCGGCAGACAAAGAGCAACTTTGGACGAGTCAATTCAATTTCAATTTATCAAATGCTTCAGCAATTTCTCTAATTGAATTTCGTTTCATTTGGCGGAGCATAATTTATAAAATATAACATTTCAATGCCGGCCAGGACAAAGGGCGTCCTTCAGCGAAATCCCGCCTCTTATTGATGCCATTCACTCAGCCCCAAGGAGCGCCCGGCTCTAATCTATTGTAAGGATGCCGAGAACTGGCAGCCATTCGCCGGAACGTAATCATTTTGAGCGCATTCCGATAAGTTTGCTTATAAATCACAAATGTCCGACGGCCAGGATAGAGCAGAGCCCCGGAGGAGCTGTAGCTGTGGCTGTAGCGCCCAAAAGGATGCCCTTGGCCGAAGGCTTTTAAATCGATGAGCACATCGCAGAATTGACAATAATATTTTTAAAATAATTTTATTATTTCATTCAGACGGGCATTCATGCAGACACACAAGGAAAGGAAGGAGAACGGTCCGTCCATGTCCGTCAGCATCGATGGAGCTGCCTGGGAGTCGGTCATGCGTGAATGTAAACGCAGCTTGAGCCCACTCGAGGGGCAATAATACAAATTTGAACATTTCTTTCTCCTCTTTAATTAAACGAACAAAACTGAAATCTAATTATGTTTGTCTTTCCATCCCCATCCGCATCCTCATCCGCATTCAAAAGGATTCCTCTCTACGAACGGGGCCACCGCTGGTCGTACTGCCCGATGACGTAGGTCAGTTTCTTGATGGCCAGCTCCACCTGCTCGTCCTCCACCTGGTGGTAGAGCACCACTCGGGCAAAGGCCCAGTCCCGAGCACTGGCCTTCAGGATGATCCCAGAGCCGTCCTTGGCCGTAACACCAGTCGCCAGCTCCTGGGGCTCGACCTGAGCCAGGCGTTCGGCAAACTCAGTGGCCGTCAGCTCAGATCGCTTGATCTCAATCAAGAGAATGTTGCTCTGAACTGTGTCCAGATCCACTGTGACATTGGGGCTCTGAAGTTGATATATGGCTGATGGAACAGTTTGTTAGTGAATGGAATGAAATACTGTACCGCAGTAGATGTGTAGTTACCATTTGCGATTCGCTTTGTCCGCTCATGATCCTTGCCGAGCAGCGGAACCACCTCCTCTAGAGCCACGAGGCCAGCAGCAGCCAGTATGCCAGCCTGTCGCATGCCCCCACCCAAAGCCTTGCGCAGACGTCGGGCTCTACGAGAAATCAGAAACGGGGACACAGAGAAAGGATTAGCTGGCATCGAAGAGGATTGCAGAGAGAGGAAACCCACTGTGAAATGAACCGCTGGGAGCCGACGAGCACAGAGCCCACCGGTGCGGACAAGCCCTTGCTGAAGCAAATGGAAACCGAATCAAAGTCCTGGCAGATGCGCGCCACACTGACGCCCAAGGCGGCAGCTGCATTGAACACCCGGGCCCCGTCCATGTGTAGGGCGATGGGTGCACAGCCCACTCCAGGCTGGCGCAAGAGATTGGCCAGCTCGTCGAGGAAGGCCAGAGGAATCACCTTGCCGCCGCAGATGTTGTGCGTGTTCTCTACCACCACCAGAGAGGTGATGGGCTCGTGGTAGTCGTCGTGACGGATCCGGCGTCGCAGCTCCGTGAGGCTGAAGGTGCCATCGGGCTCGTTCTTGAGCGTAGCTAATTGCACGCCAGCCAGGTGTGAGGCTCCGCCTAAATGTGATTAATGAATACACACAGTCAATGTTTGTTCCCTGCTCCTTTGCGGTATCCAGGTCTCACCTTGCTCGTAGAGAAAGACGTGCGATAAATCGCCGACAAGGGCCTCCGTGCCGCGCTTGTGGCAATGAACCATAACTGTGGGGATTACAAAGAGATGCTCGAATATTCACTTAGTCTGCGAGGGGCGGTAATTGAACTGTCTTAAATATTCATGCACAAACCCACAAAACAATTCATTCAAGCGCCTATATACAAATGAAGATTTGTGCTGCCTTATACGTAAGTGAATATACAAAAATAAAAGGACCTGCAGCTGTAAACTTGGATTCTAGCTTCCACTATTACGATACCACTAAAAGCCAACCTGAAGTCCATAAAGATATGAAAAGCGT
Organism: Drosophila obscura; assembly: GCF_018151105.1. Taxonomy (NCBI): domain Eukaryota; kingdom Metazoa; phylum Arthropoda; class Insecta; order Diptera; family Drosophilidae; genus Drosophila; species Drosophila obscura. The sequence goes on along the minus strand of NW_024542781.1, from coordinate 2,703,789 downwards.
TCACCAAGTGTGAATAGCACCTCAAGGCAATTCTATAGGAGAGGACTCCTAGAGAGGAAAGCATTTTGCGCTGCATACTTAATGAACGGCCCTCGTGAAAAATTAGCACAATCGTAAGTCTCAGTGCATTCTCTTTGAATGAAATGCAAATTTCAAATTCCATTAGAAATATTAATTTGAGCGGACGCATAAATTTCCAGGAGGCACTCCCAGTCCTGAGGCTACTCCTGTTCCCCATCCCCATCTCCTGCTGGTGCTGGTGCTGCTGCTCCTTCGGACCCTCTCCACTTTTTAGATATACCTTCGGTTGACTGTGGCACACGTCCACGTCTAATATTAAAGTCTATAAAAATTAATGTTATGTTTATGGGCGCCCTTAACCTTTACGATAATGTACCTGATGCATGATATGAGCTCTGCTTTCTTGTTTCTCCCTCTCCTTGGATTTCTTTTTCTTGTTTGCCTCATTTCTGTTGCTGCCCCTGGCTTTTGTAATCCGAAACTGGCCGCACTTTAAACTAATAAACATAAGCGACTCCCACCCGTCCATGCCCATGTCCATGTCCATTCCATGGGGAGGCTGGCAATGTGCTGACCTGAGCCGTGTTATTTATGTGCATGTCTTGCCACTCACTTGCCAGCAGATTTCCCATGGTGCCGCTGGGCACAAAGAGCCCGGCCTCCTTGCCAAAAATGGTCGCTGTCTTCGCCTCCAGTTCGTTGATGGTTGGGTCCTCCCCATAGACATCATCCCCGACGATGGCCGAGGCCATGCGGGCCCTCATCTCAGCCGTGGGCAGGCTGACGGTGTCCGAGCGTAGGTCCACAATGGAGGGGGACGACATTTTCTAATGTGAATTGTGGACGGAAGTGGATTAGGTGTGGCATTTGCATAAGTTGTGCTATGCTAACTCGCTTTGTTTATGGTGTGTATTTCGAGACGAAAGAGTATGCATACATACATATGTACATGCATTCAACATGAAAGGAAGTCTGGCTTCTATAGCTGAAGCTTTGGATACCCTTACGGATCATACGATCATCCAATTCTTGATCATATTTAACTATACTATATAAATATATATATAAATATAAAACTGCACATTTTAAAGATGTTTTCACAAAGATTGATTAGCAGAAAGAATGGACTGTCCAAAGTTTCAGAACGTTCACTTAAAATCTACCCAAAATCTTAATACCCTGTGCTTAGGGCAATAGATCAGACCACGTCAGTTGCATTGCCATAATTTGATATTCATTTGCATCATTCAATTGATTAGCCCCGTGTCTGATGTGGTCTTGGCTGACAGGCCATTTGAGCACACACTTATGGACAGGCAGCACCACTTGAACACTGATTTGCGATTATATAACCTTCAGCAATAATATTTATGCTCGAACACTTGACACTTGTCTTTGTAATTCAATTATAACACCGACGTATTCAATTTGTAAAGACAACAAAAAAACATAATTGAATTAACAAACTATAAATAAAAAGAACTCACATCAGAAATTAGTTGATAAGGCGGTGAATGCGAGAAAAAATTAAACAACGTGCTCGCACGAGTAACAAAAAAAAAGTGACCGACCCCCCAACAGCTGCCGGCATTGAGTTTGGCTCCCCCGTTGAGAGCCTCCAGAAGAGAACAGAGCATTATTGGAGAGCGAGCGCCATAAAAGATTTACTGTACACGATTGAGCGGCGATCGACGAGCAAGAGAGCAAGAGAGTGAAAGCTCTCTCCAGACACGTTTTTACACTGCGCAGCAAAGCTGGAAGACTAACTGCCAAAGCTCGTTTCCACTGAAATATATTTAAAGGCTAAGAAATAACGAAAACACTGTACATTTTCTTTGGTACTTTTTTTTTATTAATTATTTCTGAAATTGTCACTAAAATTGTTACTAATTCTAACACAATTTTCTGTATTTTTCCCTCTATTGGTTTTTCTTCACTCTCTTCACAATGTGTCTCCGGGCCAACAAAACAATTTCTGCAGATCTGTCTCTCTCTGCAACCACATCATAAGGTACAATTCAAAGATGTTACAATAATAAAAATAACAAATGTAACTTAGTTATATACTCGGTAATCATAATTAGTTTTTTAACAGTAGTGTAGTGTGTGTTCTTTTGTTTTGTTTCCCACATGGTGAAGTACATACATGATTTTCGCTGGAACTAATTGGACTAACTAAGAAGAGGGACCCGGGAAGGCGGTATGGCCCCACACACCGGATCCGGATAAAGCTACGCCTGATATCGATCATAAAGTTATGTTAACTTACCAACTAAATTTGCAACAACTTTTCTTAAGAATTGTGTGGGAGGGGATGGTTTTCAATGGGGCTGGTGTAGGGGCTGGCAATTTGCATACGCGATAAGTGTATGCACATCAAAGTTGTGTGTGTGTAAAATGTATGAAAAAATTATAAATAAATATTTAGAAAATAGTTTCATTTTTCCGTTTCCGTTTTAGTTTCAGTTTCAGTTTTAGTTTTCTTTTTTATGTTTATAGTCTTTTGAAGAAGTTTCATTCCTGCGAACGCCGGCAAAGTGTTCAGCAGTGTTCAGTTTTCATTTGCTTTAGTTTTACTCTTGCCTTCAAGTTAGTTTGTGTACTTTGGGCACCCACTGAGGGGCTGGTGTGTACTGGTAGGGGTTGGGACTCAATTCACTGCCAAATCACTGTAAACTACTCTCCGAACGGGTCACTCCACTACTCGCTGGCTGGCCCACTTTGTCGGTTGCTCCACAAAACAAAACACGGGTTGGAAAATCATATCAACTAACATTAGAGTGAATTAATTTCTGGCCTTGGCTCTTGCTGGGTTATGATTTCTGGCATCTGGCTTCTGGCTTTTTGGTATGTGCAGACAGAGCGACAAGGAGATATTTCACTTAGGACGCTGATCTTTTACAAAGATCGATTGCCACGAACTTTAACTCTAAATTCCGTTTCCGTTTCTGTTTCTGTTACATCATTGGACAACACACAGGACACGCAACTAATAGCTAGGGGTTTAAGCTAATGCTCTAGGATGCTTTTGTTGGTTCTGCCTCGCGCTCCATGCCTAGCGCTATGAGGACAGGTCATTCTCGGAGGCGTCCACCTCACCGGGGGGATTCCTCTTTATGCAATCCCGTATGCTCTGCAAGATGATGCCCGTGCGCCGATCGAGGGCATCCAGATGGGGCTGCCAGAGCACCGGATTCACCGGATCGTTGCTCAGCGAATCGCTCATCAGCTGTGACAGCGTCTTGGGACCATTGTGGAACCTTCGAAATAATCGAAAAATCGAACAGTTCAGGGTGTCAGTATTGGGTCGGGGGGTTTGACTCTCTCTTAGGGTATACTCACTCAATCAGCCTGATCAGCGTTGACTTGCGGATCACACAGCACTGCAGGACGGGCGCCAGAATGGAGAGCTCGTCGTGGAAGGGACGACCAAAGCCACGTCCATGGTCCAAGTGCAGGGGAAACGTCTCATTGCCGTAGACTCTGTAATGCAAGTGAAAGGTCCCAGACCGAATTAAAGTGGATGCAGCACTCAGAATCCCCATCAGCCTCCGCCTGGCAGATATCCCGGATAATTGCCTGGCAATATGTGGGGAAAGTGCCAGAGTCAGACGCAATCACCGCACGGATGCTCGGATTGGATTGGCTCAGTCATGTGTGAGCAGGGTGAGCAGTGCGGAAGGGTGAAAGGGTGCCGGCGATGACATCGCCATAAGCCCAACAAACGTTTTTGCATAACAAACAATTTAGTAGCAGCCAAGTCACCTGGCACATGGCATGGTCCTGGTCCAGGTGCCTGGTCCTAGTGCTGGCCTGTTCCCGGCCACATCCCGGAGCCAGCATCGATGATGTGCGGCTGTGGGAGCGGCGGCTTACGAGGCTGAGATGTTTTGTAACCTTTTGCCAGACGGGTTGGGAAATATCTTTCCGTGGCACTGCCTTCTCCTGGACCTGCTCTGGATGTTGTTCCTGCGGCCATGGCCGTAGCTGTGGCTGTTGCTGTTGCTGTGCCTGTTTGGCATGCAGGTGCTGGCATATCCCTGGCAAATGCATGCGCTTAGGCGGTCGCATATGAGGCGTATACGTAACGTGCTAAAAGCAGCCAGAGCAAATGCCGTTGCCATAGCCAGACAGTGGGAGGCAGTGAGGCAGGAAGCCAACGGAGCCATGTGTGCGGAAATAAACCGATCGCATTAGTTGCCATGCCAAGGACAGCCATGTGCACATATCCAGCTAAGCCCCAACTCCCCCCAACAGATACCCGCCCACCATTTACTCACTTGAAAGTCTCATAATGATGACGATCCATGTTGCCAGTGAGGAAATCAAAGACGGCCATGTCCATGATGTCGTACAGTCGCCTGCCCTCGTCATAGGGTGGGATATCACGGACCTAAGTGGGTTTTTGGGGTGAAAATCAAATGCAAAATTAAGTTGCATCCAAAGGCAGAGAAATTTCCAAACGAGGGGGAGTGCAAGAGAGGAAAATGGAACTCTACTTGGCCAGAGATGTCTTAATTAAGTCAAATCCGTGTCCGGGTCGGACCACAATAAAAACATTTGCATTTCAATCGAGTTTAAATGCAAATTAAATAAAAGTAACCGCAACGGAAGGAGCTCCTCAGAGCTCCTCAGAGTCCGGAATGGAGGACACTCCCTAGCTGAATGTCCATTCTCTTTTTTACCCCCCTCAAACGAGCAATACATACCAGGGCACAATAATTGGCATCTGTCTCCCACTGAGCCTTCTTCCGCTTGTGATAGGAGCGTCGCCAAGGATGCCGCCAGAGCTGTGGAACGAGCAGAACAGAAAAGAAATGCAACATAAAATCAATTTCCATTCCGAAACAGAGTGCGACTACGGAATCGGGGCAGACAGTCCTGTCTTAGCACGAGCCATTCGGTTAAAATGTAAGAATATTAATATCGCATTTTGCTTCATGGATGCTCGCTCGTTTTCTCTTTGGCGAATTCTTACAACTGCAGCGAAATTAATTTTGCTTAAATTAAATTATTTGCCGGCCAGAAGAAGGGCAATAAAAGTTACTCTCCCGCTTGACTTTTCCTCCTCTGTGCGGGGCGTCCACCGCAACTTACCTTCCGACCCTGGACAGGCCAAGGGGTAGATTTTTATGTGGAATAACAAGAACGACAACAACGCGATGGAGGAACAGGAACAGCAACAGAAACAGGAACAAGAACAGGAACGGGAGCGGGAGACGACGCAGAAGCAGCAAGAACAAAAATTATATAAAATATATATAAAGAAATTAAAAAACAACGTTTGGGGCGAGCGAGGAAGCGAGAAAAAAAGTGCATAATAAAAGCTCAGCGCGTTGGGCGTTTTATGCAGAGTGGGCGTGACCATAGTGTGTAATGACCGGAAGCCTCGTGGGGGGGTTAACGGTCTCAGAATGCAGCAGCAGCAGCAATAGCAAGCGGTGCAAAGCAAAACCAAGCCCCCGCCACACATACACTATGAAAACTGCTGGAAAAGCGGGAAAAGCAACAAATTCCAACAAAAAGCATAAGAGGCAGAAGCAAACATAAAGCACAAAAGTGAGCTAAGTTAACGGTGGAATGGTGACAGCAATGGAATGGAATGGGCGAAGGTATGAGAAAAGGCGAGGTGCAGGGAAATCCGCCGTCTTTTAGGGTAATTTTTTGTTTTTGCATAGAATGCAACGCTTTACCCTTCCCTTGCCTTGCCGTGTCTTACCTTCATCATCCCACCGCCACAGTTCAGCTCCCAAAAAAAGCATAAATCAAGAAAAATTAAATTCTATAAGGATAGCGGTGGGATGGCAGCGCTAGATACGGATGGAAGCAACGGAATGCGGCAAATGTGAGGAAAGCAATTTGCAATTTTTGTTAGAAGCGCGTTAAATGCCCTTGATAAATGCTCGGAACCTGAGAAACCACCGCAAGAAAGATACTTAAAGATGGATGGTAGAATGGGGAATGACTTTAAGTAATGGTCATTTTAGTAATGGGGCATTCTCTATGAAAAATGGGTCTCGAAAATGTATAATGCGGTATGAATTTGATATGCTTCCAAATAGTGTCACATTAACTGCTGAAAGACGAATTTACACGCGGGAAATTGTTCAGTAATTCTCTATGAAAATGATCACCGAATGATTCTTGGAAGTAAACCAACTGATGTAATAGTATATCCGTAGTCCATGTAAATGCTTTCATATTAAACAAAATCACTCATGCAAATGTATTACTTAATATGTTAATTGATTAATGTGTCTGTCAGACCAGTTTATACCTGACACATGTAAAAAATGATAATGACGTGAAACAGAATATATTTTTACTTGTTTCGTACGGCCAATTTGCTAAACTATTTGTTAAAGCTATAAAGCTATTTTTTTTTGCAAATAAACAAAAGGTGAAATGGTTTGAAGTGAAGCTATGCATTACAACAGTCTGCTTGGTTTCAAGCAAACAACAACAACAAAGTGAGAACCACAATATTTCATAGCTGACTTCAGTTTTTACTATACTGTTCATTTTTTCCCCACTTATACATGAGAACATCTACCTACTCTTTGCACCTCAAGTGCTCCACCCATATTGATTCTTCACTCATTTGAAATATTTTTTTTCTCCACAACCAACCCTTTCGGGCAATTCTCAAAGCATTTAACAAGCGTGCAAATCAAATTTGCAACTTAATTAAAATTCTGTTCTTCTACAAAAAAATGTTCTCGTTGTTTACTTCTAACCAACTTGTGCCCTCAGGGTGATGGGAAACACGAACAGAGCAAACAGTGAAAAGGGGGAAACAGAAACGGTTACGGATACGGATACGGAAACAAAGAATGGCACAAGGAAGAGAAGGCTGCAGGAGGAGTAAAAAATGGAGGGAAAAGAAAAATGATCTCTTGTGCATAATTTACAGTTTCGCCTTACGCCAAATCTCAAGTATACACTTAACCATTTTCTACTTGTAAACTGTTTTGAGAGCGAGCCGCAAAAAAAGGGGGAAAATAAAGAGAATTATTCCTTTGAGGCTCGGGGCAAGGATACTAAAAAAAAATCCATAAAACAGACTAAAAATAAAAAGCCTCTGCTAGGGCATATCTGTGGGAAAGACCTGTTTGTGGGGATGAACCCTTTTTATAGCCTTGGAGACGGTGACTGTGATAGAGACGGAGTCCGGCATAGGCTTTAATTTTTCGGTAATTTGCATTTAAAAGCATTCCTTTTTCCTCCCTAATCTGCTTCGTTTTGATGAAGTGGACTCTAGAATTTATTAATGTCAGAGAGATGGAGATCCAGACGCAGACCGAGTCTGAGGCCGAGTACTGCATTTATACATTTCATTTTACGCTCTACCAGACGCTCTAGAACTGATACAATATTTTGCTCTTAATTCAACAGCCAAATGAATGAATGAAATTGCCGAGTGGTTCCGGCAAAGGATGGGGAACGGATAGGGATCGGAGCGGTAAACGAGTCGCACAAACAAACAAAGGAAGCAAAAAAAAACAAGTATAAACAAAATTATGTAAATTAAAAGAGAGTTTCTCCTCTTTGCTGTAGAAGCATTGAAGGTAATTTTTTTAAAATACCTCCTCTTTCCCTCTCTATAAGTGAGCAGTTTTTTATGCTTTGAGCCCCCTAATTGGGTCACTCACCAGCGGGTTGGGTTGGGTCGGTTTTGATTTGGTTTGGCTGGTTTGGGGGGTCCGAGTGCTTAGGTAGTTCTAGGAATCGGAGCCAATCTGATGCCCCATGGCTTACCTGTTGCTGGCCACAATATACTACATTCTGAGTAAATAAAGTGATTTGTTATTTGGCCTGGCCAAGCGAACGAAATTAGTAATGAAAGCGGGCGAACCACAGCACATAAATTGTAATCTGGCGCAGTGCTGAGCGCTGGCCGTGCATTAATCAAAAACCACTTAGCCCGGCCTGGGGCTGTGGCTGTGGCTGTGGGTCTGGTCGAGGTCCTCATGACTACGACGGCCATGAGAGACATGAGGGAGATAGATCCAAGCGAAGCAAGCCCCATGCGTGCTGGATGTGGTTGTGTGGGATGGCATGGCGTGGGATTATGGAGAATACCTTGCGATTTCCCGACTCAAAGTTGGGCAGAAAGGCGGCAAAGGAGCCCTCGAGTAGGTCCGGGTTCCCGCAGATGGCATGCGAGGTGTCACAATAGTAGGAGCACTTGCCATGGAAGCATAAATTCAGCGACGGCGAAACAAAGAAGGTCTTCAATAAATTCTCCTCGGCCAGTTGATAAATTTCGGTCGTAATGTTCAGTGTACGTCCCGCCACAGGCATGGCACGCCGGAATCCCAGTATCCTGCAACCACAGACAGAGAAGAGACCGGTTAATAAAATGGACAGAAAAATACAAAAAAAAAAAAATAAAATAAAACGTAGAGAAACCACTCCGTAATGGCGGAGACACACAGCAAGCAAGAAGTATCTCGGAGTGTGAAGCGAAATGCGTAATCAAAAATAAAGAAAACAAAAAGATTCCGTGGCAACAAGAGAAAGAACAATCGGTTGAATATTTCCTTATTTACCACAACAATTGAGTTAATTGATTGCACGTGGCAGCCAAATCTGACAGATACTTTTGCAGAGTCCATGGCAACCCTATCTGACAGTAGCGATTGCGTAGTCCATTGCTTTGCTCATCAATTTTCAGCTGCTTAAACCAAACTTTAATCCGATTGATTGGAAAACAGAAAATAGATTTCAAATCCAATTACTGCATAAATCTTTAGACATATTTCTCGTCTCTCCCGTCTGCCTCGTAATTGGGTCAAAGTTTTTCGCCCACAAAATAATATCGCAAAATGGGGGAATGTTTATTGTCTGGGGGTCAATGGGTGTGGGGAAAGTGCGATAAATTTATATCTTCCAGGAGTCGCTCCAGAAGTTGGGGCGCACTCCATTAGTGGGCTGACAGCCCAAGCTGAGCTCAAAGTTTGCCTTTGCAAAGGGGCCAACTCTGGAGGATTGGCTCTCGACCATCGATGGGAATGTGGGGGAATGGTGGCAATGCGGGGGGCTTGCCTGCGTGTGGCAGCCACAACAATTACACAAGTTATGACGCCTTATCTGAATTCAAAAATGCCTCAGCGGGGAGCTCTACTCCGACCAAGCTTGGACAGGGGCCCCGAACTGGCAATTAACCTCGCTGTCAAAGTTTTGTCAAACGCAAGCAGCTGCTAACTATGCAGACAATTTGGAATCTAAATTACGGGGGAACATGTCAGTCATTCGCCATACACTGGCCTGCCCATGGACTTGGCCAAGTTAATTAGCCATGAAAGGGTCGCCTCGTAGTCGGAGTCAGTGTCGGGATCACTGCGATGTCCAAAGTTATGTGCCCACATAATTTACATGCGTTGGCGCCATATCCTTTTTTTCCCCACCTACACCCACATTCACTCTCACTCTCTCTCTCTCTCTCTCTGTTGGCTTGAAAAATATTCTTAAATATCATTTAATGGCGCCATTTGGCCCCCGTCCTTATTTCCTTGTGTGCGTGTGTGTGTCCGTGCGAGAGGGTAAATGTATAAACATTTTTTATTTTATGCGACGGCCCATCATAAATAATGAACATAAATTGACTGCGGTCTGACCTCAGCATGTGTCCGTGGACGGAGTGTGTATGTGTGTGTGTGTGTGTGGGACAGGATTATTGGGCGGCCTTCTAATCGCAGAAGGTCAGGCATCCTTGTGGCTTTCAAATTGCCAAAAAGTATCATAAATTTGAATGCCGAATGTAGGCCCAGGGAATGATCTGGCTAACATTGCCGACAAATTGGTTAATTTGATTGCTTTGTCAGGTACCAGAAAAACAGAAAAAAAAAACTCTTTCAGCCAGCAAAAAGTCATAAATGTGTAAAGGAACTCAAAGGCAATTCCCATTGCCGGATAAACTTTAGTAATCCAACGGAATGCCAGAATGAATATTGAACCGTAATATGCTGGGATATTTTTAAAATTAAATTTGAAACTGTTTTTCAGACCACAAGACCCACCCCCCACAATTGATTCCCTTCAGATACAGTTTATGTTTACCTAATTGAATATTTCAAATTGATTTCGATTTAAATTTTGGTTTTTTTCTGTATTTTCTGTTGCTCTCCTGCTGATGTTGTGGTGGCATTTCATGAAATTTTCAGCATAAATATTTGCGTATAATTGAAAATTAAATGAAAAATAAATACTCGTGCTGCCAGTATGCCAGACATTTACAGCGGATGCGGATCGATTGGTTTATGCTGAACAAATTGCCACAAAAAATGCATTCCAGCATTCCTGTGGGTAGACGAGTACGTGGAAGGGAACGGAAACGGGAATGCAAACGGGAATGGGACTCACCTGTCCAAGTGGAAGGCAGCAATCTCGGCGTTGTGTCGCTCATAGTCCGTGAAGTAGAAATGATTGGGAAGCGTTTGCTGGTCCCTGGGAAACCTGTGGAAATGTAAATCAGACAGGTGAGAAAGGTAGCAGGTGGCAGGTGGCAGGGAAAAGGGCAGCATGCCACAGAGTGAATTGAATAGAAACTGCGGGCGTCTGTCACCAGCTTAATGCATTTGCGTGGCTGGCCACTTTTGAGTTCGGTGCAGGAAGAGGAGCAGAGGTGTGTGGCAGCAGAGCACCTGCAGTGCCATGTGCCAGCTTAATTACTTACACGAGCCCCACACGAAGCGGGGACTGCAATTAAAAAGAAAATATTTAAAAAAAAAACGGGCACCAATTCATTTAAATTGCAAATGAATGGCATTAAAAGGACACTTTGCACTTTGGCAGCTGCTCCAGGTCCTGCGCCACATCCACCTTCAGCTCCAGCTCCGCATTCAGCTCCCAGCTCCCAGGTCCTGTCGCAGGGTTGTGGGTTGCCAATGGAGAGACACCTTGACCAAGGCAACGCGTTTAAATCTCATTAAAAAGTGCATAAATGTTTTAAATTTGCTCACAGCTTGAAGGGGCCACCGCAAAACGTCGGAATTTCCATCGACATGCAGGCCGCTGGGAAAGTCAGCGAAAATGTGCGGGGATTTTTATATACTCGTAAAATGGGCAAAGTATTGTCGACAAGTGGGCAAAAGTTGCATTCATTATGGGACAGGGACGCGGACATGGACACGGACAGGAGACAAATGCATTAAGCGGTGGATGCGTTGAAGAGTCGATGGCAAGCAGTCATCGCCACGGCCAGGCTGTACTTACCGCATCGGCTTCATTAAGGCCTTGATATCGTTCGGGTATTCAATGATCAATTTCAGCTGGGTGCCGCCCTCCTTTTGCACTGCAAAAAGAGAGAGAGGGGAAAAATGAATCGAGTGGAGAAATGAATGTAAATTAATCAGGCACTCGAAATTAATTGAAGCAAAAACCGAAACCGAGAGAAACTCATGAAATATTCCCAATTCAATGACTCTGCGTTGTGCAATCGGCTTTGAAACTGCTGCCAAACCAGAACCCCCAAAACACAAAACACACTTGACTTATTACCAATTAAATTTCATCTGAAAAGGCTACAAAAAACCATAAATATTTCTTATACGCAACCACACAAAGGATCCCCAAACCACTGGGGGTTTCCGCTCTGTTTTTGCATGTGAAGTCAACTGAATGCATTGGCCATTACAATAATAGACAGTAGGGGCTTATTGGCCACGTTTCGGACTCGGGGACGCTGGCTAGCCAAAAACGAGAAAATTAAACCGCATTTCATTTGAATTTAAACAGAAAACAAAGGCCGAAGAGTGAGGAGCGCTGCACAGCGGCGATAATTCTACTTTACTTATGAGTTATGACTCGAAAGTTGCTCCCCAGCCATGTCCGGGATGCGAATGTGTGTTAGAAGAAATTATTTGTATGCGTATGCGTGATAAATGCTTGCCAGCGCCGGAAAGAGCCCTTGCAGTGGCAAAGTTGCAACAATTATGCCACCAAAGTGTCATTGTTGCACTGTGTATGGCATCCCTCTCTCTATCTCTCTCTTATTATCCCCCCTAGCTGCAAATGAGTTTTCTTTTTGTTGCTGGGAGACGCTGCTGTTAAAAGTTTATTATTAATAAATTAAGACTTTAATGAAGGCGCTGGTAAAACTTTCAAATGGAAATAGTTTCGCAGCAGCACCTCAATAATCCAGCGGCTCGAGGCATTCCCCTCCATAATTGAGTTAAATGTGCAAGCAGCGGACCCACTCCAAGGAGCCCCCCAGCCCCCAGCCAGGACACATCTAATCCCACAGGCAGAGGCCAACAAACTTTGCAAGTTTAAAAGTACGACTACGACTACGAGTATTTATGACTTTACAAGCCCACAATTGCAGAAAAGGAAGGATATGTCTTACCAACATGCTGTATTGGCAGCTTGATCATGTCACGTAGCACCGCATCCACCAGAGTGTCCTGTTCGCCGTACAGCTCCTTCTTCGTGATGCGCAATTGGAAGCGCTCCAAATTGCTGGCATTGGCACTGCAGGAGGAACAGAACAGAAACAAAATGTTGGAAATGTAAGTAAAAATCGAGCATTGAAGCCCTAAGCCAGCTGTCGTTTCAAAGGCACAAAAAGGAAACCGTCGGGACAATCGGGGAGGGATTCCGTTTGGGTTTGGGGTTTGGGGTTATTGGTGGAGCAACTGTCTTCAGTTCGGGCTTTGCTTTCGTTCGATTCAGTTTTATTTGGCTTGGTCTGGCTCCCTCATAAGTATGCCATGCTCTGGGGCTGCATATCAAGATTTCTCACATTGATTTGTCAAAGCAATGCACATACAGAGACATACAGAGAGAGAGAGAGCAGGAAAAGTGTTCATTCCATCTTTCCCTTCTGTCTGTGTGTCTGTCTGTCATGACAATTTGGTTTGCAAATGCCAAGGCACCACCCATATCAGCCGTAATCTTTTGGTACTGCCCTGCATTTTTCCTACCGCCTGGCAATTGCCAGAAACTATCTTTTCCTCGACGATTATGCTTTGGTCTCGTTTTTGACATGTGCCGCTCACATGGCAAATGCTTTTGTCTTAAGTCCTTGCTTGCATTTACTACTCGTTGTATGATTTCCGATTCCGATTCAGATTCAGTTCAATTTGTGCTGGTCGAGCACAAAAACCGATTGCAAAAATGTAAGCTGCAAAATGTTCAAACCAAACGAAAGCAAGGCAAAGCAAAGCAAAGCAACGTCCTCAATTCCCAATTCCAGCTGTTTCCCTTCTCCCTCTCTATGTTAACTTTTGGCAGTGGCTTTCCCTGTTGCACTGCAGACAACAAATTATCCCAGCAGTCATGACAAATTGAAATGCAAAACTTTCCACTGAAATCTAGCTGATGTTTCTGCTGCTGCTGCTACTGCTGCTGCTGCTACTGCTGCTACTGCTACTTCTGTGCTGGTTGCCCCGGCACTTGGCCAAAAATGATGGCGCATGATGCTGTGGAATGAGAAATGATTTCTGCTGCTCCATTGTACGCCAAGCTTATCACGATAATGAAGTCATATCCGGGACTGCTGTCCGCTGTCCGCTGTCCCCTTGGCTGTTCTCAATGGCATCCACATAACTCATTCTTTCGCCCCCTTTCCGCTCCGTGCTCTGACGCTTGCCTCCTGGACTCCTTTCTCTCTCTATCATAATTTGCCCGTTGACGTCTGTGTGGGACGCTTTACGCGTTCTATGCTGCCTTTGCCATCGCCTCTGCCTTTAACTCTCACTCAGAGTCCCTTGGCCGTCTTGATATAACCTTTTGTTCGGCCGGAAGGAAACAAATGTCTAGCTGGCAACCTTCTTGCGCACGGAATGACTTTCAATATCTCAACGTTTTATGGAAACGGTGACAGCATCCGGACTCTGTCCTTTGCTTAGCAATGAGCGGTGCTTTAAAGCCATCTCTAGCTCTGGTACCAGAATAATTGCCACCAGAGCCAGTCGGCAATTATCATGAGCTGTGGCAGCCGCAAAGCGAGGAATTGACAAGGGTTTCTTTGGTTTGGTGGCAGGCTCTTCGCTCTGGTAAGTGTCATCGAAAGGGGTAAAAGCAGTGGCAGGAACACATGCTTCATTCGTGCCACAAAGTATGCTTCATAAGGTTGCCATGGCAAAGTCAAAGTCCTGGTTATGTTTCATTTGTCAACTGTGGTGGCAAGCCAACAGCAGCAGCAGCAGCAGGAGCAACAGCAGCAGGAGCACAAGGAAATAAAAGGAAGATAGAGATAGAGCAGCAGAAACTGGAGAAGCAACGGAAAAATTCACCATAAAAGCAGGATGAGGAGTCGGAGGAGTCGCCTCCCTAGAACCTGCGTAATTGATGAAGCCTCCCGCTGTGGACATTGACTAAGCACTGGACCCTGTCCACACAATCCCATGGCCTGTGGTCAGAAGCGGTTCGGCTTGAATGTTTTACCAATAGCTTGGGGGTTCTTCTGCCCTCCCCCTAGGGACCATTTCAAGCTGTTGCACTTTGGGGTTTCGGTGCTCAAAGGAAAACTCACAAAAGAGCAAAAAAAAATCCATATGGGATACCAAATCCAAAATTCAAATCCCTTTTGTAATTGAGTCACGTAAATCAGTTGCAGCGGCCGCCAGTCAACAAAAACCCAAAATCGCATTACAAGCGAAAGTAAAAGGGACAGCGTCAGAGGGAGGGAGGGAGAGAGAAAGAGATATGTGTGCACAAGAGTGAGACAGAGATGTGGCACGTGACACGTGGCTCCAAGTGCACACAAACCCACGTATACTCTCTCTCTCTGTCTCTAGCATACACGCAAAATGCAGACAACCGCAGTGACAGCAACGCAACGCAAGCGGCTAACAAACCACCTCCCCCCCGCCCGCTTCCACTTGTCTAAAGCCCGCGCAAAAGTTTGTTATGCAAAAGCGTTGACAACTCAACGACGTTGACAACGACGACAAAAATAATAAAAAATGAAAACCAAACGAAACGAAACGACGAGCAGAGCAGAGCAAAAAAAATATACGAAGAGTATACTAAATGTAATTGAAAAAGGGATTTTCATATAATTGGTCGTGCCACCCCCTACAACACACCCGTTTGGCAGTTGCACGTTCCTGGCGGTTACTTGCGTCAAGAGTTTACTTTGAGTTATGTTTAGCGGAAATTAAATTTAAATGTCAGCGAAGGCCGGGACGGTGGGCAGGCGGCCATCTTTGAATGACGCCCACTAATCAGCTTAATTGCGCACGGTTTGACGATCCGACAGGATGACAGGCAGACGAGCAAAGTCCAGAGTCCAGAGGAGAGCCACAGCCAGAAATAAGTAAAGTTTACTTACAGTACAGCCAGTTCAAAGAACTTTAAACGCTAAACAAATATCTTCTGATGATATCTCCGTCGAGTTTTTCGCGCCACAGATAAAAAAATATTAATTAATGCAATATTAAATTTCAATTGCCACCGGATTCGGACGGATACCGCGGAAAACATTCCAAAGTCCAGGGAAAACTTGCGCTGGATTATGACTGGTCGAGTGACTGGCTTTCACTGGATATATATTGCTGCGGCCGCTACCCGCCTACCATTGTTGTCGGTGTTATCCCTAGTGCTATGCCCAAGACCAGGGCTAGGGCTAGGGAGGAGCAAGGAGCAGGGCGCTGGGGTACTATAATAACAGCTGTCAGCCGGCATGTCCTGGCCTTTGCTTAAGCCTCGCAGTGGCGTACTCGCGAGCACACTCCCGCAACCCGCAATTATTTTCCCATAAGAAAATGTCAGTAAAGTTTTCCGTGCGCACTTTCCCACTGGCAGCTGCGACCAGGACGAAGCCGCAGCAGCCACAAAAGTGCTCCTCAGATAGACAGAGACGGAGCGGCAGCCGCCAGGAGACAGCGGGAGAAGAGAATGGGCGAATGGGAAGGCAAAACTTTGTGCGTGTGAAATTTTGCGACCGCGAAGACCAAAGAAGGGACGGACCAGGATTGCAGCAAGGCTCACACAACGGACAGTTTGGCAGAGAGTTGAAGGAGGAGAGGTTGGTGGCAGGCACAGAGGTAGAGGAAGCAAAGAGGCAAAGGAGTCGGGCACAAGAAAGTGAAATTAAACTTATATTGTAGCTGGGATAAAACTTCGGCGGCAAGAGCGCGAACATTAAAACCAATGACAGCCAACCGACTGCAGCTGGGATCCCAAGAACAAGAAGTGGGGGGCACGAGCACGGGCACTGCTGCTTCTTCCTCTGCTGCTGCTCTTCCTGGAGTATCCTTGAGATGTCAGCAAGCTCTCAGTGTCTTACACACTCGTCGACACCGAGCACAGTCGTTTATTGCTAAGCGCATTCCTCTGCCCCATTCCCCATTCCCTATGCCGAATCCGAATCCGACTTGGTATTCGCATCCTGCTCGACAGCTGCTAAAACTTCTTGTAGTTCTCCTTTTTTTTGCCGGGTGTAATTCGCTTGAAATAAGATTTCTTCTGTGGCAGCTCAACGCGGTCGCAATTGCAGGCTAATTAAAAATTTGTCATACTAATTAAACGCAAGCCGCAGAAGGATGCGGCCAGCACCGACCCCAGGACTTTCGCTGAATCAGTGGCAATGTCACTGTGGCTGTGTGGCACCCTGGCATCATCAGTGGCAGTGGCAGCAGCAGTGCCACCAACTTTCCGTAATTATATCCCAGCTAATGTTGGACAGGCTTTTGTAGTCACTGTGTACCTGGGACTCCTCATCCTGGGGCTAATATTTCATCGTGTAATTTTAGGCACATTTGCATTATGCCACATTTTTTCACTGCCGCTCGGTTGGGTGCATTCTCATGGAGCATTCTCATAAAGATGGAGATGGAGACGGATCTACCTGCGGTGCATTGTATGCACTGCGGCACTCGGCCAAAAAAAAAAGCGCTGACTGAGCGCGAACAGAAACACGAACCGCTAAGCGAAAGAGGCCAACTCTGTGAGAAGGGGAAATTAGATAAAAGACAACGTCAAGCATATATGGGGGCTCTCGGCGCACATCTGCTCACAGAGCGACAGTATTTTAATGAGATATAGTATCTCTGGCGACGAGCGACAGGTGACACGAGCCTCAGCCCTCAGTCTCTGCCAGATATGCCTTGATCCAATTTGCAGCCCACATGGATATTTCTCCCCGAAATAACAAAAAAGTTAGCCTGAAATATCTGAGGCTAAAGATTCAAATACATTGCAGCTTAGAGTTAATTTCTATCTCAAGAATGAACTTGATTGAATGTCGGAACAGGATTGCCTTCTCTTGGCCTATAATTCAAATCAAATCTTAGTCCCAGCAAGTCATTCAAATAGCAGGGAATACACCTGCAATATCTACACTTCAAAAGCTTCTACGACGAGTATCCTGGAAAGAGTGTCTCAAAGTCTCTTATGTCCCACAAGTTATCCTTTCGCTTCCTTTTTCTACCCACGAACATTTACTGGAAGCAATTTCGCTTGTTAATGAAATTTGCATTTGAGCTACGTGAGGAAGACCAAACACACACAACACAAAAAAAAAGTGTAGCAAACTTTCTGGCTTGGTTTTCGGTGATGTGCTATAAATTAGAAAATCAAGCATTTTATGCTAATGCCGACGCCCCCACTTAAACGGAGAGAGCTCGGCAACCCTGGCAACCAGACAACCCCCCACCATCCACTCGGAACACCAAAAACAACGAGTCCGTGGTGGTGCACGGAGCAGGAGGATGCGGAACAAGAACAGCAACAAACTGTTCAGTTTGACAAGTTTTTGCCACTTTGCATTTTCCCCTTTTTCGATTTTCTACTCCCCTCGCTTTTCACCCCTGCTTTTCTCTTCACTTTTCTCCATTCGTTTTTTTTTTTTGTTGCAACTTTAGCCAACTAGTGAAGCAAATGAAATTACTCATACGCTACGTATTCAATTTTGATAAAAACTGCCAAAACGATTTCGAGCGAACAGAAGCTTCAACATTGCTTCTTCGAGTGTCTGTTCATTGTGAGCGGGAAAAGCAAAAGGAAAATAAGGAGAAACCTTTACTCGTAAAAAAATAACGAGTAACGAAAAGCGTCGGTGGAGGGGGAATGAGGGTTGGATACCGAAACGAAGATGGAGAAAACTAAGCTGATTACCGAGCAGGAAAATCAAATGAAAACTCGGCGAAATAAATTTCATTGCAGACTCAAGTGTGTGTGGAAGGGTCTGGGGGTATGGGGCTGCAAATCCACATTGATTTCTTTATTGCAGTTTTATTTGATTGTATTTCCTTGTCAAATTACGCATACGCCGTGTTGAGACAAGGCAAACTCTCATCAGCGTTATCGGTGGGCGACATCTCCTAGACTCTGCTGCCCCCGGCAACAACAGCAACAATCAGGCAACACTTACCCGAAACAGATAGAGACATATAGATATACAGAATGGGTTCCCGGGAATGAGAATGGGCTCGAGGATGAAGACCGAAAGCAGCGTATAGCGTAGAGCGTAGAGCAAATGTCTAAAGCGTAAATGTGTCACGTAAATGGAGCGTAAATTTCAATAAAAATCATTTCAATTCCGTTGAAGACCCAAAAGTGGCGCAACTGCTGGTTGCACACCCAACCCGCTTTCAGTTGACACTCCCTCTATCAATTACCACGTGCCTGGTGGCTGCTAAAGTGGCCCAAGGACTCGGGCCGGCATTATGTCCTTCCGCTTAGGGGAAATTGAATTTTCTTCGTCTTTTTTTGTACGGACCTTCTCAGTCGTCGGAGCAAGTAGACCGCTCCTTCACACTCACCTGACTTTGCGATGCAGCATCTCGGCCAGGGTGGGATTATCCAGGGACACATCCGGTGCATTGTCCACAATGACGTGGGAGTACTCGTCACTGAGCAGCAGCTTCTGCAGATCCACATACCGATCGTGCGGAGTCGGATTGCGGGTGGTGAGCATGGACCCAGTGCCGGGTCCGGCAGCGCCTCCAGACCCTCCAGCCGCTGCCGCTGCCGCTGCAGCCGCATCCTGGCCACTGGTTACGCCTCCGCTCTGACTGGCAGCCGCTGCCGCTGCCTGAGTGGATGCCTCCTTGGAGCCAGATGAGTTGCTGTCAAGAGAGAGAGAGCGGAAAGAAGGATGGTTAAAAGTCGGCTTAAAATAGTGGCATAATTAGCTGCGGTGGGGTAGGGTTCAAGCGGCGGCTGAGGCGCACTCCACAATGGTCTTCGGGCTCTTGTTGCTAATTGCAACTGCCAAGTGGCTGGTGCTGATGCTGATGCTGAGGCTAAGACTGAGGCTGGCTTTAAGTGGCAGCTAGCAGCAAGCAGCAAGAAGCAGCTACGTAAACGTAAGTGCCCCCTGGCTAAGCAACCAAAGACACGCACTTGCAGGTAAGTTGAAACTTTGTCAGCCCCGACTTTTAGTTGCATTTATCTAAGAAGAACACACTCTCCCACACACAGATGCACAGATGCACAGATACACAGACACACTAGCAAACTTGACTGCAATAAACTGAAATTGCAGGCACTTCAATGTCTGGCCCTGCAACATCACCTCCCCCAGCCCGTGTACATTTAGGGCAGGGTCTCAGCTTGCGGCACAGTGGTGCGAAGTGCGACATTTGCTAGATAATTCCATTAGGAAATATGCCCCCGCCCCGCCAACGACTACGATATGGCAGACCATTCCTTCAAACTCTCGGATTCTGTTGAATTTGCTACACTGTGTGGCACACAGCATTGGTAATCATCTGCAGTTTAGTCGGCGCCTTCTTCAGACAAAAAGAGTGCTCGAGAAATGAATTAAAGTTTTCAAAATTCGTTGGCAGCCTTGACTCTTGGCTTTAACCACCGCTCGTTAGGATGTGGCAAAGTGCGGGTGGAGTGGTTATGGGGGAATTATGAAATTATTCTAGCAGTTGTGTGACCATTAAAATGAATGTCAGATTCTGCTGGCAAACGGCCTCTTCACATGTACCAAATGCACATCATTAGACTGGAAGCAGTGGCACAGAGAAAATCTGCCTAAAAACATAAGTACTTTCTATTTCGGCAAATTGTCGTTTTCAATTTATAATTGTTGCACAAGTTTTCTTTTTTTTTTTGTGGCAGGTGATACTTTCCTCTGAACCTCAGAGCCTCCCCCCACCTGTCTCACGCCTGTCTTATCTGTCACCCCGACAGGTGTGTGTGCACCTGTGTGCGAAGCATCCGATGGATGCAAAACTTTTTCAATTAACATTTTGCCAGCCAAAGTCTGAGCCAAGACTGACACGAGGATGGGTTGCGTTGTGTTGCTGCTCTTAACAAATTCCCCAGCGATTTAGACAATATTATCCGGCAAGCCGCTTTCACTGTGCCTCCGGGCCTGATACGAATTTTCCCCCATAACGAGTTTGTGCAGATTTCACGCATTTTATTGGAAACCGCATAATGCCACTTTATGTGCTAATAAGTATTAAAGTCTCCCTTTGTGTACACACTTATGAAGTGAAGTGAAGTGAAGTGCCACCCCAGCCAGCAGGCATTCCTTCCTTCCTTCCGCATTTGTGCCTGTCTCCCGCCCCCAAACAAAATTGATTCCACATGCTACCTCAACCGCTGCGCTTGCCACACGGCCCCTCCTGACAAAAGCAATGACAATACATACACGGACCGGGGCCGGGCCGTGTTTCGTCCTCCGTTTTGGGGGGCATTACGCTGTTCGCCGTTCGCTGCACGCCGCGATCGATGGTGGCGTGCACTTAATTACACTCTGGCGAAACTTTGCTCATTAAACTGTCACATGATGTGCGTAATGCTGCCCACATAAGCTGCCCCTGTGATGTGGTTAATTAAACAGTCAACTGCCACTGTTACAGCCATGAAGCGGAAGTGGGGAAGGAGGTGACTATCAGATGAATACGTACGATACCAGCTGCGATTGACAACAACAGGATCAAATGCAGTTCAAAGTTTATGCAAGTCAGGGGACGGGGGTGGATTCTAGTCGGAGATGCTTTGACTGGTGTATTGATAACTCAACTGGGTCCAAATTAAGATATAATGGACGGCCTTGGCACTAGTAACTTGAGCTGCAGTAATTCACAAAGAAAGGACCAATGAATGTCTGAAACGGAGCTATAAACTGTACACTATTAATGGAATTTGTAAGACTCTTTGGCTCTTCTTAGCTGAGATAGGGTTGGAAAAATAACTGCCAGGGGTCTTAAATTTGTTTCTGCTTGAAAATCCTCAAAATTTAATAGTATTATTATTAGTGGGAAATACATTAAAACATATTTTCCAAAGGGAAACTATAAAATTTATTGCATCGCTACAGCAACTCCCATTGATACCCCTTAAAAAATACACAAACTTCCCTTGTTGCCCTCAAAGACAACGGGAAATATTTAAGGCATTGCCAAGACGATGCTACAGTTTACCGTTTTTTAATGAAATAATTAAAAAATGATGAGGCTGGCAGACGAGAGAGGGATAGCGGTAGCTGAAGGGGAGGGAGCCTCTGACGACGAAGCTGGGCAAACATTTGATGCTTAAATAGAATTTATTACGCTTCACAGCCACGTTGCACGACTCAGTGCATGGAGGCATCATAATTTTGCATTTGCCATGGCGCATAAGTAGATAGCGGCAGCAACAGGGCCCTGGGACCTGGGAGCCGTAACCCCTGGCACGGGACACAGGGGCAGGGATACCAGCAGCTGGTAGAAGCTAAGAGCGGAGGAGGAATCTCTGAGACACGAAGCTCGGCAAATATGGCAGTTGTTTTTTGCTGAAGACGATGCGCAGGCGGAGGCGGGCGACTTATGAATTAATTAAATATTTACTGGCTAAACATTGCCGTTATATGTATGTTCCCGGCCCATGCTGTCAGGTAGAGTCCGGGATGGAACGAAACTCTACCAAACGGTATAGGGTATGGTGTATGGCTATGGGTTTGGGACCATTGGTTGCACCTGGAGGCCTGGACCGAGGGACCAACGGAAGGTCTTCACAGTTTCCCTTGCGCCTTGCTGCGTCATTTTGATGTTTTATTACTTGACTTCCGCCGGCCGCAGCAAAATGGCGCCGCAACAAAACCGCCTCATTACCACCCCCGCACGCAACGCAATGCGGGGATGGGGATGGGCAAAGAAAAGAAAAGAATAAGGTGTGTAAAATGAAACCGACTTGGCCCGGTCGTCGTTTGTGTATAT